>NC_092466.1:7300560-8500560 GCF_047495875.1 Pithys albifrons albifrons | reverse complement strand
ATATTTATTTGCCCACTAATTTGAATTATAATCCTCTCCTAATTATTTTGATTCCTTTTTTTGCTATATAATTGATCTGAGTCTCTCAGTTTTTAAGCAATCACAGAATGCATAATACAGGATTTCAAAGTAACACTTAAAACCAATTTTTATGCTTCAACATGTAATTGTTTCTTTTAACTTTTTCTTTTTGTGTATGCCTGTGTATATAAACAGTTTTAAAGCAGATTTATAGTCTGGGGAAATCCCTTCAGAATTCAGAAGGTTCTTATTCCCCCTGGAATAATTTTTGATGGCAGCGTTGAAATTTTAAAACAATATTGAAAAAGGATAAAAGGGATGAGAACAAGAGGTAGAGCACTATGATGTGCTTTATCCACACTGAACAATTTCAACTGAATTGCATAAAAACTACAATAAAATTCTAGTCTTAGATGATGTTTCACAACAGTATTCTAAGATTTTAAAGACAGGTTTGTTGTTGGGTTTTTTGTTTGTTTGTTTTGTTTTTGTTTTTAAATTAATAACCATTAAAAAACCATTAAAGACCATATTTTTGTAAAACCTTAATTTTGGAAAGTTGGTTTTTAAGCTACCAGAGATGATTTTTTTTTTTTAAATTCTTTGGAGACAACAATATATTGTTCTAGTTTTCTTTGTGCTCATTCGCTGTAATGTCTGCTGGAACTTTAAATTATTTGCTTCTTCACATGCAGCTTATTTAGTATGGAGTAGAAGTACCAGTTTTATTCTCACCTATTATCGTGGTTAGTTTAATTATAAAGAAGGGAACATGATTTGTAGTGTAAAACTTTCTGCCTGGCTGATTTTATTGATGGCCTTATGGTTGAAATGGACAACTTGTTCCTATTTCAATTTTTTTTTTAATGTTGCAACTCTGTTTGTAGGGGATTAATAAAACAGACTGTAACTAAGCATATATTTCAGAAACAAAGAAAATAAACCCCCCAAACTGTTCCTACCATGATGACAAACTTTGAGTAAGAGAAAGCCCTTCTCTGTCAGTTATTTTTGTTCTCAGTTATTCTCAAACATTCATGCCTATTTTTGAGATCATGTTTTTATCATATGCTAGTGAGAAATTTAGTTTTTTTAGAGAAAATGTGCTTTCCTTGGATCAAATATAAAAGAAACTTGTAACAATATAGGGTATTACTGTGGAAACTTCTTGATTCCAGTGAGTTTACTCCTCTGATGAAGGATTGGGTTATTGGGTCATTTGGGGCTTTGCAGGACGTGGTCTGTGTGCTGGAACTCAACCACTTCTGCTGTGGATAATTCTCATATTTCATTTTACCTTTTTCCTTCTTTCCCTCCTCTCTTAGTTGAATTTTGTGGTAAATTTTCCTGAATTCTGGATCAAGTGTAGCATTTATCTACAGTTTTGCAGCTGTAGGAACATTTTTAACCACAAAATTCCGATGGTGGTTCAAACCAAGAATGGCTATTTTCTGGGGGGACTTTAGCAGTTTAGAACCCAAACTTAAGACACAGGAGTGACAGAAGTATTGCTGTGAACTCACCTGAATAGGAAAGAAAATTTCATCTAAATTCGGGCTTGTAACATTATGGAAAGAAAAATAAGAACCAATTTTCTCTCTCTCTCTGCTTTAGAAATGTATTATACCTTAACATTTCAGGTTGTACTGCTTTATTCTTTCTAAATGTTATCAGTCATGGCTTTTAATCCTAATGAAGGCTATTTTGAAAGCATTTACCATATGCCTACTAAAAGAAAGGGGCATAGAAAGAGGCAGCTTAACCTTTGGTTAGTATGAACTAAACCTTCTCGTGACCCAGTTCTGTTGATGAACTTGATCCATGGAATTCTGGTGCTGAAGCCCTTAGTTACTGTGACCCTGACTTCCATGGAGTCTGGTTAAGAATATCTAAAGAAGTTTTAAGGATTAGTGGATTCCCAGGCTTCTCAGATGGGAATGTAGTTCTTGCTAACAAAACACGTCAATCAAAGGTGCACGTGGTCTGAAAACTTCTCTGACACTGTCTGATTAGGGAAGAACGTGATTTCTATCAAAGTAAAATAAATTCTGGCATAATCAGACCTGGTTTGTAGGCAGACTTTCCCCATGTAGAAGCTCATGAATTTATTTCTACTCCAAAGGTATGGTGGTTGCTGCAGGAGCAGAAGGGCTTCCTGTTGTCCTTTCTTGCTGTAGCTGCACTTACGACTTTCGAGGAACCAATAAATCCTGAGATGGGAATTATGTGAAGGATTAAACTAACTTGAGCCATAAAGCTTTTCTGGGTTACTCCCCAGGAGAATTTATTTCCCTTTAGGTTAGCAATACCTCATAAACCTTCGAAGAGTCTCAATGTGAGTCTCAAGGTGAATATAATAACGGTGTTTTGTTTTAGCTGAGATTCATAGAGGCTCATTATATATTAAGAAACTTCTGCATAAGCTTTCTGTGACTTCATTTTGTTTCTTTCCAAGGCAGAGATTTCTTTGGATTAGCAGAATATCACTTGGTCTTTTAGGCTGAATATTTGTCTGACTTTAGAAGTAGGTTATAGACTGCTTTTGACTAAAAATGTTAATTTACAAGAACGTAAAAAGAAATGGCCCTGTGACATACTATGGCCTCTTTTTTTTTTTTTTTTTGTAACTTAGCATAAGTTTCATGGTTGCTTGAAAAATTTTAAAGTTAGTCACTTCAATGAAGTGAAGATGACACTAAGGTGGTGCTTGGACTTTTTTTTTTTTTTTTTTAACCTGATCTATTTGAGGGTTGTATCATGGTAAGGGCAGACCAGGCCAATGTATGGATTTACTACGGCATTATTATTATTTCAAACCTCATTTTTAGAAACAACTTTATCTCAAAATCTGATTTCAGTGTTTCTATTTTGAGTGATGAAAGGATTATTGCTCAGATTTGGAATTTTCCTTGATTTGATAGTCCTAATGAATTTCATACAAAGAAATGAACTGGGAAAAAAAAGGCTTTTGTGTCTAATTTGTTTGGCATTCTTTGATGATGGAATGATGTTAGACCTTTGGATGTGATTAACTTCTTGCAAGCAAAAGCCTGGAATTTGTTACCTCGGACATTAAAATAATTTTTTTAAATCTAAACACCATATTTTATAATTTATTTCAAAAATTATGAGGATTAATCTTAAAAGAGTTCAAGTTTTGTGCACAGTGTCATTGGAAAACTGGTTATTATTTTAGTCACTCGGCATATTCTACTTCATAGCCCACCTTTATCAATGACCTGTTTTATATTCACTTGTAGCTCATCTCCCTGGAATTCTCTTTGAATTATATTTATAGATACAGGTCCTCCCTTCTGCAAGCCTGATTAAGGTAACCTCATCTATTCTACTGCCATTCTAATAGTTCATCTCTGTACTTTTTCCACAAGGAGTTCATTTCCCCTGAACATGAATGATCAGAAAAATCTGTGAGATATTCTAGGTGAGGTTTCACCAGTGCTTAATTCTATATTATTAGGAATACCTCACTTGGTATGTAGTTAAAGTGACTCCTGTACTGCATCCACAAGAAAGTCATTAATGGTTTATAGACTTTCTCTGATGAAACAGTGCTCCTACTCATTCTGCTCAGTCACTATCAGCTGATGAGCTTCCAATTTATAGAAGTTTCTGTTGCTAATCCCAGTGTGCAATGCCTTTAAGATAATGTGGAATTTTTATCGTTCTTTTTCTGGTAGCCAAGAACTTATAGTTCTTTCTTTTGTGAATCAATAGAGTCTAAATTTATGCATTTATTACTCCTTATATTTGTGGCAGTCATACAAAGCACCAATTCTGATCCTCCTTGTAATCTCAGCACCTCTCAATGTTGTTCACTGCTGTTTGTCATTCAGTGCCCAAATCTCATTCCATCATAGTGATTTACCTACTAATTTCCCATTGTGGCACTACAGTAAGGACATTACAGAAGCCTAAATACTGAGAACACCTACTCTTCCTTCTGTAGATAATTTTTTTTAGCTACAGGTGATATAAATGGTTTGGAACATTTATATTGTCCAGTGAAACAGTTTCCCACCATTTCACGATTTTTTATTTGTCTTTAAAAAAACCTAAAACCCCACACCCAAAGCCTTTGTTCTAAACCTTTGCATATTACTGAGGTGAGGTTAAGTTCTGTAATTCTCTGGCTCTTGCCTCTCCTCCCTCTGCTCTTTACTGTCAGTGCTATAGTTGCTGTTCCTTGGCAATATCCAACCAGCTTTGTTTAAAATGTTTCCTACTGGACCTGCAGTTTCACTTGCTGTGTGTGTGAGAATTTTGGAAGAGTCTTACCCTGAGTGCAGCTCATTCAATGAGTGAGCTGAGCTTCTCTCTCAGAGCTGCTCTTTCACTTTTCTGTTTCCATGTTTTTGTAACTGCCTGTTTTCTCTTTTGCTTTCCCTTGGTCAGTCTCTGGGAAGGGTCGTGCCAAAGCTGGACATGGAGGGTGGGATTCTGTCAGACAAAGCGACCAGAGTATTGCAGCCTGCAACTGCCCAGTGCCTTGATCTCTGTCAATCTAATTATCTGAAATTATCATAGTGATTTTCCTATGAGAGAGCTAATTATTGGAAGTTATCACAGTAATTTTTCTAAGCTCTTAAACAGAAACTTTATGAGGTAGAATTCTCTGGAAAACTTCACAAATATTGATGAAAAAATGCCAAATTACACATGAAAAGTAGAAGCTTCTATTATGTTTTTTTTATTCTTATTTCCAAAATTCTTTTGATCTTATTTTTACACTGACTTAAAATTTAAATCTGGAAATAATAATAAAGAAGTAGTCCTAAGTAGTCCTATTTCCTTATTTCTGGAATGTTCATTCATGGAGATCTTTTTCTGACTTTTAAAGCTGCTGAGATTGCAGAGTTTCACGTGACTGACTTGGTCAATCAAGTACTTTTTGGGAGAAATGATAGAGTGGGATCTCTGTGAGATCTATGATAAGTATGAGAAGGGTTATGCAAATGCTTTCAATAAAAATTGAATTTTTGTTTAAAAAAAGGTGAAGATTCATATAAACGAGTTCCTTTAAAAAAGCAGATCATATGCACAGTAATATCTTTAAATACAGACAGAAGTGTTTTCTTGTCTGAATGATGCAATATTCAAGATGCTGAAGAAGTGTGAAAGGTCAAAACTGTAGGTATACCTTTCAGCATTCAAAATTCAGCTAAAGTTTAGAAGGGGAAATTGAGGGAGAAACTAATAGTGTTTTAACTTTTACTTCAGAAAGTTGTTTCTGGACCTCTTTTCTCAAATTTAGGTAGTTATTCATAGCATGTGTTTTTTATTTTGCAAGAAAGAAGAGCTGTTCGTATTTCTGTGCAAGTCATGGACAGTTATGCAATATGAATGTTATTGCCATAGTGTTCTAAATGCTGCATAGAATCATAGACTCATTTAGGCTGGAAGAGAACTTGAAGACCATCAAGTCTGACCATTACTACAGAAACCATAATGCTACCCAAATGTACAAACCCCAGTCAGATATAAATGCAAAATCTTTTATTATGCATATTATCAACATCATTGTGTAAATTTATGTGGAGAAATCTTTTTTCCAGAAAAAGCAAATATGCCAATCTTTAGGACTGATCATTATTTAAATTAATACATTAAGATGATGTTGGTAATAGAAAGGTGTATCTGCAGGCTGACTCCTTGCCAAACCTCTTACATAAATTGTATCAAATAAATCTGTTAGCAAAGTAATATGTATGGTACAAATTTGATATTTTTGTTCAGAGTTGCATTTCTTAATAAATTGATAATATCTATTCCAGCATAGAGATTGGAATAAAGTACTTGTTACATTACACTACACAAAAATAATGTCAATATACAGGATCAGATATGAATAGTGTATTACACAAATATCAGCATTCATACACGTAAAAATCAGCACAATTCTTCCATATAATCTATACTTGATAACTTGCTATAAGCACTTGTTAGTGAAAAAAAAAAAGTAACTTATAAAGGCACTGCCTGGAAATCATTTAATGAAAGTACAATAGCAACAGGAATAACTGAAAATCATGAGCCTTCTCACTGAACAGAAGAATCTGGAGGAAAAAGAGTTAATCTAAACTACCTACATAACATGAGATAAAAATGGCAATGGAAAGGGAGCTGTCAGGGGAAGGAAGGTGTGTGGTGGTTTGTGCCAGCCTGTAATGGCACCAATGCAGGCTAAGAGTTAGGAGACTGCTCAGTGTTGGGTTTCCTTGTCCATACTTTCTGTTCTTCTGACAGAATCTTCAGTAGGCTGTAAGTGAATTGTTTCCATGGAACTGGCCCCTAATCATCATAAGGTCTTTTTGTACAGGCTGTCTTCTACAGGATATACCTTCTGGCTTGCTCTTCTTGTGATTTATGTCATCATCTGGGAAGATGGAGGAGGAAAAAAATAGACATTTCAGGGCTACAGGCAGCAAGAACTCACTTAGCATCTCTGTCTATTTCTTGCTAGGATAAAATATTTTCCAGTTGTGTTTTATTCTTCAGTCATAAAAGTTCTTGTGGATGGTTTTACCTGGTGTCTCTATGCAGTTATTAATGATGTGATGCAAAATGTGGATTTAAATGCCAGTTTAATGAGCTGCTATCACATTATTCTTCTCCGAGTTTTCAGCAACTGAATAGGTATATTTGCAGTCAAATAACTAAGAGTAGTTGGAAACTGATTTTAGCTCAAGAATTGTACAGTTCCTACCAAATTGTTTGCCCACCTCCATGCATTCTTTTTGTTCTTTGTTTCTCGTGGCTCACAGCAGTTCCCTTTCTGCCAGGCTACTCCAACCTACCCATGACTGAGCACAGGTGTTCCTGATGCATCTCAGGGAGGTGGAGCACTGAATCCTCATCAACCAGCTCTGCTGAGAATTAATCATAACTTCTAATTTCATATTTTCAAAAAAGTTTGGGCTTTTTTTTCTGTTTGTTTGTTTAGTGTAGATGCTGAGAGTATGAGAAACTGCCTGGCAGCTGTACCAACAAGGTAGTTGTGATTTAATTAAGAATAGCAGATAATTGTCTAACAACATTATCCAGCTGCAGATATTTTGATACATCAGTATAAAATTACTCCCTAAAACAAGTCCCTAGTTATTGCTGTATTTAGAATTATAGTGGAAGTTACTTTATATGTTTAAAACTTATGGTACTGTGCTTTAGCAGAAGTAAGCCTGAAACCTCTGTTTGTTGTATATCTGTTCCAGGGTCTAATTCTTGGCTTGTACCAGAAACTAAAGGAGCAATTGTGCAAGGTGGATATGGCCATACAAGTGTCTATGATGAACTGACTAAGTCTATTTATGTCCACGGTGGATACAAAGCGTTGCCTGGCAATAAATATGGGTTGGTGGATGATCTTTACAGATACGAAGTTAATACTCGGACATGGTAAGTTGGATTGTGAATGTAGAAAACCAAGTTATAGGTTACTGAAAAAGAAAACATAAAGAGTAGGGAAGGGTAGGGTTCTAGTAAAGTCATGTAGGTGCCTCCATATCCTTTGTATGCTGCAGAACAGCATATTCTCTGCAACAAAGTGGAAGAACTGAAGTGAGGGACCAGACTTTAGCCAATGCATTAATGGAGCTAAACATGGAAAGAATGGCAGGGAGGAGGCTTTGTGCATGTCCTACAAATTAAGAAAAAGTTCTCCTATCCAGACATAACCACGAAGCAGAAAAAGGACACGTATATTGTTTTCACATGGTACAAATCAACTACTGGTGTGGCTGTTATATAAATTAGAAAACTGTGGAAGGTTATTTTTCACAAAATTATCAGAGATAAGAGAAAAAACTTCTTGTATTGTGTAGGAATCCTTAATTATTAATGTTGTTGGTGTTTCTATTTCTGTCAATTCCTTGTTCCTCAAGTTTATTGTAACTTATGAAGGCGACTTACATGTTTGTATAGAAAATGGCCTTAAATGTTTTTTCTTACCTTAGAGGTCATTTGAGATCAAGAACAGTTTCTTAGAACAATTTATTCTTACAATTTAATATTTGTATTGAGCACTAATGGCTTAACTTTAAGTGCACGAGACTTGCTCTCAGATATTGGAAACATGTGGGTTTGATTTCACTGAGGCCCTTGATTCTGAATATCATTAACTCATGGCACTTGGAAACATTATTACAAGAATTTTTTGTTCCTTTTCATGTATTTTTAAATCACTGGAATTTTAATGCTTTCTTATTATACTCTATTTTTGGAACAAAGTGATATTGTATCCTTTGATGATCTGTTCAACAGTATAATAATAATAATTGGCATGTTTTTATGCATTATTCATATAAAAACTATTAATGAATCCTCCAATCTACTCTATACTAATGTGACATCTCTGCAGCTGGTAGAGAACTCAAGTCTTTTATTGGTTTCATGAGTTTTACACTGGAAATGGATTTTACTATGGGACTGAAAACTGGCTCAGAGGATGGGCTAATGATATGCAGCAATCAAATCTTTAGGCCTTTGTTTACTGTATCTGTGACATGTTATAATCAGTATTCACAACACACAACGAGGTAACAGACTGTGTGCCACTGGATGTGTGATGTATGAGGAAGAGCTGGAACTAAGTCTTTCTCTTGCCCATGTACATGGGATTTCCTAATCTTGCATATGCTTGCCCTCACTGTGTTTCTCTTGCACTCATTCTGTTCTCTGGCTGAGCTGGCAGAGGTTCATATGCTTCATTCAGTTTTGGTATTCAGAGCTGTTTACCTGTTTTATTCAGTGGCATGTACATTTTCATTTCTTAATATCAATTAAACAAGCTTTATGTTTCTTGGAATGTGAGGTGGCAATATTTTAATTCCTAGTGTGAATTGTGTTTCTATTACATGATGGGGAATTACAGTGTTTCTAATACCTGCCTAGCTTTGCATTACTTGCCTGCTGCTGCAGCTGGCAACGGGGCACAATGTGGGCTGAGATAATGGCCTGAAAGAGTGGAAGCACCTGCTGGCTCCTGGGTATTTCCATGACCATTATGGGATCGTGCTACTGTGTGCAATGCTTGGCATCACCACAGTTAACGTGGACTGATGTTTGCAGACACACGTGCATGTGCATAAATAATGAATGCAGTGCAATGCCTGCTGAGACTCCTGCAGAATTTGCATGGGGTTGATAAGTGTTGGAGAGCTCTCAAGATTGCCTTCATTAGTGATGCTAATGAATAGTGAAAATCATGGCCAAATTAAGAAACTTCCAGTTCTGCTGATTCTTGAGTAAAAGTTACTTTTACCAGGAGGGATGAAACTTAGCACATAATATGCAAAAATTCTGGGAAAAAATCCTCCCCATCATATGCAATGTGGGGAGCAGGACTGGGCAGTGTGGCTGAGCCACATGTGGAAAAGTGAGTGGCCCCCAAAAACTGCGGTGGAGATTGGTGATACATCCACTGTGGGGAGGAGAGTCTTCAGTGTTCCCCAGAACAGTGTAGGTCTCTTTAGGCCTTAGTGATCTAAACAACTATTTGTAGACAGCTGCAAGGCAGGATAATCAAGGCAGAGCCTAGTGTGTAGCAATTAGTGTAAATTAGGCCATAGGGGCTGTAGAAAACTGGTAAAGTAAGAGATCCGTAGTCTGAATGGGGAGCATGTTCTTACTATCCTATCACACTTTCAATTCATAGCAGCAGTATTCTTCCACTACCAGCTGAAAATAATTTGCAAATAGTGTCTTGTTCTATTTCCTTCTCATTCCAAATATTCTATGTTGCTAACTACAAGTAGAACCCAAATATCATGTTTTTGAGTAGGTACCAGAAGTATTCTGTATCAGGCTAATTCCTGGTTATAAAAACACATTTATGTGGTGTTCTGTTTTAAAAGTATGTTCACCAGAAATGGACAAGAAAAATGCAAGTTGCTTAGTGGAACAAAAATACAAGGGACTGATACCAGAAGTGCATGGATATTCTTGGGGCTTAAAGGAACTGCCATATTTTTTAGCAATAAAAAAGCTCATTTATTTTTGTTTAGTGTTTGACATTTCCTTTGATGATACTTTCTAGGGCTGGGGGGGAATTTATTTGGATAACAATACAAAAATTTAGGTTTAATGCCTTCCTTTCAACTGTTTAAAACTGCAATCTTTCATCACTAAAAAATATCTCAAGTTTATTGATTGAGTTTTGTCTATATATCAAAACAATGAGATGTATTTTAAACACTTACTCCAAAACACGGTGATAATGTAAAAATATTGAAAAAATATTATGAATATGATTCAAGAGAGACAGGATTATTCAATCAGAAGGATACAGTGTTGAGTCAATTTGTTACAGAAATCAAATGACAAAACAGTTTAATCATAGATAAGCAGTGTGCAGGAGCATAAATGGAAGGGAGAGTCTAAACCTGAAAACTGAGATTACTGAGACAAGTGAAAGGTTATGAGGAGAATGAAAAAAGTATTTTGCACTGGTGATCTAATCAGCTCTTCACAAACATGTCCACAGCTGGTCTACTTAACTAATTCAAGCTAGCAAACCCCACAAATGGTTACTCTCTTCCTGGGTAAGATTTATTTGCTGTGATTGAATCCAGTTTGTATTCTGTTCTTTCTGCTCACCCCACACCTGCCACTTTGGAGCTGTGGCATTGATGGCTCTTGGCTCCTGCTGGGCCCGCGCTGGTGCTGGGCACAAAGCAGACCACACAGACACAGGCTGGCCTGAAAGAAGAGACACCAAAGGCTCAGTGTGTGGGCACTGTTTGGTTTTTTTCAGTACTGAAATTCTGTATGTTTGAGTTTCCCACCCTGAATCAGTTTGAGAAACAGTGCAAGTGTTTTTATCATACCTAGAATCACTTCCACCATTATTTTCCACATCTGAATGTTCAATTAATTAAAAAAAGGAAGTTTATCCTTTTACTATACTTAGGATGGTCTAAAGATTCTTTCAGCTTTTTACAGAATTGTTTATTGCAGTTTTTGGGCAAATGAACAGCATGGCTAAGAATGTATAAGAATAGAAATTAATAATATGAATGGGTTTTCATTCAATTTTCACTAAAAGTTACCATATCATTAGTCATGGCTGAAGAATGTAAACATGATACAATTTATTTCAGAAATATTATTTGAAAACCTGCTTTTTTCATTAAAAACCCGTGACATTTAAATGAAAGATAAATATATTTATTGTACTAAGAGAAAATTCGTAATGCTAGAAACAATATGAATAATTTCATCATATTTGCTAAGTAATATCTTTAGTTTACTGTTTTCCTTGTGATTTGTATTGTTTTCATCTGTACATTTTCTTGATGTGCATATACAGTTTTTCATGTGTTAGCATTATTACTTTGTTCTTATATTTTGTAGGACTATTTTGAAAGAGAGTGGTTTTGCAAGATACCTTCATTCTGCTGTGCTAATCAATGGAGCTATGCTCATTTTTGGTGGAAACACTCACAATGATACTTCCCTGAGCAATGGTGCAAAGTGTTTTTCTGCTGACTTTCTTGCATATGATATAGGTATGTATTGTATGGTATTTTTCTCATTTGAGTTTTAAATACTACAACATCTCTTTCAAGTCCAGCTAATTCTGATCCCAAACATCTTCAAGTTACTTATAAATTATACAGGTTTTTGTGCAGTAGTTTGAATTTTTTGGTCTATGGGACAAAGCACAGTAGCAAAAATGATCAGTTTTGGAATATGTACGTAATACTGTTTTATAATTTGAATAGTGACTATATTGCTAAATACAAGTGTTGGGGCATTGTGGTATTACAAAAGTGAGCTGAGCACAGATCGTAGTGATTATTACCTCCAAGTGTTGATATATTTTCCATAGAGACTATCTACATAACATTAATAAAATATGTTGCTGGAATTGAAAAAAACAACAAACCAACAACAACAACAAGCCACAAAAACAACCCACAAACAAACAAACAAAAGCCCATATCCCCCCCCCCAAATGACAACCTACCTGCAACCAAGACATTTCCCCACAAGTAGCACTTGAGAGGTTCCTAAGAAGGTTGGAATTGGTGGCAGTTTGGAAAATACATTACCCCCACCATGGTCTGAGCTGAAAATCAGGGAGTGCAGAAGCCAAGGTAGTTGGGGGTAAGTCAGGCAGGTGGGTGCTGATGCTCAGGTAGCTGAGATTGGGAGAGTTGCCAAAAGAAAAGCACTTTGGAAGCAGGAAATCCACACTATGGAAACAGAGTGTCGAGAAACAGCCCCTTGGGAGATGGATGTGATGGATGAATAGACACAGATTGGGGCTGATGGCTCAGATGTGTGGATTTTTGCAGGATGTCTTCCTCTGACAAGTTGCCCTCCCCCTTCCAGACTCTTCCTATGCATTTCCCATCAGTGTATTAATTAAAAGTTTCCTATCTTTGATACTCAAGCAATGGCTGAATCAGGATAACTGCCTCAATAACTGCCTGTTTCAGCCCACCCACAGTCTTGCATGAGCATTCTTGCTGAGTGGGAGGAAAATCCTGGGGGATATAGATTCCTCATGTAGATAAATGGAATAACTACATTAAATGAATCAGGGCAATAAAAGGCTATGGAATGCTTTTGCATCATGTTAGGGATAACTGTGTTTCAATGGACTAAAGTGCAATGAAAATGTCTCAGTTCTTTGTGCTTTCTTTTTATGGGACAGAAGGTCATCTTAGTAGGACAATGCTAAAAAAGTTTACTTCTGAAGCACCAGAGCCTGACAGTCTACAGGACAAGTGTCAAAATACAAAAATCATTCCCAGTTACCCAAATTAAAAAGCAGAAGTGAATAGTGATGAAAGAGCCCCACAAAACTTTGCTGCCAACAGGTGGGGAGGAGGAAGCTGGGCTGTCATCTGGGAGGAATGAGATGATTGGAAATGACAGTCATCATGAGATAATGTGTAAAGGGACAAGGTGCAAGTCCTATACTTAGGAAATGATGGGAATTTTCTCCCACAAATTGAAGGAAATGACAGTGACTTGTGTGTCTGAGTCAGGAGTGGCGTGTGGATGTAGAAATGGCTTATACAGTCGTAATGAAAAGAAGAAAGAAGTATCGATGCCATTCTCAAGACCCTGGATATTTTGCCAAGACACATTTAAAAAAGGCAAACTCAAAGAGGGCCCTGCATGGCAAGTGGTGTTAAGGCTGACTGAAGAATGGGGAGCCTTTAGGAGGCAATAAAAAGATGTGGTACATTTAATTTCACAAGAGAGTGGCTGAGAGCAGAAAAATTGTTGTTTATCAGTGTATGGTAAGAACACAGTTTGGAGAAAAGCTGTTTAAGACAAGATGTGTGTCAGCTTTCAGCCTGTAGAATGGTTCCAACCATTTGAGCTGTACATTTATGGAAAAGCCTCCCTATAGAATTGTGGAGGCTATAAATCTAAGGGAAATTAATAAGTTCATAATCTGCTTCTTGTCTTGTTTATCGCCACTGCTGTTTTTACCACAAATAGTTTTTCCCTTCTCTGATTTTCATGTCCGTATTTTATTTAGAGGCTTTAAAAACAAACATACAGCTCATATTTTGGCCAAAAAGCAGTCACTTGTCCTGGGAGCTAAAATCTGGGAAATGTATTAGAGCAGTCTGGGAAATGGGCTCATGCATGATCCTGGTGGGAATAGCCTGTGGGTACTGCCTGCATCTATTTTTGGCAAGCGTTTATCAGTTGCCTCCAGTGGTGGAAGAGGCTGAGACATGATCCTTTTTATAGGACCAGTTAATGGCTCTTTATGGCATCCTGTATAGATGTCAATGCAATGTGTTTGCTTTAATACAAAAATAATGAGTAAATACGTTGATTTCACCAAGTGTGTGAATAAAACCTTTGCAGAACAGTTCAATGTTTTTAGTGTATCCCTGTATTGTGTATTCCATAGCTTCTGGTAGGCAGCTGATGGTGTGAGCTATTGATTTTGTTCTCACTTCAGTTTACATTTGGTTTTAATTTTTAATGAAACAGAGCTCCCTCCTCATTTTGGAGGATAATATTACTTGTTGGTCTACATTTATTTGTAGAATGTGCACTTGTGAATCAATAGTATGAGTCCCAGGATCTGATTAAGTGAAACTTTCTGGCTTTCATATACCAGTAGTTTTTTATCCTCCTTTATGAAAGTGTTTTATGCTGGTGTTTTGGGGATTTTTTCGTCTTTTTGTTTGTTTGTGTTTTTTTTTGTTTTTAGTGGGGAATATTTTGGTTTGCCCAGTTGATTTCAATATTTAATATGCTCTTTGTATTTTCTTGCAAGTCACATTTTCCACGTTATCAAACTCATGAAGTAAGAAATTGATGTAGTAATTACTCTGAATGTAGCAATAACTCTTGAAAAAATGAAATCTATGAAGATTGATTTGATTCCAACTTAATCTTCTGTATTATGCATTTCACCAAATTAAAAACAGAATCTCACAAACATATTTTTTCAGAAAACATTAAATATTTTATTAAGAATTAAATAATTATGGAGTGGGTAGAGTTCAGAATTTTATTTATTTTGTATTTTGAGTTTTTGAACAATGCTTAAAAGAAAAAAAAAATATGATTCTATCAGCCTCACAATTCCTAGATAACTTGCAAGTGATGGAATGTTATGCCCTGTCTTGTAAAAAATGGGTGCTGTCTGGAAACCAGCTGAATCCTGGAGATAGAGCCTGTACTATTTATGTTCAAGTTGGACTATGGAGTACTTTTGATTATCTCTCTTATTATATGTGACATGGTCTTATGGATAGATTGCTCCAGCCTTTTATTATCCACGAAAACACTGTTTTTCATATTTATTTGGAATAAGTGTTTGAGTGGCTTCATCTCGGTTGGGTTTAGCTTTCTAGAAGGTTGTTGGTAGTGCAATTTGATAATCCACACACCTCCTTCAGTCAAGGGAGGGAGAAAGCATCTCCAGAGAGCAATAATTTTACCAAGCTTAGCAAAGAGTTGCCTTTTATTTTTTCTGAAGACTCAGAGATGTGGAGATATTATTTAAAGTATTACAGTGCCATAATTTCATCATTTAATTGTTTAATGTATTTACTTAAATATCGGTAAATACATGATGAGAAGACTGCTGCATAAAATGAGCTTTAGAAATCTGGCTTTGGTGTGCTTTCGTTGGCCTGTGATATTTGACCACCATGTTCCCCTCAGGTTGCTCTGGCAGCTCCTGAAAGAACCATGAATGGTCATTCTTGTAAAGGTGAGGTATTTTCAACTGAGCAGTTGTTGCTTACATTGACCTGAAAGAAGAGCCTTGGCAATGGGGATGGGGCTGCCACTGGGCTCAGTCTCCAGTGCTGTGGGTGACCTGCAGTTTTCTAACTGATGTGGGTTATGGCTTTTCTTTTTTTACACATTTGTTACCTTAAGAAAGCAGCTGAAGGGCCTCAGCTGCTGAGATCCTGCCTATTATGGATGTGGCATCAGTGCTCAATCCAGGGTGTTTATTCATTTCTTCCCTTAAAGCATTTCGAAAGATACTTGTAGCAGTTTCCTTGTTTAGAAAGGGAAGTGGAATAGGTGTAGATAGAAAAAAATACATCTGCACTGGTCATGACAGTCTGTGCTTTGTGACAGCTCTTTGGAACTCAGGGAGTTCCATGTGCATATGTTCCATGTGATACAGGAGCCACCACATGCTTAGACCTTGTATTTCTATTTCAGTCAGGTCTTAGAAAAGTAATATAATTATATTTTATGAAAACTCAGATGCAAAATTTACAAATAAAAATAGATTAATTAAACAGAGAATAAGAGTTTAAAACAGATTCTGACTATTGAGGTGAGTATTAAAAAGATATATCATTAAATAGATTTTTTTTTAAGAGTAAGGTTATCTATTTTAATTCCTGGTCAAATGGTACTGTTAGTAAGTATATATCTGTATGCCTAAGTCCCTTAAGTTTCAGTTTATGAAGTATTCTGTCTCTGTCCTTTGGTTCCACCTATGCTAATGCCAAGGTATCTGGATACCCTCGAGCTGTACAGGGAAATACTCACAGGGAATCTCTATAAAGGCCAAAAACTGAAGTCACTGGAACATGACAGCTGTTTCTGTGTTCTCTCCTTGTGGTGTTGTATTCCAGCAGTGTTTGTATCTATGGGAGAAGTGCAATAACCCATATATTTACAGTAATAAAACACTCCACAATGCTTCTTTTGTAAGTCTTGTTACTGTCTGGATTTCAGTTTATTATTATGGATTAAATAGTATGCAAATTCAATTACTTATGAAAGACAATATTGCATGTGAAATATTAAGTTTCTTCTGGGGTATTCAAACAAAGCTTGAAAGCATTTTCTTTTTTGGGAAAAAAAATCAAAATTATCTCATGAGATTGACTTTAGTTCCACTTGTAATCAAACCTATTGCCTGTATATTGTAATAAAATGAACTTTTTATTCTTAAAATGTTTGCTTGTAAAACACATTGTTCCACCCCTAGCCTTTGTCACTGACAAAATGAGAAAGTTTAAATGTCTGTAAATTTATTTTTTTTTCCAATGTAAACCCATCTATTTTTGCAATTCTCCCTCCTTCTGGAGTTGCAAATGGATTATCAATGTGCCATCACAAAGAAAATGTAAAGCAGCCGCTGTGAAAGATTAAGTTTTATGTGTTCCTGAGCACTTAAGTCATAAATGTAGCTCTGGTGAAGTCTGTAATAGCAATTACCTCCATATCACTGTGCTATTAGAAGAGCAAAGCTGTAATAATATAATGCACTAATTGCTCCATTTAATAGTAAAGCTTAACGTTGTTGGTTTCTTTATATTGCTTAGGGAGTCACTGTTCTCTGTGTAGATGCTGTTGTAGACCTTAGTTCTATAGTTTAAATTCAGTTCATGCTGTTGCGAACAGACTTGCTTTTGTGTTTTCATGAGAGTAAGGAGATTTTTAGTATCTGATTAAAGAAAAATATTTATGCAGTGTGGAAAGAATTGGAAAATAACTTTTTTGTTCATATCTATCTCTGATGATGTTTAATTCTTTGTGTTTAGTTGTCCAGAGTCACAAAGAAGAGAACTAGACAGAAGTATAATGGTGTTCATACTTGTGAAACAATATCACTTCTTTTACCAGTGAAAAACTAACTGAGTAATTATTGGAAATATATAATGAGAAATTAGAAACACAATCTGACATTGGATTCTCTGTAGAACACAAGGCTGCACTGCCAGTGTTGCAGAGTGCCATTGAGCAGAATAAATACATTGGGATTTCAAATCTGTTTGTAATTGAGAAATAGTTTCATATATCTTCTCTCAAAACATATCTCCTAATGTAGTAAGAGGTTGTCACTAAATCAGGCTGCCAGTGCAGAGATACCAGTGTGATCCTGGAGGTCAAGTATGGAACATTTTTTGCCCCTTTTTTAGAGACTGTCCTAACAACTGTTGCTCCTTATTTCTAACAATGTTTTCCATTCTCTGGGGTTTTTTTATTTCTTTTTTTAAAACCTGTTCAGTGGAACAGCATAAACTTGGAGTAGTGAAAAGTTACCTCACCAGAACAGTTAGGGTACTTTCCTCAGAGATGAAAGCTTTAGGTTTGAATCTCATTGGGTAGGAAATAAACCTTTTTCTCCTACATCTTGGGTCATTACTCTAACTACTGTTATACTGTATAAAGCAAGTCTTTTTTCTTTTATCATGTTTTGGAAGCATGAACCTGTTCCATTACTTAAAGGGAACTGTGAGAGTATCACTCTGAGATAGTTCCACCTTCAAGTTCTGAGTGGCCACAGTTCTTCTGTTCAGATTTGAGTGCAGAATTGGCCATTGTGGGGTGGGGGATGAAGATGAGTTGTAAATAAGCTTCTTTTCGATGCCTGCAGTTTTCCAGATGAGTTTTTCAGTTCCTTCATGTTCTCCTGTATTCCTGTAGATTTGAAGGGAGTTGTCAAAATTTTCAGTTATTCTCATAGTCTCTTTAGTTGTAGAAAATAATTAAGATGTCCTTAATGCACTTAAGAAGAAACGGGAGAGCAATTACCTTTAAAACAGCTTGTAGCTCTGCAGTTCTCTTACATTTTCCTCTAGCAAAATTTAAATTGGAGATAGTTGAATGCTCATATTTTATAATTTTCAGAACTGCTTTATTAACTTGATTCAGATATAGATTGAATTGAACTGTGTTAACTTTCTTGCTTCTGTTCTGCCCCAGTGTGTAAGTAATACATTGTTTGAAATCAGATGTGACTGGCAAGTGCAAACTTTAGACAGCCCTGTACTGCTGAACAGGTTTTAAATATTATGTTCAACTGTGTGTCTGAAGAGCAAAAAATACTCATAAAAAGACTTGCATGACTAAGAAAGTGAGCTAGGATGCTGTATTTGCTCTATTCTTCCTCCAGTCACATTTTGATAAATATGATTGTAATTAAATTTTTTAAAATTAATTCTACTTTCATGTATTGTGCTGATAGGACAGTGTTGTTTAGAAATGCTGGGGGGTTTTTTGTGTTGGTGTTTTTTGTTGTTATTGTTTTTTTGCTTTTGTTGTTTGTTTGTTTTTTTTCTGTAGAAGCATACTAGGAAACTTTCTGCTGCAGCACTGAGAACTTTCCTGTGTAATGTCTTGCTCATGCTCTCTGGTATCAGTAATGCATTATTGACAGCAGGTTGTAGTTGAGATGTTGAAATTGGCCCTGTTGGAGGGTGGACCCTGGAGTGCATTACCCTGTGCAGAGTTCACTTGGGGTTTTCCTCTCCCAGCATCAGCTGCACTGATTCAAATCTGGTGCATTTCTGTGCTGTGTTTTGTCACATATGAAATTTTTGTGACTGGCAATTCACTCTCAGAGCCACTTCTGTATCATCTGGTAACCATTTAATCTACACTAGGGGGGACTATGAACCTTTTTGTTCTAATGCTATAACGTGATACAGCTTGTTTTTGAGGCAGAAGCCTTAGTCATAAAATGAAAAGCCCCAGTATTTCTCCTTGCACTTTTCAGTGACTAAAAGTTCTGCTAATCAGTTTGGAATGAATAGCAATGTTCCTTCATCTCCTTGGTGACTGGTTCTGTTAAATGCAGTATATGCTTCCATGTGCTTTCTGTTGTGCCTGGCTACATACAGAGGCAATGATAAATACAACCAATACCATGCCTTCCACTTCCTCTCTGAATAGTACCTTAAGAGTGTGTGACATTTTACGGAGGAAAGTATTTTATTCTTTGCTCCATAGAGTTGGCTGTTGTTGTTAGACTTAATACGACACATACAACACATGGAGTGCTGTAATATTGGTAAATAAAGTTGCAATTCATACTGCATTCACTGGGTGGCACTTTCTTCTAGGAACAACACAGTAAAGTCTGGAATTTTGGGTACTTAGAGATGTTCCAAACAAATTTGAAGATGATGGGCAAGAATGAATTCTGTTTGATTCTTTACCAAAACCTGCCAAAAATGAGTTGACTAACTACCTGTATTATGTATTAAACAGAGATGCTCAGATCAGGAATTTAGAGCTGTGTTAGTCTTGTGCAAGAACTAATATTCCAGTCAGGAATGAAAAATGAAACCACACCAGAACCATATTTGTAAATGCTCCTACAGCAGTGCTAAAAGAAATAGCTTGAATAGTTAATTTGACGTGGAGATATTGATGCCACATTCATCTGAAATATTTGCTGAAAGGAAGGTAATTAGTAGCATTCTTAAATCAAGATACCAATAATGAGGTGGGTTGCAGAGCTGGAGGAGTGGTAGTTTGTCTTAAAACAGTTATGCAAAGAATAAGTTCACTGTTGTAGATGTTCGAATATGGGGGAATTGAATTTGTTCAGCTGATTTGAGAGTGTGTAAATATTAGGGCACTGTTCCTGATCAGTTGATAACAATGATGGCAGTGCTTTTTGCTGTGAGTGTGGAAATGGGCTGTGAAGTCAGGGAAATGTATGTGCAATAAAGAAACACTTCTCTGAGTGCCTTGTGGCCTTGATAAATGTCAGGATAGATCAGTGTTGCTGACGGGTTCTTGGAGCACCTACTCAGGAAATGCATCTCAATAGAGCACCTGTTGATTTGTTCTTCAGCAATTAAAATATAGTTTGTGTATATTTTGCTGAAAAATTTTCAAAGTATTTGGTATATGTTTTCATATGATTTTGTTTTGTCTTTCAGCTTGTGATGAATGGAAGATTTTACCAAAACCCAATCTGCATCGAGATGTCAACAGATTTGGTCACACTGCTGTTGTCAGTAATGGGTAAATGAAATGTCTTTTAAATTTTCCTCACCATTTTTCTGAATGTAAAAAACAACAGCCCTGTAGCAGAAATTACACTTTTGTGAAGTGTGGTTCAATGACATAGAACTGATGTAAATTATTAAAAAGAAAAGTGGTGCTCCTCAGAGTCTTTTCTTGTCTCAGATAATCAGTACAGCTAATCTTCATCATAATCTGCCAGGCTGTGGGACCTGCTCAATGGCATTTTAAGGTAACCTTCTCATACACTGAGGCATTTTCTCAGTATTGTGAGCTACGGTGAATTTGCTATTTGGTACCAACTATAATCCTCACCTAGTTGTGGTGGGAGAAATCCTTTTCTCTTTGCAGCATGCTGCATTCTTTGCTCTTCTGCAATCATAAAATAACACATAATAATATTTGCTTGGAAAAAGGTAGGATTTTGATGATACTGATACAGTTATCATCTTTAACCACTTGCAGGAGGAAAAGCCTGCCAGTATCTAGACCATATTAAGTATATTACTTATCTTCTAGAACATGTAGCATTCCTTCCTGTCAGTTGTTGAGTAGGGGAGCACAATAAACCTTCATCATCTTGAAACAGGAGATAAAGTGGATCTGGATTTTTCTGGATTTGGTGACTGAACTCTCTGCTTCTTTTACCCCAATCCCCAAAGACAAAATTGTAGGACAAACATCTGCTTTTCAGTGGAAAAGTTGTAGGAAACAGTTTTCAGGCTTAAAGAAATTTCTAGTGGTTGCTTGTGTCAGTTTTACTTTTGTTGGTTGTCATCTGGTCTCATATCTGATAGTCACAGTGCCATTGTACCTCTTCTACATTATTCATCACACTAATAAACTCAGTATTAGTTATATGTGGGCAACTTACAGATCCTCTGCATAGGGTGGTTGTGTAGGTCAGAAGTAACAGAGGTAATAAGTAATACTACAAATAAGAGTGTGACTGCATTTAACAAAAATAGCACTAGGTTGTAAGTCTGTACACAGAGCACTTGACATTAATCAATGAACAGATTTATTCATTAAGAGAAAATTGCTTGGAATTAATGAATTCAGCAACTGATAGTTTTTCATTCTGATTTGTGTGTTTTGCAACATCTTGGCTATGTCTGATACTTCAAGAACTGTCACTTTCAATGAATTATATTCAAGGTGGAAATGCCTATTATTTTTGTTGGTTTCAGAAGTTAAGGGTATTTTTTGTAGGTTTTTCTGCACAAAAAGAAGTGCAATGCAAGATACCCTTAGGATTTCTGCTATTAGTAACTCTATGTTAAATTCTCTTTTAAAATATATATGATAGAAGAGATATAGAGGTTTTCTATTGCTGTCTCTTACCTGAGACTGTTCTTAATTTTAAATGAGAAAGTTAAGGACTCAGATTTCTGGTTCTGATGTCAACAGCTACTGCACCAGAAATGTTAACCAAAAAGAAATATTCATCCTGCCAATTGTTGCTGGCTGTTTTTTAAATCTTCTTGCAGAAAAATGTTCTTGTTTTCTGCAGGCCAGTATTTCATGCCCTGTTCTCATTAAGTGGATTTTTAATTGTATAGCAAGGCAGATAAGAAATCAAGAAAACATGTCTACAATGACAGTTACATTTCCTTGCTTTTCCCCAATAGGTCCATGTATATATTTGGGGGATTTTCAAGTGTTCTGTTGAATGACATCCTCGTGTACAAACCTCCAAACTGCGAAGCGTTCAGAGATGAAGAGCTGTGTAAAAATGCTCGTCCAGGAATAAGGTGTCTGTGGAACAAGAAACATTGTGAATCTTGGGAATCCGGGCATGCTAACAACATCCTTAGAGCAAAATGTCCCAAGAAAACAGGTCAGTGAATTCTAGTCTTTTAGTGTTAATTTGCAGTGTGATGTAGGAGATGTGGGAGGGGGTGGACAACACCCAGAATGACTCCCAAAAAAATAACAACATGTAACCAGCAAGTGGAATGTTAAGACTGTTCATCTCTGAGAATACCCAGTGCAAGTGATTTATAGACTATTTTTAAAAAATAATTCAGTTCTGGATTTTTTTTTTTTGTATTTTAAATACAGAGAAGCAGCTGCAAAAGAGCAGAAGTTTAATGTGCTAAGGGAAAGTGTCAGAGCAGCCAGGGCAAAAATGGGCACTGCAAGTGACACGTGGCACTCTCATACCTGTGTGTGGCAGAAAGTGAGAAGGAAAGCAAGGCTGCTTCAAATAGATTGTCTATCAAACAGGAGCATTTCTGCAGAAACATATAGCACAGTCACAGCTGGAAAAAAACTTGAGGCAAACAAGCCCTTTTCTGCAGTGTATCAGAATGTGTTCAAGTTTGTCATCTGAATTTCTATGCTGTATTGTTTAAAAGAGCAATTTGGTGTTATGAATAACTGTTGCAACCTATTCCTAAGCATTTTGGCTTGTCACAAATAAATACTTGTGAAAGTGTTGTTCTTATGTGTCACATGAGCAGAATATTTATCCTTGCTACATGCACCTATTATTTTTTCAGTGCATCTCTCCTTTCACACAGTGCTACTTCCCAAACTTTGGCTGTGTGCTGTGTGTACAAACTGTCATGCAATTAAACTGCCAGTCTGTGTTTAATGCTTGATGAAAAGTTATTAGCACTGCAATTAATCAACACTTCAGGACAGTCTATTTTTCTGTTAGCTTTTGCTAAGTTAGTTTCTGGACAGCCTATAAAGTTGCAAACTCAGAGGAAAAAAAAGTTGCATGATACAACAAAAATGTTATCCAGGTAAAGGTTTCTGGAAAACACCTTTTGTACATTTTCATGACATTTAGAGATCCAAAGCTTAGAAAATTTCATCTATATCTAAAAAGAAAAATCTTGAGACATTAAATTCCATAGAGCAGAAAGTGGATCTTCTAAAAGGCTGATCACGTCAACAGGTGCTTAAAACACAAATGAAGCACAGACAGAAAGGGTGAAGTAAAATGAAAAAGTTAGTGCAGTTTCTAAAGTACAGCTGCTGCAGTGGGAATAAAGTACAACTCAACATGCAAGGGGTGAGGTCTGCAGAATTCCAGTTCCAAAGAAGTTGTGTGAACAGCACTGCTTCAATGCTGTCAAATTCTTCCAGTTTCAGGTGGTGATTTTTTGCCCAAAGCCAATTTTTCTTATATTCTTTTACATCACTTGGCTCAGCTGTTACCTGGTTGAGAGTATCATCAGAGAAACTGCTGATGGTCAATATTAAAGGATAAGCAGAAATTTTAGTGGATTTTCAAAAGATCGATTCTTGGATAGGAAAACTTCCCTGGCAAGAGAATCTGTTAAACTTGCATGACCCTGAGACTAAACTGAACAGAAGTTAAGCACAGTAGGAGATGGTACAAATTCTCCTATTTAGGATCACAGTGATTTTTCAAAGTTTTGCCTCCTTTAAACAAAAGTAACAACTTGTGTCGCAAACTATTTTAAATTACCTAAATTTTAGTCCAAGTTCCAGTATTGAGGATTTAACATGAATTCTTTCTCATACGCTTTTTGTATTGAAGGAGGTTTTATGTAAAGTCCATGTCTTGCTAATATCTGTCTTAGGTTGTTGGTTTTTTTATTTACTGTTTTTTATTGTCATCTTCTTGCATAGCCATAATATCTTTTAACAGAAACCTGCATCTGAAGAGAATCTTTCTTCTATGTTAAAAGAGTGAAGAAAGACTTGTTGAAGAAACTTTTTCATACTCTTAATTAATGCATTGAGCTGAGGGCTTTTATGCTGTAAGTCAGTGAATATTCCTTCAGTTGATACAAGACTTAGGAGCCTTCAGAAATAGTTGTTACTAAAGGAATTTTTAAAAGAGTAAATCTTATTAACTGAACAGAATTAATTTCCTGCAGTAACTTAAACCTCCATGAATGGCTAGAATTCAAATGGAGGATGTAACAGAAAAAGCTCCAGGCAAGTGTTGAAACGTGGTATTATTCCCCTTTTGTGGGCCCTTTCTCTGACTGTCCCTTGTGTCCCAGCTGCTGCCGACGACAGATGTTACCGGTACGGGGACTGTGCGAGCTGCACCGCCAACACCAACGGCTGCCAGTGGTGTGATGACAAGAAGTGCATTTCAGCAAACAGTAACTGTAGCATGGTGAGTCCTTGCAAATCTGTGAGCTTGTTGCCAGGACTATTGCTTTTCTGAGTATAGTGTGTAGTAGAATAATCCTTGCTTGATTTGAGCACAAACGTAAACCTTTTTGCCAGACTTTTGCGGTAAAAAGTGTTGCAGAAGGCAGAGTTGAACTGCAGCAAAGAATTGTAGTTCAGGGTGAAAAAATAGTTGGTTAAAACTTCTTTTTAATAATGTCAAGGTCATGGGTTCAATCCCCTGTATGGGCCATTGACTTAAGGGTTGGGCTCCGTGATCCTTGTGGATCCCTTCCAATTCAGAATAGTCTGTGTTACCTCCTGTGTATTCCTCAGGACAAATACTATTGTCTCATAATTAGTGACACTTGAGAGGTCTCAAAGTCATTATTAACTTGCATTTTGTGAGTGTGTGGTGTACAGTACTCAGGCAGAAACTGGAATCCTGTGAAGGGTGGCTGTTTAGTTTTTTGCCTTTCAAACAGTACCAGGTCTGTCTCATTAGTCTTGGCATTCTGTTCACTGATCATCACAGAAATGTTTTTCTTTAAGTCATGGAGTTACTTGTCATCTCATTAAAGGAATATGAGCTTCTATAACCATGAGTTTATCTGGCTTGTGATGATTTGGTGAGATTGTTCTGATATTTTTGAGCACAAGAAATCAGATCATCCCATAGGTTCATGCCAAGTTTGTAGTTTCCTCTTTTTAATATTATGTAGTGCCATGTTTTGTGTTGTTGTTCACCACTTGCTGCATCTCCTGCTTGTTCCTTTGATTTTTGACAAGCTTTTAGTAGTATTTTACCCTTATAATTTTCACCCCCTTATACTTTTCCACTAGCTGCAGACACATGGCTGTACTTGAGTTCAAAATCATGTCTTTACACACTTTCATTAGCAAAAGTAGCTTGCTCTCCGGCTTGAACCTGATGCAAATCAATCCTGTTCTCCAGACAGACAAATTAAGGTGTGAGTTGGATTGACTCGGACTCAAATCTTGCCCATTCAGAGCACAGCCAGCTCTAATCATTGGCATTTGTAGCTAGTCACTGCTAATAAAAGCAATGCAGACACAAATTCATCAGTAGCCATGCTATGAGTCTGTCAGAGGGATTTCACATTCCAGGCACTAATGGTTAGTTTCCTTTGTGATCTTCAAGGGTTCTTCTTTTCCTGACACATTGTACTATATTAGGTGCTAATTTTCTAACCGTGGCTTTCAGCTCCTGAGCAAGGAACAGTTGCTAAGGAGCAGACCATCTTCATCCCTGATAAATGTGAAGCACTGGGTATTTTAGCACAAGCTTCTCAGTTCGGTGTCCTTCTCTGACAGCCTTTCATGACTGAGATTGTCAGCTTAATTAGCAATGGATGCACTGGTCTTCTCTATATCATTTCCTGTCTTTTATTCGGGTTTGAAGTGGGTAGCGAAGGCTGTTAGTGCAGTTACTGAAGAATGGGATAGCGAAAATTCATCAAAATGATTTCTTAAAAGAGATGCCATCATAAACTGAAGGTGGCTGTTGCAAAATTAGTCTGTTGGCAGTGAGATGGTGGAGGAAGGATTTTGCATCTTCAGTATAAACCCACCAAAATAGCATCAGTAGAATGGCACCATGTGGAGAAACAGAATGGATCAGGCTGATTATCCATTTTCATAGACTGCTACTTCTGGCCTAGGCCCGCAAAATGAAAATGTTGTGACAGCACTGTGATGATAATATGGGATAACAAGCTGTAGACTCAGAAATACCACAAGGAGAAAGCCCCATTTTTGCAGCTGTACAAGGGCCTTGATTTATGACTTAGATCATAGAACTCCAGATGAGACAGACTATAATGTTTTAGAATCTGCTGCTTTCGCCTCATGGAAAGTGGCCAGTGTACTAAAGACACACTGTCAACCAGTTTGGCACTGGCCTCACGGTCACAGATATTTGCAAAGCAGAGACTGCTCTGCTGATTGGAAGGCCTATAAAATATGATTTTTTTTCCTGAAATAATTCTATTTGGACAGATGTACTTCATAAGTAGTGCTAATACATGGATGATGCACATATACCTGCCTACACTCACCATCTCACGTGAGTCAGACACTCATGGAAGTGTGGTTTGAGATGGTACTGAAGTTTGACTAGTGAGTATATTGCAGAGCTAACTGTAGTGCCTTGTTGTCTGGTTTTGACCATTGAATATATTAGAGATTTTTGTCTTGTAACAAAGATTTTAAAGTTTGCCTCAAGAAATTACACCAAACTTCTTGCAATGGCTTTACATATTACACTGAGGTTATTCCATAGTAGAACAAAGTGTTTATATATAAAGCAACAAAAAGGTATTTAATTAAAGTAAACAATAAATATGTGAAGGAATAAGGACACCACACACCAGACCAATGTGATCAAGTGAATGCCATTTATTACACACTGCACACAGTTTATGTATGTAGGGTTAAGGCTACGTTCCATTGGCTAAATTGAACCTCACACCATCAATCTGCAAATCCCAAATGGTTATAATCCATGTCTCACAAGTCCAGTGTTTTGGTGAAATCATCCTGACTGTTTCAGGAACATCTCCGGTGTCCTGTGGGAAACCTGAGGAGTTCACATGAGAAACTTCTGGGGAATTGCTAAGAACTCCTAGGGAGTGATTTCTTCTTTACCGACAACAGCAGCTGTGGCCTTGCTGCTTCTTAGCTGATATCTGCCTTCAGTCTCACAGGGTCTATATAGGTCTGAATTGCTCACCTTTGATTTTTCTGTACCAACATTTAATTTTTATCTTTGAGATTGATGGAGCTAAAAATGACAATATCACCCACTGTACCTTTTTTCAAAAATGTGCAAATGCAGACATTTGTTTGCCATACAGGCAAAAGCAACAGTGATACTGTCATTAATAGGGTCTTATGCCAAGTACAGATTTCATGAAATATGACATACTAATATCTTTATAACTTTCTCTTTCAAGCTTTTTCACAGAGCCTCCTGCATCTAACCCAGGGCTGTTTTCAGCTTTATAACATAGAATATTGTATATGACTGTCACAAGGAAGGAAATGATGCTCAATGTACTTACTATTTTTCGCCCACTCATTACCACTCATTTCTGCATCAAGGATGAAAATTGAAACAGGAATGTTTTGATTGACTTGTAAAACCTAACAAGGTTAGAAGTACAGGAATGTGTTTTGCTTGCCAGCCTTCTTTGAACAATGTGCCTGAGCAAGAGAGGGTGAGCTGGGTTTGGACATGTACCATGCCACTTATACTTGTGAGTGGCCCAAGTGCTGATAGACTTATAGGCTGAAAAATGTAAAAATATTTATGTTGTGCACATGGAAGTTGTTACTGAATGATATCTTTACTTCTTTTTGTTATTTATAATGTGGAAGAACCTTGAAGGTTTTCCCTTTTCAGTCTTTTATTTTACCCTTTTGTTCTTTTCCTCAACCTGCTTTCTCTTTCCTCACCCTTTTCTTTGGGGAACAACTTACCATTTCCACACCAAACTCCACTTCAGATCCAAAAAGCAGTCCTGAGAGGTGCACTTTGGGAATTAATAAAGAATATCTTCCTTCTCCCCTTCTGTTGTCTTACTCCTCTACAGTACAAACTGAAGTAATCACTGGAGCTGGGGCAGCTGTAACAATGTGCTCACTGATTCTCTACATTGTAGGCCTATAACCCTTCAATTTATAGGAACATTAACTGCCCATACTAAAAGATTGCAAATAAAGTCAATTATCCCCTTAATTACTCAAGGAAAATATTTTGAAGGCTTAAAGTGCAACAGTAATATAATGCTAAACTTTACTTGGAAAATGTTAAGAGAAAGTGTTTTCATTTCAAAACCATAGAGGTGCTTGCAAATAATTTGGAAAACCCCACTTACAAAATTTCATCTTGTATTCTGACTCTTCACATTAAACTTGTTAAGATATCTACTCTCTTACTGTGACAAACAGCAAGCATATGGGAGGGCAGAGTAAAAGGAGAACACTTCATCAATTGGGATCAAGAACATCAGGCAACAGCACATGAGCTTAATATTTTTTGGTCAGAGTATGGTATCTGATATGTCTTTTCAAGTGGGGTACACATGATTTTTCTTGTTTGGAGAGACTGTGATGGGAAGAGGCACAGCTGAAGTATTTCTGTGCCCTCCCTGTATTACATTTTTGAAAGCCTTATTGCTTTCAGAAGCTCCAAAGGGAATATGTCTTTGAGCCCAACCACACTGTTCCCTCCAGCAGCAGTCTCTGAATTTCTTTGGTCTCCACACAAGCAATGTGATAAAGATCCAGCTGATGGCAGTTCCCTAAATACAGCCCAAACTGGTATGTGATTTAAAAGTGTTGTATATCTGAGTGTGGCAACATAAACTAAAGATTGCAGAACCCATGAAGGATGTGATAAGGAGCATCTTGCTGAGGGATGTGGGATACCAGGGGATGCTCCAAAGAGATCTACAGTCCTACATGGTTAAATATTTTTACATAGTGCCTTAAAGACAAGAATTATTTTCTTTTTGTAATGTTTGCATTCCTTCCAGAAAGTCTTCTTTCGTGTTGGGAGTCCTTGGACTAATACCAATAATCATAATCATAGCAATCTGCCTACATTTGAGGAATTCAAAGAAAAGTCAGGAGGAAATATGTAAAATAGTAGATGGAAATATGAATAGAATCCAATTTATCTTGGAGAAAAAGGAGAAAATTTATGACTAAGGAGTACCCAGTAGTGAGTTTTGGGAGTAGCTTCAGAGAAATTGTAGCAAATCTACAAATTAATAATTTACAGTTAGACCTGGCAAACTAGACAAGGTTATACTGTTAACCTGAAAAATCCAGGAGGAGGGAAGAGGTACATAATTTAATAGCAATTTCTGAAAGTCCAAGATAAACTACTCTAGTATTTTCATTCTACAGTAAATATTCAGAAAATCACTGCAGTCCATAAGTCTATCTATATACCACCATATCAGGATCAGTATTTAAAATAATCTAAGTAAATCAGACATAAGAGGGAAACTTTATACATAACATGATTTACTCATATTTTGATGTGTAAACATTATAAATATCCTACAGCAATATAGTACTTCTGTAACAGATGGGCTGTCATCTTTTTGAATTTCATTGGGTTTGGTAGCTTAAGTTATAACCTTAGTATT
The DNA here is from genome assembly GCF_047495875.1 of Pithys albifrons albifrons. Taxonomy (NCBI): domain Eukaryota; kingdom Metazoa; phylum Chordata; class Aves; order Passeriformes; family Thamnophilidae; genus Pithys; species Pithys albifrons. The sequence continues at coordinate 8,471,020 of NC_092466.1, read as the reverse complement.
GTGTTAATATGAATTACCTATTGGATTCACATCTACATTGAACTAATGAGATTTTCAGGCAAGCAATGTTTAAATTGGATTTAAGGGAAATAAGTGCTGGGAATAAGGGAATACAACAAAGAACATTATTATAGAATAGTCTCTAGTACTTTGAATTTTATTTTAAACATTAAATAACCAGCACACAACAAGCTTCATGATTAGAAAGTAGCAGAACAAATATCTTGGTTTAGTTGGAAAATTGTAATCTGTGTGTAATACCACTGAAGAGTATATAATTTAAAAATAATCTGACCGCTTAAGAGTATGTCAACATGAAGTGTTAAAAGTGAGTATTAGCTGAGATATTGTAAATGAGCAGATGGTGGTTATTTGTGTTCTAAAACTCACTTTAAAGCATCTCTCAAGCAGTTTTGTGAGTATGTTTCATAGTGGAGTGGAACTGAATGTACGAAAGGGGTTTTGTGCTTTACTGTTTGTATTCATGGATTGGCCTAGATAGATGTTGTGTTACTTAATGGCATTGTCTTTGGCTCTGTTTCATACTGTGCTGTAGATGCCTTCTACTAGAACTGCTGCTCTGGTTCTTTTTGCCTCACAGTAGCCAATTTTATAGAACAGAAAAATAGTGAGTACCTCTATAATAAACTTACTGGTGAGCATCAGATCCAATAAAGGCAAAAAATTAAAATGCAATAAAATCCCAAACCAGCAGTGTTCTTCACTAGGAATGAAGCTCTTTGTGAGACTGAGAATTCATTGTAACAATTGCATTATTTCAGGACTTTGAAAAAAACCAAAAGGAGACTTCTTTCCTCCTGCCCTATCACTGCCCATATTCCAGTACCAACAACTGTGTCACTTATTGCTGTACTTTCCCTTTGTTTGTTGTTTAATCACACTACAGGAGACTATTAGAAAGAAAAGCAACCAAAATTGTCAGTAGTTCATGCACTTGCTACCCAAGTGCAATCCATTTTTGCTACCATGTATTACTTTAGTCTTTTGTTAGAGAGACAAGAGTTGTTAGGGTTTGACAAGAAGGACCTCCAGAGGTCCCTACCAATCTCGACCATTCTGTGGTTCAGTGAATATAAAGCTGTCTTTCATTAGGACTTATTTTTAATTATTACCTTGAAATTAAGTTGGTAGAGACAGCCTTATGGATGAGCTGATGCATTGGCTGAGGATTTAACACAGTTCATTAAGTAAGATATCAATACTATGTCTTAATTAAAAGTACTATGTGGAGGGAAGAAAGATTTGTATTCAAAATGCCCAACTTGGAAAGGGAGACCTCAATTTTCAGGAAAAAAACCCCAAAGCCCAACAAGTCTCCCTAAGTAGTAATTCCTTCAGTGTTACTCCTTTTCATGCATACTGAGGTAACAAAGGTATAATATTATCCCTGGTTATATGTCATTTGTAGAGCGTATTCTTGCACCTTTGGTAAATTATATGTAATTATTTTCCACCTTGTGCCATTTTCTATGTTCTGTTTGGCTATTATGCTTGCATAGGATGAAATAACTTACTGAGAATTAATTATCTAAGATATAGAGATTTGGTTTCATTGTTTAAGCTTTTCCTGGTCTCTGTACAGGGAATTGACCTCTTCAAAGTACAATTTGACACTCGTAGTTGTGTAGAACAGGTGGGGGGATTTGTGCTCTAGAGATGCATTTTTTTTACTTTCTGCAACTGCTAAGGGAATCTAGAAAAATCTTCAATTCAGCCTGGCTTTTAGATGGCTGTGGTTTTCTGGGAGGGATCTACCTGCTCAGTATTTAATTTTTGACTTGTGTCTTTTTTCATTGTTTGTCATATGTTTGTGATGCTGTTTTGTCCCTTTTATTTTTATAGTCAGTTAAGAACTACACCAAATGCCACGTGAGGAATGAACAGATCTGCAATAAACTGACGAGCTGCAAGAGCTGCTCCCTGCACCTGAACTGCCAGTGGGACCAGCGGCAGCAGGAGTGCCAGGCGCTGCCTGGTAAGGGTGTGTGTGGGGAGGCCACGCTGCTTTGCAGAGCCCATTGCAGCACTGAGTAACCCTCCTCTGCTGTTGCCAAAGAATGTTGGTTCAAACTGTAGAGCAGGGCTGTTTTATTCGTGCTGACTCTCCTTGCCTGTCTGTGCCTGTGCAGTTGAACACAGATGTGATAGCGCCACTGACTGGGGTACCAGTGCTGCCTTTAATGTGGTTAGGAGAGGTGAGGACATCAGTGAAGGCACGATGGAACGAACCTCTGCACCAGCCAGGGAGGAGCAATAGCTGAGGCGACCACTGAGTGCTGAGCTGAATTGCCATACTGCTATCTTACTGTTACATATGCACTGACACTGTTACTTTTGCTAGCTGGGGTTTTACTTTAAAATTATAATTCAATTATACTTCAATTTTCCTGGGCAGATAGGGCCCAAGATCCAGTTTCTTGATTGTCTAATATTGGTACTACTATGAAAGCAGTGAATATTAAAATGCTAATATGAAATATTCTCAGAAGGTGACTGTTAACGTTCTGAAATAATATTTATTCTGCAATTTATATTCATAACTATGTATATGCAGTTAGATGTCAGAACCTTTTCTGTTTCATCTTTATGTTCAGATGAAATTAATGAACACATTTTTTTCCTGTAGAGATTATTCATTGAATAATTTGAATCCATTTATTCTGTGCAGTTTAAAACTGAATTTGTGCAATCTTTGTAAAGATTGTCTGTAACAGTTGCTCTGAATTACTTACTTATCTTTTAACAGTTATCTCAGTGTCAGTAAAGATGTAAAATGTTGAAGAGGAAATATTTTCTCAAGATGTTATCAGAATTTCCTATAATTCTGATTGCATTTGTATCTAGGCAAATGCAAATGCAAAGATAGGATGATAAAAAAAAGATCAGGTAAAGTAGTGATCTCTTAATTCTAAATAACATTGAAATAAAGGGATGGGTTAAAAAATTAATTATGTACGTGGTCTAATTGTAATATTATGCTCAATTTTGAGCAGGGAAGAAATAGGGACACAAGAATATTATTATGCTGAAATTTAAATGTGTCTTTTAAAAACATAAAAAAACAATTATAAGTTTCTTTCCATAAATGTACACTCTTCTGCATGATGTTACTTGGTATTCTGAATTCATATGACATGAAAAGGAAAATTGAATGTGGGATGTATTTTGATTTATGAACTTGAGAAGTTAAAATTCAGACTCCCTTGGGTTTTTTAAAAGTTTTTCAGATCAGCTTTAATCACACGCTTTTTACTCTAGCTCATCTGTGTGGAGAAAGATGGAGTCATATTGGAGATGCCTGCCTGCACATAAATTCTAGTCGGGAAAGCTACGACAATGCTAAGCTGTATTGCTACAATTTAAGTGGAAATCTCGCCTCATTAACAACCTCAAAAGAAGTGGAATTTGTTCTGGATGAAATACAGAAGTACACACTTCAGGTAACTTGAGTAATTGTAATTGATGCTTATGTGAAATAAATTTGCTGTGAGAAATCTGTTTTAGGGTTTTGTCAAGAGACAGGAGAGTAATGTGGTGCTCAAGACTGGTGTAAGTGATGTGTAGGTATTGAGGACATCTCATGTTTTATTTTAAGCAGGCAAACTCAGGAAGTGTGTGAGTGAGTGAGTGGACAGTGGGGTGGATCGAGAACTGATGGAATGGTGGGTCCCAGAGGGCCATGGTCAGCAGCAGAGCATCCATTGGGACTCCTGTCACTAGTGGTGTTTGCCAAGGTTCTGTATTGATTAACTTACTACCAGTGCATTGGATGAAGGGGCAGGTGCCTCCTCAGCAGGTCTGTTGACAACATGACGCTGAGAGGAGTGGCCAATACCCCAGAGAGGTGTGCAGCCCTTCAGAAGGTTTTGACAGGTTAAGGTGATGGACAGAGAGAAACCTTCTGAAATTCAACAAAGGCAAAGACATGGTCCAGCAAGAGGGAGGAATAACCCCATGCACCAGTACAGGTTCTGTGATCACAGGATTCTGAGGTAACACACCGATGTTTTAGTTGTTGCCAGCTAGTGCTTACCCTAAATCAAAGCCTTTTCAGTTCCCCATGCTCTGCCAGTGGGCAGGTGCACAAGAAGTTGGGAGGAAGCACAGCTGGGACAGCCCAACTGGCCAAAGGGATATTCCAGGCCAGAGAACATCATGTGCTGTTTGTAAACTGGAAGGAGTTGACCAGGAGTCCCTGTTCACTGCTGGGGGCTGAGCTGGGCACAGGCCAGTGGGTGACGAGCAGTTGTATTATGGATCAGTTGTTTCACTTGGGTTTTAGTACTCCCTCTTTTCCATTACTACTATTATTATTATAATATTTTATTTTATTTCAATTATTAAACATTTCTTATGTCAACGAGATTTACTTTTTCTTTGCAATTCTCCTTCCCAGCAAAGCTTGGGGGAGGTGAGCAAGTGGCTGTGTTGCCAGCTTTGCTTTTACCATAATTCTGGGAAATACTAGCCCTTTTTGATACAGTGTGAAAGGAATCAAAACAGTTTTTACTGTAACAGAGGAAAAAAATCGTAACTTGTCACACCAGTATCTGTAATGCTGCTCCAAGGATTGGTGTTGAGTGTGAATAGCTGTCGAGGACTGGGAGATACTAAAGATGTAAACTCCTCAGGAAAGCCTGGCTTCCTATATGACTGGCATTTGGCATCAGAGGGTCACAGAGAAGCTGTGCCAGTATGTGAAGCATGTAGAAATTCCTTGCACAGCAGCACTGGAATTAGCAGGAGCTAATTAGCTATCCCTGATAATGGTGGGGGGAGAGAGAGGGCTGAAAAGTCTTCCATGCCTCTGGCAACTACAGCAAGCTACCATCAGCATATTCCTTAGAAAAGTGATCCATACTAATTTTGTTAACTGTGGGATAAAAGAAGATTAATTACGTGATCCTGGGTGGTCAGGTTCAGTTTTTTAGCAGTTTAATATTTGAATTTTTATTGGTGTTTTTAAACATCATTGGTACAAGTGTGTGAAATAGAAGAGTGCTCAAAAATGTCAAATCCAACAGAGAACATTCAGGTGGAATGTCTTAGCAGAGCAAGATTCCATTACAAGAAGACCAGTTCTTCTTAGTAAAGGACATTTTTAGAAGTGTGTATTTTGTTTTGTAGAATAACCAACCTTTGTCTGTAAACCCTCAAACTTTTACATAGCTTTGGATTTTACAGTTACAAGAAAATGAAAGATAATTGGGAATAATAATTGAAGTTTATATCAAACTAGTATGTGATTTACAAAGGTGTTATGCTGCAGATGAATTGAGAAGCATATGAATGAAATAATAGTTAAGGATTCTTTGTTATACTGAATCTGGAAGCAAAAGTTTAGGGACATATATTGTGGAAGAAAATGTTCTCTAATTACCCTTTTTAGCATTCCATTTTAAAAATGGGATGCAAACATAGGTACATAGGTTATGTATTTGAGGGGTTTTTGGTTTTCCCCCATCAATAAAAGACCTGGAGAGAGCAAGTAATTTCTTTTTTTACTAGAAAGACATGTATTTTATTACTATTTGTTAATAATAAAGGAAAGAGTGAGAAGTAATTCTATGTCAGACATTCTTCCCTGATGTTGTGCTTAGTGAATCCTTAAAACACATTCTATCTGTCTGTTCTTTAGTGTAAGTTAATGTTGATGCTGTAATTGAAACCAAAACAACAAAATCATATTGGCAACACGACTGCTATAATTATTTATTTTGCTGCCTTATTTTTTTTTCCTGTCTCCGAAAATTCCTATTAAAATACTGCCCAGGAGGGCTTCAAATCTAATAAAGTGTGCTAGAGTATTGGTGTGACTGATATTGCCTGGCTGGCTTGAGGTGTGGATGAGAAACAGCTTTTTTAGTGTTTGGAAGCAAGATTTTTCTTACATTTCAGACCTTAGAACAAGGTGACATCCTGCTGAGCATATCTCTGTTAGATGAAGTATGTCCTGAGCCAATGTGGTGATGTAAATTTGAGATACCTCAAATACAATTTGTACAATTGTAGACAAAGTATACACTTTAAAAGTATATCTTTGGTTAAACAATCATTTAGCTATCAGAATCTCTAATGAAATGCTACCGTGACTTATCCTGATGTTTTCAGTGGCATTCAGAAAAAGAAAAAAATTCTTTCATTCATATCTGTCTGTCCAGGTGTGTTTATTCAGTGTGTGACAGCCTAAATGTGTTATCAGGTGTGACAGAGGCTCTCAGAAACTTCTTGATCTTCTTTTCTCTGCCTTTTCCTCTCAAACTGCAATTCTAATGATTTAAGGAGCGAGATTTCATTTTAGATGGCGTGTTTCCATAACAGGTTGTGGTGTGGAGTTCACAAATGTAGTCAGAGCAGCTGTAAGGTGAACATCATGCCTTTAGTCTCTTTTATCTGTGGTGTATTTTGACTTGTGTGGTTAATATTAAAGACTTAAAAACCTTTAGCCTGAAGAAAGCAGGATTCATGAGTGTGTCAGAGGAATACTTGGAAATAAGAATATGATTCTGATTTTATTTCCATATTATTTTGTATTCTTATATTGAGAAAAAAAAGCAGCTTTGGTACCTTTGTGTATTTAACAAACTTAATATAGTAAATACTACAGTCTGGGAGGACTTCTGAACTTCTTAGTGTTCATAGAAGCATTGGGTGACTTTGTAGATTGTTTCCTAATACACAAAGTCCTTGTTCTGGGACACATTTAGGACAATTTCTTTATCACATTTAGAATAATTCATTGATGCTTTAGCAAGACTCAGATGGAGGAATCTGCCATTGTCTCCATACCCTGTCCAGGCCTCACTGTGTATAAGTAATTTCTCCTAATCCCATAGTAAATTGGAAATCAATAGATTGACTCCTTTTAAAGGGTAAGGAGAAAGCTCATTTGGTACTAGAGGAAAGGAAAAACCAAGGATCTTTGTAGTATGAAGTCAAAACATTGTTGATTTTACAGATGTATTCTGAAACTACCACTGGTAGTTTTAAAGTCTAGTTTGTATTTGTCATTAAAAATGATTTAAATTAAGAGAATACCAAAGTAAACATAGTGGATAGACTGCAGATTACCATGCTAAAGCAAAATGACACTGGGAGTTTATTTCTTATATGCTTTTTTTGACCTAGTAAGCAAAAGATTATGAAAGGGAAGATTTGAAGTTTTCTGCAAAGTAGATTAAACAGCAATATGAGGTTAATTAACTGTTCCTGCTAATATTCAAATGTTATATATTCATTTAAAAGTGCAATTAGCTCTCTTGGGAGTTTGTTTGCAACTGTGGGATTTAACTCAAAATAATAATTTTCTTGTTAGCATGCAATAAATTCTAGAAAGATTTTGTTTTGGTGTAGTAAGCATAAACAAAGAAGAGAACGGTTTTGCACAATGCCTTTCATTATATAAACTGTTTGCAACTTTTCCTTGGACTCACTGCTCACAAGGCTAAGCATCTTTTTATAAATTACACTCCAGTTCAGGCTGCAGTTAATTAGTGAGCTTTGCATACCAATGCTGTGCCTTGTTAGTTCAAAGTATTCTCAGAGGGCTGTGTGTTTTTGCGGTTTTATCATGCGTGGTTGTGGTGAATCTGATATCTACCTTTTTTCCTGGATTGCTCTCTTTACTACACTTTCTAGCAGTCTCACTTTCCTGTTGTGGTTTTGGAGTTTAATAAATTTCAGCACTTTGTATCCATATTAGAATTGTTACATTGACTCTAGTTTAACTGTCTTCCTACTTTCAAGAAGTGAAGCTCAATTTACTCTGGGTGCCTGAGAAGAGCAAAAAATTGTTCCCCATAAAGGAAAAAAAAATGAAGAAGAAACCAAAGTCCTCCAAGAATACTAGATATAATCTTTGTAGACGGAAATTAGGGAAGTTCTGTTTTTTTCAGTTTTCCAGATTGTACATTTTTTTAAACCAATGGCACTACAGAAAAATTTAAAAGGAGCAGGAGAATTTAGTTCTCATGACCTAATGCATGACTGATTGAATACTAAGAATTGAACCTAGGTTTCATCATAGATACTGAGACACTTAAAAACCATGGTTTGCTCCAATTGCTTAAAATGTGTCATTCACTATGTAAATATTTGCAAAATATGAGTCGTGCCAGTATCTGTCATAGTCAGAGTTGATGCTCAGTTAAAGGATGGACATGAGCAGTGTGGCTGCACATGGAATGCATGGTTTCTCTTCATATAGCTGCTGTTCTCAGAAAGCAGGTTATTTGTCCATAATGGTGCATAAAAAGAGGCAAATTAACTTCTAGCCCTTCTCCAAACTGAGAATTTTGTGGAAACATCAGCACCAAGAGCCCACTGTATTTTCAAAGTTTAATTGTGTGTTTCATCCTAGAGCAACTGTTTTCCTAGAAATCAAGGAGTTTGAACAATTCTTGACAGGTTTGTTGTGTTAATGACATGCTGTGAGGCACATAATAGAAAATTAGGTACTTCCGGAACAAGTTAAGATCCAAAATAAAAGGAATTTAAGGAAAGGTGGAGATAAATTTTTGAAAGCGATATGTACTCCCTAACTAATTTGCATAATTAAGAAACAGGAGATTTTTGAGCCTCAGTGGTAATTGGCTATTCAGCAAAGGTAGACTTGCTCACTTCACTCATCTGCAAATTATTCAGCCCTCATTAGATTGGTGCTGAAGCAGCAGAAGTACCTGAAATAGTGTGTCATGACTACAAATGATCCCCTTCACTGTAGATCTCAAGGCATCTTAATCTGATTTAAATTCTCTGAGTAAACAGTAGATTTAACATGAAATATCACCTCTCTAGTTAAGATGACACATTTTTTCATTTCTGACATAGTTCTATAATTACTGTTTAAAAGCAAATTACAATTATTTTTGATGTTATTGGTCATCAGTGTTCAATAAATTGCTGTAAGGGCTAAAAGCTGGCCTTATGTTCAGTTAGATAGGACTGTAGATGAGAGTACAGAATGACTTCCTCTTGGTGTGCATTGTATGATTGCAATTTTTCTCCTCTGCCAGATGAAATTAAAGCCTTGCCCAGGAATATTTCTCAGAATTTAATAATTCTGAAATCTTTTCTAACATAACACAAAGGTTGATTTCTCACTTAAAAAAAGTTTTTTGCCAACTTGCTATGAATGTTACCGAAGATTGTTCTATGAAATCAGATAAACTGTGACTAGCTGTATTTCAAGCACAAATATATGGCTTTCAGGATGAGCTGTGAGTTCTAAAAAATAGTCTAGAAAGATATGGATGGGAGGAGAAATATATTCTAGAGATGGTTCTGACTTGTAAATGGTGTAGTGGAATAAAGCTATGGAATATTTCTCAAGATGTATTTGATTATATTCTCCATTGCAACATTAGTAAGGCCATTACAAATTTTCCCAAGATGGATTTGCTCACCAGCTGTGTATTGCATTGCTTTCTTTCACTGTGAAATTTTTCTTTGATAACTTCTTGGTGGTTTTCCTCTCTTCTCTCTCTTTTTTTTTTTTTTTTAATAATAGCTTGTCTAGAATGTAGTTGAGTAAGTTTGGTTGTTTTTGAGGTTGCTTTAAAGTGAATTAAACATTTTGTATAAAGGGAGTTTATAAATATACCTTGAGAGATAGAAAGAAAGAAAAAGTCTTCCAATTCTCTGAGGAGCAGCTTTCTTCCCAGTTATGTGTTGAGTAAAGATCACCTGAACGTCCAGTAAAATTGGTATACTTGAACAGAAAAAATTAGGCACATTTGGGAAAGGTTTTCTATCTGCAAGTGTTTTTCCGAAGTGATTTGCACTGTATTTTTCACCCCCCTGGCCTGATAACAAATATTTTCCAAGAGGCCTGTGAGCTAGAATGCTGCATCAGCAAGTCCTGGGCACAGAGAACTGGCAGGCTCATTTCCTTCCTGTCTGATCCTCTTCAGAAACATTTTTTGGCAGGATATTAAATGTAAAGGAATTAGTTTCCCATGTTCATTCTGCGTTAAACAAGCATAGAGTTCAAGTGAAGGATGTTCAGCTCCCATTACTTCTTAAGCCTGAAGAAGAAGCTGGATTGGCAATCTCACTCGACACATTTGATGTCCCTCAGTTGCTTCAAGTATTTTGAGATTCTCCATATTATTGACCAAACCTTTCATCAGTTTGAGAGATAATTTATACTAGATTTATGCTTTTCTATTTGGAAGAAATTAGTTTGATAGAAACAGAGCCCTGGTGGCTGCAGGTGCCACATGTGGAACCTTCTGAATTCTCTCTTCACAGTTTAATTTTTCCTATTGGTTTTTGTGCAGTAGAACAGTAGTCATTTTTGCTGCTAAACTTTGGTCATTCCAACAGACAATGTCTGTTGTTGCCAGCAGTCTTCACCTGTGCCCACCCCATCCTGGAGTTGATGCCATATAATAGAATATGCACATTAAGCGTGTCACTGGAGCATTTGGGGGCCTTACTTGGCTAATCTGTCTTTGGCATCCCAAGGCATTGGGGGTGTGCATTTGATAGCTCTCTCAGCAGTGAGAGTGTTTTGATGTCCTCTGCTAGAAAAGGGCCAGAGATGGTACATATGGAATCTGAGGTGCCTGATGTGATGACTGTAAGCTGTTCAGATAGCACAGCTATTAAGAATGATTATGACTATGAGTATGTGTTGGTTTGATAGAAATCTTTCATTTCAGAGATGCTGGTTTTTTATGCTATGGCTGATTCAGCTTTCATGATCCTCCTTGGGACTTTGTCGTCATTAAAGGGGTTCCAAGACAATCTTCTACTCAAATAGAAGAATTTATCTCCAAATGCCACTGCTGCACTGTCAGACTTCATTATTGGCCTAACACTTCTCACTATACCTGGAATAGGATCTGTTTTTTATATACTGATGCTGAGGCCAAATGATTTGGCAGTGCAATTGGAACAGTCAGTAATATGTCGAAGGTTCTCTTGGCTGGAATCCCTTGATCCCAAAGTAGGCATGCAGGGTTGGGTTGGTCTGTTTGTCAGCAATTTATCCTGCCTAAGTCCCTGACAGTTTTTTATACCTGCTTGGTCTGCACACTCAGCATTCTACAGAGAACTCCAGAGATGTGTGTAGATATCTAAGGTTTTCTGAGGCATGTGGACCATAAACAAAGACAGCAATCCAGGCAACTAACGACAAGTAACACCACAGATGTATTGGCTGCCATTCTCCAGATGGCCAAGTTCCACTCTGAATGATTGCATCGTATTCTTTCTGGCATCCAGAATACAGGAGCTCTTACAGACACCTGGGAAGTTTGTCACCTGAGATAGCAATGAAGTTATGCAGTAAATGCAGAAGTAAGATATGAGAGAGGGACTTGACATATTTCCTGGATGTTCTTGTTGCTGTACAGGAGCAGAGTGCATCACTGCTTATGAAATGGAATATTTTTTACTCATTTTCTGGGTTATTTAAGTTTTTTCTTGGGTCTCTAAGTGTTGTAGCAATTTTTATTTGATCATGTTCTCAACTGGTCAAACAGAAGAGGAGAGCATAGGGAGTAAATTTTAGAAAGGTCAGGAACATGGATGATCTACCTACTTATTTTTTTTAAAGTTATTTATTTGCCACTGGTGTTTTTGAAGCAAAATCAATAAACCTTCATATTTCAGTTTGGTCTAACAAGGCAGAGGGGTAGGAAAAAAAGGAATACTCTTTTTGCATGTAGAATTAAGAGTGCTAAAAGATTTTTTTTTTCAGCCATGGGTTAAACTTGAGTGGCCAGAGAAAGATGTGAGATCAAAGATGAGAGATCACTCTGATAGCAAATGGCAGTAACTTCTGGTTCACTTGTGAACTAGCACATAGATCTTGAACTGTGGCAGGTTCCCGTTAGGTATATTATAGTGCTTTACTTACCTTGGCCTGTAAATTAAATCAGTGGAGAACCTAATTCATGATCAGATCAATATATCTGCTTTGGAGCTGACAATGTCTGTTCTCTGTCTGGTGCAGACAGCTGTGTTTGGGCATTGTGGCATTCACCTGCCATCACATACCTGTCACAGCCCCTTGTCTCTCTGTATCTCTGTTCCATGTGTTTAGACTGGGGTTAATAAAAGCTGCCAGCACACAGATTACTGCAGGAAATGTGTTTGATTTTTGTGTCTGCAGTGATGGGGGCAAGTAGTTTATGTAGATGTGTACTGGAACAAGAAAAGGCCTTTATTGCTTAAAATCTGCTTTTCCCATGTTAATTGTGGAAAGATGAAATGATAAAAATTAGTAGAATTTGTGACATAATTTTAAATATTTTTTTTTAAAAATTAATGTTTTTAATGTTTTCTAGACTATCTTCTATAACATAAATCAATAATAAAAGTGTATTTGATGTGTATTTAATGGCATTGGAATTGTAAATGTGCCACTTTCATCTCTGTCTCTGAATTGCCTAATGATGAGTATTAGCAATACAGACTTTAGAGGATAGAATATTTATTCTATTTTTTCCATGAACTGTGATTTTTCTGAATTTCTTATGTGTATTTTGTTATCCACATTGGGCTAGCAATGAGTAATAATCAGTATAGTAGCCAACAGAAAAACCCAATTTCATTATAACCATTTGACCTGTATCAAATAATAGTAACCAGAATTTGAGCAGAACACAGATTTTTAGTAGAAAAGAAGCATATAATGGGTGGAATTTTGTTGGGTTTTTTGGCAGGGAGGAGGGGGATGTTCAGCAAGATAGATTAAGATAAAAACTATATGGATGAGATGATAAGAACATGATGAAATCTGAAAACGTGAAGTTGCTGTCATCGAGCTATTCTTTAAAATGTTTTAAAACAAGAAAGAAAAGGCATTTTAATTATTTCTCTCATTTGTTTCCTTCTCTTTCTCAGAAAATTTCCCCATGGGTGGGTTTGCGGAAGATCAACATCTCCTACTGGGGCTGGGACGACATGTCCCCGTTCACCAACACGACTCTGCAGTGGCTCCCTGGGGAGCCCAACGACTCCGGGTTCTGTGCCTACCTGGAGAGGGCAGAGGTGGCAGGGCTGAAAGCCAATCCATGCACTGCGATGGCAGATGGCCTCGTGTGTGAGAAGCCTGTGGGTAAGCAACCTCTTACACCCTGCTACTGGTATTAACAGCAACCTGGCTGGGCTGTCATTTGTCTAAGAGGGATTTTTGGATAATTTAGATTAAATAATTACAAACCCCCACTTTTTTATTTTTTGAAAGAAAATATTTATATAAGAATTAGGTTACATGGCTCATTTTGTGTTAGAAGATCTTACAACTTGTCTCTAATAAAGTAACAGTGATAACAGTTAATTGTAACGGGCACCTGTGGAGGTGTTCACCAATGCTGTTTTGTTTTCTGTCTTGCCAATTATTAATGAATATTTTAATGATCTAAAAGGCTGACAAAACCAAAATCCTACTTTGGTCTTTTAGGCTTGCTTGTGAATAAAGTTTGCTTGTGAATAATGTTTGTGACAAGTTTGTCATTTGACTGTTCCAATTAGCATTTTAATTCTCTGATTGGCCTCTCTTTCTCTCATAGCTGTAAGGTTGAGCACAAGAAGTTCTTTAAATTTTGCCTTCAGGTTTATTTTGTGGATTGCTTGAACACAACTGGAAAATTGTTTCATTGTTGGTGTGTTGGGAACAAAGCCTATTAATTTGATGATTAACTTGTTAACTTGCATAACTAAATGACAATTTTACCAAGCCTTCATTTTCTTCTAAGGAACTCCTATAGTAATTCAATTGCAAAGTATATGTTGTACACTTGTTACAACTATCACCTACATTTTCTAAAAATTTCATCTTCCACACACTTCTTAATTTTAAGTTAATGGTTAATTATTTACTAGATGTTTCTCAGAATAGTAAAAGATGCAGTCATAAAGGAAGAGACATCTCCAAATGCAGAAGATGCACTAGGTGGGACACAAATCATGTTATTAAGAGGCAGTATTTTACAATTAGATCAACATTATATGCATCTGTTACCGCTGTCTTCTTTTAGGCTTTCTTTTGATCTTGAGCTGCTTCAAAGACTGTAGAAGTCAAAACACTTCAACTGAATAAGGATAATTTTGTAGTTCAGCTGATTTTTTAAAATTTTTTCTTAATTTTTTTTATTGCAAACCCCATCTTGGATATATGCATAGTAGGTCAAATCTGGGAACACTCTTGGTAAAGGGCTTTGGTGTACATGTTACTAGATGAGGAATGGCTTGGGAACTTGGTTGATACTGAGTGTGAATCAATAATGTACCAAAAAATGGCAATACTTAGGACAGCTTAATCCTGATGTGTCACAAGGTGCTCCTGTGTGTAAAATGCAGTGCTATGTACAGTGTATGTTCCCACCTAAAAATTACTATACTCTAGTTCTTGTATAAGAGTACAAGGGTTTTATTTGAATTCAAAGCAAAAATCACAAGTTTATATGGCTAAGAAGTTATGACTTCTTGAGTTAAGATAGACCATTAACCTAGTCAGAGTGTGGTGTCCAGTAGAGAAAAATGAGCAAAAAGCAACCTCAGAAAATTCCAACCAAAAAACCCTCCCCAAACCCAAATCTTCTTCACATAAATAAAGTTTCTTTTGTTACTTTGCCCTTCAATTTGAGTGACTTTCATATGTACACTGTAAGGTAAAATTTTAGGGAATATGTAAGTAATAAGAAGAATGTTGTTTGTACACTTTTAGACTAACAAGAAGAGTACACCCAGAACTTTGCTGTACTTTATATAGAAGTCTGAGACATGTTTTATGTCATGTATGTGCAAGCAACTAAACTGATGCTTCCAGGCAATGAATATTAAATATTTCATTCCAGTATAGAGATAAAATAGCTGCAAAATGGACTTTTAGAGCTATAATATGACTCATTGTACTTAATAATCTTTATAAAACATGATTATATTTATACAACACAACATACATTTGGATGAAATGATTTATAGCTAATTAAGGAAGCAACCCCTTCAACAGGGATTTTTCTCTTGGAATGTATGACTGAAACAAAAGGAAATTGTGGCTTGTGTTCACAAAGACAAATGTTTGTGGTGCTTTTGCAGTGAGCCCCAACCAGAACGCCAGGCCATGCAAGAAGCCGTGCTCCCTGCGCACCACGTGCTCCAACTGCACCAGCAACGGCATGGAGTGCATGTGGTGCAGCAGCACCCGGCGCTGCGTCGACTCCAACGCCTACATCATCTCCTTCCCCTACGGACAGTGCCTGGAGTGGCAGACTGCCACCTGCTCCCGTGAGTGTCTGCGGGAATGGGCATCTTAGCAAATAAGCTGGCACATTTGCTTTAAAGAGCATCCCTATGGACAGGATTCAGCACATTGATGAGAGGTAGAGCCAACTTCAGATGAATGGCTTTATATAGGCACTAATGTGAGGAGTCAACAGTGAGTGTGTGTTTTCTAGGTAGAGGTAAAATACAGGCAATTCTTTTATGGTCAAATATATTTAGTCTTTTTGAAACGGTAAAAACTATTTATTGTTTTCAGTTACCATGATTGATTGTATGACAAATGTTAGCATTCCAAGCAATGGCTTGAGTTGGAACAGCATACTGTTAAAATTATATACAACATCAAGTTTTTAAGAAAAGGAAGAGTGTTGAATTTTTAAAGATTTTAATGCTCTGTTTTAATTTTTCTTTTGGATTCAAGAAATACCATTTTCCTAACAAACAAAGATAAAAACAAAGTTATAAGAATTGTAGTAATAGTCTTGAGAATACTGTAACAGAAATGCAAACCAAATTATCTTAGTCATAGTCTTCCTTGGACCCTTCTCCCTTACAAATGCTGATTATTAACCCTTGCAGATTGTTTATCCTCTCCATGGAAGCAGAAAGAATTCTGTTAGGCCATCAGGGGAAGGAGGTACAGAAAACTTTTGTCCTGTGTGATCAGGCTGGGTCAGGCTGCATTAATATTCCAGGTTGATCATTTCATCCTTTGGGGATAAAAGACAAGTGATGTCTTTGTCAAGAAGCAAATTTGCTCCCTGGATATCCCCTTTGGAAGCACATTTCCCAAACCCAAAACGCAATTACTTATTTCCACCTAAGCCTCAGGAAAATATTAAGTAAAATGTGTCTATAATAGGAGCCATTGATACTCTAAAATTAGGAGAGAAAAATGGCTATATGTACCAGGCTGCTACTGAGTGGTTGCGAATATAAGGCACAGGAAAGCTTTTGTTTCAGGCTAAACTGGCCAAAAGCCCATATTCCTCTTAATTGAGATTCCTTCTTCATCCTTACTAGTCATACAATGGGATGAAACTGTACCATGTTCAGCTGTTCTGGTAAACTTTTTGCCTTAGTCTGTAAAGTTTTGATATCAATCCAGGTTTTAGTGTCCAGGTTCAGTATGGACTAAAAGTAGGGTTTACATGTGCCTTGGGACCATAAAACAGCCTATGTTTGGTCTAGGAATAAAGAAATAATAGGAACACTTAAACTCTTGTCCATCTATTTGGAATAATAATAATAATTATATGAGGGTTTCTCTCTCATGACCATTTACTGAAGCTTTTTTCTCTCCTGCAAGGAATCAATTTTATAACTTATAAAATATTGATAAGTGAGTTGTGGCAGGACATAAGTAGATGGAAAATTTGGAGATAAAATTGAAAGGACACCACATGAGTGATGCTTAGGTTTTTAAACTAGCAGATATTATGTCAGCCTGAACTTTCAATTCAGTTTGTGTGTTTGTGTAGTATTTGCACATCATGCTGATTCGATTTATTTGAGGAACACAAAAAAATTATTTTTAATTTGATTGCCATTTTTGTCAGGTCCGTAAAAGTTTATATTAAATAAGGCAAAGGGGATTTGCTGTATAGCAGTTCATCATTATGTAAAGGCAATTTTGCACAAAAATATATTTTCTGTTCAACAAATTAGAGAAAAACAAGATTCTGTGTCTGTAAGTAGTTTTCCTACAGTTTTATAGCATCAGATATTTTGCATTTAAACAAGAAAACGTATGTCCAAATGAAGACATTGTTCTAGTCTAAATGACTTGAAAATTTGATTAGCTAAATATATCATTATTACTGCTGAAGTAATGAAGTATTAAGTGGATTCCGTTATGAAGGGGTAGTGTTTCTACTTAATTTGAAGAGTGGACTGTAACTGTTCCTTTAAAAAAAAATCATCCTTGTTTTTAAAATTCTATTTTTATTTTAAATGACTAATTTCTGAGTGTTTGGATGTTTTACACTGAATAAAAAAAATTCAGAGAAGCATGTATGATTTAAAATAAAAAATATAACAACTGAGAACTTCACATTTATTTTCACAACTTGGATTTAAAATGAAGAATGCTGTTTTATTGGTGATATTTTGTCATTTTAATAGCTGCTTGCCAAAACCTTGCATTTCCACTCTTCTCTGCATCTTCCATCCATTATGACTTTGACTGAGTAGCTGATTGTGGAACAATCTCAGACCACTCTTAGAATTTCGAAGAAAACAAAAATTTCTGCTTTAACATCCCCTTCTCCCATCAGCAATAGCTTCTCAGTTAGCTCTCTTTAGTTTTTCAGCTAAATGCCACTGCAGAGAATATATGAGGATTTTCACTTTTGGTTTGGTTTTATCTTCCATGAAGATAGTGCAGCTGATACTTCAGAGCTTTATAAATAGCAACATGAGTATAAATAGCAGCCTGAGATTTGTTTGGCTCCTTTGCAGTGCATCTCTGAAAGGACAAGGCAGCCAGGACAGATGGATGGGCTTTATTTTACCGCTGCTCTGATGTATTCAAACCCCCAAATTTGTATCACTGAGCTTCCGTTCCCATGGTTTAAAACTGATTTGTCACATACTTGACAATTTTCAACAGCAGTTGAGCTTCCCCTGCCACGCCTTTTTTTCCATTTTTGGGAAACTTGAAATGTTTCCATCCATTTGGATTCTTCATAGTCTAATGATGCAAGAGCTCATGCTCCAGTTTTTGCACTGTAAAACTCCTTTGGAGGTTCACTGAGATTCTTAACTGCCTGTTTACTTGGTATCTCCATGGATCTTTGGACTGTGGAGTGTTTTTTTCTTCTTACACTTTCCACTACTTTTAAACAATTTTAATAGTTGCTGAAGTCAGAGTAGCTAGCTTTATTCTGCTCTCAATTTATTAAATTAGTAATAAATCATTCTGCTTAGTATGCCCCTTATAGCATGGCTTCAAATACTCCCTTTGTGGAGCAGAGTGGTCCAGGTAGCTGAGAACAAGAGTTGGATGTACCATCCTGGCAGCAGCTGAGCCAAATTAAGAGGTTACACTCAGGTAGAAGCCATTTGAATGTCCTTCAAAAAACCTCCATGAACCTTTAAATTACCTTCTTGTTTTTAAGAAGAAACTTCAATAATTTTGGCTTCCTGACAGGATCTTGCTTTCATTCATGTAGTTCTTTAAAATTTACTTTTTGAGTGCCTATAAAGTTAATGTGAGAAGAGACAGGGACCCACAGTGATCAATGTTCAAATGGTTCTGAAGTTAATTTGATTCAGTGTTACAGCATTAATTAAAAAAATGAAGATGTAGCAGAAAAAGCTCAAAGAAGCCTGGAAACTTTAATGGTGTTCCTGAAGATACTAAAATGTTAATTTCTGATTAATAAGAAATGACAGTAGCTTCAGAATAGGAATTTTATTTGGCTCTAAACAGATTTAAAATATGAGGAAGACCATTTAGTTATTCTAAAGGAGTAGAGTATAAAAGATTTGATTTTTAGTGTGCTGTTTAAAAAAGGAAACATGATTAACTGATGAGAATCTCAAGATATAGTTCAATTAAATGGGATTAAATTACAACAAGTAGTATTTTACCTTGTTTCAAAAGTTCTATATGAGGAGACTGAGTCATATTTCTAGGTGAATACCCAGGTGAGATCCAGGGGTACTTTCTACGCAAATAAATTTTTGGTTTGTATTTGAGTTAACCTGTTTTTACTTTGTCTGTTTGTTTTGGCATAATATTATCACTCTTATTTGGATTACTGACCTTGCATTGAATTCTAGTTTTCCTGTTGGAAGGGTTGTACTTGTCAGTAAAATTAGTAATATGCATATTATATATCAATAATGAGCAGAGAATATATATTTTATTGTGGGATTTAATGAAGACGTGTAATATTATTTTTGTTTCATTATTTTTCTTTATTTTTATTTTTTTTTGTTGCATTGTGATGTAACAAACACCTGCTGTGTATATAATTAGGAAGTACAACCTTAAAGAAAACTGAGATATTCTTACTAATGTTACTTACCTTTTAATTTGCACAAAATAGAAATGCTAAATTGTTTATTCATCAATTGTTTTAAAATCCAAGCACCTTGTTTAAAAATACAAACAAAAAATCTCACCCAAACCCCAAACAAACAAACCAACACAAACCATGCCATTAATATTGTGTTCCATGTCCTAAAGCTCAAAACTGCTCCGGGCTGAGGACGTGTGGGCAGTGCCTGGAGCAGCCTGGCTGTGGCTGGTGCAACGACCCCAGCAACACTGGCAAGGGCCAGTGCCTGGAGGGCTCCTCCCGGGGCCCAATGAAGCCCGTGGGTCTGCACTCCAACGACATGGTGCTCGATGCTGCTCTCTGCCCTAAGGACAAAAACTATGAGTGGTCTTTCATCCAGTGTCCAGGTAAGGTCTGCTCCCAGTCTTTCTTGTATATGAAATAAGAGGCATTTCTCTGTTTAAGCACACCAAGAAACTGTTTTAATTCAAATAACATTTGCGTGAGAGATTTGATTTTCCTAAAGGATGCTGTGAGAGACCCCATGTCTTGGGTTGAGCTGGCAAAACACCAACTGTCCAGGACAGAGTGAAAAGGCTCCTCCTCCCCCCAACCAGCCAAGGGAAAAAAAAAGAGCGAGAGGAAAAAAAAACCCTCCTCAAAACCAGGTTTATGCTGAAACTAACTACGTGTATTTATACAGAAAAGAGAAAATTAAGAGGAAACTACAATATAACACACACATGTTTTACGTATATAACAAGAAATAATTTCCCACTCCCCAATTAATACAAAGTCCATTACTCTAGATTCATAAGCACTCTAAAAGACACTCTGCAAGAGAGAGAAAGTATAACAACAAAATATTTCTACTTCCCTGAATGCAAACAAAATGCAAGCAGGGGCAGAAGCAAGGCCTGCTCCAAGACAAAAGCTGGATCACGTCCGGCTTGTACCTCGGCCATAGGAGAACTGAACCAAGCCACTCCCACACCCTGGATTTTACACCCTTTGAGATGATGTAGTATGGTATGGAATACAATATTATTGGCTGGAAGAAGTCAGCTGTTAGCTAGCTCAGCCCAGCTTAAATCAGCTGACAATCCCAGGCCTAGCTGAACTTTAAAACCTAAATTTAGGCCCACCTGGCCAAACCCAAAACACCCCAACAAAGCAGGACTCTGAGCCAAGTAAGTGTGGGATAAGATAAAAAGCAAATGTCCTGTAATATCAGGCCTAGGGCCTACAGGAATACATGATGACATGCACGTGCACCCCAAACACTGGTTTCTATGATTTTTATAATAGGGTCAACCCAATCCCCAGTTCACACATCTCTCAGTCCAGCCCTGGTCCCACCCCTGCTCCACCCCCTTAGGATTTAAGTCTGGGGTCGGTGAGACTTCCTCTTCCTCAGGCTCCTGGAGTTCTTCCAATGTTCTCAGAGCCAAGGTTATTGCCTCATGTTTATGTCTCATTCTGATATCCTTCAGTTCTTTACCTTGAAGAGAGTCTGAATAACTAAAAGAATTTGAGCTACTGATATATGGCAGAGGTTAGCATGTATAAACATTGAACTTAAGCTGCTAGAAATATTAGCACACTAAATCTACATTTTACTACAGTTATAAGTACTTCTAAAATTTATAAAAATGAGAAATCAGAAAATCAAGAACCCCATAGGTCTCATAAATGTATGGTTTCTTATGTCTAGAAAATGTTTCCTATATATTTGGTTTGTATCTCTGTCTACTGAACACAAATGTGTTTCCTCTCACGTTGGTTCACATGGGAAATGTTACACAAGGAGTTTAACCAAAACTGCCATTTATTTCTAAATCAGTTTTCACTCACCTTATCCTTCCACTTTTTAAAATCCAGCTGTGGGAATTTGCTTCAGCTCTAACTTTCTTATGATTCCATATCCATCAAAGGAGAATGGGGAGGAATTATCCATGGGCAAAGCTTCCCTGCTGCTCCTGCCTGAGTCCAGCTGGCTGTGAGGATTGGGCTGCCAGAGACCTGAGGGTGCCTCCAGTCAGCCTTTTACACACTTGGGGCAAAAGAGTGTGTTGTGGCACCTTAGAGAATCCCTAAGCTTAAACCCTACCAGTGTGATTAAGTATTTTAGTTTTATCTTCACTGGAAAAGGAAGGCATCAGGTTCTTTAAGGCAGTGAAGCAGAGCTGGTGCAGCCTCTGTGTGGGAATCCTTCATCCCGGAGAGCAGCAGTGAGGTGTGTGGGAAAGGAACAGCACACCAGGGAGTCTACAGCCCTTCAGGAGGAATTTACAATAAATAATACAGTTTAAAAGGCAGCATGAAACTAATTTCTTTCTTTTTTTTTTTTTAGAATAAATAGTGAAATTCTTCTCAAGGTGTTTGTTTGGGGTTTGTTTGTTTGTTTTTTTCCCAGTAAATGTTCTACTGCTGATAATTTTGGAAGCTGGAGCTTCTCAAGGATCAAAACTTTTATGGCTACATGTAGCTGTTTGCTTTCCTGGCTGCTTTTTTTATCGGTGTATTCTCTGTGTGTACATGCATACATAAATGCACATTTATAAATAGGAAGAACTTTTTTTTTTGTTTAAGTTGTAGAATAATGAAATGAAATTTAAAACTAAGGGAACACTGTCAGATATTTTAAATGAAAAAAAAATCATCTAATGCCATTTCCTGAACAAAGAAGTATATTTTTGGAGACAATTCCCATTCTATAATATAGACATTTTATTACTTTGTATGTAAAATACAGGTGTGTTGAGAAGTGCATTGTTGGCCTTTCTGTGCAATGCAGAGTTTCTTCCCCTAGTGTAATTGCAAGGGATGAATATATTGCTTGTCTAAACCCTTTGAGTTAGAAGATTTCATTGCTGTGTTTGATGTTTATTCTTCATGGATGAACTTCTGTATTCATTGTACATTCTGACTAAGAATTTACTGAAGTTCAACTTAAGTTTGGAACTCACTGGTTTATGAGTTTAAGAGACAGCTACTACAGAAGTCACAGAATTAAAATTTAAATTGATGTGAAATTTAATTTTTATTGATATTTTCATAGGATATGATCTGTATTGGATTATACTAACATATTTTATTCTAAGCACTACAATACTTTGATGTACTTGAAACCAGACAAAAATAGACTAAGTCCGTGTTAGTCTACTGACCACTTTGTAGTTTGGATGAAAATAAATACTTTATATGCTATAAAGATTATTCTACCACATTTATTAGTAGTTGGCTAAACCATTCATGTTCACTCATGTGTACATTTAGTTTTCCTTACAGTCCATATCCATTCTCTTTGTAGTGCCTCTGGGAAATTGTGTTGGTGATCAATATTTAAATTCATTCTCATTTTCTGTCCAAATCTTCAAAATTAGTATTCAGCAGATAGTATAAAAATATTCATTTTTGTGACTGGTCCATTTGAAATCAGTAGTCTTCAAAGAAGCCATCATAGTATTTCTCTTAATACGAATACAATTTTATTTTTTATCAGATTCTTATTTTAACTGAACTATTACTATAAATAAAACTGCAAATATCATCCTTGAAAAGAAACATGGCTTTGACAATTCCTCCCATGAGAAGAACAGTTTAGGTAGAATGCAAGCCCATATTTGTCTTTAAAGTCAAAATTTCTCCTCTGAAAAGCAGCGTAAATGGATTCTAATGAGTTCATTTAAAACTAAATGAAGTATCTCTACATTAGATCCAGGACTGTAATGCAGAAATCCTATTTCTATATTTTCCTAGTTTTAAATATTTTCTTAAAATTATCAACAATTGTCAGCATCACCAACCATTGCAAAACAGAGGTCAAAAAGCAAATTAGACATAAAATTGCTTCTCTCCTGGGCAGCCTCGCTGAAGATTCAGCTAAAGCACATTTTTGTGTGAGGAAAATTTGTTGCTGTCAGTGATGTACATTAAAAGGACCTAAAGACAAAAGAACTTTTTAAAATTGAACTCCTAATTCTTATTTAAATGTTCATTACAATGTCTCATTATTTTAATGACTATCTTAATTATTTAATACTGATGTCTCCAGTTTGATTGCACTGAAACAACTTTGAAATTTATTGAAAAGTGCAATTCTTCTGACTTTTCTCTTTTCTCAATGAGATGCATATTTTCAGGGGAATCAGCACTTATATAATATCATTTCTCAATGGTGTGTCATGTCAGTTGTGGATTGTATTTGCTCTTATTGCGTATATACTTTTTTGAATTTGATTTAAAAATCTCTCCCACTTTCTTTGCCTTAACAAAATGTAAGAATTCAGAGCTGTCATATATGACTCGAAACAAATTAAAATTTAAAATTAAGTTTGCTTTCTTCATCCTTTAAATAACACAAAAATTAAGAAATACAAAGCTAAGCATCAGGAAGAATAGAAAATTTATAAATTTATAAATCACTAGTTAGAAACTGCCAGAATTAAGCATTTTTCCTACGCTATGATTCAGTCATAATTAGGCAATCTTACTTTAATAGAACACCTATTTCATGTACTCTCTGTTTTTACTTTTGGTTTATTCGGCTGTATCTTTTTTTAACATCTGCTTTAAGCAATTTAATGTGTAAGATGTTTACACAAACCCCAAAATGGAGCTGCAACTCAGGGTACTTTTGTGTAACTTTTCCTGAGAACAGCAACGAAGTGCAGAAGGGGAAAGTGCCTGGAGGAAGACGCCACAGAGGTGTCTGAAAATCAGCTGTTCTTAGGAAGAATAAAACTTGTAATTTCTGAAGAGATTTAGTCAAAATAGTGAGAAAACTTATTAGTACAGAAACGTTTTATACTTGTAGGAAAGTTTCTCTGGGCACAGTTACAGAAGAAGGAAAACATTGTCAGCTGGGGAGATTTAATGGTTTATGAGCCAAGCCTGGCAATGGCTATATATAAATTAAGTTACTAAATTATAAAGTGGATCTAAAAACGTTTAAATCATACAGACAGAATCTTTTTCTATTTTTTTTTCCCTAGCCAAGTCACCAGTCATTGTGACATGTAGATTAAAAATCCAAATTTAAAAAAAAATACAATCTGAGTTTCTGTCCTCAGCTGAGTGTCAGACCCACTTCAGCCCCGAGGAATCGGCAGCTTTGACACAGCTGACATTTGACAAGCTGCCGGTATTGACAGGTCACTAATGTGCTGGGCACGAGGAGCAGTGAAGTCCCACTCCACAGAGAGGTCATCCTTCCAAACCTGGCAGCAGGATCAATGATTCTGGCGAGATTCACGTGGGCATTTTGCTGCAATAATAATCAGGGCTTTCTGAGTTTCCCCAAAACATGAATCTCTGGAGTGGAGCTGTTGTGCAACATCAGTGGTTTATAAGTGTTGTGATTTGATAAAAAGCAATTTTATTCTTTCAAGGTCAGAGGTTAAAAAAAAAAAGTCAGTAAGAGTAAAGTTTTTTGCACTTTCACCAAAATCAACTGTACTAAGGAGAGACTGGATCTGTTTGATGTGGCCCTGATGTCCTTAAAATTACCTTGTATGCTAAAGCTAATGAGGGTCAGAACTGTTAAAAATAAGATGATATTTAGTTAATATATTTTGAAAGTTCTCTCTCCCCAGTGGATATAAGAGGCTGTGAGTTATTCACAATTCTCCATCACAGTAGCCTTTCAAATGTTTCACAGTGAGTTGTGTGTAGATATTGGGGTTTTCATGTAGTCTCAGCTGGAGTCACTACCTCTGATAAAATTTCTTAAGTGACTGGAAAGCATTTTCAAGAAATAGGGACTGATTCAGTCACTCACAATGGCAGAAAAAAACCCTTTCTCACACACCTAGAATTCACATGTCACTGCAAACTCAACTTTTGTGGTCTTTCATATGAATTCATGCTATATTGCAGTGCTGTTTTAAAGAGGTTCTGTGTCAAAGTACAAATATATATGCCAGTGATTAGTCAGGACTGAACTACTCAGAACTACATTGCACTGCAGTTTTGTAATCACATAGGCATGGCTTTGTTCTGGAAGCAACTTAGTAATGTAGCTTTTCAAATGTTCTCTTCTAGCTTGCCAGTGCAATGGCCACAGCACCTGCATCAACAGCAATGTGTGTGACCAGTGTAAGAACCTCACCACAGGAAAGCAGTGCGAGACCTGCATGCCAGGATACTATGGGGACCCCACCAACGGGGGCCAGTGCACAGGTGAGTCCTACATGCCAGGGTACTATGGGGACCCCACCAACGGGGGCCAGTGCACAGGTGAGTCCTGCATGCCAGGGTACTATGGGGACCCCACCAACGGGGGCCAGTGCACAGGTGAGTCCTACATGCCAGGGTACTATGGGGACCCCACCAACGGGGGCCAGTGCACAGGTGAGTCCTACATGCCAGGGTACTATGGGGACCCCACCAACGGGGGGCAGTGCACAGGTGAGTCCTGCATGCCAGGGTTCTATGGGGACCCCACCAATGGGGGGCAGTGCACAGGTGAGTCCTGCATGCCAGGGGACTGTGGGAACCCCACCAATGGGGGGCAGTGCACAGGTGAGTCCTACATGCCAGGGTACTATGGGGACCCCACCAACGGGGGGCAGTGCACAGGTGAGTCCTGCATGCCAGGGTTCTATGGGGACCCCACCAACGGGGGGCAGTGCACAGGTGAGTCCTGCATGCCAGGGGACTGTGGGAACCCCACCAATGGGGGGCAGTGCACAGGTGAGTCCTGCATGCCAGGGGACTATGGGGACCCCACCAACGGGGGGCAGTGCACGGATGAGTCCCTCATGCCAGGGTTCTATGGGGACCCCACCAATGGTGGGCAGTGCACAGGTGAGTCCTGCTGCTGGGAGCAAACTAAAATTCTCAAACTGCTGCACTGGAGGTTCTCCTTGAAGGGAAAAAGAGAACAAAACCCAGTATTCCAGATGGTTTTGTATATTGGCTTAGGGCTGCTTTTTCACTTGCATGGGTGGTTTTAAAGTTATCAGAAGCTCCTTCCCTTAGAACTAAATGGCAAAAGTAGGAATATATTCAATATGAAAACTCATTAAAGGAGTTGACTTTGTACCAAGGAGGCTGCTAGAAAGTTTTGCCCCGTGACTTTTTCTTCTCCATTACTGATGTTTGTTTAACAGGACCTTTGCTTCTCAAGGCATATTTATTCATTTGAAGGGTCTGTTTGTTCCTCAGCACTCAGTAGGCAATGCATAAAGCTTCCCATCTGGTAAATTCAAGCACAATATGTAAAAATTGTGTTCGAGGGGATGGAAAGATTAATGTCTACCCCTATTGACAATTGAACGTTTTGCTGGTGCTTTATGAAGCTTTAAATAATTCTTAATAGTTTCTTTTTTCCTGAAGTTGACAAAACATTCTTTTGCTGTCTGTATCACCTTTACGGCAAAATGATGTATTCATAGAGCTTTTATTCTTCAGGGAAACATCGACTATCAACCAAATAAGCATTCCATCACCTTTAGTGAAATATGCATGGTGCAATAATGGCTAAAATCAATTTATAAGACCAGTAAAATTATAAACTTTACAACTTGTTTTTTCAAACCTAGTCTGTAAGAGTGCCTGGTTTTTATTGGTAGGCATCATTTTAACAGGAGCTATTTTGAATAAAGAGTGCTTTAAAAATTGAAAATGATAATTATTTTGAGGTTTTATCTGTGTTGGTATATTGTATTCTGTAGCATAGAGCCCATAATGAATATGTTTACATCTTTAGGATATTTTGAAAAATGTAGTCACTTTGAACTGTTGATTTTCTTCAGTATCGTGATCATTGTCATAGAGGTGCCCAAATTGTGAGCCAGGGATTTCTGCAGCAAAAACTTCCATTGATTCATAGATAAATCAATGTTACTGGGATTTAAGAGGATTTTGGAACCATAGCTGGGATTAGGCACTGTGCAAATAGAAAGAAAGAAAGTGGTGGTTCCCTTTTTTTCTCCTTTGGTCTGGAAATGCTTTTGGTAACATTAAAAATTCAGCATGCCTGCAAATTAAAATAGAAGCTTATGGAAAAAAATATGAGTGGAAGAAAGTGCAATCCAGTCAGAAGCTGAGCTTAGGTTTGACTGAAATAAAGAGAAAATAAGACAGGAAATTATATGAAATAGGCAATTAAAGGACAAAAAAAAGAAGAACTAAAAAATACCCAAGGCAGCCATCCTCATTGTTCCTTCTCATGTCTCTTTGCTGCTTCCAGCTGAGTTTCTCACTGGACATTACCAACTTCTCTTTTCTGCTAAGACTCAGCCTTCTGTCTGAGGGCTGCCTGAGCACGTGGTGCATTTTCTCTTCAGTGTACTTGAGTAATTTCTTTGAGGATCCAGATTGAAAACGTTTTAAAGGAATGACAAGATAATGAGGATAACTCCTAAAGTACATGTGTAATACTGTAATACTCTTCATGTATCAAGTTGCCATAGTTACCAGGGCATAACTTGGTTATGAACTGGAGAGCAGTCGAAGCAGGCAAAGAGGTTGTGCTTGATCTCTAGAGCTGACAGGTAAAGTGGTGTACACTGGGAGAAAAACTAAGAGTCATTTTCCTAAAATTCTCATGACATAAAATATTTCTTCCCGATGTCCTGACAAAAGTACTCATGTATTCAGTACACATATTATGATTTCTGCTGTCATGATATATGGATGTATATATAGGTCAGTCTGTCTATCTCTCTGTCTGTCTATCTATCTATCTATCTATCTATCTATCTATCTATCTATCTATCTATCATCTGTCTGTCTATCTATATATCTATCTGTCTGTCTGTCTATCTGTCTGTCTGTCTAAGGTAAAATCTGACCTTTAGTTTAGTTGGACTGTCAGTGATACAGACTGAACCATTTGCAAGAAAACCTTTCTTTATAGTCTGGATTAGCCTTTGTTGGTCCTTAGATCCCTGATGGTCTTGAAAGGAAGGAGAAGGAATGCATAGGAAGCCTTGCAGTACTTGGAACACTTTTTTGTTTTGTTTTCTTAGCTATGCCAATAATTTCTTAATATTTTCTGTTTATACTTCTAGGAGGTAATTAAAAATCTCTGACAGAAGCTGACTGCTCATCCCTGAATGATCAGTTCTGTTCTGATCTTTGTCCAGGGATGGAAACTTCTGTACAAATATAACTTCTTTTTTTTCTACTTTTGTAATAATGATGTCTTTACAACTGTCATCAGAAAATTAATACATTCATAGTGGTATGGCATAGTGTTATGCTATTGAATTACTATGGAATGAGTAACAGTTGTTGTAGGAGAAAGATATAATTCAGGTTTCAAAAGGTGTTGAATAGTTGTGATTAAAGAATGGATAAAAAAATTGATTTTTCTGGATTTTCACTCATTATAATTGCTGAAATTTCAATAGCTTTGAAACAGATTTAAGGATTTGCTTTGCATCCTGATATGATGCAGGCTTAATAAATGTGACAAACTTCAAAGAAGGAAAAAAGAAAAGATGGAGGCATAGTAACAGGCTTCAGATGAAGGAAGAGGAGGTGAAAAGAGGGAATGATGATAAAATGCCTTTCCCCCACCCATGTTTTGATTGAGGAAGAAGTGATGGGCTTAGGCTGCAGCAGGACAGATTAAGGTGGAATACCAGGAAAGCTTTCTGCTGGTTAAACTGTAAAACAGATTGCCTAAAGATGTTACAAAATCTGCATTATCACACTATATTATTCAAATTTTCAAACATCTCTAGCTTTGGAAATGGGCAGTGTTGTAGCTGATTCCTCATGTTCCTCTCCAGTCTGGGACTCAGGTCGAGAGAGCAGAGTGTTACTGAGTGAGGATAAAGTGTTCTGTTTATGTAAGGAAATGATCTCTGTGTAGCCAAAAGGCTATGGATATTTACCATACTACAAGCCCTTAATATCACCAAGATGTTACCAGGTTAATAAGTTGCATACTACTTATTTTTAAACCTGTAGCATGTTTGTTATTGTGGAGTCAAAAAGCTTTGCATCTAATTTAGGTTTACTCTGTAACAGGTGCTACAGTTTATTTTTGTGTCAGAAGTGTGATGTGTTGGTTGCTGATGGGCAATATTTGACAATTATCATATTTTTTATAAATAGTTATTGTTCTTTTTCATCTTAAAATAACCTTGCATAGTATCAATTACTCGTTTAAATTCTGTCACTTGAACTCTCTTTTCAATACAGAGAATGAGAGTCAGAATTTGTATTCTTGGTGTAAGAATGAACCTTATGTTCTGTAGTCTTGCAGTAAAAATGTATGTGCTCCTTCAGTTCTTTATGACATTTCATTGTGCAAATATATCGTTTGAATTATTTTATGTTTGATTCATGCTGCATTCTATACAAAAAATCAGTAATAAATTGCAGAAGTATTTTATTTTATGTTAAAGGAAGTTCTGTGGCTGTAATTTATTACAGTTATCTGTTCTTATACTAAGTAAAAATGGTTTCAGGTAGTCTGTGGTTTCAAATAGGTAACCATAATAAAAATGAAAATAATTTCTTACCTTAAATTATAAAATGGTTTTAGTTATATGAAAAGACTTGCATTCCTTTTTGGAAATAGATGATAGTGCACAAATTCGTAAGTGCAGGCCCCGTGCACATGCTTAAGATTTGTAATCTGAACCCCTCTATGGCAAAGAAAAGTGTGAAGTGATAGTACCATGTAAAGTTACAGGATCCTTTTTGGGAGTTATCTCAATGTGCAACAAAATAAGAGGGAGGGCAGAGGCCTCCAACCCTCTGGTGCACAGAATGAGACACTGACCCTCTGTTGAGCTGTGATTTAGTGGGAGATGCACAGCTCTGTCTGTTCTGAGCAGGAGAAGCTGTTGAGGTGTGGGGCACCTGCTAAGTCTTTTGGTTTGAGGTATTGAAGACTTTGAAGACAGATATTCCAAATCACTTCGATTATTTTTGTTTCTAAATTTTACTCAAGTGCCATTTGATTTACAATTTTGAAGGTATGAATATCAAAATTCAGTAACAGAAAATTCATCACTAAATATTAATGGACTTCAGAAAAAAACAGCTTTGGCTGTAGATGGGAACAAGTCCTGGCTTGCTGTCTTAGTGGGTTCTCTCAGTGTTTTGTTTTCTTCAAGGTCATGTTCTGTTATGTACTGCATGTCTGAGAAATATGCTATTTTTTAATAGAAATTCTATAGAATTTCTAATAGAAAAAATAGAAATATATGTCTACTTCAGACTGCAGCATAAAGTACAAGAATAAAACAGTTATGGGAAGATTGCTTGGAACAATTTTGTGTCATCTCAACAACGTTTCTTAGCATTATTTCAAACTTATTAATCATCAACTTAGTTGTCAATGTAAAAAAAAATGCTCTAGCTGCTTATCATCTTGTCATTTTCTTTATGCATGGTATTTTAAAAAAATTACTCTCAAAATTTATGAGATGCCAGGAAAAAAAATTTTACAGTAACTTATGACACACACTATGAATGTATAAGACATTATTAATAATATAACATATGCATTTTGCTGTATTGCCATTTTTTTCATAAAGTGATCACATCCCAAACAGCATTCAGCTTTCCCATAATTGTGCTGCTGTTGTTTTTGCAGGAGAAGGAAATCTGTGAGTGCCAGCACAGCAGGTTGAACTTGCACTGCTTGTTCTCTGAGTAGCCTTAGAAGGCACACTGAGGACCACCCTGTAAAAGCCTCCTACCAGAAGGCCCTTGGGGTGGAGTTTTTTGGGCAAATCTGCAGCATTTCTATTGCCTTTATAGAGCTGTTGCCTTCTCTGCTATCACACACTGAACATTTCTGATACTTCCCCCCACATTTGGTTTGTAATCATTCTCTTTGAAAATTACTCTAATTTTTCACTGGAAATATTAATATTTTTTAACCAGACCTTCAAATTCATATTAAAGTTAACATGTTTCTAGTGAGCATAAACCACGTGTGCCATCAGCCAGCAGCATCCATGGCAGCCACATGAGAGGTCTGCGTGACTTTTAATCCTCCAGAATGGAGAAAGACAATAAATTTGAGCTTTTTTTCTTTTAAAGCATCAGTTTCTGTAAGAGAATGCTCTTTTACAGGGGCATTGTGTAAATTGGTACTTCTCACCTATTCATATACATGTGTGTACATGCACCTACACATACTGCTCCTTGAGTATCTTCCACATCAACTTTGACATCTATGCATTACCCATCCAACTTACATGTATCTATGGTAAGTGCCTCAAGAGATTTAAATAAAAATCTGATGGGATATATATATATACACACAGATATAGATATATTTGTGATTTTTGGGTAGCTTAAAGAGTATAAAAAACCCACTTATTAATGACTTCTTGACACCTAAGTTGTATGTGAAGTAACAGGAGAATATTCCATGGTGTTCAAACTTTGCTGCTCAGAAAATGTGATTAATTCTGCCCAGTAATTGGCAGCTGAGATGTGAGGTTTGGAGAGAAGAAGCCAAGGATGGCACAAGTCATTACTTCCAGTGTCTTCAAAAGAGAGACATAAGAAAGATGTTAAACTCATCTTGGCAGCAAATTGAAAATGGTCTCTGTGGATTTTGGGCCCTGTCTAGCTGTGAAAGATACCCGATGAGTATTGTTACTGTTTGTTTTCTCTGGCAGTGTTTCTATCATTTTAACCTGTTCAGCACCAGCAACCTTTATAGCATGTTTGTGTCATGACCCTCCATGGAGGAACTGACACTGGTTTCCTTCTTTTCTCTAAAACAAATGCTGTTTAGAGCTGCCATGGCACCATCACGAGCAGAGCTCTGTTCCTGTAGAGCACAAATGGCAATCAGTGTGGCAGATACCTGAAAAAAGAGTTCAGTCTCATTTACAAGGGGGTGTGTGTGCACTCGAGTGGGTTTTGGTGTGGGCAGCACATCTAAGGAACCCCACAATTACTTTGGAGTAATCTGTAGTCTGATTTATTAGGACACAAAAATCAATCTGAACAAGATTATTTATGGAAAAGAAAACCAATTGGAAATAAATCTTCCTTTTGATACCAGATAATTTCAGTGTGGGTGTCCTCTGTCCCAGTTTTCTTTCCAATCCAACAACTTGTTGCTGTGTTCAAGCTGAAGCAGATTCCATACTGTCCTCAACTCTTCCCTCTCCTCCAGTTTGCTTTGAGTCTGCTCTTTGTTACAGGTAGAGCTCTTTTCTGAAAAATCTAGTTTTACTCCTGCTTCAGGTTTCTCCTTCTTGTCATGTCTCTTCTCCCTCCCCCCCCCACCAGAGTTTTCGCAAAGCTTGTAATTTTTATTTTTTTCCAAGGAAGAAGGAGTTTCCTCTACCTTGGAATTTGGTTTTAGTAAGAGGTGAAGGGCTTCTTGGTACATGTGAAATATGAAGAAGAGATGTCGTAGCACAATAAACTATTGTAGAAAAGCTTCATGTTGCTTTTTGCAGGGATTATCAGAATACTTTGAATAAACCCTCTTTTTTAAAAAAACAAGTTCACTTCAATCAGGATGCATTCAAAGTGAGTCCTGTGCTACTAAATCAGAAATAGATTGCCACAGGAAAAACTTGTTTGAGGAACTTGGAAAAAGACATATTTAAAAATTACTGTTCCTGTTATTTTTTGACTTCCAAGTAAAGTGTGCTAAGCAAACTTCTCAATATGCTGTTAATTGTTGTGCATACATATAATTTTCTTTTTGCCTTTTTGTAGATTATATCTCTATTACAAAGTATAATTTCTAGCACAGTTAACTGTAGATTAAAACAAAAATAATCTCAAACTAAAATTAGGATCTTTTGTAGATACATTTGTATTCCATAAACTGCTTATCCTCAGGATAATCACAGGTGAAGGACCTGGAGTTACACTTCAATGAAAGTGTCATTGTCAAGTAATTTTATGAGAGAAAAAAGGAAGAAACTCTTAAATGGAACTCATTCTCCAGAGAGAGTTTATTCATCTGG
Source organism: Pithys albifrons albifrons (assembly GCF_047495875.1). Classification (NCBI taxonomy): domain Eukaryota; kingdom Metazoa; phylum Chordata; class Aves; order Passeriformes; family Thamnophilidae; genus Pithys; species Pithys albifrons. The sequence continues at coordinate 8,437,836 of NC_092466.1, read as the reverse complement.
TCAGCATGTTTAACATTTTTCATTTTTTTTCCTTCACTACAAGCAGAAGATTTGTGCAATGAGCTCAATCCAGTCTTGAAACTCCTGAGCATTAAAACTCTTTTTCTTATACTTAACAATGATTAAAATGAGTTAGTCAAATTATCTTTTTTAAAAGATTTTTTTTCTTGCCTAACAAGGTTTTCTTTCCATCCTGCACAACCCCTGTGTAGTTAGATCTGCAGTGACCAATGTTATTACCTGCAGTTTTGTTCCCTGAGCCTCATGGCCACACTGTGTTGCTTTGCATAAATGTAACTTCACTGTCTGGCAAAGTCAATTCTAATTTACTCAAGTGGAGTGAGAGCAATGTAGCTTTTTCAAAAGAAAAATAAAAAGTCAAGGCTCTTTCTGAGGCTTTACAATTGTACAGGCAATTCTGCATATTCAATAAACTTAATTTAAACTCTTTTTAGATCTACTATGCAACAAAAATGACTGAAATAGTAAAAAGAATAGGAACAACTTGTGCTCTCTTAATCTGTTTAAGTAGCAGGCATTTTGTGCTTATTCAGCATCTTATCTTGAGAACTTGGAATCAGGCATCATTTAATTGATCACCACTTATTACTCTTACAGATATTGAAGAGATACAGCAGTTTGATTTATATTATATTCCTTTATCTCTGTGCTTATTTTATCTGTTTGCAAGGATTAATGACAACTCTGTTGGCTCCTCTGATGCTGCTGATCAAATCCTCCTGCACTCTGTTGTGTAACATGGTTTTTGACAGTGATGAATGAGTTATTCTGCATTCTTATTGTTCAGGGTTTTTTTTCAGGTTTACATGTTATAAATTTATTTTATGGGGTAGGAAATATTTATAAAATGTATTTCTGATGTGCTGTCTGAGCTTTATGTTGGTACCTTCACCTTTCTGATGAAATGTGTAAATCCACTGGTTTCCAGAAGGTGTTCCTGGAGGAGGAAGGCAGGGCATGATTTAGAAATTTTCTGCTGTCCAGAAACACAAGGGGTTTTTTGCCTCTTATAAAAAAACATATTTCACCTTTTGTTGAAAGAGATGCCAAGAGTTCACCTGACTCTTGTGTCTGGCTCAGGAGACACAGACCTGCAACTGAGGACTGGCAGGTGTGAGTTGGAGGTGACATTTTCTTAAATCAGTCTCTTGGTCCTCAGATAAGCACTTGACTCCAGCCATTCTTCTCTGCCCAAATGCCATGAGAAAAGGAGGCATTTTGTTTGCACTTTCTGTGTCTCCCACTTTAGATGTGCTTTGCACTGAAATGCTCATCCCTTTCCCTAAAGGGGACTTGGAAACCCCCTTCCAGCTGTTGAGAAAATACATTTTGAGGCATTGTGAGACTTATTTCCCAACTGGTCAAATGAAGATTCTAAAAAAACACCTTGGAGTTTCTTTTTGATTGCAGTTGAGTCTGTCTTCATTTTCTGAGTTCTAAATGCAAGACATTACAATGCCCGACCATGCTGGTTATTTAAGGAGAAAAAACCACTTCGCTTGTGATTGAATGCATTAAAAATCAGTCCCATTCTGTACCTCCTAATGGCTGAGAGAGGGAAATGATTTGATGACTTCTTTACATTTTGTGGCGTTTTTGTCTGATAAATTGTGGAAGTCATTTCTTTTCTTTGGGCTTTTACTCTGAATGGCCAAATACACACAAATAGTTGCAATCACCACTTGTTGACTTCAGGTGTTTTTTTCACCTTAGATTGGAATTCTTTTTTTTTTTCCCCCACAATTTAAGCTGCTATGAAGAACTTCTGAATGGTTTTAAATTGTTTTGCTTTTCATACAGCCTTGTAATATTTTTTTTGTTATAGTTTAGGAAGTAATTTATTTGTCTTAGAGAAAGGGGGAAAAAATAGCAGCCTTTTCAAGAAAGGAGGTTTTTGGCCAGAATTTGTAAATTAGACAGTAGAGAAGTTGTTGTCTTCCTCAAGAAAAATTTAAAAAGACACAATTTAGTAACAATAATAAAAATCATAAGCCTTTTAATGTCTGAAAAAGTCTTCTTGAATGCTTCTCAGTTTGGAAATGCAAAGATGAAGGCATCCAAAGTCATCACTTTGTATTTTTGCTTTAAAAATAACTAAACATTAGACCCCACTGTTTCAGTTTGTCCTAAGTTAAAGTTTTAGTCTGTCATCTGATATTACTTCCTTTTAAGTAATTTTAATTTTATCTTATGTTTTCATGTGAAATGTTATCCCAGCTGAGAAAACTAAGAGTGATTTAAGGAATAATAATATTTTTTAACTTCTTGTAGACTTGTGAAAGAAAAATTTCTTCAAATGCTTAGATGTTTAAAGAACTTCCTATACATCTAACAGAGGCTTCAGGTTTTGACTTGGATTCTCAAACTCTGCAGCTTAACCCACTGTAAAATTTGTAGGATCTGTATTTCTCAGTAGCATGTTGTATTATATTTAGAAATTAAAGAAATAAATGGAAGGAATAAAAAGGAAACTGTTAAGCACAACATGTTAAAATTCTCTCCAAACAAAATGCTCCTAATGATGTTTTCACTGGATTTTTTTTAATTTTGTATATTCAAAAAGTGTGAAGTTTCAGTTTTTCACAGATTGACATGGAGAAAATGAAATTGGTGCTACTGAATTCCTTGAGTTGACATGGAAATGCTTTGCTTCAGCACATTCCTTGGCAGAATGCACATTATTCCTGAATCATTCCAAGAGCAAGCTATAAAAATTCTGTACTATGGTTCAGTATTGGCATGAAAGATTCAGGCACAGCAAGACTCTTGTTAATTGTTTTAGATTCTGTTCAGTTCCTAACGAGAAAAAATATCCTGTCTTTCAGTGTTAATCTTCTGTGTTGCATTTTCATTATCTACTTGTATAAAACAGAATTATGGTTTTCCAAGCTGTCTTTATGCTGTTATTTTCTGATGATTAAAGACAGCTTTGGTATTATTGTTTGAGAGGTATTTATTACAAATAAACAAAAAGAATCAGTTCACTTTGCAGGATGAATGCTTTGAACAGAAGAACTAATGAAATGCAAACACTGCAGAGCTTTTCTACCGGGGTAAAAATGGCTGAGGAACAAATACAAGGTTGCCAGAGGATTGTGTTGGTGTAACCAAACTAAATTTTGTTTGCTACAACAAACAATTACTCTGTTTGTTGTTTCCCAGATTTGTTGTTGGGATTATTAAGATAAATAGCTGGCCTTGCTTTAGATGATGTGTATGTGATATGTGTGTGTGGTTGGTGGTTGATTCCTGCATATTTTGCCTATGCAAATTCCATGTCTTAGCGAGATAAATCCTAAAAATATCTTTTCTGTTTACCTTTTGTCTCTGCCACACAGTTCCTTAGTACTGTTAATGTTAATACACTCTTCCCTTTCCTTGCTGTTAAGGTACTATAAAAATAAATTTGTTTGGAGGCTGAAGTAAGTTCAACCACAAGATAAACTAAGAGGGATGAAAATAAAATTTTAGTGATATATATGTGCAAGTTAGTCTAATAAGACTGATTTACTATGAGAGCTAATCATGTTACTATTAAATGACTGTTCCATTTCTGCATGCCCTTTCAGATAGCAACTTTTTCCTTCTTTTTTTTCTACTTTTATTTTTGTTGCTTGTTGCTTCACAGAAATTCTTTAGTTTAATTTTAATGCTGCTCAATTAGTGATATTGTAAAAGTGTTATTGGGCACATCTGTTTGCTTTTACATTGCCTGTCTCAAAGGTTCAGTGTGTGTATTTCCTCTAACAGTAATCGTTGAATGCTAAGAGTGTGTCAGGGGCTTCAAGCTAAATACACATTTCTAGAAAATTAAGTGTCTAGAGAGTTTTGCAGTATTACTAATGTAGAAAATAGTCTCTGTAGGGCCGTTTCAGATTAATAGACTAATGGAGGATATAGGTGAACATTTACAGTGAAATTGAACGTTAAGATGTTGGATCTAATACAAGTTTATATTTGGCATTTCTTACTTAGCCTCATTGCATGACGAAGAGTATATCTCCTTTTTTTTTTGATGCAACTTGTGCCTTGCTTGGTACCAAAATTAACAAAGCAGTGCACCTCAGTATTTAATACCATTGCCAGAGCTTCCTTTTAAAACTCATCAGCAGGATGTCTTAAAGTAATTATCCATGTGCAGGTACTGGTTTGGCAATCTTTCATGTAAGCAAACATATTAAAGGACCATTTGTAGCAAATTCCTTTTGAAAGAAAAATTGCTCTTTCAGCTTTGTGTTGGAGGTGAGGGCTAAGCAATAAGTATTTTTAAATTCAATTGTTTAAAATGCACATTTCATGGAAGTTCTGGTGAGTATTCTTTTGTTGTCAGCAACAGCAAGAACATTCATATGCTGAGCTAGCAACTCAGAATCAATCATACTGTGGATTTATTATTAAATAAATTCCGTGGGGTTGGGGTTTTGCAGCATGGATTTGCTCTACTGGATTTTATTGTTTTCATATAATATTTCTGTTTGCACTTAGAAATTCTGCTGCACTGTGTGTCGTACAAAAGAGTATCATGAGCTGCTATTTCCCTAAAATTAGAGTAGATATTGCCTGAGTGGTTTTTTTACTTTTCTTTTTTTTTCTTTTTTACATATTAACTGAAATTATGTCATTAGGGCTTTAAAAATTACAAACACCAAAAATAGGTTTAAATCCTATATTTTAAACACATTGTTTATTGTAAGCCATAGATTATTTATTTTAAATATTTAATTATTGATAAAAATTTTGCATGGTAATTAAAAATTTAAAATACCTGTTTAAACAAAAACATGTGCATAACAAACTCAAGCTGGGGATGAACACACACAGTAGCGTGGCAAGACTCTTGAAGTTGGGCTGAACTCTGTTTCTGTCCAAGGGTCCAGCACAGAGTACACGGAATCATGGAACGATTTAGATTGGAAGAGACCTGTAAGATGATCTATCCACGAGTTAGCCCAGCACTGAAACCTTGTTCCTGACTGGGACATCTCCCCACCTTTTACATCCCTAGAGGTGATGACTCCACCACTTCCCTGGGCAGGCTATGCCAGTGCTTGGCAACCCTCTCAGTGAAGAAATTGAGGTGTGGGACCTCAAAAAAATAGAGAAAATATAAATGGCACCTCTCGTGCTGACTTCTGCCAGCTGCCAATGATTGCTATAAAATATGCTTTTAGGAGTAATTCCAAGACTTGACATATTTCTACAAGCCAGGAAAAGATACTCCCCTAGCTATAGTTTTAACTGTTGACTTACAGTACCATCAGAAGAGAAACCATACCTGTATCCTTTTGGTGAAAGAAACCAGTTTCTGTGTGAATCTTTCAGTTGTGCGGGCTGTGAATACACACAGGTCATAATGAAGATGGGAGTCTATGGGAAGATTAATTTTTTCAGACTTTTGTGTAGTTAATGACTCCCCAGAATCCTATAAACTCCAAAGACAAAGTGTAAAACCTGATGCAGTTTAAATGGGAGGAGTCTCCTGGAGAGGAGTTCCCCTGGGATTGCTGTTTGAGGGAGCACATAGAACACTTAAAGGCCCTGGGCCTGTATGGGAGCTGATTTGGTTTAGATGTCCCTGGGGATAAAGGCTGCTGAAAAGTTTGATTTATCCATCATTTCATGGACTGGGTATACGAGTCCTGCCAGAACTGACAGAGGAAATTGTTTTCCACAAAGTCTCACATAGCTGTTGCTGTCTGTTACATCTGTTACTTTTACTGCATAATCCATTTTTATCCTTTTTATTTTATGGTTGTTGTGTTTTGTGTGTGTGGTTTGGGGTTTTTTTGTGATTCTTTTTTCCCCAAGAAAGTGAGAAAGATGCATGGTGACCAAAGGCTTTTATAGCTTTGGGCTTAAATAATTTGACTAAAAAAACCTACTCAAGTGAAGGAAGTTCCACTTTCACATTTGTGGTCTACTTCCTCTTAAGTGAGCAATAACTGTGGGAGTAACCAAATAAAGTTAGTTTGCAATAGCTTCTATATTTGTCAATATACTGACAGTTTTTTAAATATGACTTGAAATTCACCTTTCAGTTCCTGTATAACTTCCATGCTGTCTTATAATGATGCATCACCATTTAGAGCAATTAACCACAAGCAGAATAAGCTGCTAAGTATATACTCTTTTATTTTTCACTGAAAGTATGGCAAAGATTTACACAACTAAAAATTAACTTTAGTGAAGAGGCTCTTCCAGTGTGAAGTGCCTAAAGAGTCATTCCATAAATGTGGAGTGGAAACCATGACTGGATTCAGGAAAACAGCTGATTGCACAGCAGCAGCACTTCAATGAGCACTTACTGCAGACTGTAAGGGTGACAGCAAAATCACAAAATGTAGGACTCTGTGGTAACTGAAGGTACTTTTCAGAAGAGTTGTGTTATGAAAGAGAGAAAAACATCATGTATTACTGTGTGCTGCATGGAAATTTCTAGTATGTGTTTCTTGCAGCACTTTGAATGCCTAACACCTCCTCAGTGAGGATTGCCCCTTCAGCTTCAGATGTTTGATAAGCTCTGAGGGTGGAACAAAGCACTTAAGTCCTCAAACTGACATATTCTGTCAATAGTATCTTATTCTTAGTTGTGGTTCTACTCTGTCTTATCACCCTTTTCTCTATTTGGCTTAGGCTGTGGCAGAGAGGTGGGAGGGTGTAGGGGATGGGAGACACAGAAGGATTCATTGTGTGTTATTCCTTATCAGCAGAATAGGAGCATTAAAACTCCATCTCTGATAGCAACTCAATATTAGATTATAAAGAAGAGAATAAACTTTTATCTTATACAGGTCACCACTTAATATCATTTGTCTTCCCAAGCAGGACCCCATATATTAAATCTTTTATCTTAGTCATAATTAAAACTTCAGTGAAAGCACAATATGATCATCACGGCGGGTTCAGAGTTACTTTGCATTAAAGAAAGACTTTGAGTGTAGTGTGCATATTAGCAGGTAGTTATTGCAGTGTGATGTGGGGATGTAGTGACACCTTTCCCAGAGAGACATTGCAAAGTTTTGTACACTTGGTTAGGAACAAAGGATGCTGCCTAAACAACAGTAATTCAAATAAACACCGTGAGAAAAAGCAAAGAGAAAGCTCAGGGACTGGGACTATGATTTGTTTTGAGGTGAGACTCTGTCAGGCAGCAAGAGAGACTGAGCAGAGAGAATTCCTGCAGCCACTGAGCTTACCATGGTGATGTTCCTGTGATTCCACTTGTGTTCCAACTTCAGGAGCTTGGAAAGGTGCCTGTTTCTTGCTTCTACAAAATTCTGATTGTAAACTAAGTAGTATTAACTCTGCCTCTGTTCAGATGGTTTCAAGGTTTTTGTTCACTTTTGTCAAAAGGAAGCATTCTAATTCTATTAGATATTTTACCAAACACCTGCAACAATACATTAATTAGACATTTGAAATTAAATTAATTTTGTTGTTGGTCAGGAATAGAAAAGATACATTAATAATAATATCTTGTATTGCAGTTGAACTGGTAGATTTTAATGTCTATTCTCCAAATGCTGTTGTTTAAGGTGTGGAGGAGAGCCCTTAATGACACATAAATAGTTTTTAACTGCATAAAATAAACTAAATGATGTGCTAGTTACATTTTGTGGAAAAATCTCTTTTAATTGAAGTAGTAATAAATATATATTTTAAGGTAGCTTGTAAGAAGTGTGTTTAGGATCAAGTATTGAAATCTGTGAAAATTCCTATAGTTCTAAAGTATAATATGGGTAAAGAAATCTCACTTTTTGTTTTACAGCTTGCACATGCAGTGGACATGCAAATATATGTCACATGCAAACAGGAAAATGTTTCTGCACAACTAAGGGAATCAAAGGAGACCAGTGTCAACTGTGAGTACAATTAAATGTAGCCCAAAGTTGTTGCAATTCATGAGTGGTGGATAATCGCTTTTTCCCTGGTTTTTGTTGCTTTATTCATTTATTTATTTATTTTTCTTTTGTAATTGATTTGAAAGTGTTTTAGTGGTGAATCTATTTGTTCCCTACATTTCTTAGAAAATTTCAGTATTTCTTAGACTTCAGCTAAAGAATTGCATCACAAATATTAGTAATGTTTTGCAGACAGTACATACTTAAAAAACTCCCAACTATTGAAAGAGGAAACAGGAATTACATGTAGTTGTCTTCCTTATTCTTAGGGTTTTAAAAAATATTTTAAGTAAAAAAAAAATGCAAAGTTGGTGGTTACATTAATTAGCTTTGTCACATGTCTTGATCAGAATCTACAGTGATAAGATTTTTGAGTTTTTGAACTTTACTAAGGTGCACAGTGTTTCAGACATTTCCCCACTTCATTAGATCTAGACCAGAGGAATGTGTAGACCTGTCATGGAAAGTACAATTAGTGTATCTTGTTTTGTACTGGAATAGCTTATTGTGTTTAGAGGAAGGGTTTGAACTTCAGATAGAGCATAACAAATGGAGAACTAAGAACAATAAAGTGCTGAAATGGAGTAACTTGTAGGAGAAATAACACATTCAAGTTAATTATGAACAGCTTTACATTTAAAGATGTTCCTTTCAGCCCATTCTATCCTGGGCACTCTGTTATTCAATAGAAACCTTATTCCTTTCACAATTATAGCTATTTTAATACTATCTGGCAACAAAATTATTTTAGCAACGTCAGCTGGATCTGGGGAAGAGGCAAATAAATACAGCATATCCCATTCCAGCAGGGAGATGTGCCAGAAGGTTGTGTTCTGCCTGCCACAAGGCATCTGCCTTCACCAGATTTGTGAATTTGTCTTTGATGCACTTAATGAACTGGCTTGAGTCCCACCCTTGACACTTTGCTTGATAAATAGGCCAGAAACAGGAATTCCTGGTGCGTATATTGGTGGCATAGCTGTGCTGTAGGTGAGCTATTTCTGTGCCACCTCGGGCACTTTTTGTCCAGACAATTGAAGAGTCTCAGGGTGAGATGGAAATCAAGGTTAGAACTAAATGGTAAATTTTTATCATGACAAAAGATGGATGGATAATATTTTTAAACTCTGAATTAAGTCTTCACTGAGAAGTCCTTTTTTTCCTTCTTTTTGTGTCCAAACCATCAGTTCTAGATGTTAATGAGTGATTTAATTACTACCATGCTCTGGACTTACATCAATGCCATTCTGCCTATTTGCAGAGAATGGAAAGATAAAACCCAGCAACTACTCCTCTACTTTGTAACCACAAAGGCCAGTTTCTTTGCTCCTAACTCCAGTTCACCAACTACCCTCCATCTGAGGCGCTTTTTATTGACCTTTTCCCCAGTCTGTATTTCATGTACCTATGTTACTGTTTTCCTTTGACTTGGGTCCATTTAATCATTGGTTTTCCCACTCTGGTAGGGAATTTTGACTCACATGGTGGGTTGTGCTGCTCAGCTCTATCAGTCTGCTGTCCTGAGTTTGTCTCTTGTCAAAGATTCACTTACTGAAGTGGAAGAGAAAATGTTTTCCTGGTTGTGGATTTTTCCCGGTCAGCCATTGCAGCAGTTCCACAAGGCAAAGGAAATGGAAATTTGAATATTGACTTTTCAAGGGTAAAATTAAAATTACTGTTTCAGACTGAATCCCTGGTTATTTTTAAACTGAAAATTCCTGTTTTTGTCACATGTAATTCATTTCCCCCCTAGATTTATACACAGACCAAAGTCTTATCTAGGGCAAGCTTTGGTGTTGAAGCATTTGATACTCCAAATGTTGGAGGGTGATTTTTATGAAATAAAATCTGTACAGCAGACATTTTCAATTCTTTTTTTTTACTATGATGACATTTTAGATTGTGACACTCACATTTGTTGGGTTCATAAACACAAATAAAAATTGAATTTCTGCTCTAAACTCCTTTCCTGCCTCTGGTATTTAAAAATGAAAATAGAAGGCTGTGTAGACTATCTAGTTTGTGACAGCACATGTAGAAAGAGACCAGTTCCAGTCCTTGGCACTTTGTATTAGGAGATTATTTAAGACAAAACTTCAGCACAAAACACTCATTGTTAAGATCAGTGGATAACCTGTGGAAAACAATAATCATGGATTTAGAGTTGGAGTCCATGTCATTAGAAGATACATTTAGAATCTGTCACTTCACTCTGATGCTTAATTTGGATAAGAGATCAGTTCATGTATGGACATTTCAGTCAAAAGTTTTTTAACTGTTTCCCTTTGAATATCAGGAGATGAAAGTAACATATTATATCATGAAGATACATATGCAGTCCTTATCAGGAAGATAAGGATCAATTTAAATCAGCTGAATGCTTTACTTTTATTTATTTCTTTACTATATTCTCTACAAGTCATCTGGACCTTGATTCAGACTGTGAATTCTGTTCTCCATTGCTCCGGAGAGTTTTTTTTTATTTCATTTTTGCTCCTGGTTAGTTAGGCTGTTGTGCAATCTCAGCAGCAAACCTATAACCCTGTGATTTCTAAAATAAGGATTTGTGTGAAAATCCCAAACTCTAGCTGTTCTGTGTGAAAGTTAGATTTATATTCCTGTCAAGAATGCTGTTGATTAAACAGTCATAGCTGCAGGGCTGTGTGTTCTCTCTCTCCCCTCCCTCCATCTCTTCCTCCTCCCCTCTGCTCATCATCTGAAGTACATCCCGTGCCTTGGGAACAGAGTTTTTAGGAAATCAGGGAAAGCTACAACACTTCCTTTTCTTACCCCCCCCCCCCCCCTCCTTCTTTTTCCCCCCATACCTGAAGAGCTTTTGGCTTTTATGGAGGATCTTCTTTATTTTACTTTTTAAAAAATTTAAATATATTTTTTCATATATGCATCTCTCAGTTGTATTAAATTCTGAATTGTGCTGTTGGATAACATGAAGCACAGTGCCATTTTAAATCAAAATTACCATTGTAAAGCAATTTGAGCATATATTTGCATTCCATTTCACAATGATTCTTTAATGACACATGATCTTATTTAATCCAAAAAATAATGTTTTTGTTTCTTTAAGTAAGTAGTTACAGTTGGTAAAATCTTGTGGTACCCACTCTCCTAATCAGGATTAAATGATTAGAGTGGTTTGATTATTCAAAGTAAGTAAACTGTGAAACATTAAAACCAGATACAAAGAGCAATATTTAGATTTCCCCCCCTTTATTTTGATAACAGAATATGCCATTGGTAGTGATATGGGAATGGTACTGACTAAACCATATTTTTAGGTGAAAGCTATTAGTTCCATGTAGTTTTATTTAGTTTTGTCTAACACTTGTCTTACTTGCTACTTGTTTTATTTCCTCATAGAATTCTGTCTACAGAAGTTTTAAAGTTTCCAAATGTTTCAGTGTATCCATATGCAGGATTATACACAGATAACTCTTCAGGGAACAGGCCTGTGGAAACATAAAGAATATGCTAAGGGGATATTTCAAAGTTCAGTGAGAAATTTTGCTACATGCAAGGAAGACAAATATGAAAATGATGGAATGAAGGGAGTAGTTCAATCATTTTTTGGGAGGTCTCAGTATTTCTGGGCTGTTCCAAGCAAAATCCTTCACCTGGCCATGTGTGCTGTAGCTTTTGTCATCCCCTGTAAGTCTGGAGGGATTATGAGCATCTGGTCAGGTTACAGGTTGACAAATCCTTGGTGAAAACAAGATTTCATAGTGAATTTTTCACATTGTCAGGTTTTACTGGCTGTACTGCAACATTTATTGCACTGTATTCCCACTCCCAGCCATTGCTGTGGGATTGAGAGGAGGAAATCAATCCCTCTTGTGAAGTGCTTTCCACTGGGGCAGATTTCAGGCTATCGGATGTGTCCAAAACTGTGTGTTTGAATGGTGGGCACATTAGCTATCATGTTAGTGTATCTCAGTTCCCAGGGATAATTAATAATAATTTACTTAACTGGAAAATGTTAAAAGGTTGAGAACATCTGTGGTGGTGTGTGAAAAAAGATCTACCAGAAAGCCGTGTAAGAACTGGACTAAAATTTGCCTTCAAAACTTCTGCAATGAAGAAATACTAGCTGGAAATAAATTATTGGAGGAAAAAATATCCTTGTTTTTAGTCTCATATTTCATAGTATGTTTTATGTAGTTGTAAGAAAGCTAAATTTAATATTATAAAATGTATAGATCTAGGGAATTCCAGAATGACACTTTTATTCTAATAAATATTCAGACTATTAATTTCTTAGCCATTACTGTTACTACTTCTAAAGAAGTGGATAAAATACTGTTTTATTTATAAAAATATATCCTATTTATTTAGTAAAGTCTTCCCTGTATGCAAGCTTTAAACAGCTATTTAGTAATGTAAGGATCTGTACATAAATAATAAGCACTTATTGATAGTCTGATTTGCATAAGAACAAGATTTAAAAATACCCAGCTCTGCTCTTCTGTATGATTTTCCTCCACAGAAGGGTAAAATTCATCTTACCAGATGAAAAGGCAGGTAAAAATATACTGGGTTATGAGTCAATTATTGTATTTGACATCACTGCAGCTTTACTTGCTGATAGTGGAGCAAATCTATCCCTGCTCTTTCCTCTGAACTCCCCTTCCTGCTTTCCAGTAGGGGAAGAAGTGACAGCAATTATTTAATAATTTGCTTCATTAGAACTTCCTTTCCCAAATACACACATGCACAAACCCCTAAAACAAATAAACAAACAAAAAGAGATTGTAGTTGCTGGAAATGTAATTAAAATCCCCCTTTTTCTATTGAAGAACTGCCTTTTCCTGATCAAGGGTAGAATACATTTAATACTGTGTACTACGGTGGTTGGTACTTTTCTAAAGTGAAATTAGAAAATATAATATTTAGTGGTTTAAAATGCTAGAGGAATAGCATTTTCCCCCTCTGTTTTCAATATTCCCCCCATTTCTAACATTTGGCCATATTCCACTGTATCAGGTTGTGTTTGATATGAGGGGTTTTTAACTTACTCTTGCTGAGTCCAGTCCTTGAGTTTCCAGTTTAACAGAAAACTTGGCTGTGCCAGTGCTGTTAGTGCATTACCTGTGATGTTTCAAGGATAATTCCAGCACAGTCTGTCATGTGGATCTCTGTGGGTTTAGCAACTGCCTCTCTTGTGTAACTGCCTGAAAATTTCAGTTTGCTTCTTTAAGGGCAGGTTAAAGCCCTCAGCTGCTTCTCACAGACCTGGATCATTAGTTTTCTAAGGAGAACAATAAAATAAAACTTCCACTTCAACATTAAATATATGTCATAAATGTACTAATTTTCTGCTCTACATGTAGTAGTTATTGCCAGATCTATCAAGAATTTGAGATCCTTTTTTTTCTTTAATTCATGTTTCTGGCATCAATCATTTTTGCTTAAATTGCAGCTTTCATTTAAACAGTATGTCTAATATCAAAGTATCAGAACATGACCTAAATTCAGTCTAATGGCTTAAACTCTCAGAAGGCACTTGAGACATTTGAGATCTAGAATTTGAAGAAAAATGTAATATGAGGTTTGGCAGTATTGTATGTCACTCAGCCTTTTTGTTGATTTTGGTTTTCCTTCCTTGTGTTCTGCAGTGGAATCCCCTTCTTTGCTTTGGTATATTCAGTTCATGATATGTAAAGTTCATGAGACTCCCTGGGATCTTTCAGAGTTGCAAAGTGTCTGTAAACAAAACCATATTTTCTTACTTCCAAACATTGCATTTTGTTCAGGACTTTGCCCAACTTTGTAAAAATAGAGAAGGCCTTGAGTCTGAGCATCCTGTGTCACTCCTGGAAGGCAGTGTTCCCACTGAGGAAAGGAGAAGGATGCACTGGCTTAGGGAGCAGCTGCAAGCACCTTGCAGGAGCTTTTGGTACCTCAGTGTGGGTCAGCTGAGCATGTGTGACATCTGAGGAATGCTGCAATATTGGTATTGCAGTGTAAAACCAGTTGTGTTAGCTAGATATCCCTTGCCAAGAGCTGCATTAGAAATGAAACCTGCACATTTTCTTAGAGGTTCTATTCCTGTGAAATATGGCTTTTGTCTTTTGGAGTTTGGTACTAATTGTCTGGAAAACAGGAAGCAGTTTGGGCATGAGGTTTCTCTTTCATGACAGTAAATGAATTTTGCTTTTGGATTATAAGGTAGGATTGTCCAGAACTCACTGTAGGCACATATAAATATGTCTTTTGGTTGGCAAGCTCAACAGACCAGAATTCCCTGACAGTCAGTGTTTTCCTAAGGGTTTTTATAATCATTACTTCCTCTTCAGGCTACCACCATAAATGCAAAGTGCAGGGCAAAACAGGTATTTTTTTTCAACTTTTGAGATACTCTTGGCTATGAAATAGAAATGTAAGCAGTGTCCCTGTGTTTTCTGCCCTATTGTTTTATGTTAGTATGCATGCTACATGTAGATTTAATTAAGTTATATCTGCTTGGTTTCCTACTTGAAAAATATATTGTATGAGGTTTTCTTTCAAAATCAGTGAATCAAAATACCTTGTTTTTAAAAATTGTTCCTCCAGTGGAATGGCCATGGCATTCAGTGATTGGCATTTGAATAATTTGGGGTTTTTTTTAGTGCACATTATAACAGTGAATCTGGAGCAGGGCTGGCTGCCCAAGTCTTTCACAGAGGACATGCCAATGAGACCTATTTTGAATTCCAGTGCTCAGAATGCATTTGTTATAAAATGCTAGTAATTTTTGGCGCTAAGTGTAGGTATATTCCCAGTTGTCTAGAGGTGTACAGGTAAGGTAATGATTCTGTGTGTTACTTGTATTACAGTAAAGTAGCATAGCTGGAAATAATAGGTAAGTTTGGAAGTTTAGGTTTGAAATAGATATTTAAAGCTAAATGTAAGCTGCAGACAATTATTCTGCTTTCAGTTAGGTATTGAGTCTGGACCGAGATGAATTTAGGAGTGGGAGTCATGCTGATGTTTACTCATTACAGGAAAAAAAGAAACAGGCATAGGCTGTGCCCCATGGAAGAGTTATTGGGAAGAAGAGGAGAAGGGAGGTCATGACTGCCATAAAACTGCTTTATTATTGAGTCTGATTTTTTGTTCTCCTGCAAAGCTGTAACCCTACTGTCTGTGCTTGTTTTCAGAAAGAAGGAGCAGGCAAAGAGCCTTGTGGATTGGGCTGGCTTTACATGTTACCTAGGGCTAGCTTTAAAGCAAAATTGCACATATCTGCAGAGCACAGTGCTTTGCCTTAGTCTCAGACAGGGTCAGAGTAGGTTGCAAAGACTTACAATTTGGGGATTTCCCTCCTTCCAGTTCAAGCTGTTGAAAATGCTGGGGCTGTGCTGGGTTGTATCCTTCAGGTGCAGTGAAGGCACCTGGGAATTCTTCTCAGTGTGTCCAGGACCAGAACTGCAGGTAAGAGTAGGCTGAGTAAGGTCAGTCGCATAAGCCAGAAGTCAGTGTGAACAGCTCTTCTCATAAAGCACCAGCCTAGGGGAGAGGTGCTTGCAGTTACATCATCCCTTGGCATTGCTTCTTTGAGAAGACGTAAAAGGAGACTGGAGAATTTCTTGTAAAACAGTGTTGTTCAGATTCCAGAAAAAACTTGTAGGATGTTGCTGACCGTGGAGATGTTTTTCATGTGTTTCTAGCAACCATTTGTCTCCCCTAATCTGCATGCCCTGTGTGGCTCACCTAACCATTTTGTATCTTCAATATTCACTCTACCTGAGGTCAGATTCCAGGTATTTTTCAGGTAGTAGCATCTTACTCAGCTGATGTCCTGTATGTCTCCCACCTGCCCAGTGAGTATTCTGTTCCAGCCACTTCTGGCAGAGAAACTGTTTACATGCTTAAATCCAGTAAATGGCTTTGATCTGTAACTCTCAGTCATACAAAACATATCTTAGGTGGCTAAGAAGGTCTCCAGCTGTGTTTTCCCATGGCACACAACCTGTGGGAGTTGTTCTGGGTTTGGGAATTCTGCTTGAGCAACTGGGCATCAAACAATTTGGTGGTGAGACAAGCACAGCTCGTGCATCTCTTTGTGGATTTGATCTCTGATCCATTCAGTTTTGATGCTC
Organism: Pithys albifrons albifrons; assembly: GCF_047495875.1. NCBI lineage: Eukaryota > Metazoa > Chordata > Aves > Passeriformes > Thamnophilidae > Pithys > Pithys albifrons. Next base: position 8,421,818 of record NC_092466.1, on the reverse strand, counting down.
TTCGTGTTCCATCACATCCTCCTCTTAAGGAGACAGTGAAGTCAGTCTTCTTCCTAGGCAGTTGTCCCTCTTTGAAGTCTGTTAAATCTTTCTTTGCAGACTTTACACCATAAAATTAGCTCTGGAAGATTTTTTTTTAAGAATTAAAAAGATACCTTATTATTTTTCTAAATCTCAAAGGCGACAATGCTTAATCCTCCATCTCCTCTGAATCCAAAGCCACACTTCCATTTTTGAAAGTCATAATATTTGCTACAGGCAGGGGGGCAAAATAATACAGATTTGCAGTGGAGTATGGAGCTGGTTGGCCCTTCCTACTGTTTTGGTTAAAGAAAAGTAGTTCTCTTTATAGAATGAAAAAAAAGTTATCAGTGGCTTTTCTGGCTACTCATCCTGCTGTCATCAGAAAAACCCCTTCAGCTGAGTTGTGACTGACAAACTCAGATATTTCTGGGAGTTCTGCATATATTCCACTATATATTGCTCTGTTGTAACTGATTAAATTCGATGTATGCTGTATTACAGCAGCAACCCTTTGCCTCACTGTTATTGCTGCTGGAATCAGCTTTGGACATTTAACTATGGAGCACAGGGGAGGAAAGTGCCATTTCCTTCATGAAAGAGGAATATTTAAGGAGATTTTTTAAAAGAAGTATTTAAGAGTAAACATTCCTACAAAACTATATGGAGGACAAAACATTTCCAAGATTAGCATCTTCCAGAAAACATATTTTGCTAGTAGAGTTTTTCATGGACTCTGTATTAAACTGAAGAACTTGACATATATTGTTATTTTTCCCTTCATGAAACACAAACACTGCTCAGCTTTAGTATATGAACAAATTTGAGAAATCAAGTGTATCAGAGTGATTTTAATTTTTTTGTCTTCCTAAGGATATCTTGGCTACTGTATGAAAGACAGAACAAACTTTAAAATGGTTCATCAGAATATTATGTATCATTATTGGTCCTTTATGTTGGAAAAGAGCTGAGGAGGGAAGCCAAAGAGTTTCCTGACATGGCCCCATCCTTGCTGGTCATAGCCTATATCAGCACCTTGGACAGAGGCAGTTTTTCACTGGTAGGGACAGGGAACAAGGAAAGGAAAGAACTGAAAAAAAGGGCTTAGAGCAGTATTGCTGTCCCCTTAATCAAAATTTATTTATTTTTAAATAGCTTTGGCTGTGTAAAGCCATCATTTTTCAGTTTATTATTTATATTAATTGTTTATGAGCTTCTTTGTACAGCTTCACCTTTCTCCTGTGGTTTCCAGCAAGGGTAGATAGATAACATGTTCTGGTAGAACCACTTAAATATATTGCAGTAAAAAACCTTAATGAAATTCTTTCCCTGAATCATTTCTGGTACCACTGTATTGAGGAGCTAGCAAGAATTTTTTTCAGTATTTTATTGGAGAGAAAGGAGAACTGGTTCATTTTCCTGAAATGATGATCAGCACAAATGAGGTTTGGCTGGCTGAAGTTTAAAGAGAGTACAGTTACACTGTAAAGAGCATTATGAGTTCATTACAGACATTGATTTCAATGCACAGAACTGGTATCTCATTATGTGCTGCCAGAATTAAATACTCTTTAATGGAACCTCCATTTGTGAGCAAAACAAGAAAGAATTGTGGGACACAGGTATATTGTGGTTTCTTCTCATTTGAAAGCTTCTGTGAAAATGAGATCCTTTCAAAGGAACCCCAGCTCTTTCTGTACAGAGGGAGTTCTGCATGTTCTTGTGAATTCTGACCTTTATTTGAGGTTTGTGGCAGTGAAGACTCTATGGTGAACTGATTAAATATATTGGATGTTCCCCAGAACCCACCAGGGCTGTATTTTTGTGAAATGACAACAGTCACTGAGGCTCAAGGCATTGATTCTCAGTAAATGATGAATAGCACTTATTGACACTATTGCTTTCTAAATGACTGAAAATATTCTTTTCTCTTTCAATGTAAAGAAAAATCCATTTAAATTGAAACGACTTAGGGATTATTTGACCTGTTCTATATTTAGTGTGTTTTTATGTTAATGATACACATAGTTTTCTGAGATATTTCATTAAATATAGTCTGAACTCTACTATTTTTTTTTACTGTAAAATAACTTTATAATTAAATCCAGTAGGAAGTATGTATAGGAACCACTTGAGTGACGTTTTCTCTTGAACTATCAGGACATTTTACAATTGAAATAAAGCATTAGGATATTGCCTGTCAAAATAACAATTTCCCTTACTATTTCAGTGTGTGGAAAATTCAAAATATATATTTAATGCGTGGTGAGGGGGAATTTAAACATCACAACATGTATCTCTTTACTAAGTAAAAGTGATGTAAAACATTCCTCTTCAACACTCCAGGTATTCTTTTTCAGCTGGACAGACAGTGTTCAAGAAGAATTTACAATAAAATAATATATTTCAATAGAAACTCCATTAAAGTTGCCATTTTAAAAGAAAATTAGGTCAAATGATTTGAAGGTGATACTGATTTTGTAATTGGCAGTTAACTGAACATATTAGCAATTATAGAGTTGTTTTCTGTTGAAAACCAGGTTTGTAATACTCCAGGTAAGCAGCTGGTAGGTTGAAAATGGTTGTGTTGCTGATGCTGCTTAATCCAGCCAGTTGATCACATAATTTTGACAAGAACTGAGCAAAGGCTGAAGAGACTGTATTTGTGTGTTTGCTGTCAGGGCTTGTGCTATCCAAGTCAATATATTGCAGTGGATATACTTCTTCAAGGGAAAACAGTTTTCTAAAGTAGATCTATCCTAAACATCCACATTTCCCTTTTCAGAGCACAAGTTCAATGTATATAGGGATCCCAACATTTAATTCTTTTTAATGAAATGAATTGTGAATTAAAAAAAAATAGATGTTGTGAATCTCAAGTTCTTGGTAGATCTACAGAGCTTGTGACTTTTCAAACTCTTGAAAATTTCATCATTATTTTCACATTTTAACCCACAGATTAACTACTATCCATAGTGCTGTGTAGATCTGAGTTTATAATTTACATCTGATAGGCCATTAGTGTGGTAATTAGGAACTGGTGCAAGAGTTGTTAGAGTTGAAAGAAACATCTGGTTTAATCAATTTGTCATTAAGCTTGTGCAAGGGTGTAGGTAGCAATGGGGAAAACAAGTGCCAGCGTGAGAGCTCACAGCTCTCTCCAAGCTATCAACACATAGCTAAGTTTGAAATTGCAATAGTTTATCTTGCTTGATATGGATTGCTCAGTCCCCAACTTGCACAAAATACCCTGCCCTGTTTTTATTTTAAAATCTATTTTCAAAACCTTAGAAATAAGTGGAAGCAATGAAGCTACATTGTGATGAAACCCCTGTTGATAGATATATCTATCAGCTTCAGCTTGTGATATTTATTCATTTTATTTACTAAGAAAGGGAAGAAGAGCAGTTTTTGCACAGCAATGAGGAAAGGCTAGGTCAGGTGAGTACTGAAGACACTACTTGTTAGAAATCTCCTGGTGATGGAAAGATTGCTTTTCTTCTCCTCTTGTGGTCTCTAATAGAAATAATATGCATCTTCCTACTGCTGCTTTCATTGTCTGTTTTCTCTTTCAGTCAATTGTATACCTTTACATATAGATGAAAATTTAGCTGCATTGGTTATATTTCTGGTTTTAAAGTTACAACACTTTGTTTCACATTGTTGGCAGTTATTTGTTTTAAATTGCTTCAGGAGTTGCTGAGCGTGTTAAAAGAACGCACATAAAAGATTAAAGCTGTGCTTTACCAGAACTCAGAAATGTGTTTTTGTATTAAGGCATGGGATTGAGAAATGCATTATTTCTCATTTCTTTTTCCGTGAAGCTTCTGATAATTTTATAGACTAAACACATCAATTACACAGTGCTAAATCGTGCCTAAAGAGCCCTCAGTCTGAGGTTTGCCAGTCACAGCAAACTTGCCTTCTGCCGCAGTTGTGTGTGCAGACATCTCAAAGTCATGCAGGTTTTCTTATGTGTTGAATCTTCTTTCCGCTTCTTCTTTGCTTCTCAATTCTATGTCTGCACTTGTTGCAAAGAGCCCATGTTCTTATGCTTCTCCTTGCCCCAAGTACAGCAAGTGCAGGAGGAGCTTTCTGTGCCACTGCTGCATTAATGATGGGGTAACTAAAATGACATATTCTATTCATTCTGTTGTGTAGATAAGGGCACTAGTTAGAAAACTGGAGGTACTTGAACTGTACTTTAACAAGTAACACAAGGAAAACTGGGAGGCAATAAAAACTGTGATGCTTGAAGTCCTCAACAAAGTCAACAACTGTGTTGTGGTTGAAGTCCTATTCTTTAGCTGCTTGCTGAAATCTAATGTGGTTACCTGTACTGTTATTCTTCCCTCCTGCAATTTTGTTCACTTAAGACAGATATTTGTTTAATTCCTGTTTAAAAATCTGCAGGTAGGCTACCTGGGATAGTGAGTTCTGCAGGCTGAACTTATGTAGGCACACATAAACTGCTTTTTATTCTTCTTTGCCTTCATTCTCAGCCTGAATTATCACGTGAATGACGTAAAATAATCAAAATCTGAAAAGTCAGTAAGTTAAAATAAACATTGTTGAAACCATCAAACAAACACTATGGAAAGTGTTTATAATATTTTACCTTTTATGTTATGAACTCAAAACATTTGACACCAAAAGTAAATTCTCTCTCACATGCAGGGTGTTTCAGGGAGTGATAACTGATAAGGCAACAACCATTTGTATAGGACCACTTCTGTCTGTGCCCACCAGATGAAAGATAATGATGTCTTAAATATTAGTAATGCTCCCTTATTCTTTTCTGCTTTTGTACTGGATAATCACCATTAGAAAGTACAAAATATAAGCTGCATAACCTTTGCATGCTTTGAGCTCTCTATTTTTTTTTCTTGTGGATGTATTGAAAATTAAGTGGTATTCTTTATCTACCTTCCTAGATAATGGGGCTGGGGAGCTTGATTACAAGGACATAAATCAGTCCAAGAACCCTGATGATATCCCAAACTTCAGCAGTGAAGCCTGAGTGGTTTATTAGATTATCACTTCAGAAGGATTGACTCACAGATTTAGTTCTCCATCTTTCTTTTTTATATTACAATAAAAGGAATTTTTCAGCAATTTAAGAAAAGAACAAAGTATTAGAAGTCAGAGTAAATACCTAGCTAGGAAAGCTGTTTTAAATAGTGTCAGGCATCTGACTTAGAACCAAAGCAAACTTATAATCACATTGAAAATTAGATCTGCCACAAGATTTTTCTTCCAGCGTTGCACAGGGCAATGATAAATTTTGGAAATCTGAATTACAGCAGGAGGCCAAAGGGAGAGCAGTGAGATTGGCAAAGCAACATCAGAAATGTGTCCAAAAGGGCTCACTGTCCTAGAAGGAAAGATTTGGGGCTGCTCGCAGAGAAGTGATAAGTATTAAAGGGTAAAGGAACAGTCAGTTACGCTGAAAGAGATTTAATAAATCAGATTTCATAAAGAAGGTTTAACTTTTAAAAAAATAAATATTTGTCCTGGAAATGAGTTCTTACAAGATCCGTAAGGAGATAAGGGCAGCAATTACTTTCTAACAGATGCTACAAAATGACTTTCTAATCCTGTTCTCCTTTAGGTCATTTTATCCTCTCTTAACATGTAGTGTTGATTTAATCTCAGATTTGGGCCCTGCTTTAGATAAATATTTTAATACATGATAACACCTTGTTCCTTGATTTTATGAGGGAATATTTGCCTGATTTGGTGAGAATTGGGGAACATATGGTTTACTTCTACTTTGCCTGCTCTTGGGAGGCTGGGTGTAATTTGCCATGTATGGAATAGCAGCAAGAGTTTGACAAAATAAGTTCACAATGTCCTTTTCACTCCCCATATTTTGGCTTCTCTTCATTCATTCATTTTCTTTCTCTTTATTATTTCTGGTTGTATTCTGTACTTGGTAAAGGTAAAAGTTGGGGTTTTTTTTTGAGGAAAGGTAATGTTGAAGGTGACAAATGATGATTGTAAAAATAAAAAATATATAAATAAATCCTTCACATTGAACAAAAAGATTGCCTCCTCTATTTTATGAATAAAAGAAGAGGTAATAGCACATCTAAACAGATGAGCAACTTCACTGCAGTTCAGTGCCAACCACGTGTAAGTTAAATAACTCTAAGGTTCAGAAGTGGGAATTATGTAAATCCATTATTTTTGAAAGATATGCATTTTTTTAAGGAAATACATTTATTGTTCAGTTGCACTTTAGGGTTTCTTCCACCTTTTTTCTGTTGTATTTATGCCACCCTCGTGTATAAAATCAAATGCATTTTCCAACCCTGCTTTTAGTGTACAAAAAGGCCCAAACTTCATGATGGTTTTGTTTTCTTAATGCTTTTGTCTTTTGTCATTGACTTTCATGAAACCTCTCCTGTCCCATTACTTTATTGCTTTTGCTCTTGCGTGTTTGGAGGATAGTTAACTGTGGATTTAATAAATGGTTTGACATTTGTCCTTTGGAGGCTTTGGTTAGAGCTTTCCCTGGGCTCAGTTTTTTCGGATTGCATTGGCCTGTGTTTCATTGTCTAGTCAATGTTGTTAAATATTTCTGTGTGGTTAAAGCCCTGGTACCATTACAGGTTGTTTTTAGACTCAGTTCTTATGGTGCAGGATGTCGATTGTTTTAATGGATACTTAGTTTCTTCAGCCTAACAATCTCTTCATTCTTTTTATTTTTTGTTACATTTGCATCAAATGACATTTCCTGCAACAGAGGTTATTTAAGTACTGACCTTAAATAAACTACGAATATTCAGCAAACATTAGTTCTTTCATTGGGAAAAAAAAGAATGAGACAAATGAGGACTAACACAGCTTTGTTATAAACATGGTAGAAATTCAAAGTGAATTATTTCAGTTAAATACAGGCCTAGAAGCAGCAAAGAAGCATCGAATAGTTCAACCCAAATGTTCTGATGCATCATCTTTCTCCAAAGTGGATGTGTTGAGCTACACTGCAGACATATCCAGCTTTACGTGTTTCTAAATGGGATATTGTACCTGTTTTCAGTATGCTCATAATATAGTAGATTGCCAGACATTCTATTGACACACTGTAAGGAAACCTACCAGGTAACTTTGTGTGAATGTTGTCTTCTGCAAATTGCATATTCATAAATACTCGTTACAGAAAATTGTACTTCTTGATCACAGAACCCAAGCCTGATTATCAAAATATTCTTCTCTTGTGGCAGTAGGTTGTATGGTGCACATTTTGTTTTTAAAACAGAGTATTTCACTATAGTTCTTGTATGTTTCTCATTAGGTGTTTCTGTCCATTCAATATTTTGTCTTTTGAATGTGTGTCATTTTTAAAAATAAAATTAGTATTACAGATAAGCAAATCCAAGATGGTTTACAAAACATTCTGCCATTTCAAAATTGATGTAGTGCTTAAGATGCTTCTCCAAAGTCATTCCTGAAGTAGAACTTTGAAATTAGAGGGTCACTTCAGTTATATTTTCTTTAAAAATAAAAATCCAGAAGGAAAACTTAATAAAATTAGAGTGAATTATTTGGATTTCTTTCCACTCTGATATTCCCCAAAGAGCATTTGCCTCAGAGTTCATCTCTTCACTGTGCTCTCAGTTGATTTCTCTCTCTTATTTATGGAAAAATGTAACAAGTACTTTGTTTTTCTGACATGATGGACCATTTTAGTCACCAGAAATGTGTTTCAATTGACATTAAAATATTTTGCATTTCTAAATTATGGATAATGTTACAAATCAGAGCGTTAATTCTGCATAAATTAGAAATCCAAATCCGAAAACAAATGAGAAAAAAAGACCTTAGGAATGGGAAAACAACTGAGGATGGGATTGTATTTTAAATATTTTTAAAATGACACATATTACTGACAAATATTGTAACTGAATTTTTCCTCAAATACTAATTTTGATATTATCTCTCAGTCAAAAAATACTTCACAATATTAGAACCATTGGCTAAATTATTGAACTGAGGGAGTTTATTATTCTTCGACTTAAGCAGAGTGACTTGGGACAGATTTTCCTGCTGACTCGTAGAACAAATTTAATTCAGACTGAGATGAAAGGCGGTTAATGTAATTGTAGCCCATTATCCTATGCAGCCTTGAGTTAAGAGGCAAAGCAACAGACAGTCAGAAAATGATGGAGAGAAAATAGAAATGCTCAAGGCTGGTGAAATAGAGACTTGCGAGGGGATTATGGCGTAACTGTTCCCGCACAATCTCTGCATCAGTGATATCCCACCTCTGCTCTATGTTTGGATTACTGAATAGGATTTTTGTGTGCCTCCTGGCTTCTCTTTATTTCTCTCTGATGTCAAAAAAGCTCCTAGTTTAGTAAAATTTCAGTACTTTGTAATCATGGGTTTTTTTGTCCTTAATCTACCTCCTCCATCAGTCCTCGAGATGCCTTAAAACCTTCTGTTTTCCTTTCTTTCTAAGCACCTCTTTCTTTGTTATCACAGTTAGTGACAGCAAAGTGGTTGGCTACATAAATAAAGTCTTTGATTCTAGGCACTTCTTTGGGGCTCATTGCTAGCAAAGAAGTATTTTTATTAGAGTATTTAGTTAAAAAATAAGAAATAAGAATCAACTAATAGGTTTTTCAGCTATAAGAGTGGCTGTTATTTTAGCCATATCCTTTGAAGGTAGCACATTTCAAGTGATCAGGTGATTTTTTGGGACTGCATTCTGCCAGTTTACCTGTTTTTAATTATTCAATTTAATTTTTTAGTAGCAGAAGTATTTTTGAATACATACCAAATTCTGCACTGGAAGTTTTTCCAAATCAAAGAGACATGTCTTGGTCTCCTCAGAATATCTATGGAAAGATGCTAAGTTTAAAAAAAATATTTCAGTACTTTGACCCCTTTGGCATAGCCCAGGAAGAAGAGAAAGCACATTCTCTGCTGTAAAATAACTGCTCATACCTGGTGCAATACACACATCTCAGGTGACTCTGGCAGTATCCAGTGTGGTGCTTACAAACTGCAGGACATCCATTGCTGATCAGGAGTCCAGCTAAAGCTGCTGTCTTAGAGCCTCTTTGCAGAGGGGTTGGCTCTTTGAGGTACATGGGCTGGAATGGGAAAACAGCTTTTAGAGGGGTGTAGGAATTAGCTTTCCCAGTCACTCCCAGCTGGAGTGCAAGAATTTCCTCAGCCATTGTGAGTTCTATCACCACAGCTCTTCTAGTACCTGAATAATTTATTTTCTTTTTTTCCACCTGACATTGTTTAGGAGGAGCTTTTGCGCATTTGAAAAATGCTTTCTTCTGTGAGCTGCCCTTTGGGAAGCCACTGGGATTCCTGAAGGGCTCAGTTCTGTGCTGTGCTCACCCAGGAGCAAGCACTGCTTTCCAGGGCACTGCTCTGCACTCTGCCTATCAAGCCCAATATAAACATGGCTTGAACAGATCAAGACTGACAGAGCAAAACTTCTCATATGAATTGCTTTACAGTGCCTTGCTGTGAGGCTATAGTGTCATTTTTATCAATTTTTTACCTTTTTTCCAGCCATTCCTTTTAAATATTCTTCTTAAAGGGTAAATAACTTCTCAAGGAGGGTCAGCCAAGACAGGAATTGTTGACAAATATAGTATTGTTCTTGCAGCACAGACAGTAATATTTATTTCCATTTATCTGGCACTTCATAAAGAAGTATCAGTATCATCTCTGCTCCAGGAAATGCATGAGATTGTGTTATAAAGGACTAATGGAGATTTGGGCTCCTCATAGGAAAGGGGCCAGGGAAAAGCGGATGTTTGTATTTACTTTGATACTTTCTCCAGCCACCCAAACACTTTTCTGTGTTCTATTCTTAACATATATTTCTTTATCTTTAGGATTGATATCTTTTTTAATAAAGTCAAATAAAAGGTGGTGCAACTTAGATGGGGTTGATATCCCAGATATTAAAAGGGACTTAAAACAAGGCCAGATGTGCTTGTAATGGAGCAATGGTAGGAAATAAGGCCTGAGTTTTATAGAGTTTTCCATGCAGGGGTGGGGTAAAGAAAATGCTTCTATTCAGGACAATAATTATCAGAACAACATATTGGGTAGAATTCATAGATATTGAGATGGTCTCACTTGTTTCCATATTATAACATGTTATTAGCACTATGGAAGTTGTTGTTGCAGGTGGAGCAATAATTCAGATAGCATGACTACTTTCTAAAATTCTTTAATCCTGTATAGTTGATGGCCTAGAGAAAACCCTGACATTCTGATTTATTCACATCTCTGTTGTCATTTTGCATTTAGTATTCTTGAACATCCATGGATAAGCATCATTTGACCATTGTTAAGCTGCAGTCTCCACTCCAAAATGCATGATGTGCTTTCTTCTGAATTGTCATTTTTGTCTTGGCTTAGTCAGACTTTCTCATATTTTTGGAAATATTAATTGCCCTATTGTGATAAATTGTAGTTTTAAATGACAAGAAAATGTTCAAAGTTACCATATGTAATTTGAAGTAGAAAGAGAAGAAGTAACTTGCCTTTGTACCATCTTCTGAAAATTATAGTGTCTGTTTGGCATCCTCAAATACATATTTCTGAAATTGCCTTTTCCTTAAATTGCCTCAAAATTACAGTCTTATATAAATAGTGATTTTTTTTTTAGGAAAACCAACACAACAAAAACAAACAAAACCAAACCCAGAATCTTGAAAACAAAGTAAAATGAATGCAAGGAACATCAAATGTAAACAGATGAGAATTCTGTAGCATTGACCTTTCTCCATCCAGATTGTAATTGAGATGTTTGCAATAATTTTCCTCAGTGACTGCCCATAGATTAAACTCAACAATTTAATATTATTAGTCATATTATAATGCACATTTCTTAAGAAAAAACCAAGATATAAACTGTTTAATAGTTAAATATACTTTCTACTAATACACTTAGTAGTGGTAAAATGTTAGAAATCAGTGATTAACAAAAGTGCAGTAAACCACCTGGGACTTAATGTGTGTGTGTGTATATATATATATATATATATATTTCTTTTTTTTAATCTGGTCCACTTGATGAAGCCATTTACAGTACATTGACTGTAGTGCCTGTTAAAATATTTAATGGTGCAGAAGTGCTACTTCTCCTGCTCTTTTTGAGAAATGGTTTCTAAATAACAACAATATAGAAACATCCTTGGAAACTGCCAGAACTTCATGAGCAGTGAACAGCTGCTGACAGGATCCAGAATGGCTCAGGCTGGAAGGGACCACAGTGGGTCATCTGCTCCAACCTACTCAAGCAGGGTCATCCCGGGGCACCTGGCACAGGATTGCGCCCAGACAGTTCTGGAATATCTCCAGTGAGGAAGACTCCACAAGCTCTGTGGACAACCTGTTCCAGTGCTCTGTGACTTGCAAGTATTTATTTTATATGGTCTTTAAGGTTTCTTCCACCCCAAACCATTCTATGACTTCATGAATATTGTTGATATTCAGTTTACGTTTAACACATTTCAGCACTATTTATTTTATAAAGGAAAGAAAAATGTGTAAATTTTGTGAAGTGACTTTTGCAAAGTAAAAACAGGAGGAACTGCATTTCAGTTAAAACAGTAATAAGTATCTTTACACTGTGGATAGTTATTTTGCTATTGCTTCTATCTAATTCTTCTACCTAAAAGGAAAGAAATAGTTGAGAAACCTATGCTAATATTTCTTGGAGATGTGCTTCAGTTCAGTGTAAATACAGCCTCTTATTTTGAGCTATGGGATATTCTAACATTTACTTTTTAAGGGCTGGAGCAGTGTCTGAAATGTCTGATATAGGTCAAAATGAGAGAGAAGAAATGTTTGTATTTCTCCTCCCTGACTTTGAAAGAACAGTGACTGATAAGAGGGAAGTCTGCTTTTCCAAGTTCACCTTTCTACATATATAAAAGTTTGTGCATCACTGCCAAAATCATGGTCATGGTAGAGAAAGGAGAGTGCCAGAGGTAAAGGATAAGACTATGGAGATGACATTTTTCTTGTTCACAATAAGCACCATTGAATTATTATCATATAGAATCCATTGAAACATGTGTCTGAATCATGAGGATTAACAAAGATAACTTTTTGTCCAGATAGATCCAAATGATGGCTGCAGAAGATTCTTGTGTAGAAGAGATGAAAAGAGAATCTAGAATTTATTAGAAAACTCATTTCTTAACCTTTTCCTCTTAATTATATAATTATGTGATAAGTAACACTTGTTGGAAATATTTTCTCCTGTAGCACAATGGATTTTGTGATTTGAAATATTGCTTCCAAGAGTATGTAAGAACTCTGTAAGTATTATTCTGGATCTTACAGGGAAGAAGGATTTGCATAGTATGAGGGGTCTGGAAATTGAAAACTGGCTTATGAACCTGGGGGATTTTGCTTTTGGTGAGATCAGCCTAGATTTGGGGAAAATAAAATATTGCTGGTCTAGGCTTTTTTTGTGAATCATATGAAGAGGAGATAAATTAATCTCCAGCAAAAACATTGTCTCAAGACATCATTATATGCACTTACAAGAAAAAAACAAATAAATCATTTCCCCACATTATTAAAAAGTCCTAACTGGAAACATAAATCCTAGAGCCTTTTATCCTTTAAGGTTATCATTATCTTAAAAGGTAGGCTGATCATTCTTTACATCTGAAGGTACTCTTGACTGGAAGGATCTTGGCAGTGTGAGAAGTGCAAGTGTCCAATTTTTACATTAGAACCAAAGATATGTTATTGTAGCTCAAAAAACCTCAGTGATCTATTCCCATACCGCAGTATTAATGGATAGCTTTGGGACAATACAATACATAGAAAAATGTCAGTGAAGTCAAGAAGACCCTTAGCTGTAAGAGGGATATATTTGCATGTATAGATTATTAGTTTGTGTATATCACATATTGCACTTCAGCAACATAAAGACTATAGCACAGAATGAAAATACAATAATTAGCCATTAAACCTATGCTCTGACAATCACAAATCAGTCATTAATTTTGCTGCCATTAAATATGTCAATGGAGCTGAATTATTGCATCTGAATCTTAGCACTTTTGTGAAAGAATGATGCAGCTTCTGAATCTTTCAAACAAGCTTGAACTGCCACTACTTGGCACAGGCTGATGGAGCTTAATCTCTGGTTGTGAGGTCCCTTTATGGCACTGCTGTTGGCCACATCTCTTGTTGAGGGTGAGATGATGTGCTTGTTCATTGGCAGTTCTCTGTGAGAGGTACTGAAGCCAAGCAGGCCTAAGGCAAGATCTGAGTCTTGACCACACATAAGTGTGAATCAGGGGTTTGGGTATGGGTCAGTTGTTGTTCTGGACTAGTTACCAACCTCAGCTCTTCTAGGGTTGTGGCTTTCATCCGTAAATCACCACTCTTGAGCTGAAAATCTGCAGTTTCCGTAGCAAAATGTTATGAGTTACAGCCAGTTATTGCCTGTAGTTAAGCATTTACCTCAGCTTATTTCTCATTGCTGGAAAGGTACTTTGGCAATAGGAATCTTGTGTGACTTTCAGAAAGTCAATCAATAAGCAGCATAAATACCTGTGTGTGAATCTGTGCTGAGCTCAGTGTTACCACATTATTATTACTAAAGGTTCATCAGCCATCCCATAAGTACCTGCAAAAGCTGCAGTCACGACACCATGGGCATACTTTTAATGCTCAGGATGCAGTAATATATAATAGCATGCAGTAATTCTTCATTGACCATTTATGATGCCACAGGTCTTACCGTGTGACTGGAGCAGTCTTAGGTTCAGCCTTGCCAGCACTACTTCATTTGCAGGGTGCCCTACGTAACCAAATTTTGTGATGCTAAATAGCAGTCCACTTTCCAACCTCCCTCCCCCACAGCAACACACTGTGGTACCAGGAAAGTAGAATAAAACTAGAAGCCTGTTGTGCAAGATCAGGAACTGGGGCAAGGAGATCAGAAGCAGAAATCAGTGATGGACAACAGCAGCAGAAAGATCCCTGGTGAGACAGGGGCAGCACGAGAAGCAAAGGGTAGGACAGAGTTGAGCAGTAGCCCTGGAAGATATTCCTCATCTAAAAGCTGGGACAAATCGCCAGTCAGGGGCCAGGGATCCTCTGCTAAAGCAGCCTCTTACTCCAAATTTATCAGGAACCTCTTGGAGATACAATGCTGAGAACCTGGGTGAAATCCCAGGCCTGTTTATGACCAGCTGTAGGTCAGAAACATGACAGCTCTTCCCCAGACACTATGAAAGTGGGCTGTCAATTTGCAAGGACAAAACATGAGGTAAGGGTCATACATAGCTGCATTATCTAACATGCTGTAACTTTGCTTACTTGACAAGCCTTGGCCTGGACGAGAACAAGAGAAAACTGATGTACCAGGGAACCAGTTGAATAAAATAATATTTTCTGTTAAAGTGGTCTGACCCCCATTTTTGTCTTCCCTGAGAGTTTGGCATTAAAAACAAACTCAGCTAGAGGTAAGTCCATCTGTACTGATACTACTTTTCCCTCGTTCCTCTCTTTTTGTTTCACTTTGATTTGAAAGATTTACCAATTAGTGGTAGCAGCAGAACTGCAGAAAATCCTGCCTTCACCATCAAAGGTTAGATGAATTTTATAAGCTTTTTACATGTTGAAATCAGCATCTAGAAAGCTGTAGATCCGTGTTGGTGTTACACTGACAGTTTTCTTTAGGTGAGAAGCTTGAGGGTGTACCCTTCCTTAAGGGTCATACCAATAAGCACAATAAAATTAGACTGACTCTATCTATCTATCTATCTATCTATCTATCTATCTATCTATCTATCTATCTATCTATCTATCTCTATCTATCTAAACTATCATCTATCTACCTATCCATCCAATCTCATTTTCCTCTACTGCCAGTTTTTCGCCTTTCTTAGGTTTGCAAGGTACAGATACAGTGCACAAGATCATATACATTGTTAAGCTTCAACAGAAGGTTATTTGCAAACTGTGTCTTACAAAGAAGCCTTTAATTCATTAAAAAACCCCACCCAGATTTGGAAATCTTACTGTAAACATGTACTCATTTATACACATTTTGGTGTTGAAAGAGAAAGCAAGAAACTATCACTTACTTGGTCATAAACATGAGAAAAATTAGTTTTTAATGCATTTGCCAATAACTTTTATTTTGAACTTCCAGAAAATCTGGAGAGAAAAGAGAAAGTGGAGGAAAAAAAATGGTTCAGTTTTGAAAGGATAATTGAGGGAGAGGTTGGAGAATAAGTGCTAATAGCAGGCCATCCAAAGGTCAGTGAGCTTGATGAATTGAATCCTTTTGTACTGGAACAAACCATAGAATTTGTACGTAATCTAAGGAGCCTTCCTCCATTTGTCCTTGTAAATGGGAGCTGTGTCTTTGGAGTTATGCCAGAGTGGAACTGCTCATTCATTATTACCACTTAAAGCAAATGATCATAGCCCTATGGCACATAAAATAATGAGTGTAGCTCCAGTTTCTCAGATATGATGCATATATTATGCTTCACATATGGTCAAATGTGTGCTGGCTTTTGGAAAAGGTACAAAAATTAGTGCAATGAGTAAAGCTCATAAGGAAACAATTCAGCAAATAGGAAATTTTGTCATTGGAACTATAATCAGTGACTAATGCAGAGCAATAGGAATGCTAATAAAATAGGATAGGATTAAAAGACGAAATGAAATTTAATCAGAACCCAGCATACATGGTCATGTGAATAATTTTAGATATATTCTTAATTCTATTAGTTTCATCTTTTCCCTCCACTGTAATTTAAGTGTTTAAGTAGTATCTTCCATTTGAATTAAAACAGGTTTCTCTAAGTAGTAAGAACCTCACCTGCTGTACACGTTATGAGTGTTTAACAGAAAGGTCTGGCAACAAATGGCATAATAAAACCAGCTATTTTAATAGAGGGCATAAAAAGAATACAGGTAGCAGGTGAATTTCATGCCCCTTCAGTTACTGAGGATCCTGTGTGTGTGCAGGACCCAGCACAGATTTTCCCTGTGTGCTGTCCAGGTTCTGCCCCAGGCAGAGGTGCCTCCTCCCTCCTATACCATGGTGCCTTTCATCTTGGACACAAACAAAGCCCTGTGTCTTCCCCTGCCAAGCTGGAAGGTTCCCTTGGATAACCCCAGCACAGGCTGGCACGGGGCCTGCCAGGGCCAGCAGGTCAGACAAGCCTTACTCAAGGTCACTACCTCCTTGACTACTGTTACTTCTATGAGGTTCCCAATACAAAGTATAATATATTTGCTAATATATCAAAAAACTTTGCTGAGGTTTAATTCACTGTTCTCTTTTATTATGCATATTTTATCATTTCATCATGCGTTATGCTGAAACAACTGAAAAGTCTGGCTCTAAAATTACATTGCCATTTTCTTTTCAAGATATTTGAAGGTCACTTCTCTAATTGTCAGGGAGTTAGTAATTATTTGGATTTAAATGAATACTTATAAAATACTTGTATGTTGCAAAATATTTCATACCTAGTAATTTTTGCATTAATCACTCTTTTCTGTGTTCTTGTAAGTGTGAAACCTGTGGTGCATTAGATGAAGTTTACAGACTTTTTTTTTATGAATTCATGCTTGGTTTTATTTTCTGTGAGAGAAATAGGAATAAAAGTACCAGAAAGATATATGTGATGCTGCAAAACCCTGGGTTCTGGTAATTACTGATCCAGAGGATATGGTTTCATCTGATTAGAAGGGTAGCTGAATGGAGAAGGGAAGCTGTATGGAAACAACTGTCTTTTTACATAATTATTTTCAATATTAAAAAAAAAATCACTCAGTCCCTGGGTCAAATCACCACAGGTGAGTGGTGTAGCTGGCCAAGAGTTCTCAGTGGAATTTGTTTGGTTTCTCCCCATGGAAAGTTGCACATCTTATTGTTACTGGGAGTTGGGTATTGCTCTTCAATGTCATGCACAGATCAGTGCCATGAGCAGTGAGCAGTAGGGTAAGTTTCTTGCCTTCATCCTCAGACTCTAAATACAGAGTTATTTTTAATACATTTTTTTCTTCAGGTATAAACCCCAAGCATATTCTGAATACTGCCTGCATTTAATATTCTACTTTGTCTTTGAAACAATTCATAAGAAAAAATATTCCTTTTACAAAAATCTCTATCATGTTGTTGTAATTTGCTGCGTGATGTACTGTCTCATTTATGTGACACTCTTACATACCAGAAGAAATTCTTTTAAGCTCTTCATTCAAAGATGATCCTTTTCCCTTAACTCTCTTTCAGAATTCCAAACCTTAGACACTTTCAGACACGAATCTATTTTTAGAAGCATAATCTGTTTGAGTAGCAAGCTGTTCTTTGAAGAATTTTGTTAGTGTTTTGTGATGTTTAGAAAAATTCAGGTCAGGCAGACCAATATGATTACTTGAGATGATTTTCTCCTTTCCAAGTACCTGCAAGAGAGTTACTTGAGGATCAGACCCTCTTCTAAATTCTGTGGAAAGGACTATAGGGCCCAAGTGTCTTTGTGAACAAGACCATAAATTGCGTGCTGCACTTAGAGTTGAAAATAGGGGGCTTTGTTTCCTTGGATTTATTATTAAAATTATTATTTTAAAAAGGTGTTGAATTTCTGTATAGTTGGCCCTGCAAAGGATTGTCATGCTCATGTGAGATCAGGAGTGGACAAGGGCAGAGTCTGGAATATTTTTTCCATTTTTCCATTTTAGTGCTAAGTTATTTTCTTTGTGGCATTGCTACAAAGGGTCAAGGGGATTCTCTGCTTATTAATAAAAATTAGCATATTAAGAATCAGCAGTTAGAAACTAATGAGGAGACCAACAGAAATACAAACATAATACAGTCTTCAATTGAAATGATATGGCATCCAAGTTGGAAGGTATTTTTAATATTATTCACAAATATAATAATGCAAAAGAAAACAGGAGCGTGCAAATTAAGTTTCTTAGAATAAAGTAATGAAAAGGTAGTCCAAGATATTATGTGATTCAGATTTCCTCTGGGAAAATATTTATATGCAATTTAATAGGCAGCGATTAGCTTTTTCTTTGTTTAATGAATCATTGTGTATATTTAATAGAAAACTATAATCTTGCTGGAGACTTCTGTGACAGAGCCAAAAAAAACAAAAGCAGGTTAATAATTTCCTGTTAAGATACTTGGCATTTTTAGAGTATGTTATATAAGTGAATTTGATCACTGTGAATTTCTGTAGGATATTTCATCTCCCTGAAAATAACTATATCTTACGAATAGAAAGCTGTTGCTCCAGCTCTTACTACATACACATCTTGGCAGCAGCATCAGGGTGTTGTATCAGTTGGAGTTCCACCAGGTGGCTGGTGAAGAGGAGCCATTGCCTCTGAAGGTCAAGTAGCTGAGACACTGCTGTGCTTATGAGCTGTACCTCTGGCTCCAGCTCCTGGTGCCATGGTCTGGTTGCAGCTGCACAGTTTAGCCTCTTAGAACAGATAGTACAGCTCTGGATCCCCTCTAGGTCCACTGTGCTGCTGGGGAAATGTAGTGATTATTTTATTCTTTGAGGATACTTTGTGGTTGCTTTGGTTTTTGTTTTGTTTTGTTTTTTTTGTTTCTTCTAATGCTTGTTTGGTTGGTTGTTTTCCTCTATTGTTGCTATTGTGTTATTTTTGTTTTCATTTGAAGAGTCAGTAGTGCTTCAGGACTGTCTGTGTTAGAGGGGAACATACTTGGGAACACTTTCCGCAGACAATGATCCTTCTCACAAATGCTCAGCTGTTGTCTTGGGGAGGGCCAGATCACAACCAGCCAAGGCAGGAAACTGTCCCTGAGGTGACAGGGACAAAGAGACTCAGTGCGTGGGTCCCATGCCTGGCTCTCCTTTGTTCATCAGTGAACCCACAGTGCTGAGTCCTGCAATGGGCACTGACTTTAGGCAGCTGACTGAAGTGCCTTAGTCAAGGGCCCGGTCACTTGGGGTTTCTTATCTAAGGAAAGAAAGGTGTCTCCAGGAAGTAGCACACCCTAATTAACAACTATATCAAATGCTTTTTATTTGCATGTATTTGTGCTACTAGTAATAAACCCCATGCTATTTGAATAAATATTCTAGCTGCATTTTTATTAAAGTTATACTGTGTTTAATGGGAGTATTTGGTTTTGTCTTCTTTTTTTCCCCCTGCAGCTGTGACTCTGAAAATAGATATCTTGGAAATCCACTTAGGGGAACATGCTACTGTGAGTACTTGTATTTTTAATGTTATGTACTGAATGGTTGGTTATATGTTATGTGATAATTTCATTTTCTTGGAAAACCAGTATATTTTTCTTGAGATTTTCTGAAGTTGCCCACATTGATATTTTGGCTGAGAAATAAAATGACCCACTGGGCTTCTCTTATTTTGTCCACAAGAATACAAATGAAAGTCTTGTAAGCATTGATTCCTTACACCTTGCTTAGAGAGACTGACCAAGCCATGGGGTTATTGTCTGTGTCTCAACATATGTGAATGAAAGGAATAGAAATGGTGCCCTTGCTTAAAAGACAGACTTTCTGTGGGGAAATGCAACCAGGCTAAAGAGCACAATTCCCTGGGGCCATTCCGAGTGCTTTAGCCAGTCTGCCTCCCAGGGACAGGGGCACAGCTGCTCTCCACAGTGTCATAAAATGGCACTGTGTGTCGTCTCCATGTTCTTAATGTTGTAGAAAAGGTGCCTCTGGCAAATTTACTTTAAAGCATTACAGTTTTGATAGTCATAGTGAAAGACCTGAAGGGATGAGAATGGTTATTACCCATGTGCAGAAATCCCTTAGTGAGCTGTGCCAATTTTGCTCTGCCAATATCAATGTTAAATAGTAATTTTAATCATCATAAAAACAGATGGGATGGTGGAAAATAGTTTTACCTTTTGTGACTCTTCCACATATCTACTCAGTGTCAGACAATGAGATCCATTTGTGTATTGTTTCTAACATTGTTCCCACTTCAAACTTGAATTTAAACATGAAGACATATCTCTGATCATATTTGTGACATCTATTCTGATTTGTGGCCCTATTTGTTAACATTTCATTTTAGAACATACACAAAAGCTTTACTTTAGAATACCTTTAAGGCATCATTTACCTAATAAAGGAATGTTTCTTGTCTTTACTAATCTGTCTTTCTCACCTTAAATGGTTTGCATCTGCAAGGTATGTTCTACAGAATAAAATAGGCACATACTATATTATGGAGGCGAACATATCTCCAGGCATAAAACATTTATTCCTATTGTCAGCTATTAAAGACAGTGTGGGTTATTTTGATTTTTTTTTCTCTGGCATGTTAAGTTCAAATGTAATTCTTTGCACTGGAACACAAATTTTAAATGTTGTAGACCACGTTGAAAATACTCCCTGAAACTGTGTCCTAAAGGTACTGTTGATCAAGAAATTCAGTTTCATTTTTTCTTTTTTTTTTTCTTTAGATAAGATGTGCTTCTTATTTCAAAACAGAAATTTCACTATTTAGAAGAATAAATTTTTGTATTTATATAATTTTTTTTTTGTTTAGAGGAATATGATGAGTAAATGAGAAGTTCATACTTTGAAGACAGTGTAATATAGACTGTTTTGGATATGTGTGTCAATGTTTATTTGTCCTTTAAAAAGAAATGTTATTAAATTTAAGAGATGGAAAAGAAATGACAGTAATGAGATTTGTAGACCTCTGGCACCTCCATGAAAAACCTTATTTTTTTGCTATCATGTTTCAGACTGGTTCTATAAATCATGTTGGAGACAAATTGCACTATATTCAAGATGCCCTTTCACCTTTAACTCACTACTATTATTTGTCTTCTGTAAGATTTCAAAATATTTTAAATATCTTCTTGTTTAGAAAAGATAAATTTTTGTTTAATACTTTCAATCATTTAAGTACCAGATAGAAACAATTTTCAGTTATTTTATCTGGAGGTAATAGGGAGCCTGTGCTAGCTAAAAATAATAAAACTGTACCTTTCTTGTATTTAGTGGATGATGCATCCTAATGGAAATAATCTATTAATTTATGGATAACTGACTGACCTAAGATCTCAATGACAATTGCTTATCAGCACAGTTCATTCCCTGCTAAATCATGTATTAAAAACATATATACATAATAAAAAGATGCTTCAATTCCTTATCTATATAAATATTTTAAATTATGGCTGTACCACGTTTCAGTTTGGTACAAGACAGACATTTAGATGGTAATTTTTCTGTGCTTATTTCACTACTCATTAAGAACCTTTCTCTTTAGACACTTATATTGTTTCTTTGCCTCTTTTTTGGAGTGAAGAAAGGTACTGGTATTGACATCACTGGACTATTTAAGATGGTAAATAAAAATAGAGGTCACTAATGGGGAAGCAGAGACTGTTTTAGTTTCCTCCTTATTTGTTTCCTTTCATAGTGATGTAGGAGAGTAAACAGAATTATTATGCTGTGTATTGAAGAAGTGATCTGAGCACAAATGAAAACACAGGAAAAGTACAGAAGGGTCTTGCATGATGGGAAAGAAAGGGATTTGGATAGGAGGTAACACACTCAAACATTGCGGGGACTAAACCTAAATACGGATACTGTGCTAAAAACATCAACAGAGAGAGCAGCAAAGCCATCAAATCCTAGAGATAGATAAGAGGAGCAGTTCATTAAACATCAGATTTCATTCTCATATGGCATTTCAAAACATGGCACCACTGGACATGAGAATAGTTTTTCTACTTTAAATTATCAAAACTTAATAGAAACAGGGTAGGAAATGCGTCACAGACAGGGCATGCAATAGTGTATTATCCAGATTGTGTGAAAATCATTGCACATGGCTGATGTAAAATTATTTTCATTTCGTTCTTCATGATCTCAATGTATTATTGAAAATGTACAACAGAGAGAATGAACTTCTCCGAGGGCAAGAGAATGAGAACAAGCCTCATAGATATAAAAATCAGAAAAATAGTGAATGTATAAGAATGTGAGAGCAGCTGCACAGTGAGCTATGGATTCCAGTACCCAGTTGTAAGAAGTGGCTGAACGTGAATGCCAGAGGAAGAGCACAGCAAATGGATAAACATCTAGTGGTAATTCTCTCTTCACATCCCACAGTTTGCAGCTCAGGAGCTTTGTGAGAGAAAAGATTTGTTGAGCTGAAAGTGCTCGATGTGCCATTGTTTTGCAGTATCAGAGAAAATCTTATGGAAGATTTCTTATACATAGTAAAAAGAATACGAATGCAAAAGAAAGCTTTGTGATTCTAGAAGCTACAGTTCTGTTTGTCCATGTAAATACCCTTGTAGTCTGAGTACAAGTCTGCCTCTGGCTGTGCTTCTGCCTTTCTGGTAGGGAGCTCTGTATCCCTCAGTCTTTCAGTTGAAAGCCAATCTTGCTGTGAACGATCGGAAGCTGATTCAATCCATATCAATGAATTCTGAGTGGAGGCCAGAGATGGTTGTGAAGCTGACTTATGCATGTACACCAACCATAAATATACCATTTTGTGGGGCTGCATTTGTATTTATTGTTGTTATTGTTGCTTGGCATGGCAGCGAGGGTGATGTATGGCGGTGACACCGAGATAGCAGAGTGTGCATCCAAATGGCAGGATTAGCTCCTCTCCCGTCAGCATCAGGAATACATTGCTGTCAGTCAGAGCTCCTGGGTGCAAGGGAACATGCAGCAAAACCAGATGGGTTTAGACAGATTGGGAGGAATCACCGGGACAAATGCCACTTCTGTGATTTTGACTTGGGTTATGTATAGACACAAAGCTTTAAATCATAAATGGAGACATAGTTAAACCAGTGTTCCAGAGAAAATGAGAGTTTAAATTTACAATTCATGATTTCTCACTATACAGAGGTTGAAATATAGGCTTGCTAACAATCATTTGTTTTGAAAGGGTATGATGCTTTCCACAATAAACCTCTCTCAGATAGTCATGTTTCTAGGGCCAAAAACTGTCCAAAATGTCTGGTTTGTGTACGTTATTTTGAGTGTCACCATTCCAATGCTACATATCAAACAAGAAGCACAACTGATTCTAATAGTACTCCATGCAGAAGCACGAAAGCTTACAACTAATCAGTGCTATGAGTGTTAATTGTGTTGTTTACCTGCATAGTTAGAATTTCCATATGAGCTGAGCACTCAAGATTTGCCCATTCCACTAGAAAAATTCCTGACTAACACAGTAAAGTTGAAAAAAGCACATGGATTTACATAACTTAGTTTCTTACTCCATTTTATCCTTAAATATATGTTTAGAAGCAATTTTTTTTGTTGTTATCTCTGGGTCCCACCATTAACAGTGAAGAGTGGGAAAGAAAGAGCTTCTCCATTTGGTCCTCCAGACTGGCTGTTCTTTTCAACCAGGCAGCAGTAGAGTTACAGGGCAGCACTCTTTAGACTGTGAAGTTTTCAGGCATTCAGGAAGGTTTTGTCAGCCAGCACAGCCAGATTGTAGTCACAATGCAATAAAATTGCAATAAATTAACAATTTTAATTGATCTAGTGCTCATCTTTGGGCTGGAGGGACAGTTTTGTGGGACTGTGACTATCTGTGAACTCCAAAGAACTCAGGTGCAGCTTGTCTTTCACATTCAGAAGTGAATTATATATCCAGAGTAATGCTGTAGTTTCCTGTGCTGCAGTGCAAGCCCAGCCCACTTCTAGGGATTAGAACCTGACCTTTGAGAAGGATTAGAGAATCCAGAAATTAATAGAGGTCAGGAGGGATGGGTCATTTGTGAAGAGAATTAAAACAGGGAAGGGGCTGAATGATTTGTAGCTTTTTATAGAGTTTAAACCTATTTATTGATCATATGCTTCTGATGCAGATATTTGTTGGATTTACAGCCTTTAAAAAAGAGAAGGTCTGAATATCTATACATAAAAAGGCTGGAAGAATGGATAAATTTTATTTGTTTTCTAGGTTCAAGGTGTTTCCTTCCACAGCTCTTTCTATTTTTTCTCTTAACTCAATGTTTTATGAAATGTGGTTTGTGGATGTCTTCACACAGTGGCTCATCTTTCAAATGATCTTCTGGGATGAAGCATGAAAAGAAGGAGGATGGAAGGCCCATGTGCAAGAAGCCTTACGGGTCAGGTGTGCTACAGCTCAGTGGCACCCATTGAGCTCTCCTAGTCCATCTCTGGACATACAGGGAGGAAATAGGAAGCCAGAGTACACATTGCTAAGTTTAGTCTCTATATTAAAAATGTCATCATAATTAATAGTAGGAAAAAATAAGTTTTTCAAATAGGTTTTGGAAAAGTTTAATTAACTGCTGTTTTTCTACTTAAAGTAAACCACAGGAAAAATATGTGGTCTACTAAATATTTTGCAACAACTTCTTTGGGATTGACCTGAATTAATGGTTTGTGGCTTTACCATGCCATTCTATACTCTGAACCATAAAATCCTATTGCTATCCTGTCTCTATTTATACCAAGGGAAAAAGCAATAGTGTTATGAGTTATAAAGAGATTCCCTCAGTATGTCAGCAACTCACAAAGATGAAGAATGATACTTTCATGTGCAAAATCGGTGAGGAAGTATGAAAGGTACATTCAGTAGAAACTCTCAAGATAGTATCTTGTATCTGTGTGGGGAGCTGGGGACAAAGAAGGCAATTTTGCTTCTGGCTGAAGAGCCTCGTAAGGATTCTAGACCAGTCCTGAAACTATATTAGCCCCTTTACTGCTGACACACCAGGATTTCAAAAAGGGAAAAGCAAAGGAAAGTGCTAGTCCTTAGTTATAGTCCTTGACATTTCTTGAAGTAAATTTGTATTTTAATTTAAATTTTTTCAATTATATTGTTATGTAATGTTTGTGGTGCCTGAATAAAACCCAAACACTTGTTTCTTTTATGTGCTTTATGTAAAATTTATCTTCCTTGCCAGAATTTAAGAAGTCTACCTTTTGATATCTGGGCCTTGGACTGAAGGATTTCTTACTCCTTTAGAGGTGCTATTTTGTATTTTTTCTTTCTGACTTTTTTTTTTTCAGTAGAATTATCTAGAAAGATGGCTTGATAGAGGATGGGTTATTAAATGTAAATAATTTGTGACAACTTCTAAAGACTTTTTAGAAATATCAGCTCAATACTATCAGCCCAAAATACAGGTTAGGCTTAATCTGATTTATTATGTTACAAATGTTAGACTTTAATAAAAAGGAGAACTAAAACTTAAAAGAAATCTCTAAATACTACACTAAATTTTATCTCAGTGTGTGTAGACAAACATGCTTGTATGTGCATTCAGGGACATGACATCTTTCATCCAAAAACTGTAAAAAAATTATCCAGGAAAATGTGTACTAGAAGTACCATAAAGCACTAGGTGGCAGACTTGTTATACTTAGAGAAAAATGAAACTCAAGAGCATTCCAAGGAGAGTGTTTTAGAAGATAAATAACAATAGCACTATAAGTAAAACTGTTAGCAGGGATTTTCCAGATATTTAAAAATTATGTTGAATCTTAAGGGGCATAAACAATAAATCTTAGCTATTGAAAGGGTGTTTGTTTTAGCTGAGTTGTGAGATGTGTACCCGCAGTGAGATGCTTTGCTACTGATTTGAAGAATTCATGTTTCCTTTTGGGACAACACTAATTTAAACTAAATACATATTGTAATTGTAAAGCTGTCATGCTTGATTTAAAATAATGAGTTCCACCAATTACATCTAACACTGATTGACTTTGATACAGACTGAAACAGTCTATATTATTTATAAATACAGTAGTAATAATGACTCACATTGTCTTTTGAATACATGGGCTTATAAAAAATTATTTGGAAAAGAAATCTTCTTAGTGCTCAAAGATTCTAGTGGAACAGATTATAATTTAAATCAGAAAATTCTAAGATGGTTTGAGAAAAGATTAGCCTCAGCAAACCCACCATCTCTGAACTTATAAAGAGCAACAGACAAACAGAGTCTTTGCCCCGAGCTAAAATAACTGCACAAACCAACTGTCGCCTTCCAGAGAATTAAAACAGAAACAACAAGAATCTGAAGCTCCTAATAAAGTATTATGATCTCACCCCAGGCTCTGCATACTCATTTGCCAAATGCTAGGTTGGCTTGCAGCTTTGTTGGGCAGGCTAAGGAAACAGATTTGCTGCCAATCATTTTCAGATTTTACTGTGAATTGGAGAATCTTTCTACGTATGTATTTACTTCACCTTTTTAAAAACAAACAAACAAACCCATGCTTTATGTTTAAAATGAAGATTATTTTCTTTCTCTGATAGATTTTGCTCACATATCAGTGAATTTACCAACTGGCATCCTCTTACAGATACTATTTAATACCTTTTTCCAAAGTAGGCAAAGTCAATTTAGTGGTTATTCATTTAGAAATGCTACTCTGTCTCAAAAGAAGATGAGCTCTACCCTGGACAAACTATCTTTATAACTGCTTAAGAAACGAAAAAAACATGTATCATCATATATGCAGATAAAAGTCTGAATTACGGGCCTCTTTCCAAGGGCTCATAGTAATTTTTATATTATAATTTTTCTTGCAGTGTAATATGTAGTATTACAGGAAAATATGTATTAGTATAAAATATGACTCTATAGAACTACAAATTTTGAAAAAGCTTGATGAGGTAAGAGTAAGGGACTCCATGGCTTGGAGACCTCCTTCAGAAGGCATTGCTTTGTAGGGTCTGAGCCCTTGTGTGAAGCAGCTTTAGATGAGCAGGAAAGAGTTGGAAATACCTACATATATCCAACATTTTATTTTGTCCATATATTGAGCTGGAATTCACAGGAATGTGTACTTTCTGAATCCTTGTTCTGTGTGTGACTTCCAAACATCTCCAAACAGACAGGAACTGTCACTCCCAAGCACCTGGGAGGCCTTAGAGCTCTCCAGGACTGGAGCTGTAAGGAGCAAACAGCACAGGGAAGGATCCAGCAGTGTCCTTTGCTTTACCTTCTGACAGTGAAGTGAAAACATTTGTGGTGGGTTTGCATTGCATTGCTTCACATGCTGAATTCCCAGGGCAAAGAGAATTCTTGATCAGTGGGAAAGATCTACAGTGAAATCTTAACCAATTGAAACAGGAAAAAAACAGACCCTGACTTCAGGGTCTTATCAGTATCTTATGGTATGTGGGAGAATTTGTGTTGCTTCCTTGGACTGGGAGTTCTTGCTCAAACTAGTGCATTATTCCATCTCAGCTGGGGTCCTTTCTCCACTGGCAAACATGGAGCACTTGAGGATAGTTCAGCCTCTTCCACTGTTCCAGGCTGAACCCCTGGTGCAGGTGTCCCATTGGTGTCAGGACACTGTTCAGGTGTTTCCGGGGTTCTGAACCACCTCACCTGGGCACCACTTGGAAAAGTTGAGAGAGGAGTCAGTAATGTTTTCAGCTTTAGAATTACTGCTGGGAAGCCCTTGCAGAGTCTTGTAGGATCATTTAAATAAATTGAGGTCATTTCTATCTCAAGATTTTGACAAAACCTTGGATTATATAAACTTTAAGAAAACTTATACTGACTTAAACATGGACATTGTCAAATTCAACTCTCTGACTGGGTAACTCAGCTCCTTTTCATCATATTGTAAAGTAGCCTATAGGTCCTTGATATTAATTTATTGCCACTTTTTCTTAGCTTGAATTGTGAATATTGTTTTAAAATATGTTCCAGATATGCAACCCCTTGACAGCAAAGTGTAATCTGGTAGTCATTTGATATAAAGGGTAATGCTGACATGAAATGGAAGAGCCAACTGTGTGAGGTCAAAAAGCAGCAGTGTACACCAGCAGAATAGGCACAAGAGCAAAGTGGACATTAAGGGAAAGTTGAAAAATGTATCTGTCAAAGAGTATGAAGATACACTGGTAAAGAAGTAATATATATATATTTGATTTGTCTTTCTATGTTATGGGAAAATAAATACACTTTACTGTGTTAGCCCCTTAAGGAAATGCCACGGCCATCAGAATAATTTTGGAAAAATGACAAGCTATGCAAAATGTGGGAAGAAATGTCTTAAAAGGGCAACAATATCACATTTTTTTTTCATCAATGACATGAGAATTTGAGAATTCTACTCTTCAGTGGAAATAGGTTCTGCTTCTCTAAGTGTTTTTGAAAATATGGCAAGACATTTTAAAGTGTTTGAGCCTTTCATAGTTCTAGGAATAGAGAATGAAAGAGAAGATGGAGAGGTCATTTTTAGAAGGAACAACAGACTAAATGCAGGAAAGAGAAAAATGGAAATATTGTAAAGAAGACAATGTATGACTATCTCATGCAAATATGTCACTTCATGTTTCTTGGCAAGGGTTGCCAACCACAGCCCGTGCTCTCTGAAGGTCAGTGGGAGATGGTGTGGGCAATCAGTGCTTTTCACATACCAAGAACAGGCAGACTCAGTGTTTGCTACAGTTTGCTGTTCCTTTCTGCAGGATAGTTCAGTTCCTAGAAAAGTTGTGTCAAAAACTTTGTGCCTGGTATCTGTCAAAAAGTAGTGGTAAGTCTCAATTGGTCGGCATTAAGCTAATCATCTGGAAAAAACCCAAACCAAACCAATAAAAGAGGAAGAGATTTGCACATTTCAGTTCGCAGCACTTTCCTTCTATGGCCAAAAAAAAGGTAATGAATTAGTGAAAGCACAGCTGTATCTAGTTCCTGATTTATAGAAAAAAATAGTGCTAGGAAAATAAAATATTTTTTTTATTGTCTGGCAGCTGTTTGAGGTGGAAATTGAGTTTTCTCAGTCACTTTCAGGAAGGAGACAGTGAGCTTTGCTGCAGTGGCCAATGTTGCCTCTCTGAGGCAAGGAATAAATCTCCTCTGAAGGATGGGTGACTGCATTGGGGTTGAGGAAAACAGCCCCTGGGGCTCCATTTTTCCTTCCTCTGTTATTTCAATTTGCTTATTTTAACCAAACTGTTTATTATTTTATGTGCCTGACTGCCAGTCCTAAGAGCCATATTTGTAGGTAGTGGGGGAAGGTTCATTTTTTTTCTCAAGTTTGTCACTCTATATTTTACTCCATACTAAGCTTTGAAGTATTTCCTCCCATCTGTTTTATAGACTGTGTAAACTGGATTAGGAAATGTTAGACACGTAATCTCATTTGTGAAAATTTTGAATTTTAATATTCCATCGATATTTTTTCTGAATTAGCACTCAGTTCTTAGCCTGAGCCATGTGAGTGAGAATGTTATTGGAATCAACAGATTTTGCTTGAAACACCCTTGATGGTGTTTGAAATGAAAAAGTGCTTCTATTACATTTTCTTTTCAAAGTTGTAATACAAAGGTGTTTCTACTGCATGGAGATTTAGCATATTAGATATTTTACAGTCTAAGTACCTGTTGCAATTTGCGACTGTGAGGCAGAGGATTCTGCTCAGTGAGGTGCATGACATCATTTCTGTCCAATGTGAAGAGCACATTTCCTGAAAGGGTTCTGGATTTATTCACTGTAAAAGATTTTAATTCTCCGACCTAACGCGTTAATGTGGTTTGAGAGACAGCAAAGAAAAGCAGCAAAGCTGAACCATCTCAACTTCCAGTTCTATTGTGTAGTTGGTGCAGGTCAAGTGGAGTCCTGTGACATAAGGCATGTTCTGACGTTTGGGCTGTAGGTTTAAAGCTTCTTAAGCAAAGTTCAGCTAAATAATGGGAAAAAGGAAGGAAGAGAATTCTGGAAACGTTGAGATATTACAGGAGCACCTTCTCTGTGGATATTATAGCCAGTTTACAAAGTGAATGTTCTGTCTTCTTGTAAGGCCTGATTAACCAGAAGTTGCTTATTGAATTGTTGGGGTCTGTGTTCAGTTATTTGAGAAACAGGATAAAAGCTCTCCTAGCAATCCATGTAGAAGTTATTGTGTGGCTAAGTTCTGGCTATTCTGAATTTACAGCAGAACATGGTATTTATATTTTGCCATGCTTGTATTATGGGCATTGATCCATGTATAAATGAAATTTTTAAAAATAAATTTATTTCTAAGAGAATGAAGTACTTATTTTAGGGATTATAGAATAAACTGAATATTTTAAGAGCAAAATTTAAAATAACATGAAAATGTGACTGCTTTCATATACTATATGACAAGAAACATTCTTCTTTGATAATAATACATGAACTCAAACAATAATTTAATGCTGCTGTTTCTTAGATGTGCCACTTCTGTTAGAACAAGCAGATCAGAGATCCCTTTAGTGTGTATAGACTGTATGACTAAAGAAAAAAAAAATTAGGATCAGGTTAAATGACGTTGAATGTTACAGTTGTAATATTAATTAATGTTATAAAGGGGGCAATGCATTCAGATCACTATGAAGAAAATTTCATGGAGGGAGATACTGGAATTTCTTTCATAATAGTGAGGTTTTTTCCCTTGGTTTTCTCCTGTTTATATTTTTCTCCTACTTTTCTAACACTTCAAGAACATTAAAAAGACTGTCAATTGGGACAAAAGTACATTTATTGAGCATTCCTAACTATCAAGTAGTAACACTTCTACTTCTGACAAATAACAGTGGCTGTGCCATGAATTTTGAAATGCTCCATCATTTGAGACATCTTGACTTTTTTCTAAAATTGATGATTAAATACCTGCCAATTAGTGCACTCACTTTTCTTTCTTGTTGCTTCTTTTACCAGTATTTTGTTCATAAT
Organism: Pithys albifrons albifrons; assembly: GCF_047495875.1. Taxonomy (NCBI): domain Eukaryota; kingdom Metazoa; phylum Chordata; class Aves; order Passeriformes; family Thamnophilidae; genus Pithys; species Pithys albifrons. The sequence continues at coordinate 8,391,118 of NC_092466.1, read as the reverse complement.
TCTCTAGTCACTGGTTTCCTGACTTTGTTTATAGACTCTGGTCTTGAGCTGGGCTTGAAATGGGGCTGTAGCTTTTCACAGAAACCCCATCAGTTGTTCAGGTGTTTTCAGTTAAGAGTTTCATGAAACAAACCAAACCAAAAAAAAAAGAGATTGCTTAAAAACTTCAGGAACATCACCTTGAGACTACGTGTAAAAGACCTCAAGTTATTGCATATGTTTTAGATCAGTTTTTAGATCTCAGTAGCATCTACCCTTGTTTACTATAACATTTTCATACCTACATATTTACTTCTGGGTCAGTTATGGTGAGATGCAGCTTGCCTAACTAGCTTTTTAACACTTATATCTCCTAACTAATTAACCTGCTGGGTCTTTCTTTTTAGACCTTTCCAAATAGCAGCTGAAAATTTTATGAGATAAAATATTTCTGTTTAAAATCAAATTTAATTACCAAATTTGCTGGTTATGACAGTAATCCTTTTGTCTTTTTGTGGGCTTTTTAGCCTAGTACATTTTTCTAAAGTCCACTAAAAGAAGCGATGAATTGCTATCGCTGTGTGTTTTTAAAGACTTTGAACTTCAGTGAAATTCATTCTCACACGCTCTTTCTTTAAATGGAAAAAAGGCATAAAATAGTAAGTTCTGGGGTATTTTGAAGCTCGTTGTGCTCTGATTACATTTAACAAAATGCAAGTTTTTGGTCAAGACTTCACAGTAAATGACTTTTTGTTTTATCACAATGAACAAGTAATGTCAGACACCAACATATTCAATACAACAATGGGAATGAGGCAGTGGGTAACTGCTCGATACAGAAGACAGAGGGATGAATCAGGCAGCTGCTCTCAAAGTTCAGAACAATTATCCTGACTCAAAATGGTCTGGTGGTAACTCCCCAACTTTGGTGTAATACAAGTAGAATTTCTTTTGGTCACAAATGAATATGACTTACAGCATTTGATAATGGAGTTGGGTTTCAAAAGCAGCATTTGTGCTGATAGAGAGGAGTATGAAAAGCTCTGTTCTCAACAAACTCTTGCTGGAAATAGAGAACAATCACTAGAAAGAGTAGGAGAGAGACAAACCGCCTGTGCAATGAAGAGGTGAGAGTATGAGGTTTAGAATCAGCATGAATAGACAGATCCATAAATAGAAAACTGTGGGAAGACTGACTGTGAGCAGTCTGAAGTTGCAATCATGAGGGAGGTTCTTACAACTTTAAATGATATCAAGAATTAAAAGTAGAACAGCACTAGATTTTGGGGTTTCTATTCACAAAATTGTTCTTATCATTAGTTATTGGGAAAAACCCCTCACCTAACATTTATAAAATAGAATAGTTCGGTTGTAGCTGGGATTGAGCCCATGTTGTGAGTGGGTCTGGTTTTGTATATCTGCCTGGCATATATTGCAGTACTTTTGGCTTAGAACTTTCACTAAACTTTAAATTTGCAGCTAAAATGAATAGATATATTTCTCAGAAATTCTATATATGTATGAAAGTCTTTTGCCATTTTGTTCAGTTTTGGAAATGTGTTTTAAGAAACTGTGTGACAGGAGCCATGGAAGAATGGCCAGTGGCCAAAGTTGGAAAGGGCATGAATGTGTCCAGTTATGTATGTTCTTATTCCCTTTCTGGGATTCCAGGACCATTCTTCCCTTTTGCTGAGAGATGTAAATGAACTGGGATGCTCTCTTGGAATGATTTGGTCAAAGGTAAAGTTAGCTCAGAAATAAAATGATTCTCTAGAATTTCCTCCAACCTGGTTCTTAAATTACTTAATAAACCCCATTTATTGAAATATCCTATATAGGCAGTGGGTGCAGGGAAGTTGAAGAATTAAGGTTGCTGTCACAATAATTTTTTGTTTGCTTCATTATTAAGGCATGATTGTACAGCTTTTAATAACATGGCTGCATACTAGTTCCCAAGGAACCTTTCCTCCACAATACACTGAATGAATTTTTTGGGAATGAATCCATGATAATGTAATGGAAAGATGAATGTATGTTCCTTTTCTATTTTGTTGTAAAAGTGGAAAGAATTACTATGAATGATGGAAGGAACTGCAAAATAAAAATGTTTATATGTAGTGTTATATAATTCAAAATATTATGAAAAATCGACTATACATTTCAAATTGGCTGCTCTTGTTTAATGGATGGTTTTGTCCTTGGTCTCTCTGTTTCATTTCCTGTCCTATAAAATGAGACTAATAATGCCTTCTCATCTACAGTAATGTTGTAACAAATTCATTAACTTTTCTGAAGAAGTTAGAAAATGATAGTGATGAATACTATAGAAAGCCACATTAGAAATTAATTCCATCTTTAGAAAAGGCTGGTGTAGTGTGCAGTAAATGAGGCATGGGCCCAACACTGAGTACTGAACATGGAACAAAGTGTTCAATAGCTGCCCATTAGGGGAGCACTCACCCAAAAATAATTCACAGGCACCCTTGAATGTACTGGTTCATTTTACAGTCTTAGTACTCCTCTGTAGCATACCTTTTCATGTATAACTTTATTACTAATTTATACTAAACATATTCCATTTAATTTCCTTTTTTAAAATAATGATCAGTGTAATTATATGTTCTCTCAGAGTTCCAGTGGCACTCAGAGATACTGAGGTGCTTCTGTCTGACCTTTGTTCTTTTGGTAATATTCTGGTATTTTAGGAATCACAGTTTTCTTCCAGTACAAAAGTTTGAGTATGGGAATCAGTCTGTTCCTTGTTGGATATAAGTATGAAAATTCCATATTAAGCCATCTTAGCCATATCAAAAGTCATGGACCTTCAGTAAAGAAACAGAGTGGTTTCTTGAAAATTACCAGCAATTATAGGGTTAAAGGACTGCTTTGAAATTTATTTTCCTCATTTAATTAATCATCTTTCTTCACCTAATTATTGTTATGTTCTCACACGCTCTTTACTGGCATTTTGAATTGATTTTAATGACTCTTTTTGACTGTGAAAGCAGTCAAGGGTTTTGAAAAAATCAAAATAGAGATGTGAAAAAACTCAATAATCATAAGTCCTTGTTTTATTTGACCACTGACAATGTCAGGATAGTATTGTGGTCTTATCTCCCAACAGTCTTTTAGTACTTTACTCAATGATTTCAAAGACAAAATGAAATGTGGATTCTGAATACTGTGTAGAGAGAAATAAGATCTGAGCCGTTGGCTCTGATTTTGTGGAGAGATTTCTGTGTCCTCAAGAACTTTTCCTGTGAAACTGTAGACATAAAAGTTCATAGATTATAGATTATAAACTAGAGTGTGGTTCTTTAGATTCTGTCTCGCTGCTGCTTGAGTTACCTGTATCTTATATCAGATTGAAGATGAAGGTCTTGGCTCATATCTGAGCATTTTGGAGTCTTTTTTACCAGCCCAAAGAAAGAAGGCAGCACTGGGATATGCAGTATTGCAATGGGATAGTGCCTCTGTCTCTTCCTCTTGCCCATTTGGAGTAGGGAAACTCTGAACATCAGATTTTGGTGTATTTTTTTTAATTATTTCAAACACACTACATGTAAAAATGTAAACATGGAGGATATAGATGACATAAATATAATGAAGTACTGGATACCAAGAATTTACTAAAACAATCCAAAACTAAGATGGAACTGCCTTTTACATATTTCCAAAAGATGGGGGATATGTAAAAGGGCAACAAACTGTTAAAAAAATAGTGCTTCAGGTAAATCCTGTTTCAGTTAATTTATTAAAAAATAATTAAAACAAGCAACAGTCATTCTGTAATGTCATTAACATCTTTTCTGTAGGTAAGAGAAGAGCCTGTGCAGTGTTCAAGTTAACTGCCTAATCTATTGGGAAAATCATTGCAGCTAATTGACACTTGGTGAATTTAAATTGTGTTGAGAATTCAGTTTATATTGAGGAAATATATTTTTATAAAGGTGGGATTCATATTTTAGATTTTTTTTTGTTCTCACAGAAAATGAAATACTCATCAAAATTAATCAGAGTGCACCAAGAGAATCAAGCATTTTCTTTTACATTTTTCTCAAACAATTCTATATGTCTATATATTTTGGATGTTAATGGTCATTGATAATATTTTGATTTCTACCTCTTATGAAAATGTTATTTAAATTTATTTTATTTTCAGAGTTCACCAGATTTTAAAAGCAGTTTTAACTTTTTTATTTCTTTAAGTCAACTGAAAGAAAAATATAGGATTGCTTTTATCAAATGTTACTCATATGACAGTGTGATGATTATGTTTAGTATTATCTTTGTTCTTCCATTATCATCCCTTGCTACAGTATAAATAGAGTGAGATTTTTTTAGTTTCTGTTTGTATGTGCCCCAACCTTCTTTCCTAATTGAAGCTTCTGTTCTGTCTGGGTCTTCATAAACAGCAACACTTATGAAAATCTCATGTGTTTATGTAAAGGGTAAAAGTACTTATGGTGACTTTTTAAATGTTTAAAGTAGAAACAAAAGCACATGGAGTAGACTCTCAGGCTTCTTTAAATTCTGTTTGTAATTCTTGTATACACAACAATGTGTATCAACATATGTATCAACAGGATATACGGAATGTACTTTAAATAGCTATTTCTACATTTGGCTGTTATATATTTGGCCACTTAGACGTTTAGCTATTGAGAACAGGTTGTTGAATTCTAGTCTGTATTTTGTATTTATTTCTAGGCTAAGCCGCCTGGTTTGGTTGGCACTCTGTGCTGGCAGATCTGGGGTGATGTGCTGTGTAGCTGCTCAGTTTCTGTGCACTTTGGGTGTATTGGCATGTGTTGTGTTTGAGGGTTGTGTTCAGGGCTTGGCAGTGGCAAGGAAAGCTGCAGGCTGTGGAGGGTGGAGCCTTCTGGAGGAGAGGGAGGTGATATTTGCCCTGAGAGCTGCTGCATCCATGTGGGGGAAGAGTCTCTAAGGCATAGAATGAAACAAGTGGGGAGAGTGAGGAAGGATAATGACACAGACAGCAACAGGATGCAATGGGCAGAGGAGAGTCTTCCTTACGATCCCTTTTCATTTCTGCTCTCACTTGACATTTTCTCTTACGTTAGTTCTACTAACTTATACTCTGTTACAATATGACTTTAGAGACTTCCAGAGATTTGGTATCTGAATCTTTAGAATTGGTCCAGACATATTATTAAGTTTTGTGATCCTCACTCCAAGCTATGCAAGTTCTTCAGCCCACTTTTGCAGTCTCAGAAAGAAGGGAAAGAATGTTTGCTCGGTGTCAGTTCTTTCATTTGCACCTGACTTTATTTGCACTGGTGAATCCCATAACTGCTTTCAGGCAGTGCTGTCAGCTTCATCCAGGTCATCCACACTTCAGGGATCTTCCCTGAATTAGAATTGTCTAGAGACAGATAAGTATTTCTGCTTTGCAGCTTCCCCTCTGTGGCCAAGGTAGAGATTTAATGGTGTGTCCTATGGCAGGTCTCTGTGGAATTAAAGACCATGATTTGTGTTAGTGCTTCTGGACATTTTCCCACTTGGTAGGGCTGGCTTGGTGTAAGTTACAGGTCCTTTGGCAACTTTGATGAATCCCAAGGTGGGTTCATGTGTTGGCTCTCGAACTGCTCTTGAATAACACACACTGTGGTGCCCAAGGCTTTTTGGTGCCACAGGTGAGATAATGTGTGAGATTATATAACAATCTGACACTATTAGTGGAATAGCTAATTGATTAGCCATTGAATAGTGGAGTAATTAATTAATAACACAACAAAATACTTTAGGATATCTTGGGTATAAAAAGGCTCTCTATATAACCAACCCTTACTATTTTTCAAAATGTACTGTTTCAGAAATGTACTGTAGGCAGAAATGAGGTAAAAAATGTGGAAGTATTTCACTTATTTTTTACAGATGATAAATTTATGAGGCACTGTGTATTTTAACATGTTTTGTCAATGTGTGTACTTTTTCTGCATTGCTTGAAAACGAAGTTCATAGTTTCTTTGCTTTTTCAAGTAAAACATAAATTTAAAATAATGAGAACAAACAACTACAAAACCCAGGAAAAAAAGGAGTCCTGGTATTTTAAAAGTAAATGACTGAAGGTTTGTTTTTTTTTTTAAGTTGTGTGTAGAAAAGCTATTTATTCCTATGACTGGGAGACAGGAGTGCCTGTGTCTATTCCAAATTTTGTCTTATGGTGGGATCTTAACTATATGTCTGCTGGTCCTTTGGCTGATACTTTGCATCTCTGAGAGGACACAATCTGGCCTTAGAAGGAGACTGTAGTATGTTTAAATGGTAATTTTCTCTGTCTTTTGAGCAAATGAATGGTCCAGTAGGCTTGTCTGCACTTCTTGCATCTTGCAGCTCTTGCTGCAGCCAGAATTTCTGGAGGAGTGCGTTCTGTGGTGCTGCTCCTCCATACCTTTGCAATAAATCTTTGCAAAGATTCATGCCAGAGCAGTCATCTGTATTTTGTGAGATTCCAAGTTGACCAGATCAGAAGATTTAGCTTATCTGTACATTATCCCTAGCCTTTTGGCCTTGCTTCTCATGATTATTAAAGGATTTATTAATGCATTTAATGGGGTCAACCTCTATTTGTCATCTTTTCCTGTCCTATTGCCTTTAAATATGTTTTGGTGCAACAATAATCTTACTGTTAAACATGTAGATATGGCACAATAGAGTCAATGAGTCTTATTAATTAGATTTGCATGGCTATAGAAATATAAACTAGTATTAATAAATGAATTGGGTGGTTTAATATAATATTTAGTCATTTTTTCCTTCATAAGCTTGCAGAAACCTGATCAAAACTTGTTATCCAAAACATCTAGATCAGCTCATTCTTATTCTATAATGGAACTAGGATAACTAATAATAGAAAAAGTGAACTTTTCCCCTTTGAAGGTCATGGTAATTCCCTTCATGTCCCTTCCAGCTCAGGATATTCTATGAGGCTTTATTTTCTACTTTTCCTTTTACACTCAGTATGAGAAACAAAACAATCAAACCAAACCCATTTCTGTGACAGCAGAGTGGGCTGTATTTGTGCTTCTTTGACCAACAGGCTTTTTCCTCTTTCCCTGTCAGCCTTCCCATGGATACAATAGTGTATTTGTTCAGATGATGAGTTGCTGCAGAAAAGGTGTTTGTCAGCAGTAAGCAAACTACTGAGTCCAACAAAAGGCTGACACAGCTTTTTCCTGCTTTGGCTTAATCTTTCACTCCCTTTGTGTTTACTGATTTTGTTTTTATGATCACATGTTTCTCCTTTGTAACACACTGCTTGTGTGGTGGTGACTAGTGGAATATCATCATGAGAGGGATCAAAATAGTGCTTAAAAATGATCCACTGGGATGTAGTATCAAAGATGACTTGCCATACTTTAACCATATTTTAACATGTAAAATAATAATCTGACTCTTGTACACTTACAATTCACCTTATTTCCTGTAACAGAGGGAAAAATCAGTCTTTTGATCCCTTTAGAACTGTAGTGGTCAAAGATTTAGAGGATTTATTCTGTTAGATCTGGAGAGGTATGCACATGTAACAAAACATTCAAGATCCATCCACCACACCCACCTCTGGGTCACAACTTCTGTTGCACAAGGATTATTTATCTGTTGACACAATTTGCATCTCTGAGGGCTCTACTGATCCTCAACTGTCTGACTGCACTGAACATTTCCTGCTGGGATTCTCCACGGCTCCCTCTATGAATCAGAGCATTTCTGGTGGCTGGGTTTTTTTCCATCAGGAAGGTGCTGTAAACCTGCTCCATCCTGATAAATCTGCTTCTACCCCTTCCCCCTGCAGAAAAGCTCCTTTTCAGTTATTCCTTGAGCTCTGACCCAAATAAGGGTTAATCTCATTCCTTCAGCCTCAGGAACACAACAGGATAACTTAAAATTCATGTCCTCTGACTTGTCCCAGCCATTTTCCACTCCTTTCAGGAAGGGTTTAGCATGGTTTGGACCATCCAAAGTTGGCTGTTTCTTCCTGTGCAGTGACAGAAACATGGAGCTGCCTGGCAGACCCTGTTGCATTCAGAGATTTTAAGAAAACTGTGTAGAACAAATGCGAGATGGAAGTCTAATTTTTTTGAGCAATACTACACAGCCACTTGTTTCTCTGTATGGAAAGTTTATATCACTTAGAAAATCACTTAAAATTCTGGCAGTTTAGAAAGGAAACACTTGAAGGTCACATAATTTCTCTTACAAGTTCCATTATTAGCAATCCTATTCACTCTGGTATCATGTCTTCATACTGTATAATTGTAGTGTAGATGCAACTTTTTCATCCAAAACTTTTAGACTTAGTAATTCTGAAGTTGTGTTCTGGTGATGGAACTGTGTAAACAATTTGTAGAACACAGTAAAGCATATGAATATAATAAATAAACATTTAAATGCATTTTGAACAGAATATTTAAATATTTATTTCAAAGCAAAATTAGGGAACTGATAACACTCTATTAACACTTGATACTGTATTTTGGAATAATTGCTTCACAAAGTGTGGCTGTTTCAAGTTATGTATAATAACTACTCTGTGTGATAGAATCTGTTTCTTAATTTAGTTATTTTTTCCTAATTTTTTTTTTTTTTGGTTACTGCTTCACTTTTTTTTTTTTTAAATTGCTTCAAGACATTATGGTGCAAATAGTTAAACAGTGAAATGTGTGTGAGCAATTCTGACTTGTAGATTACTCCACGAATTTTAAGATAAATGTGAATGGTAAATTTTTGGGTGCTCACATAACATACAATTAATATGTACACACTTCATTTTATTATTCTTAATTTTTGTTTTGCCCACAGACAGCCTTTTGATTGATTACCAGTTTACCTTCAGCTTATTACAGGAGGATGATCGTCATCACACCGCCATAAACTTCATAGCGAATCCAGAACAGGTAAGAAAATTGACTTTAGTCAAATTTTGGAGAGTCAGAATTAACATTTCCATTGTATATGACATTGAATTAAGGTTTCCTAAGGGTCTATAAGAGTTTAGAGATAGTTCAAATGTTTCTGAGAGCTGAAAAATTATTCATGCACCTGTTGATAAAACTTTCTAGATGGTCGATGTACTTCAGCTCTGTCAATACTCTGAAAAATTATCGGTTGGTTTATTTATTGTTGCTCCAAGGAATAAGTTTTAGTATCTTCCTGGTATGAATTAAAGGGGTTTACTCTTCAGTTGAGAAATCTTTTTTAGATGAGGAAAGTAATTTTTGGCTTGTGATTAAAATGTACACACTTGCCATCCTTTTTTTCCCTTCTGTTTTATAAAGAAAATGATTTCACTATTTCTAACAAAATCTAGAAATATAACTGGTGTAGTTATATATTTCCTTGTTCCCTGTTCTTACTGAAGCAAAAGAGAGAACTGCCTTTGGCACTGAATTATTACCGTTTCTATTTCTGGTTAAAATGAAAAGTGAAATAATTAAAAGGCATATTCATTTAAGTGCAGTAGTTACATGTGCAGGAGAGTTACATGCAGAACATTCTAATATATTTTGTTAACTTCTTTTTTTTCCTTTTTTTCTTTTTTTTTTTTTTAAATATAGTCAAATAAAAATTTGGATATATCAATTAATGCATCAAACAACTTCAACCTCAACATTACGTGGTCTATTGGCTCTACAGGTGAGAGGGAACTTTGGTATGATTATTTTTTCCCATCCAACTTCATGATCCTTTAAGTTATTTTAACCTGATTGTCTCTTTGTTGCTAATTCTGATAATAAAACTTTACCAAATGTGTTCTTTTGCCATTATCATTATGCCATTATTAATTATATTATTTAAACCTCAGATGATAATTTGCAATCTGAATAAAGCTTCATTAATATGTTGACTTTCTCTCCTATTCAATTAAAATTACTTTGGTAGGAAAAGCTTGTAGCCTATTTAAATTTTTAGAATGACTATGTTATGAAATGCTGTGATTTTAATTAAGATAAATTGCTTCTTTAACTACTGCAGAGACTGAGATTTTATTTCTTTGTTTCAGTGTTCAAGCTAAAAATTTAATTATTAACCTTAACATTGATATCCAACAATAAAGTTCTTCTGTGTATGCTGATAAAAGGAGCTGCTTATCTATTTTTTCTCCAGCTTTGAACCCCATTACTCTTCTTTGTTTTAAGAAGAGGGAAGAGGGGCTTTATTTAGACCATTTTTCTGAATTGGTTCTATTGACTTTCTGAAAACAAATCCAAGGAGAAGCATGGTGCTTAAAATGAAATTATACAAAAAAAAATTCTTTTTAGAGAAGGTTCAGTTTGTCTTAAACTCATGAATTTCTTCATCAATTAAATTCTGAACTATTTTAGCCTTTCATAATCAGTAAATTCTATTTATTCCTTTATTTTAACTTAGCACAGTCATCCATGCATTTGCAAAACATGATAAATGTTTATTAGTCATTATATTAATAATGTTTTCCTGAACAATTAAAACTCTACAGCAACAGTGTACGGTGTAGACAAATTCCCTTTCAGGTTTTAATGAGTGATGAGCTTTTATTGGAATGAGCCATAAACTATAGAGGAAAGCTTATTACCTGTTCAGCTGACCATAACAACTTTCTTCTAAAATTCATGTACCTTCTGTCACTTTTATGATTCATATAGAATCTTTTGAAACCAAAGTAACTATTTCTGTGAATTCTCTGTATGTGTATGAAATATACCTAAAGTGTCATGTAAACCATAATAAGGGGTTATTAAAGTTTTAGAATGAAGACACCAAAAATAAATAAGAGTTTAAGTTTCTCATAAATACGAATATCTCCATTGGGGTTTTAATTTCTTTTAGCTGGAACAATATCCGGAGAAGAGATTCCTGTTGTTTCCAAGGCGAATATTAAGGAATACAGAGACAGCTTTTCCTGTGAGAAGTTTAACTTTCGAAGCAACCCAAACATCACTTTCTATGTCTATGTCAGCAATTTCTCTTGGCCTATCAAAATACAGGTTAGTGCCTGTTTTGTGCCTATAGAGCTGCTTTCACTCATACAGAAGTTATACAAATAGTATTATTTGCATGCTGTATTTCTGTGTATAAGAATTATATTGTGATGTCAATTATAATCTGATTTTAAAGCCAGGCTGGATGGGCTCTGAGCAATATAGTCTAGTGGAAAGTGCTGGCCCATGGCAGGGGCTGGAAACTGGAAGGTCTTTGAGGTCCCTTCTAACCCAAACCATGAAATAATTCCGTGCTTTTGCTTTCAGTAGAAAATCAGATTTCAGCCTGTCCATTTTAAAACCCGGAGTTAAAATTATTGAATAAAAGTCTTTATTTGTACTAGAACTTTAGCACTGAGATGTAAACATAAAAAAGGCCATACAAATATACTGGAGTGTAATCTTTTGTAAATGATTAGCTTTCTTAGCCTCTGATTTTTTCAAATGTTGAATGACTCTATCAGATTGCAATATTACAAACTTGAGTTAAGACTAAGTATATTTGATTAGAATTTATGTTCTTCTTTGACTTCATCGGAATCAATTTCATTCAGTATGTTCTGGAGTACAGAGATACTGTGCAGTGGCAGACTCAAAAAATCAATGCAATCAGGATTCCTCCTTGGCCTTTGAAGTTCCAGCAATATTTATGTTTGCTATTACTAGACCTGCATTTGTGAATACTGTGTCCCCTGCATCAATGAAGGAGCTTGTTATGTGGATGAACAGCCTTTGACTCTAACTCCCTTACAGAATTAATTCTTAACAATGACATTGTGGTAATGATAATAAAATTTCATTATTCCTACTGATCTCCTCAGGAAACAGCACAAGATCAAAACACTTGTCAGTTAACCATAATGGAAATATTCTACAGATTTTGTGGAAAAAAAAATCCACGTGTTTTTCTAATTTACAGAACCTGATTGATGTGTATATATGTATATATTTATATATATGGAAAAGTTTCCTGAATTAAATAAGTCATCTTCTGAGTAAACTGTCAGAGGAATGTTATTGCTGTGTTAAGTAAAGCTTGAGTTTTCTTAATCATAGATGAATGTTAACTGTAAACATGTGTTACATAGTGTAGAAGGATGAATTTTGCAGCTTTTTAATTTATGCATGTAGTAGTTGACACAAAAACCCCTGAGGGTTACTCTTAGTCTTTGTATTAGGGGTATTTTTTTGCATTCTATCCTACTTTTTAAGCACAGAACAACTTAAATTGCCAACCAGTCTTAAACAATCCCACGAAGCAATTTAAACTGTAAATGCATTACACACTCCTTTCACCTTTATGATTCACCTGTATCAGCACTGGGAGACAACCCTTACTAAGGTGGTTTGGCTCTTTGTCACGTGTTGGCAGAGCAAAGCTTCTTGTGCTGTTTCCATTGCAGCCCAACACATTCATGCTAATATGTTTTAATGCATGATGAAGGCAATCCCTGATTTTTTCCCCTCCCCTTATCTGCCATGGTTGCACAGATTTCTTTGTGTTTCTTTTTGAAGCACATTGAAATTCATCAGTCCAGACAGTTCTGCCTCAGAGGTGGCGGTGCTTGACTGTTGTGTTCCTTTTCTGTCCTGATAATTTCTCATAAAAAGCTTATTCCATGTAAAAGTTAAGTCAATTTTATTCAGTGGAAAAGGAATGCTAAGGTGCAATTGGAGTAACTGTTTTAGGACGTTAATATTGTCCTCTGTATTTGGCTTCATAAATGAACAATTTTATTATTTAGCTGTCAACATTGTTAATGCTGTGATTTGTTCTTTTCCAAGGAAATAGCTGAAGTTCACATTATCCATGTATATTTCTTGTGTTTGGTGCTCTAGCAGTAGATAACATCTTCAAATGATTAATGGAGTAGGGAGCTTCTCAGGGAAAACAAATTTCATTTTACGTGTTAACTTTATGATTCTGCCCATAACAGAAGTTTTAAAAATATACGAATCTTCCTATGCCTTAAGGTTAAGAGAGGGAAGTCTCCTCAATCCAGAGGCTGAAGTTTCCAAGACCAGTACTAAATGGGCTCATAGTTCTGGTATTTTTGAACTTCTACATCTCTTAGCATACCAGATCTCACCTTCAAAACATTCAAGTGGTTGATGTTAGTCTATTACTTTATTAGCATTCATTTAAAGGATGAGAATTCTTACAAAAATGATCTTACTGTTATACTGATGAAAGGATTCTTTGGAAGAGTGAAGATATTGCTGATAGATTTGAGTTCTAGTTTGTAATGGAGAATGATTCTAGATGGTCTTGGAATCAATAATTTTCCAATGATTTAAAAAACAGTTTCCTGCATTAGACACCTTTGCTTTTTCATGGTGATTAGAGTTGGCTCTGTGTTCTAGGGCAGGGTTTGGGATGCCACAGAGGCTCTGTGACCTTAGACACTGAACTATTTCCACTATAGTCCTCCTCAATAAAATGGTCACATTTCATTGGTCCTACCATGTTGGGTAAAAATGTAGTGATACTTCATATCAGCTCAGTACTGAAGGCTGGATTTAATGCTGTTAGAGCAAAGGGAATTCCTGTGGTTTCCTTGAGAGGCATTCTGTTCATTGGAACAAGTAAGATAGCAATATTAAATTTGGCACATGTCTTTTACACAATACTTTTGTAGAGAGCTCAGTCCTCCAGCACTTCTGGCATTTTTCAAATACAGTCTGAGTCCCAGTCTTCTATATTTCCATTATTCATCACTACATGTCGAGAATACATTATATAGAGAATGAGATCTTAAGGAAGCAGAAGTAGTGACCTTCCTTCCTTTGTAACTGGGATTTGAAGTTTTGTTACTGCTCTGCATGTCACTGCTCTCTTCTTGTGCCTGCTGTTACTCTGGCACTGGGGCTAAGACTGCTTGGGTCTCCCATTGGGAAGGTTTGGGTGTTGCAGTTACTGCTCTTACCATTTCATTCCTAAAGGAGAAGGAGCAGACCTTGTCATTATACAAGATATTTGCTTTCATTTTCTGTCAAAGTCACCTCTATTATCTCTATTTTTGCATTCCTTTCTCTTCAACATTTTCATAACTATAAGGAAAAACAGTATGTCCCATCATGTGATTGCTTATTTGGATCAATGCCTCCCAGTTACTTCCTCAAGCAGTTTTATTATGCATGTTACCTATTCAGCAAGCTCAGATTTTTCTTCCAAAATGTTAGTAAGTCCCTGGTGATTCTAACACAAAATATCTTCTTTTTAAATATGATTTCTTGGCTTTGAAAAAGGGAATGTGGTGATTGTATCAATAAAAATAATTCCTTAACATGTGCTGGTCTGTGGTAGCTCTACCAGCAACTACCCAGTGACCCATTTTATTGTCACTGGTGATCCCAGTCACCTCAGAGTACAAGTTCTTCAGCACTGGATGCAGTGAATTACTTGCCAAACATAGAAACTGGGTGTGACATTCTCAGTTTCAGATGTCCTGCCTCTCTCTTTACAGAAATGCCCTCCAGGTTGCCATTAGCCCACACCCTGGTGGCTGTGGTGGCTGCAGGCACAGAGCAAGGAGCTCAGGCACCAACAGAGCTTGGCAGCCCTCAAGGAAAAACACTACAGGGAAATTTCCTGGTGCTGAAAGCATTTTATTTAGCTATAAAATCTCTTCTTCCTTCAAGGAAGGTGAAGCAGAAACGTGACATAGTTGCATAAGGGGTCGTTAGAAAGATGGTGATGTAGGGCATCTTCAGCTCAGAGCTGTTTCCAGAAATAGACCTGTTCTTTACTGACCTGGGTGTAATATGGGCAGGTACCAGTGTTGTCTCAGAGGGGTGCAGGAGTTATATATTGGCACTCAAACGCTGGATGTCTCTTGTTGGATTACGGGAGCAGTTTATACCATTCTTTTCCTCAATTTGCTGTAATTCAGGGTTGACTGCAAAGTAAGGATGGATAAAGACCCTTAAGTGGCCAGACTTTCATAAGCACCAGTAGTTTATCCATCTTTTCAGAGGAAGTCTGTATAAAGAATCTTTGTTAATGGAGTTTTCAAGTGCCCAAGTAAGAGGACATGATTTATTATCTAGACTTACCATCTCTACATTTGACTGCCTTTGACAGTCTCAACCCTTTAGGTGTATCATGTCTTACATATCAATTAACGAAGAGTCCATGAGAAAATGCTGTTGCCTTAAATAGGCCAGATTTCTGAACAGGAAATGTGACAAAGCTCCATGACTTTTTTCTGCTCATTTTTATTTTATTTTGAGAGTAGATGTAATTCAGACTGCACTGGTAATGGAATATGAAGGCTGTAACATTTATTGAAAAGCATTAACTCAGCCTGTAGCCAGCACCTCAATAATGGTCAGTGGTCCCTGAAGCAGTGAGCAGCCATAAAGCTTGGGCTTCTGACAGCTATGCAAATATTAATAACAGCAGTCACAACATGTTCTTCAGTCTCAGGAAACTAATTTTATGGCAAGGGATTTTTGTCATTGAAGCTGGTAACATATGTATTTTCTTGTTCTTCCTCATTTGATCCTGTATTCTGGACAGTAGCGAGTGCATGTGGGAGAAGCCAATTCCTCTCCAAAGCTGTCCTGGCTGTTTGGCTGCTTGCTGTCCCCAAGGACACAGTGGCATTCCTGCTTCTGGATCGGCTGCTTTCCTGCACCTGTGTCTCTTTAGAACTGTCAGATGTAAATCTGAACTCAACTTGGGCCTGAACAGCAAAATTTTGCCTCAGTTTTAAAGCTGCATCTGGAGATAATAATAACAACTTTTCTAGTAGTTATCTCCTTTCCTCCCTAAAGTGTAAATGAAAATTCACACGTGTCCAAGTTTTAATTTGGAGGGTCAGGTTAAATTATAAGGGTCAACCTCAACAGTAAAGCAATGCCTGGCAAAATTAGATTTGTGTTTAATGAAAAAAAAAATCTTGTTACACATTTTTGAACATATCACAGTTAATCTAACAGGTTTCCACAGCATAGAACAATTATTGTTACAGTAAAGTTAGACATGATGTTACTGTGCATGGAGAATGACCAAATGTGTTGGAAAAAGAAATTTAATATTCTTAAACAACCTAGTGCAAGCTTTAGTAGCATATTTTTAGCTCCTATTTAGTTCTGCACAGTTGTTTCTAAGGAAAACTGTCTTTGGCACCCTGTATTAGTTTGTATACCAGAACAGCATAATGAATTATAGTGAAAATTTACATTGTATTTGTATGTAGCACAACAAATAATCAAAACTGCTTCATATATAAATTTTGAAGTGTTTGGGGTTTTTTTTGTTTGTTTTTGTGTTTTGTTTTTTTTTTAGCTGAAACTAGTGTTCTTTCAGTTTACTGGCTTCTGGCTCAGAATTGATTTTATTTCCACTTCTAATAGCCTGCCTGTAGCAACTGAAGGAGTGTAATGTAAATCAAGAAGCATATCTACCCTTATAATAAAATTTACTGTGTAGCATAATTTATTACAGCTTTTTTGTTTGGTTGTTTGTTTTTGTTTTGGAGTTCATTTGAATTTTTTAACATTTATGAATGACTTATAGGTTGTAAAACTCCAAGAAGTAAAGCTTGTCAGTCATTGCCACTAGAAGTTACAATGGTAGCATGAGCCTAATTCCTAAATTAACAAATAAAGATCAGAGCTTTTTTGGTTTTTAAGACCTTTCTGAATTTTGTTAAGGGTTAGGGTTAGGATTCTTTTCTTGGAAAATGTCTGTTTATATGCACATGTAGCTGTGTTTGTACAGAACCTCTTCCCAGCAGTGATTGCATACCTAAATTTAATCCCTCTGATTTATCGGGAACAATTCAATTTCTAAGTGCCTTAATGGTTTTCATAGAGGCTGCTGAGTAACTGCATATAGCAATGTGTGAAGACACTATAATTCTTGAAACACTAAACAGGTACTGATGATGAAGTGGATACATTAACTTCCAAAATGACTTTGATGTTTTCTTACAGTAAATATAAAACCCCTCTTTAAAAAAAAGGTTTGAAAGTGGTATACCTGGAACACAAACCTGGGAAATCTGTTGAACTACCATGTAGAGACCATTCAGCGAGAAGCATGAAATTCTTTTGGATCAGGAGAATACCAGGAATAGATGGAAACTCCAGTACAGGGTGGATTAGTTTATAGGTGCCTGAAGTGTAGCCTAAAATGGACATATATATGTAGTTTCAGTCTTCAGTAGGGATGAGGCCATTGATTGTAAGTCAGGATTGATAATTGCAGTAATAGTTAACATAGAAATATGGGATCATTTAGATTGGGAAAGGCCTCTAAGATCTTTGAGTCCAACCCTTAACACTGCCAAGTCCAGCACTGAAGCTCATCCCTAAGTGTAACATCTCCACACCTGTTGAATCCTTCCAGGGATGGTGACCCCCCACTTCCCTGGGCAGCTGTGCCAGTGCTGGGCAACCCTTTCTGAAAAGAGATTTTCCCTAATATCCAATTGAAACATCCCCTGGTGCAGCTTGAGGCCACTTTCATTCATCATCTCGTCATGAAAATTATCCTCAACAAAGTTAGACTCTGAAGGAAGAGACTTTGCAGGGCAAGAAGCAGGAGGGAGGAACACAAGGCAGAACTGCAAATGCAAAGTCATATCTGAATGTAAGAAGGAAGTGATTCAGGTAACCAGAGATTTAGTACTCTAGTGCTTTGGAAGAGGTTTTGAAGGAGAGGTATGTTAATATTTAGTACTTTGTCAGGTTTTATGCACTGAATTAGGTTTGAGGCATTAAATTAAACTGGGAAGAATTAGTTGGTGATTGTAAAATGGAAGAATGTAGGTCTAAAGAAATAAATTTCAGTGACAGACCACGTGGCTGCTCATGACACATTTGTGCTTCATCTAGTCACCTTTTCTGGTCATGGCACTTTGTTTACCAAAAAAGAAAAAGGTCTGGAGATTCAGCTTCCTTAATTGAAAAAAATAAAAATTACTTTAAAATTGAAATCAACAGGATCACAGAATTGAAGGTAAAGATTCATTTTTTCATTGCTATATTCTGAAATTAAACTCCATTCTGCTTTTCAACACATTAAATACCACTTAAAAATTCTGTGTCATAGTTACATTATAACAGTTATATCTGTTACATGTATAATTATGGCATTTTATAAAGAAGTTGAAAATTGCTACCCAAATGTGGACTGTTACAGTAATTATGGTTACCTTTTTTCTTTCTGAGGTAATCAAATATAATGCCATTAACCTACTGGTTCTTGCCTTGGAAAATGAACTATCTATAATATCTATAATTTGTTTCCTTGTAGTTGCAAGGTCATTTGTATGGAGAATAATCACAAGGCTGTATAATATTCCCAAAAATCTTGATATGCCCAAATCCAATATAGCATTACTATAACTACCTGAAGGGAAGTTCTGGCCAGGTGGGGGTTGGTCTCTTCTCCCAGGCACTCAGCAATAGGACAAGGGGGCACGGGCTCAAGCTCTGCCAGGGGAAATTGAAGTTGGAGATCAGAAAAAATTCTTTCCAGAGAGAGTGCTCAGGCATTGGAATGGGCTGCCCAGAGAGGGGGTGGATTCCCCATCCCTGGAGGATTTTAAACTGAGATTGGCCGTGGCACTGAGTGCCATGATCTGGTAAAGGGACTGGAGTTGGACCAAGGGTTGGACTTGATGATCTCAGAGGTCTTTTCCAACCCAATCGATTCTATGATTCTATGATTTTCCAAAATTCTTCCCATGAGTCCTAAATTATTGCTGAAATGAGGACGTGTTTTCTGATGATTAGATTATACCTTTTTTACTTCAAAAAGTAATGGTAGAACAGTTAAGATTTCTCTTAAAATCTACCAGACCACATTGCCAACCACATTTGTGTTAACTTCTACACCACTCCAAGAAGTGTAAATATTAATGTCATTATTGTCCCTGGTACATTTCTTTTCCCAATTCCCTTAGAAAAGGCTAAACATGAGCCACTGAATATCTGTAAATATTTAACATAGCTGATACATTTCTCAGAATGCAGGAGCCCTGTTACTCTTTCAGCTGATGATTTAAAGGAACCAAAATCCCTAATTAAGAGATAATTAGTCCTCAGTGATGCATAATTTTAATTGGTGTATAATTTGAATGTCTGAGATAAGAACTCCTGTAACTGATGTGCCAGTTGTGTGGGGCTTTCTTTTCCAGGCAGACCATCTATTGGTAGCTGTATAACACAATAGAGATGTAGAGATATGCTATTTGCTAATAAAAATTATCTCTCTGTGATGTTTAGCAAGTAGATATTGAGATTTTTTCCTGTAATTTCCATTTCTCTCATATATTTAAATAAAATATAGTTAGAAGATTTAGAATGAAATAAAAAAAAGTATTGCTTTAAGATAGCTTGCATTTGTTCAGGATATTTGATTAGCCATAGGAAAAGAAATCAATTATTCATCTTGGGATTTGGGGAGAGAACATATGATAGGGTATAGAAACCATTTTTTAATAACGAGAAAAAAATGTCCAAAGAATAAGATTCTCCCTAAAGGAAATATCTATGCCTTGTTGAACCCCAGAAGCCTATAAAGGTCATACACAGTGGCTTCTGAATTATTTGAAAGTAAATGTTTGGCTCATAGGGAGCCAGGATGGAAATAGGAAGCTGGTGGTAGAGAGTAGATATTTTCAACCTATTTATCATGACTGTCAGTTCCCGAGACCTTAGTTGCCCTCACTGATCAGGATTTTATAGATAAATGCAGACAATGTGCACCATTTCTGTTTCTTATGTCTTTGTTTAAATTTGAATTTCTGCCAAATCCATGTTTTTCAACATTTCTTACTTTAAAAAAAAAACAAACAAAAACCGCATGTAGGTGGCACAAAGTCAGGTTCAAAACGTCAGTGTAGAGCGTGGAGTAGACTTCTCAAGAAACTCACACCTCCTGAGAAGGGATGAGAGTCTTGTCGGCCTCACCAACGTGGTTGTGGTCCTCACATGGGCAGGAGTTTCAGGGTTAGGAAAGGGACCTTTTGAGTTTCCTGAGCCCCTCTGTCTGCAGTGGCTTTGCTGCTCAGACTGCTCTGAACTCGTACTCAGAGCTCCAAGGTGCCTGCCCTAACTTGGATCCCTCCTCTAAAGACACAAACCAGAGCTCAGACACACCATGGGATTGCCCTCCAACAGCTGCAAGTGGCTGCTTGCCCCATGGTCTGAGGGCTCTGAATCTGAGCTCTGAGCACTGAAGCAGCAAGGTGCATCCTGGTGAACTGTCTCTGAGCCAGTGAAACAGGAAAAAGTGGTTTCCAGCACAAGGTAACCTTGGCAACAGTGACTGGAAATCTGTATCTGTATCTGTATGGCCAAACTTCGCGAACGAAGATTTGGGAAGGGCTGTCCCCACATGGGTGTGCCCCTTCCAGCCTGCACAGTGGATTTTAGGTGAGGCTCAGCGTGCGCAGAACTGGCCCCACCGTTTAAGTCCTGAGGTTCATCTCCCACGGCCGAGCGAGCTTGGACAGTGACAGTGAAGTCCTCAGGACTAGAACCTACAGCACCCGGCATTTCCCAGGAGGTCTCCCATCCAAGTACTAATCTGGGGCTGACCCTGCTGAGCTTCCGAGATCTGACAGGATCAGATGTCAGGGAGGCATTTAATGGTGACTGGAAATACAGCTCTAGGGTTTTCCATGGAGCTTCAGAGCTCAATTCCTCAGGCCATGGCAAACCAGCTAAAAACTCTGGGGGTTCTTACAGCCACAGGGACTCTCTAAATCCCACGTTTCCAAAAGCACTTCAGAAGTTGAGACTCTTGTATCTGCAGGAATGTTCTCAAGAGTGAGCTAGGATGTCATCAGCATCCTCAGTGTAAGGAGTTCTCCCTTAGATTAGCAGACATTCATGTTTCAGATTGCTTATTTTAGAATTTGTGATGGCACTTGAATATGTAGGGGTTACTGAACTCACAGATGCAAGAGTTAAAATTCATATATGCTACCAGAACACAATCCTTGTGAATGGAAAATAGTTGCCATGTGTTGATCTTTAGGATCTCTTTAAGGTATTTTTGATGTGATGACATATTTCATATAGACCTCTACTTTTTTAAAAGCTTGGTTAAGCTTTTAACCCTTTGAGCAGTCTGTTAATTTCCATAATGAAATAACAAAATGAAAGTGAGTGAGATTCCAGGATTTAAAAATCCAAAGCCATTCTGTGGTTCCTCATGGATTAACTACTGCATATGTGATTTGAGCTGAGCCGACCAGTGTGAAGATGTGAGAAAGTCAAAGTCCACGAATGCCTTTCCTGAGAAACACAGAAGGAATAGCACAAAGGTGAGTAGAGTCACAGGCTCTTTGTTTAGGGAGAAGATACACTCAGAGCTCCAAACTCAACTGTTAGTAGGGCAGATGGTGGAGAGCTGCTGTGCTCTTAGATTGTGGTGTGAATGCTCCCTCCTTTAGGCTGTGGAAAACGGTGTTAGGGTCACAATTCTGATTGTATTTATTGCAAAATGCTAGTTGTTAGTTTTTATTTTGAAATGCTTTAAGGACCTTTAAATTGTGATAATGATGTAATTTTAAAAATCACTTGAATTCTTTATTGTCATACAGTTAATTGAATCTATTTTGAAGAAACCAAAAGAAGACCCATAAATTGCTTGGTCTATATTAGACAAACATTCTGTGTCTTCAGGGAGACAGTACAAACAATTATCAGATATAGATAGCCAGATATTAAGAAAGAGGGTGGAGTGCTTGCAGGTCATCTGCTTTCCTTAAAAGCTGACTTTGAGTACATTAGTTACTTGTCATTACTTTTTCATGGAAGCACTTGATTTCATTGCTACCTGGGTGTTATATCTCATAGATGATAAACCCAGAAGGGGCTGCTTTGGCCATATAATCTGAAATGAGACATAAACTAAAGCATAGGCTTTCACAAATTAATTGCTGTTTGAACTATAGCACATATTAAAAAAAAAGAGAAAAGAAAAATCCACTCAGCTTAAATATTTCTAAGAATGGGATGTGCACCTGACTGCTACTAAATGGTTCTGTCAATTGTTGCCACTATTTAAGAATATTTGATTCATGGTAACTGTAGCTTTCCATGGGCTAGTCTTTAAATATAATTTTATTGTAGAAAGAAGAGCCACCTCCTGAAAAGGATGTCATGATGTTGTAAATACTATGTACTCTATCACCTTTTCTTTAGCTTTTCTTCAGACTTACTGTCATTCTTGTAGCTTTTCTCTGAACCCTCCAATATTTTATTGTCCCTTGGGATTTGGGGAAGCCAGAACTGGCTATGCTTTTCCAAGTGTGATTGCATCTGTTTTGGATCCAGAGTTAACAATGTACTTGAGAGGGCAGGATAAGGGTGCTTTTCAGCAGCATGGGCACGCTGTGCTGCCTGAGGAAACAGAGTAACCTCAGCTCCATCTTTCCTGCTCCTTCTCCATGTGGCACCAATCCATCCCTTCTGCTCTATTTCCCAATATTTTCCTCTACACATCCAGGAGGTTCTTCATCACAGCATTGGGAATATGCTCATCATCTCCCTTAATGCCAGATGTTTTCCAGTGTCATTAGGTTCAGAATAGCAACCTTGAGAATGCTCTTCATTCTCTGATTCCACATTTATACTGTGAAATGCAGTTTTTACCACTCTAACCTTCACACTGGGTGAGGGGCTATTATTTTCACTCCCTTACCTCAGCATGACAAATAAAAATATATTAATAATGATACTGTTCTCTTGCCAGTTATTGACAAAAACTTTAACTAAGACTAGAAAACTAACATCCCAATGTCTTACAGTGTCTTGCATTAGAAACACATTTGTACAAGTGTGAATCTCTATTTGCAATTATGTTTTACAATAGTTAAAAGTTTAATTATGTGCCAGTTTTTGTTCTAATTTCTCAAAGTGGGTTTTTTTTTTCCAGAAGGATTAAGACAATCTCTTTGCATGTAGGAACAGGACAACATCCAGGAGCAGTATAAGTTCTGTTCCTCATTTTGCTCTGTATGTTGTTGCACATGGATTAGGAGACGTAGACATGAACTGGAGTGTAGTAATCTGTGAAAATGTGTAACAACTGCTGGTTATAGAACACTCTTGAACATATGTTTATTCTCAAATCCAATAGAATTAATTTTTAGACCAACAAGCTCTACAATTTTTTTCTATTTTAGTTCTACATTTGTATTTATCTTACTTGCATTTTATTCATTGTTCTAATCTTTCATTGTTAGCCCTTGATTAACATACCTTAGACAAAACTGGGGGAAGACGAATCTTGTGCTTTGCTTTCCTTCCTTTTTTCTTTTTGTTTCGTGATGTCTTTGTTTTGCTTTCTTGTCTTTTCCTTTTATTATTTTTCCTTACAGTGACAAGAAAAATACACAAGACTGACATTGTTACAGATTGCAGTCTTGTTAAAATTGCCATATTAACTATCAGGCCAGGTAGCAAAAAACCATTCAAGCTGTCAGATATTCTCAAATAAGCGAAATAAAAGCTGTTTGTATGTGTGGAGAATCATCATTACTCCTTTGTCTCCTAATATTATCTTTGTGCAGGCTTTGAATTGTTTTCATGTAAGGTAATTTTAGTTTTGCTTTATTCTCAGTGGTAATGTGAGAAATTCCCTGCTGTGTACATATAAGAGATTTAGCAAATGACTAATTTTCACTGATAACAGAGGTTTTGTATTAGTCGTCTCTAATTCAAGTGTCAGAAGTTCTGGGAAGCAGAGAGTAGTTTGTGTCAGACAAACCTCAGAAGGTCCCTGGTCCAACTCCATGCTCAGATAAGGGCCAGTTTCAGAGTAAGATCTGATTGCTCAGACCCTTGTCTGGTCCTTTCCTTGCATCTCTTGCACCTCTGAGAAGACTCTGACTATTTCCTCTGAAACCTACCCATTAAGAAGTTGGAGACAGCAAAGAGATCCCTTCTTTGCCATCTCTTTAAGACACTCAGTAGTGACTATTTCACTGAATTCAATGAATTTACAGAAAACATTAAGATCAATACCAAGAGTTCGGTGCAATTCACTGCATCCTCCTTGAAAGTTCCCCAGTCCCAAGGTTTTAAAAATAATGAAGATAGTTAAAATTTGAAGTTGTTATTTTAAATAATAAGCTGTATAATATAAAACAAGAGAGTTTCTTTTGATATTTATCCTGTTGTCAGGCCTTTTGAGCTAAATCTTTGCCTTCATAAGGAACAAACTATTATTTAAGTGTTACCTCTGGATATTCTCCTTCCCCCCACTCCCTTTCTGGCATGATTATTTAAATATTCAGTCCTGTATTGAAAATTTGATAGTGCCTGAGTGTACACACAAGAGATTGGAAAGATCAAGGATGGAGTACATCTCGAAACAGCTCAACTCAATGATCTTAGAGGTGTTTTCCAACCCAAATGATTCTACGATTCTTCAGTAGCAGCAAGGATAAAAAGGAAAAAATTGTGTAAAGCTGTGTTTAAACTGAAATTTAAGGGCACAAGATTTACAACTGTTTGGGTTTTTTTCTTACTGTTAGACTTTGCAGAACAGGAGGTGAGATGTCAGTGGAGAAAGGATTCATAAAGTGTATGTTTAGAGGTTTAACAGGAACTCCTTGGCTTTGCTTTCTCATTGGGGATGGATTATTGGAACATTCCTTATCACAAGCCAGGTGTAACTGTCTCACTGCATTCAGTGACATTCTGAAGTGCTTATGTCAGCTCTTCAGTGAGGAGAGAACAAAAGGTGTGTGTTCTGCCCCAGGTAACAAGTGTATTAACACTCTTGTGGTTAAGACACACATGCAGCAGTAAGAACAGACTTTTCTTTAGCTGTTACTTTCCCCTTAGGTGTTAGAAAAAGGAAAAAAGCTATTTAATTCACATCATACCTGTGTTAACTACTGTAAGTTGATAATGCTTTTTTTTCTGTGTGTGTGTGTATATGTGTAAAATGATAACACGGTTGGGTTGTTTGTTTTGTTGTTTTGTCTTTTTTTTTAAACTAATAACACCTCCTTTGTATTCTAAGGGCATTAACCACAGAACTTGATTTGTTTTGAAAAGCTCTTTTAGCTGTATTCATCTGTGGTAAGGCTAATGGTAGGAAAAAAATCAATTGCAGCTGTGTTATTTGCAGTGTAATCAATTCACTTCTCCATTCTAACTAGAAGAGGCATCCTGAGGAGCTGGGAATATTACACTAATCTGATATGTTTGGATCTTGTCTTTGTTTCATTGTAAAGACTGATACTCATCTCCTTACATCCACTTCCTTTGAATTTTATTTAGAGTTTATATAAATAAGGGCTACTTGAAAACATCTTGAATGTGGATATAATCACTGTAGTCTTTTGACAGTCCTTTGTCTTACTTGGTCTTGTTTTGCCTCTTTGGTTTCTCCTTTGTATGAATTATTTGAACCTGAACAATGTCTAAAATTATGTGTTTAAAATACTTTCTGGAAGGGAAGCAAACACTAACTTCTCAGTCCTTGGTTTTCATGCATACTAAGTACTATTCTATCAAAGATTTGATTCCATTATTAAAATTCCCATTAAAATAATTGTTACCTCTTTTCACCAGCTGCTGATGTAAGTAGTTATTCACAAAGAATGAAGGGTTATAAGTTTTATGTGCTGGGCTTCAAGGCTTACAAATACACAAGGAACCTTAAATTGGGCTTCTGACATATTAGTAAAGCAGGCTTAGGGCTGACAGTAATGTTTTCCATCAACAGGACATGATACCTGGCAAATGTTTTCATAAACTCATCCATCTATTTTAAAAAGCAGATTTCCTCATAATTTGAACTTGGAATAGTTTCACAGTCTCCTTTATTTCCATGAGTCATTCTGTTTGGACATATTTGTCATTGTGCAGCCATTTTCTATGACATCAGTAGCTCTTCATTCTTCCTGCTGTTTATCCCCTTTTGTGTATTTACACATGACAATCCCATTCCCTATCAGCCTTTTCCATGGCTAAGCAAGGTCTGCTCTTTGCATTTGAGATTCATTTCCTGTTCCCTTCCTGGCCACCCTAATGGTTCTGCACCCTCAGTTTGAATCTGAAAGGCATGCCAGTGCAGGGGGCAGTTATTAGCCTGTCAAAACATCCTTCTGCAAGAGAAGATTCAATTGCACAGTGCCATTGTTATCGGCACCACTTCGGTCCCTCCATTAAGATGCCTCCCATTCCATTTGTACTTTGCTTTATGCTTGGCTGGAGGAGTTTGAGGAGGTTGCTTTAGTGCTGCTCATTCTACACCTGTTGTAGCAGCCAGATGGGAAAGGGCAAGGACTTCTAATTGAAAAAGAAAAAAAAAATTAAAAAAATCACATAACAATTTAACATTAAATAAACTGATTCCATTTGAGGTGCCAGATTCAAATTATGCTCTACATAACACAATGAAATCTATTTAAACCAGTGAACTCTGTGTGCATAATTTCAATGCAGAGATAATGCTTTATCTTAACAGTACCAATGTGAATTCATACTCTTGACTTTAATAATACTCTCTAAGATCATTAAATGGAGATTCCTTTGTGAGATGCTTTCCCATGGTTTGTCATTCACAGTGACAAACTGCACGATATCATGGTCTGAAACCATCACTTCTCTTCAGGTCCACTTACACCCTGTCCCCATTAGCACCAATACTGAGTCACTGCAGCTGCATTCACTATGTAGAAATACTTTGTGTTGGGGGGTTTATTTCCCTGAAATAACTTACTCCTTAAAGTCTTACTCATATTTTTTGAACTGGTTTTCATGATGTTTAAACATTTCCTTTGTTTAGCCTTAGTCAGTGTGGTGAAATGAAGGAAATTGTGGAGGAAGGGATTTTTTTATTTTGGTATTTTTAATTTAAACTGATAAATATGGAAGATACAGTAGTGACAATTTACTAACAATATGATGGCAGGTGTGCTAAGGTTAATTGTGTTTTCTGTGAGAGGGAACTTAATGGTAAATGCCACATCACTGCAATAATATTTCTAAAGTTTGTAGGGGGAAAGATTAAATTGTTATTAATTATATGTAACACTAATCAGGTTTTTAAAGACTTTTTAAAGTACTAGGTAGTAAAATCAAGTTGTTATTTAAATGATCATGCTAAGTAATATTATACTTTTAAATTTCTACCGCTAAGCTGACACTTCTTGTGTTAATATTGTTCAAACAGTAGCTCAGGATACAAAGAGAACAAAATGAAAAGGAATACAAAGACATAAAACAGGATTAGCTGACTTGAAGAACAGTGTTTTTAATGAAATTTTAAAGCAGTCCTTTTGCTCTGCTCAGCTTTTTCTGGTTTCAACTTGAGAGTTCAGAAAATAGTAAAAATTGCAAGGAGGTTTAGAAAAAATGACTTGAGACAATACTGAAATGAGTTCACTTGTTAATCTCATGATGGAAAAATTTAAAGGTGATACTGCAGGTAAGGTTGTCTGAGTGATGATGGGGGAGAGGAGATAGAGAAAGGGAGCTAGAAGAAGAAATAGGACTAAATATCAGTAGGAGATCTTTAGTTTAGACAGGCTAAAAGGAAAGGTGACACAGGCATTTTCTAAAATCTCTAAAATTAGAGGTTTTAAAAAAAATTATATAACCATCTATCTGGACAGGTTTGATTCTCCTTTGGGGAAGCAAGTATGTCCCATCTGCTGTACTTGCTGTGCTTTTGTTATGTTTTCAGTGATAAAACCTTTTTCAATATTCCATGGGGGGTCTTTTTCCTTTTTGATGTGAACAATTTGTAACAACAAAAGCCAAGTGCATCCATTGGTTTCATCTCAGTAAATGAATGAAATCCTCCTTCTCAGGGCATGAGAGGCAGGTGCCCTGCTAGTCACTCTGTAGAGGGAAGAGAGTGGTGGGGATGAAGTGTGGTTACATTTATCTCTGTAGTTCTTATGAAGGAGCAATAAGTCACAATTAAAAAAAAGAGTTTTATAGAACTAAGGAGTGATTACTAGAAAACAGTTAATGGGCTTCAGAAAAGGAGCCTTAAACTGGTCAATTTTGAGCTTCATAGGTTTCAAGTGGACATTTTAAAAACAAATGAAATTGGTCTCTTACCAATTGACTCTTCTTTCCCTGCCAGTTTGTTGACACTTTGAGCCCTTTGCTTCACAAGGAACGATAATACAATTGGGCTGGTACATACTCTTTAATTGAATTGACTATTTTGCCCTGCTGCTCAGGGAATTGATAAATTGCTGCAACCTTCTGTTCTGAAAGCTGGTGGGGCTTTTGTCTTAGAAATAAAGTGTGAAAGAATAGCATTCAGAACTGGTTACAGACATCACTGAATTTGTTTTGACTAATTATACATTGCAGTCTTAGTTCTGTGAAATATTTTAGAAATTAATCAGTGGTTATTGTCTTTTCTGTTTCTGGTTTAATCATGTAGATAAAATAAACTGTCATATTCAATATGCCACTAGTGGTAGAATATAACTGAGGTTTTTGAACTTTCAATGGCAAAGTTATTTCTTTGATCTGAAAACATTGTTAAAAAGAATCTTTTTCTTTACTACATAATGTGAACATTAATATTGTTACTGTAAAAGGCAGTTGACCTGCAGACACAACTTGAATGACATTTTGTTATCAAGCAGATTAACTGAAATTCCCAAAGTTGTTATTTAATCAAGAAAGTATGAAAGGAGTCATGTATCTTTTAACCAAATCTATATTTTGTTGGTAATTACCAGAGTCCTGCCCCCTTCTTCACAAATACATTTCCCACTTAGATTCTGTAAGCCACAGGTCATTCCTATGTAGCATTTTGAAGTCCTCTGGATGTTTGGATGCTCATTTTCTGAAAAGGCTGGTGCATCTGGGGACCTGTCGATGACTTTTGTGATATCAGGCATTATTTATCTTTGATTTTTTTCACATCCTGTTATGAACAGATTCTTTACAGGGGTTGCTTTGCCTGAAGATATACATTGGGAAAATGCCCTCATTTGCTTCATAGAATCATCATGTGAGTTTTGGAGAGCTCTGTGGGTTTGTGTGTCCTCTGCAGCTCAATCCGTGCCTGGTTATATTGTGGGATTTAGTGTCTTACTACAAAATTTACCTGCAAACCTGCCTCTATGATTTTATCTACTTCAATCTCAATATAAAGACAATTTTTTTCAATTATTAGTTAAAATTATGTGCAGACATGAAATCAGCATGAAAACATGATTTAGTAAGGGATGGAAAGAAGTCTTTCTTCAAAGAAGGAAAGTTATATTATGGTACTGAGAATTAAGAAATAGCTTTAATTCCTTTTCTCAGTTTCTTTTGGTATTCTTAGTTGTGGTGGGGGGATTTTTCCCCCAATTATGATGACTGTGTCAGTACAGTTTAATCAGTCTTTGTGTGAAACAAACCTCTCTTCAACAAATTCTAAAATGGGTATTTAATCTGAGGAAAAGAGTTGTACTGCCCTTGTGCTTTTATAAGGCACCAGACATTTGGGGCAGTTACCTGCCAAATATCCCACTGCTGCAAGAGATAATATTTGATTTACCCCTGACCAAAGATAACTGTCCATCAGGATGTACAGAAACCGAGTTAAACTATTTCATCGTGCCTTGGAAATCTTTACTGCGCTGGGCTATGACTGTGCTCTGAGAAGATAAGAATGTTGTTGAAGGAGTTTCAGAACTGCATACTGGAACTCAAAAGAGAAACAAAAGCTCTCCAAGGTTGGAGCTCAGAGCTTTCAAGAGGAGAGTTGGAGTGGAGACTCCCCCAGGCCATATCCTGAGATTGCTGCTGTGCTGGAGAAAGTAACGGGAGAAAAAGTCATGGAAATATATTAAAAATATAGTATCATGATTGATAGGAAGTATGATTTTCATGATTGCAATTTTTAATAGAAATATGTTGCAAATCACCTTCATTTTAACTATTAAACATATGTAAAGGTGGAATCCAGTTTTGAGGTTAGTAAAAGTGCAGCTCTGAAGGAAGTGCTTGATGAGCAAAACAGCACAGTGTTCCTACCAAATGTGACATTCAAACACACCATTCTGCTTCTTATGTTCTTGTCTACTTCGGTTTTCATGTACATTGACAGCTTTGCTGCCTGACAGTGTAATCTATTGCTCTGTTTCATTTCTTCAAAAGTAGCTTATATGAAATGCATATAAAATACCATGTGAAGAGCCTTGAACTGCCTCAAAATTGACCCTGAGATTAGCTCAGCTGGTTAAAACTTGGTTGTAATAATGCCAAGGTCGTGGGTTCAATACCCTCTGTGGGCCATTGACTTAAGAGTTGGACTCGATGATCCTTGTGGGTCCCTTCCAACTCAGAATAGTCTGTAATTCAAAATTCTTTGAGGTTAAGAACACAGATAATATTATTTTATATATAACTCTGGGTGGTAGATTAAAAAAATTAGGATTTTAAGTCCTAATTAGGGCTGTAATTTTATTTTTGTTTTGGATAATCCAAGTGTAAAACCTTTGTGCCATTGGGTTCATTCTTGCAGAGTGGTCAGGATGATGTATTGGTACATCACAGTCATCACAGAAATTTTCAAAGACTATTTAAGCAATTAAAATTTTATGTTCTAATTCCAGATTTATGTAAAATTATGGTCCCATATTTCTGTACACATTCTTTCCCTCAGTGAAGCATACCATTATTCAGAAACAGATAGAACAAAAGAATTTTCTGTCTTCATCAGTCAGTGTGCCTTCCAAAACCAAGGTCTCTTTAATCTTCTGGGCAGCAGTTGTAGATGTTTAGTGTAAAAAATATTCTTTTTGATTATTTTGTTTTCCTCTGAATCATCCCTTGTCTCTACAAACAGAGTGCTGGTAATTGCTCTGGTTTGAGCATCACTGGACTGCTTGTAGTTACAAAGCTACTTTATCTAATCGGAGGTTATTTGCTAAACTGTTTTGAAGAAAGAAAGTAGTGTTTGAGTGCATGATAAAGGGTAGGGTTTTTTTCTCTTTCCCCAAGTCTGTGGTGTGAATCTGTTTAATCATATATCATCTGTCTTTACTGTTTTCCTGCTGTCAAATAAGATTTTTTTCTCGTCCCATTCCATAGTTTTACCTTCTGTCCATTTTCAGTTAAAAATTCCCCTTTCACACAAGCCAAGTCATTTAAACATGGAGATTTATTAGTATTATTCTATTGATAAGAATAATTGTGATGTTCTACCTGCCCTGAATCTAAACTGTATAAACAGACAAGAAAAGGAAATTATTTCTTCATTCTCATCTATCTTCTATGCTAGGAATCCCAAATGCCTTTGCCCATCACACCAGCACTGTCCCTGCTCGTGGTGGTGGGAACTGTCACTGAGAGGAGCTGTGCAACAGCAGCTGCTGCTTTGGCTTCTCTTGAAGTGTCACTGGAATCCTGGATTTTCCATTTCTCCCCCTTGACTTTTGAAGGCTTATTTTAGTAATACTCTTTCAGTTTGTGTAGAAGTGCTTTCATTTGAGAAATGTGTAATGCAAAGCTTCTAAATCAGCTTCTAAAAACATTACTGTATGTATTAAGCTCAGTTTTTGTAGAAAATTTAGCTTTAGAATTAGTCAGAGACTTTAGGGTTAGCTTAGGGTAATTTTTTTCGTGTTTCTGAGGCACCTTATTTTCAACCCCCTATCGTTAACTCAGTATTCCTGCCTCAATGAAAACAAATTCTTCCTGTGATTGGGGACTGTGATGAAGAGCCTGAATGTTGCATGTTGATTGCTCACAAATCGCTTTATATATGAACTCTTTATTTTTGCTTTGTATGCTAAAGAAGATATATTATCTTTTATAAGGGATTGAGTGTAGTTAATAGAAAAAAAAGTATAAGGAATTACTATTCCTTTTATTCTCTCAGGAAAAAAGGTAGTGTTTGTTAGTGATTGTTCAGTTAAGGAAAGCTAAACTGTATGAATTTATGAAGCTCATAGGACATTCTGAGGTGATTTCAGAAGATGATTTTTTATTGACCTTGTGTGAGAAATGTCTGCTAGGAAGTTAAATTTGTATGACATTAAAAATTAGTTTCAGATTTAAAGCTATTTTTCCTCATCACACAACCAGAACAATTTGCTGCAAAGCAGCATCGGTTTTCTGCGAGAGGAATTTACTAATCTTTCTTTCACCAGAAACTGATTTCATTTAGTTACAGAACAGATTTAAGTGTAACCCTGAACTGGTTTTTCACAAGGACTACAACAGTATTCAAATAAACTTGTTCAACAATATTCTCTATTCTATTTAATAACTTCCCCTTGCCTATTCTATTGTAGTAGAAATAAAATATGTCAGGAAATTGGTGATAGGCATAAGAAGATAATAAATTGAGAAGAGATAAACTGAATGGGAGATATCTAAATCTGAATATGGCCTGGTACTACATTTTACTGATGCCATTTACTTTTCATTTATATATATATAAAAGGAGCAGACACATGGATATGTTCCTTGACATAATTATTTTCTATACAATTCCATATTCATTTCCATATACAAGTCAGAATTACTTCAGTGTCAGAGCACTATATGGTTACTGTTCCATTTTTCCTGAGGTTAAATTGAATCTGTTCTTGTGTACTTATAATGTATCTTTTTTAGTGAATATTGAAAGATAAAATTCTAAATAAATTGCCAGATTAATTATTTTAATTCTCCTTTATAGCTTTAGCATAAGTACAGTCACGTAATTAGCAAATGACAGTCTCCTTATCCTGATTTTTATCTTTTATTTGTGAAAATGTGGTAGATACAGCTTGTCATGGCTTGGGTTTTAGTGATGTTCACCGGTTTTGAAGTGATAACCAGAAAGTACAGCACTGTGTGGGACAAACAGGTGGTATTTTGGCTTCTGTCTGCACTGCTCTTTGCAGTGTCCTTCCATTGCACTCTCACTCGGTGATGTTGGAAGATCTCAAAAGCAAGAAGATCACAGACTTCTGTAAGGTCACTCAGTGATAATCACATGATCAAGAAATCTAAACTTCAAATATAAGTATGTGACATTTTTGAAGAGCAGTGATTGTAGCTGCATCTTTCACATAAACCCATGTCAGTGTGGCCTGTTCTATAAATTATGGAGTGCATTTGTAGCTTGGTTTGTTTGCAAAAGGGGAATTTTTTCTCTGCATTCTAGAAAATTATGATGTAGAGTAAGTTGGCATGAAATCCAGGTTTAATTTTATTAACATTTGTTTGTATGGTTTCTAATACTGTTCAGTTATGTCTTTGGAAAAAAATTCCAAATCAAACAAAAAAGAGAAATCTACTGTAACTTAAATAAGTAGTAACTTAAGAAACTGAAATACTTTATATTCTTATGCAATAACCTGCTAATCAGCATTTATATATCACAGCTAAAATTGAATTAAATTAGATTGAAACTAAATTACAAGGTCCTGAGTAAATTGGATTTGGTAATTTACCATTGAGTCAATCTGCAACTGATGTCATAATTTAGATTTGCTTCTTACGTGAGAATGATGCCAAGAATTATTCTCCCCTTTGCAGTTTCAATTTGTGAGCGTGAAGAGGAATGATCATGCTTGGAGCACAAAACTAGGAGCTGGCCAGATGTTAATAATGAGTGTGTAAAGGTGCCATTGCAGGGCTTTCAGTTCATCTCTTTTTGTACTTGAGAGGCCAAGCTGAGCCTCAAGGACTCTCCAGAATTCTCACAGTAAGAGGTGTGTTATGGTCTGTGTGCATAAAACAGGCAAGACTGAAGATGCAGGAGAAATGTTGCAGATGTCCTATTTAGCTGTATTTAGAAACACTGATTTTATGTGCACTCAACGCTGTCTTGAGAGCTTTAAGGAATTTTTAGTCTTTGACCACTGACCTGTTTATGGTTTATCACCCTAAATTCTGACAGTTGGCTTATATCCAGAATGTGTGGGAAATAATTTGTATAACAGGTTTTTGAGAATGGGGTCCATATCAACATTTTTTTCTTTTTAGTTAGCTTTCAAATGGTATATTTCGTTTTTTGAATCTTAGAAAGGGGTGGTTTGACATGATTTCCTACTCTCAGATATAAATCTGGAGACTGTTTTATTAGATAATAGCGTGGCTTGCATAAATGCACTCCATTTATGAAACCTCTTACATATTTAGGGAAATTTCATAATATACCATATTACTGTGAGTTGTTCTTCCCAGCTGGAACAACGGCCTTGGGCATGAAGCCACACAGTTGGGCAAAATAATGGTATCATTTTATAGCTTGATAATGGCACCATTAACACAAGATATTATCATATCACCTTTTTATGGATACTTATATTTTAAACCAAGCTCTCTTATATGACATAAGTGCAGCATTGGAACAGACTTCAAAAAATAAAGGTGTAATTTTTCTTCCAGCAAGTTAAATATTGTAACATTTATGTAGCTATTACCTTTATTCTTTATAAAACAGTGAGCTTCTCCTTTAGACGCTTAATAGAAAAATGTATATAAACCCAGCAATTTTGCATCTGGAACAGGTACTCAGGTATAAGGTGTTTCTTGAGCCATTGAGTGTGACTTTTACTCCCAAACAGATGGGTGAATGCTCTGCTCTTGGCCAAATTGATACAGTTTATCATTCTTCCAGTCTCACAGAGCTGCCGGTGCTTTGGAGGTTATACAAAGCACAGGTTCAAAAAGTTAATTCCTGAGTGTTCTGAAACTGGAATTTTTAACTCCAGCCTGTTTGTCATTGCTGCTCTGCTTACAGACAGCAGCCTCAGCCCTGAACTCAGGCCGTGCTTCCCATAGCACATCTCCAAGTGCAATTCAGATGTGGAAGACCTCTCTCTGACAATCAGCTTCTTCATGACAGTCCAACCCACAGTAGTAAAGATTTCTGAGAGATTTTTTTATTCTTTAATAGGTCAGTTTTGTCTTTGGATGATTTACAAGTACTCTTAGGTCTGTTGCCAAACACATGCTTGTACCATAGAACCTAAAACCCTGACTCCCTTTTAGAAAATTTTTGCTAAGTCCCTTTAGCGTCGTAGCTTGTCCTTTTTAAATGTGGACTCACATCTCCTGGTCCTCATTGTCTGATGCTTCCACAGCATTTCACTCTCATCAAGTTGCCACTCCCTAAGCTGTTTCTTTGAGGATTTTTTTCTGTCTCCTCTCTGGTGATTCAGAGCTTATTCTCTCTGCTCTCAAAAGTGCAGTATGAATGTCCTAGTTCACTCCACTCAGACAACTAATGGGAATTTGGAAGTTCATATAAAGACACGGGTTAACAGAAATTGGTCACAATCTGCACTTGAGCATCAGGTATTAAAAAGTCCGCAATATAACATAAAATGAAGCAAAGAAGCTCAGATTAGTAGGGCAAAAATATGGAATTGGGACTATCATTTATGGCATCAGATAGCACAGGTTCTGTTTTTATTAAGGGGTGTGTTGTGCAATTTTACTACAATTCCTCTGAATAAAATTTAAGATCATCTTCTTATCTGTTCAGAGTTACCTAGCCCCAAAAAATAGATGAATTGTTGCTTAGATATTTGACCTTGAAATTTTTCAGGCAGTTTGAGTTTAAAATAAACATATTTATTCTAAGTTGTGTTGAAAGACTTACGGAAAATTATTAAGATTTTCTTTTGATTTGAGAGCTGTACCTTTCCTTTTACTTTAATCAGAATTCTTACATTCCAAAAGCAACATCTTTAACAGGGTGTCAGATGGAATATTGGTATAATAACTTGCCTAGGAAACAGATCAAAACCCAGCAATGTTCAATAAAGGAGTTGACCTGAAATTGCACTCGAGTTCTTGTATCTTCGATTTCTGTCAGAATTTCAAATTATAGCAAAAGAAATATTTGGAGACCATGAAGAGTCACTAAAATCCATAGATAGAATTTTAGTAGATAAGGGAAATAAGATGGAATTCTTTTTTAATGGGAAAAAGGCACCAGAAATACTTGTGGTAGAGATTTGATTGAATATTGAGATGTGTTCATCCTTGGCATTCAAATTTTTTTCCCGATAAAGAAAAAGTTAATAAATATGCAAAAATAGACAAGATTAGAACATAAATACTACAACAGAGCAGCAGTTTGTATTTAATGTAGTTTTGACTGAAAAGATATACAAAGATTCTTTGGTAATACATCTATTAATCTTCAATTTCAGAACAATTCAATTCTGTCATTTAAGTGTTTGAGTTGATTAATTTTTTCCTTTTTTTTTACAACTAAGATTGGGTATCAATTAAGAATGGCTAAACTTCTTTTTTTAAGATAATTTTAAGGCTTTAATGACTGAGGGTTATTGTATTATCTGAGAGTCACACAGTGGTTGAGATTGGAAGGGACCTCTGGAACTCACCTTGTCCAACTCCTGTGCTCAGGCAGGGTCAGCAGTACAGATTGCCCAGGACCATGTCCAGATGGATTTTAATATCTCCAAGGTTATTAATCAGGTGTCTTCCCTCCCTCCATATGTCCCTTTTTCTTTCCTTCTTGCCTTTCCTCCTTAATTGCTGGGTGTTTTTATTGCCATAAAAGATTTTATTTTGAATACTGGTGGAAATTCATCTTGTGTCTGAGTTACTGCACGAGTCTTCAGTGTTCTGTAGGCCTTGGTAATGTATCCATCATTATGGAATGCCTTTCACTGTGGGACAGAAGATCTGATCACCCTCTCCTGTTTTGTATATTCTTATTTTAGAAAATCACATAAATTTCAATGTTCTAATTTTCCTCTGTGGAAAATTCAACCTGCCTTAACCTTCCCCCAACTAACATAAAGGGGGCCAAAAGGGTGTCATCAGATTTGTGGGTGCAGTTAATTGTCATAGAACATGATCAGCTTTCCAGTTTGTCTATTGGGAAAAACAATTTTAACTCTCTGGTTAAATTAAAGTTAAATGAATGGTATTGTACAAAGATTGAGTTATTGAGTAGATATCACTTCACAGGGAATTATTCAGACCACTTAGGAAAAGGCAGAGAAGTGCCCTTTACAAACTCTGAGCATTAGACTGCAATAGGTGCTTCTGCAAGAGCAGGTTGCAGTAAATATGAATATTAGATAGCATCATTGTGTTAGGTGTTTGTCAACATTATCAGAATCAGGGCATGTCTTTCAGGAAGCTTTGATATAGCAAACTTTGGATGCCACTCAGTTTCTGTCAGAATAGCGGTTGGGGCTTGCTTTTTTTTTTTTATTTTTTCTCTTGTGCTATAATACACACTTGCAAGATGTCTTGTATTTTATGCTTTGAATTTAATAAAAAGCATAGTTATCTTTGGTAAAATACATGGGAAAGATTAAGTTTTACTTGAACTGGATAGTGTTTGTTGTTTCAATTAAACACTTCCAATGTGTGTGTCTCTGCACTTGTGAGTTTTGGAAGAATGGAGAGGAAATGAAATCTCTCAGAAATCTTTTTCCTGTCTTGTCTCTCGGTACTGACACATGAGCCTACTAACCCATACCAACAGCCTGGGAGAAGGGAAATAATCCTGCTTATTCATAGACTCACAGGATGGTTGGGGTTGGAAAGCACCATCTGGAGATTGTTGACCCCTCAAAGCAGGGTCAGCTAAAGCAAGTTGTCCAAGGATTGTTGAGTCAGGTTTTGAATATCTCCAAGGATAGAGAATCAATACCC
This sequence comes from Pithys albifrons albifrons, assembly GCF_047495875.1. NCBI lineage: Eukaryota > Metazoa > Chordata > Aves > Passeriformes > Thamnophilidae > Pithys > Pithys albifrons. Next base: position 8,353,562 of record NC_092466.1, on the reverse strand, counting down.
AACCTGTCTAAGCAGCCTGTGCCAGTCTTCAACTATCCATGTGGTAGAACAAATATCTTAGTTTTAAATGGCATTTCCTATATTTCAATTTGATTTGATTTAGGTTCAAGCTTAAAAAGGAAATTTGTACGTAAAACACTTTTAACTTACCATTTAAAAAAATTATTGAGAATGTATTTGTGCTGAAAGAATTTTGCAGTATAGAACATCTCATTTGTGAAAATCCCTTGTAAGCTTTAAATATGATCACGTGGTTTCGTTGTACTTTTTCCCCACCAGGATAAGTCAAGATTTTGGTAAACAACATAAATCAGCATTAAGTCCTCTACAGATGCATAAAATAATTGCAAAAACCCCTCACTCGCAGCAACAAACCAATTAAGTGTTTGCTCTCAGAAACAGTAAATGTACAAAAGCTCCATTTTTTATAAGTATGTTCTCATCTCAGTGCAAACCATGAGGATATTTTCCTCTGGATGGAGACTGACCTGTTATTCCTGTAATCAATTAGGAAATGAACCCAACCTTCCTTTTGACTGCAGCCAATGCATTTAGTTGAAGATTCCTTTCTGCTGGATACTTGTCCCAGAAAACTTGCTGAAAATCTTTTCTGGAATACTCTGAGGATGTTTCTTGCATATGACTCTTGGCAAAAGAGATACTTTTAAAATCTATGTGTGAGCAAGTTCACCCTGTGGGGAGTAAACAATGTGATTTTCATTTCTTAACTGTTTTTTTCAACACCTTCCTGTGCTTGAAGCCAGATAGTCTGAATCGTCTTTTAAGGCATTTGTCTCTTTGGGGATGGTATTGTTAATATTTGTTCCTCTGTGTCCTGCTCTATAGCTCTCTTAAAAAAGCCTGCTTGGCTTATAGAGTGAAATTACTGAAGTTTCTCAAATGATGTGATAATGTGATGATTTTGTGGGAAAAGTTATGGAGAAAATTGTGCCTTTTTTTTTTTAAATTTTCACAACTTTCCAGAAAAATATTTCAGGGTTAAGCCAAGTTTTCATTTCAACTTTTTTTTTTTTCTTTTTTTAAGAAGAGCAGGTTTTTTTTAGAAGAGTCGTTTTTCCAGATAAAGGCTCTTCACAATTGTTTTACAATTTTTTGGGCCAGCTCAGCAATTTTCAAAAGTAGTTGCTAAGGGAGTGACCAGAAACTGGTAGCTATGGGAGCAAAGAGCAACTTCCAGTTTCCAAAGTTTCTGCAGAAAACCCCATGCTTAGTCCTGACATTTTGTCTAAAATTAATGTGAATAATTGATGCTTTTATAAGTATTTTCTTCCATTTGCTTCTGTGATGTCTGATAACGTGAGCACTTGTGTAGGTGTCTTCCCTTCAGCTGGTGGATGTAAGTTCATCTCTCTTGTTTTCATTAAAAATCTTTCAGGCACTTAGCTTTAAAAATCAATCTCTGAGCCCACAGCTGTTCATGCAGGACACAGTGAGCTGCATTCTGAAGCTTTGATTTTTGGGAAAGAAAGTTTTGTTAGGGGATTTCCTGGAATTTACCATATTGCACTTTAGAAGCATTTTCCTAGGTAAAAGTAGAAATGATTTTACTGAGGCCCAGAGGAAGGCTAGAAGATACCCAAGCTTTATTTGGCTTACTCTTCCAAATACCTTTCTCACTCATTGCCCAACTTTGGTGCCACCCAGACTCAGTACAACAAATGAGGTGTTTTCGAATTGTAAAACAAACATCTGTGTAACAGAAACTGAATTTGTTACCTTTCTCAAAGTTCTTTTTCATGCAGGATCTTTGCCCTGGCTCATACACTTGTTTTGCAGGAAGATGTTATTCACTCTTTTGAGATCTGCAGACACCCTCTCTGTTCCTCCTCAAATGAAAAGAATCCAAACAGCTGCATAAGTACCCCCAAAAGCAGATCTTAATATTCCTCCCTCAAGCTGATATGAAGTATTCAACATGAGAAAGGCACCACCTCTGTCTCCACAGAGCTCAGGCATTCAGCACTATCATTATGGAGGGCTCTTGAAAAGTATTTTCCTTTGCTCTCTGAAAGCCTGAAGTGCTCTTGCTGCAAAAGTGTGTTTATTTTCTTTGGATTTTGCTTTTCTTAAAGCTGTTTAACAGACAAATGGTTTCTGTTCATCTGCACATACCTAATTAAGCAATTACACCTTCTGGAAAATATACTGGCAAATATAGCTTTTAAAAGTGAAACTAAAAAGTACTGTTACTGCTGATGAGTTTGAATATATGTTTTCCTCTAAACAACTAAGGTCTTTATGAATTAAAATAAATCTGCCTGAAGTTCCTTCCCCTTTGTCCATGTCCCTCCTGAGCTTTGCAGGCAGCCTCCTGGATCACAGTTCTAGGTGATACATGTCATATATTGCACTGTCATTTCTAGACTGCCTTTAGAGCCTTCTCTTACACTCGTTGTTTCATGGCAATGGCTGTTGCCACTTCCTATCAGTTAGTTCCTTGTGCCATTCCCAAAATCCAGCATGGCTGGTCTGGTTTGCTGGAAATGGTTTCAGCTGAGCAGCCCCTGCTTTTTGGTGTGGCATCATTTGGAGTTTCCTGAAACTCGGTTACTGATCTGCCTTTCCCCACCTCACTTCTGCAGGTTATTAAAAAATACACCATATCAAAGGTTCCTGCTTAGTGCCATTAAACATTTTCTGCACCTTTTACACTTTTCTGAACCTGACAGCATATCAGTCAATAATATGGTATATCAGTGATATATCACCCTGACTCCACAGAATGCATTATGAGGGTGAGTAAAGTCTAGAGCTGACAGTTATCTGTGGGGGTTTTTTTAATTTATTACAGTTTGCAAAGTAATAGGAGTTTCAATTGAGGGATAAAAGTTAAGTGAAAGTGAGCAAAATTAACATAACAAAATTGAATCACATTGTGTTCTGTTAATCCTCATAATTTAATTTTATTTTGTAAAATTGTCAGTTGTCACTTTTTGGATTTTGATCACCTTTTCAAGGAAGAACGTAAAACTAATTTTCTTCCTGTCATGTTATATATTTTCTTTCTTGGTATGCTGGGTGGCTTTTTTGGTTAGTCAACCACTTCCACTTTATTTGAAGCAATTAATATTGCACATTCTTGGGATTTGATGTTCTTTCAGCAGAAAATCTTGGAATAGTGTTGTGCCTTGTACAGATAACTGGACATCATCTCTTACTTACAAACTCCCACACTTTCCCTTCAGTTAAATAAATGTGCAATACAGGGAGCTTAATGAGTTGCATTTTTCCTTATTTATTTTTATCTTGGATTGTCTAAATTATTAAAGTTACTATGTGTCCTCTTATCTTCACTCACACTCACCCATGTAAATAACTCCCATACCCTTCTTTGGATACTTTGGTTTCTTTTGCTATGAGATGTGGATCTTCAGTAAAAGATTGAAATAATAATAATAAAGCTGATGAACATTTTCTCTGTACAGTTTAACGAGATTCCTGTATCTTCCTTTGCCACCATTTCACAATGATGATAAAAAATTTTCACTTGGGTACACACAGTCTTGAAAAAGCCTGTCTGACTTATCTCTTGGCTAGTTAGGATATACCATGAGAGGCAGCATTAAGCATTTCAATTTCTGGTCTTAGGATCCTGCTCTGAAATCCTGGTATTTCTGAAGCCAAAAGGAAGTTGGTAGTAGGTATTTACTTACCATTAATAGTAAGTGTAATTCACCTCAGGAGAAAAAGAGGTTTCTATCTGAAATTCTATGGTAGTGCTGTTCATAGGATGAACAAAATTCAAGTGTTTGTACTGTGAATGGCTGCTGGAATGGGGATTCCTTCCTCTTTTCAGAAGTTTAATTGCGTCAAATGTGCTCACAATGACTTCTGCTCTCATTGCAGCAGTGCTGTGTACATTGAGCAATTAGAGCCTCTGTCTTTCATGGGCTTATCAAGAGGTGAGGAGGGGAACAAGAAAAATACATCAATGAATTTCTTTGCTGACTGAAAATGCTGCTTTTTGGTTGTTTCACACATTTGAGGGGGGAATCACCAAGCACCATGCAAAAGATCAGAAACTGTAATTTCTCCAAAGCAGTATTATGTACATAAATCTTCTGAAAGACAGACACCTTTGGGATATCACAGGCCAGAGACTCCTGTGTAATCCATTACCCATGCTGATAGAAACCTTTGATTTGTGGGTTTAAACCTGAGGCTGAGGAACCTCATAAATATGCTAATCCGCAGTAATCAAGAAAAGTGCTATTGCAAATACAAAATTTTTATTCTGCAGCTCCAACAGCTTTATGGCATGCTCTACATTTATAACAATAAACTTTGGGAAATTACTCTCTTCATGTTTAAGAAAATGCTTTGCCCTTTTCTTGTCATCTCACAATGGGTTTACATACATTATTTTGAATGGCATGATCTTTATGCAAAATTCAGGGCGTGTTTTGCCTTTTCTAACCAAGTATTTGATTCCTAAAATGAACACAACATTGTATAAATTTTAAAAATTCAGCTTTTGTAACCTTATAAAATTTTATTATGATTTTTATTAGGCTGGAGACCAAGCAGTGGTTAGCTGGTAGATTGTCTAGGAAAACCAGTTATACTGTATATGTAAAAAGATAAGGATTTAGAGAATTTTTTTTAAAAATCATCCTTTTTAGTGCCACTTTTTCCATGTCTATTATATGTATTTTGGGCACATACACATAGGCATGAATGTTGTGTGATGCCATGACCATCATATGAAGTTCTGCAGTCATTCAAATTAGTGCAAATTTATTTATTTAGGAAAGGTGAAATTCATCTTCCGTGCAGGAAAGGACATTTTTCCTGTTTATAAACTTCACAAAATAGGACTTATGCTTTTCTTTGGTGCTGAAATTTCTGTGTACTGAGAAATCCCCACTAAGTGCTATACAAGTAAAAACAGTTGTGGTTAAAAGTCAGTGTTTTCCAGACATATACGACAGTTTTCTTCAGTTGATATTTCAGTTTTGCAATACTAATAATTACTTGGTAGATTTTGAGTAATCCTATTTCTAATCCATTTCTTAGGAAAATTGAGTTACTTTTAAAATGGAAGGAAAAATCACCAGTCAGTTCTGAAATAATTTATTTCTTTAGCTCTGATGAAATACCTGTCAAACATTATTACTTTCTAGTTTCTGTAATCAGTAATTACGATTTTTATCAGTGCCTGAAAGATTGAAATGTAAACACTGCTAATTTGAGCAATGTAGTGTTTTCCAGGGTGTTGGGTTTGTGCTTGCCAGACCAACTGTAAAATGCAGATGTATATCCTTGCTTAATATGTGTCTGATCTTTTTAATATTATAAATTAAGGTTCATTTTTTGCTGAGCTGACACAAAGCCCCTCATTCACTCTTCTCAAAATGAGATTATATTTTGGTTTCAGGTTTAAATGTGGCATTTTGTAGAAACAGGGCTGCCATTAGCCTCTTAAAAACGGGGTAGTTCAATACTTTAAACTCCCTCAGACCTTTTAACTCTTTTAAATACCCTTGGTGTGGTACATACACCAATAGGATTTGTGTGTGTTCACTTTGCAGAGGGTTTTCTGTAGCTGCCCCAAGGGGAATGTCTGTGCAGCCCAAGGCAGCTCAGGGGCTGCTCCTGCTCTGTCCCAGGCACACACTCACTGCTGCCTTAGGGAGCTCTGTATTCCTAGAATTTCAGAGCCTTTGCTTTTAGCTCTTCCTGTGGGAAGAGGCTGAGCCACCCTCTGCACTTTCTGGTGACTGCTGTGAAGTGACCCTTTTGCTTCAGTGAGATGTTCTCAGAGTCATGAAGCAACTTTATAAAGTTAAATATACTCTGCCACAGTTGTATTAACTCTGAGCTCAACTTCATCCTCCAGGATTTGTTTTTTTTTAAACAGTCTATGTGGATTCTATAAAATACACAATTCAAATGCCCATCCCATCCCACCAATAACTATAGAAAAGTGACTTAAAAATTGGCTGTTAGTGGCAATGGTGAGGCATTTTCCTGGCTAGAAGAACTCTGGAAGAAATCCAGGTTGCTTCATCAGCTGCAGCCAGTCTGACAGAGCCACATGACAGAAGTGTGCCAGCACCAGCACATTTAGACTTGCCCCAGTAATTCTATTTTGACATTTATGAAAACATCATATGGGCCTTTGCATTTGAAGTTGTATCCTTTATACTCTCTTCTGAAAAGAGGTAGTACTTTGGTTTTGCTTTTTTAATGTGATGTTTTTTATTGAACATTTTCCCTCAGAAATGCATGGCACTTTGCAGAGTGAATTTAATCTGGGGTAGCAACTGGTTGGTGAAGAATCACAAACAATGTGTAAAGTTAGTTATTTTCTGTGTTTATTTTTTGAATAAATATAATTTACAATTTTGATGAATTATGGTATTTTGCTAGTTGTTTGAGTAGGATTTTCTATTAAGGGCAGGGATTCCTGATGTTTTCCAAGCTCACTGATCATGCTACACCAGATAAGAATGAAGTTACTACCACACAGCACCCAGGTGGTTTCTCAGAGTCTTCAGATGTAATATGTCTAGTCTGTCCTTGAGCTAATTTAGGTTTGACAGGAAAAAAGTCTAAATTAAAATGTCAGAATGGAAATTGTTTTTTGAACAGGAGTGAATCAGAAAGGATCTTGAACCCAGGTGTATTTGAACATGACTTGTAAGGGAAGCACTGTAGGTCAGAGGACCATGGAAGTTTTTTAAGAGAGTTAAGATGAGCCTGCAGTTGTCATTGTTTTATCCTTAGTGTGAGTGCTATTGGTAGCAAAAATAAAAGCCAACTGAAAAGATGAATCAAGAAACAGAAAGGGATCAAGAATCTATTTTACTTTGAAAAATGTCAACATTTAATGTGCTTTGTTTATCAGAAGACCAAGATGCTTGATGGTGAGAGGGAGAGGGTTTGACATATCAGATGGATTTAGGACAGCCTTAGGAAATTTGAAGATTGGTGCACAGAAACCCAGTGTAGTCTGGCAAGAAATGCAGAGGCCTAAACATGGTGGAATCAGCAAAGATCAACCTGAATATTGGTTGGTGGCATACTCTGATTCCAGTTCAGGCAACACCCAAATGTGGGGCCTCATTAAGAGAAAATTGCCCTGTTTTTCTCAACTCTGGTGGGGCTGGATGAGGAATGAGAGGCCAGTTTTTGGTGTCACCATTTAGAAAGAGTATTGAAAAGATGAGGGAGTCCAGTAGAGATGCCACAGAGACTTTTAGGGACCTGAAGCATAAAGGCTGTACAGTCTGGGCTTGATTAGTCTGGCAAAGACACTCCAATAAAAGGCTAAAATTGCTTGTGGAGGAGTTACGGAGGTGGTGAAGGCAAGTTCTTGATGTAGTTGCAGGAAGTAAAACAAGAGGGAGTGAAATCTGCCCCTTGGGAGATTCAGGCTGAAGATTAGAAGAAATTGCTTGTGTGAGCAATGCTGCATTGAGGAGAGTTTCCCGGAGTGGCTGTGGAGGTTTTCAAAACTTACCTGGAAAAGGCCACTGTTGACCTGCTGTGGTGCTGGCAGTGGCCTGGCTGGGAGTGGGAACTTGAACAACATGAACCTGGGATGTCTTTTCCAGTCCACATTTCTGCCACTCTGTGACGATAACACGTAAGGAGAGCACATTCCATAACAGGTGCAGCTTTCCTAATGTGAAACTCCTTTATTTATCAAGTCTTAATAAGATGTCAGAGGAAGTCATAACAAGAAAGCTGGAACCTGGTGTTGAAAGGGAAATTCATTTCTAGCAAGTGACAGAAATGGCTTTTCCCTAATGTAGTTTGACGAACAAAACTGTCTCGTCATGCAATGCTTCTCTTTGTAGTAAAATTTAATCATTCAGCTCTGTCTGACAAATTCTCTCACTCCATTCCCTTCACTTCTGTATCTTATTTTTTCTGCTTGTCCATTTAATCTAGCCAGGCTTTTAAAAGCAAGAGTTTTGGAAAATGTTGTCTAGAAATCTGCTGTTTCATGCAGTTTGTAGGAGAACTCAATCCTGCAAAGATTTATGCTTAAAGTAACTTTCCAGTACTATAGGTCTTTGTGTCAATTACTTTCAATGGTTTTTTACTTAGTTTTGAAACATGTAATTTCTCTCTCATCTATATATTTTAATTTTCTTTCATTCTTTCATTGACTTTAATATTCAATATTTCAATTTCTTAATAAGGTCTGCATTAATCATTATAAAAATGTAAAATATTTTGCATATTGAATAAAACTCTAAGTTAGATAACAGTTCCTCTCCCTCAGATTTTCTCCTTCCTTTCTTGGAGTTATTAACTGAGGGATTCTCTGTGTGGTACCTATTTGTTCGTATGTGTACACAAACACAAAATTAAATAAAGTGAAATACTGATGTATACATATTGAATTGAGTAGGCAAAGTGTCTATTAGGTAGGAAAAAAAATCAGCTGTTATAACCTTCTCCAGGAATGTCTTTCAACTCACTTGAATACAAAACTAGATTGTCTTTCAGCCTCTCATGACTCTGAATAGTGGAAATAATATCCTGTAATTATACATTGTTTGAGAAATGAAGGGGTGGGTATTTGGATGATCTCGTGAATGCCACCCTGAGAGACAGGACTTCAAGCAGGCAGAGATAATCTATGGGAGCTGTTTATTAAAACTGCATGTGAAGGCTGCGATTCTGAGCCTGATTTTGTTATCTTTCATTTCCTATTTATGTTATCAGTATGTATGTTTTGTTATCACTAAATCTTGTCATCTGGGAGGACTGTTTGTCAACATCAAACTAAATTCTTTGCAGGCATCACCACAGTAGAAAGCAGTAGGATTCTGCCAGCAGGCACTCAGCTCCATATTGCTTCTCAGATCATTTAATCCCAATAAGGAGAAATATTTCTTTTGCCTATTTCATCATTAGGTTGTTTTACAAAAGGACCCAATCAGTACTTGCAACTCATGGGAGAAATTTATTTCACCTGCCATTATTTATGGTCTAAGTTTGAGATCAGATCTGTAATCTAAATGAATCACAGATTGCCTGTGTTGTTAGCAGAGAGAAAAGGCAGCTCCATGGGGTAATTCCAGCCAGGTTAGGAGAGTCCCACATCTATTTTAGAGTCACTCACCTATGAAGTGCCTTCTCATCTCTGATGATTATTATAAACTGGGTGACAAATTTTGACTAGGTTCTTGCATTTGACTAGATTTGATGTATTCCACATGACAAAATTCAGATAAATTTTCTTCAAAATTTGTTTTTCAAGTTCTAGGAAAGCCAATATATAAAATAAATATGTGGAATTTTTAGCCTCCGTGATTTAATGTTTCTCTTATTTAGACAGAAGTAATTTGTCTGTAAGTTAGTCCTTTTCTTATCACGTTTTCTTGGAATTTCTTCTTTCCAACTGTAAAGAAACACATTTTATGTTTTGCCTGTTAAACATTCCTTTGGGGAACCTGACAGAGTTTCCCACTATCTGTCTTCCACTTGTGGAGATAGTTAAAGCTTAATGTGAAAGAAGAGTCAGTACCATGTTTCACTCCCTCTAAAAATACCCTAATATATAATTGTACTTACAATTGTACTTATATTTAAACTAAAAACTTACCTTTTCCTTTGTAAATATTAATCATTCAGTAATCATGTATTTACTGAGTTTAAAGATATCCATAGGTCCCACTCCCCATTCCCAAATTATTATATAGTACGTAATAATGTCTTTAAAATACTTTATAGTTGGTCTCTGCAGTCATATTTCTAAACTTCATACAACCAAAGCCAAGTGTGAAAATGTATCATGTATTTAAATTTTCATTTCCAAAGTAGCACAGCATTTCCTCTTTTACATTTTCCTGATTAAAAAGTTATGCACAAAAACGTGCCCATCTACACAAATATTTCTGCTCAAGTATTTTCCTCAGCTGACTCGAATTTGTTGTCTGAAGTTGCCTCAGTCAAAAACTGTTCCTCAAGAAAGTGTAAGTGATGGACAACAAATTGTGCTAACCTTTATGTTCAGTCAATATCCATCTCTTCTGGTTCAGTACATACACAGTGCCAGTGTGGGAGTGGATAATAGTTTTATCCAAGAAGAAATTAAATTATGGTTTTGATGATACTGAAGGAAGTAATAATTCTGGAGGGTTTAAGTGTGCATAATCAACACAATCCAGGCAGTTTAGTTTGGGTTATGTCTGATCTTATTGCATTATGCTTCCAGGTTTAATAATTAGCCCTTCTAGTAGAGTTTTACTATGTATTTATTTTAGTTTCTCTCATTTGTTCATTTCTAATTTATTAACAGTGGGAGATGAAAGAATTTTATTAAGGAAGTATTTGTTCATTGTTTGAGAGCCTGAGCAGGTAGAAGTTTACTTTAGTGGGTAATGTCATGAAATGGAGCATAGATTAAAATTGCTTTTTGTGTACATTATTTGAATATATGAAACATTTCACAGTTTAGGTTCCTGTTTACTGCAAACATGGAATTTTGATTTAGTGAACTCCCATTGTGCTTATTTTTCCTTCTCTTTTTCCTTTTGCATGATTGGTTTCATTAGAATTGCAAAGACAGCTTCTTGACAGCTGTACTTTTAAACTAAAACACAGAATTCTGAGGGCAGACTCACTATTTCCATATGAAAGATGCCCCTGAGTTAGACTTTCAAGATTGTCTCAGTTTTGTGGTGGAACAGATCTTGACCTATTGTTCTGTAGGACTGTGTTAGTGCTGTGTGTGATAGTCAAGGTGAACACGAACTGCAGCAACGGCAAAGAGATGAAACTTTCCCTGCAGATATGAACTTCTGAAGGCTGGAAAAATCTCAGTGTTCAAAAGTTGCTCCTGTTTCAAGACCTATTCCACCCATCATTATTCAGTATAAAGTGTATGTGCCACTTCATGCACACAACCAAAACATGAAAAATTAAGAAATACCCTGTGTTGAAATGTGGGTAGCAATGAATTGTGTGCAGAGTTCTGGCACATTCTGCTGGCTCTGACTTTGGAATCCTTAATTGCTATAAAAGATTTGCCAGCTGTCACAGTGCCTTGTCTTCCAATTAGGTCATGTGGTGTAAAGAATGTTTGCTTTTTAAAAAAAACATATTTTTCAAAGACTTAAACATGGCAGAGAAAAAAGATAGACATATCTTTGCTCATTGGAACAATCCCTGCAGTTAATTTATCACTCAGCAGCTTTTCTTCATCTACCTTTCTATCTCTTAAGACTGTGAGCTGGAACATACACATAACCCTTTTGGCTTTGGAATCTTTTCCTTCTGTCTTTGAGTTTTTATGGCTGTGGCTTTTAGAGTCTACATTTAATCTGTATATTGGTGTTACTTTGATCTAATGAGATACAAATGTAGTTCAATATAAGGCTGTACATGAAAATTAAATTTTAAAATTTAATAACATCATCAGTAAATTAAATTTTAATTTATTATTATTATTATTATTATTATTATTATTATTATTATTATTATTATTATTCGTATTAATTTTCAGATCATCCAGATAAAAATCCAAGCAGAAATGTTGATAGAAAGCCCCCACTGATAACACTGTTCCTAGAAGTTCAAGCAGGCAAACAGGTCTTGTTGGTTGAAGTTTGTACCTTTCATTAAGCCAGGTGGATAGCTGGGAAAGTCAGACAAACTTTCAGACACAAAAGTCCTTCTTCACATCTGATACAGAAGCATCAGACTTTAAAGGTAAATCCAAGTTGAAAGGAATTGCTCAAAGTTTAATTACAGAGCATTTTTCATACCTCTAGGTCCTGCTCCTCACAAGTCCTTTACAAGATGAACCTTGAGTCCAGGATCCAAAAAGCCCTGGCACGAGCAGGAGCATTGGCTCCATGTCACCTTAGTGTTCCATGTACATGCTTAGCCCTTCATGTTTCACGTCTTTTTCATACAACTTGCCCACCTTATCAACTCCTGCTCTTCTCTCACCTTCCCACTCTACTCCACACAGAAAAGATCTTTTATATGATGTAATATACCAAAATGAGCAATCTTTTATTTTTAGTTTGAATTCCTCTGTTCTGAGCATCAAAAAGAGCTTCCATGCTAAGAGATTTTTTTCACTTTTTTTGATCTTGAGGGAAAATATTGATGCACACAACTCTTTCTTCTTATCATAGATCCTCATAGCTGGAGTTTCACCACTATTAGAACACTCCAAAATACCCCACAAAAAATCCTCATGTCAGCTGCTTGAGGCAGAGATTCTCAAATCAGAGGACAGTTTTCATTGTTGATTCAGGTGACTCCCAGTTGTTATTTTTTTTAAATTCACAAACTAAGGAAAAGTTTAAACAACTTTATTTTTTTTTCTGTGAACCAGGTGTTGAGTTTAGACTTTGCCCTGCTGGAGTACAAAGCTGGGAGTTTCTAAGTCGGGCGATGCTTTTATTTCAGCAAATTCACTATAGCCTGATATTCTAACGATCTTGTGCTAGAAGTTTTTTTAACAGCAAGTGACAGAACTTTAGGCCAGCTATAAATCAAACGGCATCACTTTTCTTCAAGGGACATTCAAATGCTGTAACCAATTTGTAAGGAAAAGAAAATTAACCTGTGTTATGGAATCAGACTAAAGATTTTGTTGCATACCTTGTTGCCCTCAGAATATTTTTTCTTTTTTGAGTGGTACAGTTTTGGATGACATTATTGTGAAAATTATGACTTCTGGTTCACCTTAATATTTATAGTTAATTTATTTTTCTTTGCTGTCAATGGCAGAGTATTTAAGAAAACTAAACATCCATTTTTTGTAAGTTTCTGCAAAACCTGTCATTATTTATGTTTCAAAGCAACAATATTGGATCATAAAATCAGTGAAAGCTTTTACCCAGAGCCAGACAGGGAAAAGAACTTTTAGTGTTGTAGCTGATGAGACGTTTTGTAGTGATTTCTGTAAAGGTGAGAAAATAGTTTGATAGAATTTACGATAGGTGGTTGTGTGTGAGCTTGGCTTTGAACAGAAGCAGAGACCATGGACAGTGGCTGAAATATCTCATATTGTTGTCTTTCTTATAGAAATCTAATACTAGTGAATGAAAAAAATTAGAATCTGCACCTGGACTTGTGTTTCAAGGAATGTTTTACAGTGTTATATGTAATCCTACTTCTATTTTTCAGTGTTAAAGAAGACATGTTCCTCTTATTCAAGGGAAAAAGTTTTATGCTGGAAATTCTGTGTTAACTCATAGAAGTTATCCTTTGCCACAAAAAATTATGTTCCACATGGCACTTGGTTCTGTTCCATAGGAAATGATGGAAAGGATATTTATCTGTATCTTCATTTTAAGAGAAGATAGAGATAATATTTGTGGGATCCGCAAGCTTTTCAGATGCTTTGGGGAAAGAAGGCTACTTAGGCATGATAAACATTAACAAAGGAGATATTTGTCTCCAGTATCTCTTAGTCCAAAGTGAAAATCTGGGGTTGAAAGAATTTTCCTTGGCTTGTCCCTTATCTATATAGGCACAAGCAAAAAGACAACAGCATTCATATCTATATGAAAACCCATGGAAATGAAGCTTTTTCATTGGATTCTGGTTCTTTTCATCAGTCTTGGGTTCCTGACATTTGTTTGCTTCTTTGTGACCTACTTATAATTAAAATATGTATTCTTTTTGTTAATATTCTGTGTGGAAATTAGTCTGATGCGTGGTACTGTTTCTTCAGAAAATACTGTAGTTCATCTTTTAAACATGAACTCTAATGTAATTATTAGAAGATGTTTGATTAAAATTGGAGATTACTTCTGGGATGAAACTTTATATTCACCTGTGGTTTTTGCTTTAACCTATGAGTACTTCCAAGAAAATCCCACACAACCAGGCAAGGAAGGTTTCCAGGCAGATATTCTACCACAGGTGTGCAAACATGAACTCCAGCAAAAGGACATTGCAGTTCCCTTGAGTAGGTGATTAGATTAACAGAGGCTGAAAAAGGTGAATTCATTCCTTTTGTGTCCATTTCTGTGCAAAAATGACCTGTCCCATCCTGAGTTTAGGAAAATACAAATAATTTAAACATTAGTAGGCATATAAAATCATTAAAATATTGGTTATCTACTTCATCCAAGCACAGCAATCCACTTAAGCCAGGCACATATAAGCACATCCAGGCACATTTCCTCTCTAGACAGCAGACTAGGAAATTAATACACTAAATAATATTCTGATTCCTTTATGAAGTATCTTTCATGAGAATTTGGACTGAGAAATTTGAAATATCTGTTTCCTGTACTGAATTCTAGAGGTCCTAAAATTGTTTTCATTGCTTGTAATTGTGCAGTGTTAGTGAAAAGGGAAATTCCATTTTAGAGGTGTGTTCGTGTGATTGTGCTCCCTACACTTATTTCTGGAATGCTGCAATTTAAACGCTGTTCCTTCCTTAGGCTTGTAAGTAATCTGATCTATGTTTGGCTGGCACAAGGCACAGCAACACCCTTTTAATACTGAAGTTTACAATTCAGCTTTTCCCTAAAAAAGAGAGAAAAAAAATTTCAGCATCATGAGTTATCATTTCAAGAGTTCACGTGTCAGCTGTGAAAGGCAATCAGAGTAATTTGGTGTAATTACTAGTCAAGATCAGATCTTAAATGTGCAAAGATCTCTAAAAACAACAATTACAACAGACTGTGAATATAGTTAGATAAACACTGTACAGTTCAAAGTAGAAGATTCTGTATCTCTTTAGTTTGATAATTATAGACTGGAAAACTGAGCAAGACAGGGGCTTATGGATGTTTGTAGATATCACAAATATTAAGTACTGTTCTTAACATGAGCAAAAAAGCAGTTATAATGATAATTATAGGCTGTATTGCATGCAACTGTGAATATTTGTATGTATATGCTCTCTTAGAGATAATTCTTATATCTTTGCAAAAAAGTACAGCAAGGAGCTGAACTAATGCATACCCTGGTGAGGCTGTAAAAAATGTGGCCCAAAAGAATATTTATTACTTTGTCTTTAAAGTAATTTGCTTTGAAACTGTTTTATTATGCACCAGATGTATCTTTTTTTATGAAGTTAACACACATATTAATTTTGATATTACACAATTAAATTATTTAAAATGTATTCATTTTAAGCACTATATGTTATTTGTCTTCTCTAAAACCTTGTTTCAGTGTTGTTTTTAAAGTGGAAAATGGTGATAGTCAAAACAGTTGACTATAAAGAAGACAATTTATAACAATATGATTTCTTAATATTTTGCTTATTGTTTTTATATGCTTTTATACTAATTTTACTGTTCATTCAGCAGATATTTCTATTAACTTTACTTCAGTTAAAAGAGTATATTCCATTGTTTGTATTTCGACACCAGCAGTGATATGGGAATTAGTTGCTCATCTCACTTTATGATAAATGCAGGTGTGTGCACTCCAGACTGAAATTGCACTTGTAGCTAATCATCCACAGAGCCATAAAGCCCTAGCCTAAAAAGAGCTGTTGAGTCTGAAAATGTTTTAATTTCCTTCTATTTTATTTGCAGATTGCCTTCTCACAGCACAATACTATCATGGACCTGGTGCAGTTCTTTGTCACCTTCTTCAGGTAAATTGCTTTTTCTGTCTTCTGACTGAATTTGTGCTGATTCTCGACCGTCAAACCAGTATCTTAACAGCTTCTGAATCTTGAGAAGTACCTGAAAGGAAGCCTTTAATCTGTGTTCCTTAATTGCACTAGTGGAGGATCCAGCCATTGCCCTGGAACTGCAGGCAGGTGCTGGAATCTTTCATGTGTTTCATATTCAGTGGTACCATCTCCACACTTCATAAAGTTTAGCTGGGTTTGTTCTATATATTACAGTGGTTAAGAGGAGCCAGCTAAACTTAAACTAGTAATTTATGTGTGTGATTCTTTTATGAACACTTTTAAAGAATTGTTGAAATGATGACTCTATTCAATATCTTGTTATTTTTAATAAAGCACACCTAATCACTACTAATGCTTTCATGTGTTAGAGATTAATTGTGAAAGGCAGCAGGTGATGCCTGAGGTTTGATTGTGGCAGCAATGCAGGAATGACCTTCAAATGCAAATGGACAACTTTTCTGGGATCTGGACAAAACTCCACTGAAAGACTTCTTAAAAGTTCAACTGTCTTATAAAATGTCAGAAATCTGAATATCCATGGGTTAGTTACACCACTTTGAAATCTTCCTGTGAAGATATTCCCCAACAACCATGAGGTGTGCCCAAACTGTGAGCAGTGACAGACAAATATGTTCATCAGGCTTTCTGTGTTTCTGGTACTGCCAGGCCATTATTTCACACAGTCTCAGTACAGCTTTTCTGTTTACTTCAATCACTGTGCTGAGGAACCGTACCTGACCAGTCAGACTCTTGAATACTGTGAACAGACCAAGTTCTGTTTATTGCTGTCACCAAAATGGGCACAGAAATGAACAGAGCCTGAAGTTTTCTGAACCCAATGTATTGGCTAATGGAGCAGGGTTTAGTAGATGATGCAAAATATCCCATTTGGCCTCATTTATCACAAACAGAGCAATAAAATGCTGATTGCCTAAAGGTCAGTCTAGTAGTGTTTGGGATTTTTAGTTTGGGGGGGGGGATGCTGTGTTTTGGTGTTGTTGTTTATTGGGTTTTTTTGGGGTTTTCCCCTCTTTTATTTCTGGGAAACTGCAAGGTCTAAAAATTTATCATGCTTATGCAAACTTTAAGATTACAAACTCGTATAGAAGAAAGCAAGGTCTGTCTGTCTGTCCAAGTATGACAACAGAGTGCACCCTGTGACAAATGGCAGACAGACTGAAAGCAGTTTGTGCTCTGTGCCCTAATGCAGCCCCAGGAAAGGTGAACTATAGGCTCTTTGGTGGTGGAGCCATCCCTATGGATACAGTGCATTACCTTACATGGTGTGACTGTCTCTTGTGACTTGTTCTGCATAAATTCAAGCTCACCATGATCCTGATGAAAGCAGAGGTCTGTCTGCCTGAACACTAAGCTAATTGGAAACCAAGGCAAATGTAGTCCCCCTTAGAGAAAGACTGTAGGAGAGCTGGCAGCTCTCCTGCCACTGTCTTTGACTCAGGCCCAGACTAATTACACAGCCAAGGCTTTCAGCTGGCACTCAGTTCAATGGGCCCTTGCAGAGCCACGTTAATAATCCACCTTTGGAACCTGCAGAAACATGTAAAGGAATCAGGAGATGCTGTGAGTGGTGCATTGCAGTGATCCAAGCAGGGTACCAGCCTTGATGACAGGGCAGCCTCCAAAGACATGTACAAAAAAGGATAAAATTTCATGGTTATAATGAGAAATAGAGTGTTTAACAAAGAAATCATCTCAAGTCTTGCTGTAAGGTATAGTACTCTTCTACAACCGAATCGGTGTGAAGGTGTCTGTAGGGATAGTTTAGATGTCTGGGAGCTGGAGCTTTTGTATTGTGTTTCTAAGAAAAGTAGAGAAGCAAAAAGAATAGAACACTGCAAAGAACCTGAGAGGAGAAAGGAAGGGAAGGGAGAGGGGAACTTGAGTTGGTTCTGAATGAAATGACTGCATGAAAAAAGTTATTTAATTGCACTGTATTTCCGAGGTTATCCCAGGCCTATTTCTTGGCTAACTGGCTCTTTCCAAGAGCCTTCTATCTTTTTTTCAGTGTTATGCTTTTGGGCATGGAGTTTTCCCAGGGGTTAAAGTCCACTGATTTTTTATCAGAGAACCAAAGCAGCCATGGGTAATGTCCCAGCAACACTCCCAGCTCGTAACAGCTGTGGGTGTGGGATCCTCACTGACATCAGAGCGAGCAGACAGTCAGACCATGGGGATGATCCAAAGAAGAAATCAGCAGGCTGATTATCACTGGTCTATTAGTGTCAATGAGTTATAAATAAATGTAGGGAAAGTACTTCATGTACCCTTTACAGAAAACTGGAATGAAAATTTCTGGTCTAGACACCATTGAAACTCTCAGTAGCCATTAAATTGGATGTTATTTCTACAGGATCACTAATCTAAAAAACTTGCAGAATATTTATGACCAGGAATTGTAGCAATAAAAGATTTATATTTTTTTCACACTACTGGACAAAGTTGTACCAAAAGGACAGCATGAATAAGTCCTTTCCATAATGGTTGATAGTTTTTGAGCCCTTATCTGAAAATTTAGTTTCAAAAATTTGTAGCCTAAATGAGTTATATTGGTTTGTTTCTTGTTTTATGTGTTTTTTTGTTTGTTCATTTGTGGGGTTTTGTTTTGTTACTGAATGGCAACATGGTGTGTTATCTCTGTGGCAAATCATGCTGGAAACAGTAATAACCTAGGTCATATTTACTAGGATTATTGATACAGAAAATTATTGTGTTTAAAGATAATTTGGATGTGCTTGACAACAAAACGTATTTCAACATGCTTTGATGAAGATGCATTTCTGTTTCTCCCATCTGGTATTATATTCCTCATGTTCTGAGGGTGTGACATAACACTGTTCACCCTGGCTGCCCAACCACAGCAGCAAACAGGTCAATTTGGCAAGAACAGCTTTTCAACAACCATTCAAAAGTATATTTAAAACTGTTAAAGTAGGTTGTGTTCCAAACTAAAAGAAGAAATAGACATTTTACTGCTTGAATCAGAAACATCAAAATAACAAGCCTGTTTAGAACTGTGCTGATGTATCAAAAAGAACCAGCTTAAAAATACTTTTCTGTGAACTATTTTAAAAATATTTTTCTGTAAAAACTTTATTTACAACTATTCATAATAAAGCACAAATGCTATGATTAGCTCTGCAATTAGTGCTTGACATACCAAGATATCGATATTCTATATCCTGGAAACAAAAGTTATAGAAATAAAAGTTATATTGAAAAAATAAGCAGAATCTTCTTGCAGCCATAGTGCTCCAGACTGCTTTTAACTCTGTGCATACTTTGTTGCTTTACTCATTGCCTTGAAGACTTTTAGCTGTCACACAAGTTGAGGAGTGTGTGACTTTTTTTCCCCACCTGCTTCAAGGAAGTACAGATCTCATGAGGAAATTCACAGGCAGCAAATGTGAATGATCATTCTTCTTACGAAGAAATGCGGTACCCACAGTTACAGAAAGTCTGTTCCTGTATTAACCTGACCAGCAGAACACTTAATACGCTGAAGTTTGGCTTTTTTCCCCTGAACTATAAGTGATAAAGAAATTTTCAGTATTTTCAAGTCTTGCTTGAATAATATGGTTTTATCTGAGTAGGTTCCAGGACATTTTTTGGCATGAAAACAGCTTTATTTTCTGAAAACATTCTTAACTTTTTATTTAGATCATCTTTTATCATGCATAAAAATTGACTGTTCAGTAATGGTTACTGTTTATTATATATGATTTGAGTAAATCCAGAACTGAGAGCCAAGAAACATTTGATTTCTAAAACAGCTTTATATACAATTGTAACAGTAGAACAGAATTTATAACAGTACTCATGCATTTCTTGGAAAATTATTTGTATTAATAATCTGAAGCAGGAGTTCTGGTAAGAAACGTGCTTTTATCTCATACTCAAACCCCAGGCAAGCATGAAATCGGTGCAGATGGCAAAGGTCAGCTGTTGGTGCAGTTATGATAGGAAATTATACACACCTGCCACTGTCATAGGTACTTTTGTAAAGGCCTGTTCAAGTGCATGGTACCAACTACAAACTAATCAGCACTTCCTCTGAGTGTACATCTCTATACCCAGAACTGTTCCTTCTGCTGTCTCTGGTACTTTGGGTGGAGCAGGCAACAGTGCATTTTATATTTGCCTGGATTGCTATACTTTAGTCACTTTTATAGTCTCTTTACCACTACGAATTAAAGAATTTAGAATTTTTAATGAGTAGAGCACTGTTAAATAATGGGGATACTTTGAAAGTTTGTTTTCTCTGTGCTTTTTCAAATTCCATGAAAAATTGTGATCATTTAGGGTCAGGGGTACATTCTTTCTGAAGAATTTTTCTGTGAGCAGTATAAGTGAGGGAAAACAATATTCAAAATATTCAAAATGTTGCAGTGGAGGGAATGGGCATTTAGGGAAGGACAAGCAGAATTGCAGCAGGTACTGAACAACAGGTTTCTTAACCCCAAATGTACAACTGTGTGTCAGAATCTCCCAAGAGTCCCTTCAGTTGCGTTTCCTGCAGTGGCTGCAGGTGACAGGTTGTGTCAGAGCTCCCAAGAGCTGCAGCACTTGAATCTGCTGTTCTGGGTGTAAATTTGCAGTGTGGGAATTCCTTCTCTTTACCAGACTTCTTTGGTCTGTATTCCTGGCCTCATGTTTTGGTTTTGTTGAAATGAAGGATGATATATCAGTGCCAGATTTTGGCATGCTTACCTTTATGAGGTCAAATATTGATCTCCATTAGAAAGACATAAGAATGTGTTGGGAACAGATCATGTCCACCACGGCTGGGTCCTCAGAAAATGTAGAGGTCTTATAAATCTGAATTAAAATATTTTATGGCAATATGCAAATCAAGTTATCTTAGTGAAATGGATTTTACATTTGGGGCTAGAATAAAATCGATTTTTACTTAGTGATGCATTAAACATTTGTCACCTCACTTAGAAGCAAACCATTGTTTGACTTCCATGGGACAAGCACGTCTGTACTGTGGTGGACAATCTTGAGCTGAGTTCCTTTTTAAAATGTTTGTTTTGAAATTTTGAATGTAAATTTATCTCTTCCACTCTCTGAATCACACTTAATCTTTGTCATCACTGTAGAGTTCTTTGATAAGCTCATGTTTCCTGAGCAGGCAGCCCCTTGTTACTGGCCTGCGGGCAAAGGAGGTTCCCAGTACCTTTGGATCAGTGGCTTTCCAAAACAAGGGATGAGTCACTTAATCCATCAGTGAACAGAAGAGCTGTTTGCCATTAGTTTGTTCCTGTTTTCTTTCTGTCTTTATCCTTTGAGTCATTTGGAAGTGTGTGAGAGTGCACCAGGGCTTGGATTGCAACAGACACTGTTCCTCAAAACACAGAACAGTTGCTCAGATATCTGAAGGTGGGCTGTGTACTTGCCTGATGGAAAACAGGTGTGTGATTTTTCTTCCTTCAAGCAGGTGCATTTAAATTTGGAAATTCCCACTTCCTTTATGTATCAAATACAGCAGGTGAGAGCTGTTTGTTGTGCTTCTTCAAGTGCTCAATCCCAACTTCTGCTCAGTTCATAATCACTGGAAATAAGTTCTGGAATTGCTTAAGTGCAGAGGATTGTTTTAGGGTGGAGATTTGTGTGATAGCAAAAGGATATTTAGAGAAAAAAAGAGAAAATCTTCATCATATATGATGCTCTAGCCCAGCACTCCAAAAACCATCTTGCCACCATTTCTGCTTTTATAAAACTTCCTTGAAACCAAAGCTGCCACTTAGGTCATAGTGTTCACCACAGAGGGCTCCAAAGGTGGCACCTGAAACACACTCCTTAAGACCCTGAAGAAAATATATGTCTTTTTTGAAGACTCAGTGCTATGTGGGCTCCCTTACTCTGAGACAGCTCTGGCATGTTCTCCTTTCAGGGATGTCCCTTTTTACAGCTGCACTGTATTTTTTTATCCTAAGAAGCATCATAGATCATTCATACTGTGTTTGTTTTGATTCCCTACATTTTCTATTGCATTTTCTTAAATCCGATTAGTCAATTGTTTTCTTTGACTAAAAGAACTTTGTTGCTTGCAGCTATTTTTCTTCTAGGCTGCTTAATCCTGGTCACTTTTTTATGAAACTCCAGTCCACTGTGCTTTAAACAAAAGAACTAGAACAGGTTTTCATCTTTGATAAATGGGCTTGAAATTTTGCTTTTGTCATTTTAATTCAGAAGAGAAGGAATTCAGTTTTCTTACAACACATACCAGTTGCAAAGTTAACTTGAGACGTTTGTTTCCAGATATAAGTACATAGTGAAGGGATGTGAAAGCTGATAAAGGAAAATAATAACAAAACATAAAGGAAGTGAAAAATATTAGTGTTTTCCTCCAGGCAATAATGTCATTGTCTGTTCTAACGAGTGACAAGCAGCTTTGTCGAGGCTGTGCCAGCCTGTCCCTGCAGACTGGGCACTCTGGCATGTTGGGGAGTGAGTGACAGTGAAGAAATGAACAATTTGGTTATGGCAGCAGAAAAGGATTCAGGGTCCCTGTGTTCAGTTGTAATAAATCACAGAGAGAGAGAGTTTGACACTCTGTGTCAGGCTGCGATTTTTATAGGTGCTAAAATATTAAGTCTAATTATTAATTTTGAGAAGACACATATGAATTCAAAGGAATTAATCTAATAAACTTAGTTTACTGGGATAAAAATAAAAATTTCCTGGTATCAAATGAAGGATTTCATATGGAAGGATTTGTGGATTTTTTGATTTATCTATTGGGCTTGAAGTAAGGGGAGTTTTGTCTTGTCAATAAGAAGCAAAATTATGGAAACTCTGCCATGGACTCCAAAAGATGTACTAAGAATGACACAGTTAAAAACTTATATAAGCTATTTAAATTTTTAATCTGAATTTAATCTTAATTTATTCTGCTTATGTGGGCCAATGATTTCTATGTTGTAGCTGATTTTCTATATTTTCAGAAGTTTTTTGTGGTATTTTAGGAAAACATTCAGAAGTTTCAAAATGATATTCTTTTCTAATATGTTTTGAGTATTGTCAGTTGAAATTCTAAATATCAGGTTAAGGGAAATTGGGGTTTGTATTTATCCAGTAAAATTACAGAATATTTTCTGTTCTTCTTGAGTGATCCTTCTTTGGCCTGGACATCTAAAAACCTGTCTGTCTTCAGGAAAATGTCATGTTAATAACAGTGTTTCAATACAGAAGGCTGTGACTTTTTTACACCTACCCCTTCAAATATATTAACCTCTTTGGGAAAAGCATTGGAAATGTTACATAATGAAGGGGAAAGTTCTTTAGCAGTGTGTTAAATCTATTGATTATATTTGAGTCTCATACTAAACAATGCTGACATGGTATGGGACTTTCTAAATGCATTCTGTGTTTTTGTGATTTATTATCAAAGAGTAACAGCTGCACTAGAGAGTGCAATGGAAGATAAAAATGAGGGGAGAACAAAAAAAAGTCTTGATATAATGTGAAATTTTTGGTTTGGAAGGCTGCTGAAATTTGGCATTGGTGACAGTTCCTCTCCCTCAAATTCCCTAATTGGCAGTAAATGGAATAAAAGAACCTTTTACTATGAATTATAAATTCTGGATAGCATAAATCAGCAAAATCATTGCAAAAAAAGCTGAAGTGAAATCACAGCTATGTTGAAATAGGAACAATATGTACAATTTCTAATGTTTCTGGAAAGCTACTGGAGAAAACATTAAATTCTGTATTTCATCATTTGTCCACAAGTTCAATGGACATAAATTATTTTTATTTTCTTTTTAGATCTGTGTTGGATTTTTTGCATACAACATCACTTGTTGAGAGAAATATTGAGTATTTCACCCATGAAGGGCAAACCCATAAAATTAAATGAAAAATGAAAGTCTTTTCCATGAGTAAAAGAAACATAATCACACTTTATGTGTGTGATGTTCTATTTATTCTGTGGAGATTAATTTCAGTTTACGTGAGATTAAACCCCTTTGATGGTAAATCTTTTTTATTTGCTTCCTCGAAGAGGTGAAAGGAAGAACTACTGAGAGTTAAAGTTCACATCTAGAGCTTTATTGCCTAATATATTTCAGAGTCCTTTTACATGGCTCACTTTGGTCTGATATTGTAGTGGCAGAATTAAATGGGAAGGTTGGTTTTCTGGATAGCATCTTGATCTTCACTGTATCCATCTTCCCTTTTTGGTTGTATATAGGCTGTTTGTATAACTGAGCATTTATTCATACTTCACTGGAGTAGCTTCTGGTATGGCTTGTGGTATACTTGAAATGAAAATGCAGCTTTATGTATATGTACATGAATTATGTATGTAGGAAAATAGAAATATAAAATATGTATGTGTGCATTTATATAGTTACTTTTTAATAGTTATTTTCTTTAATGAAGTTGTTTAACATCCCCCTCCATTCTCTGTAAGACTTTGGCACATAGGCACAATGAAGCAAAAAGTCAATACTTCTTTTCATAATAGTTTTCCCTTCAAATTACAAATTCCCCATTCAAGCACTTATTTCTTCCTTGCTTTCCAGAAGATTTTTGATGTTTCATTGCACAGAAAAGCCCAATAAACCCGGGCTTTGCAGAGGCAACTGTCAGAGATGATTTTAAACTATTATAGGCGTTTATGCCTCAGGAGTGGAAAGATTAACTTGGTTTTCTGGATTCAACATATATTAATGCATTATTTTACATGAACATAGTGGCTGTTCTTAGTAATAAACTAATGTATATATAAATTGATATTTCATTGCTACTGCACACTTGAAAATAAATTTATATAAAATGCAGTTGACATCATTGATACTTCAGTCCTTCTGTTTGCTGTTATGCATTCAGAGCTTAAATTGGAAAGCTTTATTAATACCATTATTGGTGTTTGAGTTTATCACTTTATTTAATTTTGCTCTTATTCCTCAACAAAATTATTTTTGCAACATTTCTGATAGTAACTATAAATGTGCTGCTCCAGAGACTTTGATTTTTTTTGTTATTTATCTTTCTATTTCCCTAAGTAGTAAAACAATCCTATTCTATGTGTTCCATTCTTCTCCCATAGTACCTACAGTATTTTATTATATTTTTATATGTATAAAATGTATATTCACATATATTTCACAGAGGTAAACTCGACATTTTTTTGAGTGGATTCAAAGTGTACATACGTCTGTGGTGCAAACTTCTTGGATATTTTAGAAAATAGCATAATTTGGATAACTCAGACTTTCCTTCTGGAAGTAATAGTGAGCTTGACTCACACATGTCCTTGGTTATTTTTGGTGGTTGTTTGGCTGGGCAGTTACTGATGGCCCCAAGGTTGGTTGATGGGAACTGCTCAAAAAGGAGAAAGGTGCAATCAGAATTCAGCTGCAGTTGCCAGTGGTGTCATCTCATGATCACAGCCAGGTTAGGGTTGTTTAGGAAGCATCTAAAAGCCAGTGCTACCTTTGGGAAGTTGGAATAAATTGATTTGGTATTTGAGATGATTGAGTATGTAGCCATATGAGAGGATTTCTTAAAGGAGATTTACTTTGAATATTTTCTAGGAGATAGCTGTAACACAGGTCATATGCTATAAGAAATGATGTTTGGGTCAGATAATGCAAGAGGATATTAAATTCCACACCCACCAGAGTACAACCCCTTGTCTCTGAAAATATTTTATTTATAAAGCTTGGGATAATCAATGGTCAGTATCTCATCTGCTGGGGAAAGAGAATGTGTTGACTTACTTTCTGAACTGAATTTTCACTCAGCAGCCCAAGTGGTGTGTCCAGGCTCCATCTCAGCATTTCTTCTTCCCTTTATTTTATTCTGAGAATAAGTACAGGTTACATCTCTTTCCAGACAGAAGTATTCAGTTTGTGTGTAATTCTGAGACATGTTATGATTACAAGAATTGCAGTATTTTCCTACAGGAGGAATAGGAAATTCCTTAGATGTGGGCTCCTTTTCTACTCATTTGTGATTTGGAAATCACAAATGTTTGATGTTTCCTTGGAGTTTAGCAAATTGTCTGCAGTGATGATACTTGATAGGTGTTAGATTGGCCTATGTAAGCAGGTATCTAATATCATTAAAACCTTTTCTTTTAATTAATACAGCCTTCCCTCACCTTAGAATAACTATATATTAGTGGTTTTTTACCTGCAGAGTAGTTCATAGCAATTCCATTGCTGGGGGAACTGCAGAAAAGGACATACAGATATTTAAGGAATTTTGCATATATTAAAGAAAAATGCTTACTCTGCAAATATTAATGTATTTTTAACACATTAGCTAAGGTATTTTCATTACACCCTTGTAATATTTGTAAATCTGTCACTTAAAACCTTGGTCAGTACCTTTATGAACTGTATCTCTGTGCAGTTGCTGTTCCTGGTTAATCAACTGTGACACAGTAACACAAATCTAATGTGGGTATCCTTTTCCTTGCATTCTTACCAAACAAGTGTTCTGCCTGGAAGGATCAGATTGCTAAAAGACCAGTTATATTTCTTTTTAACTATTGATGCCGAAAAGGTTTTTGTTCTGATTTTCACATTTTGTAGATTTTAGAAACACAGCAGTTGTGGATTTTTAGAGGGTTAATATTTCTAACAGTTTAAGTTTAATGCCTTTCTATCACTACCCCTATCCCAGAACAGGGAGCTCAAATTCCTTTAGTTAATTAATCTTGTTTAGACTCCTTTCCAACATAGAGCTGAAGGATATCAGAAGGCCTACAGAATGAAACATAAACACAGGTCAGAGTGACCCAGAAGCCAGAACTGGATGAACTCCAAAGTGCCCAAGGAAGAGAGGCTGATGAAGACAGAGGGTCTTGACGACCCCAGACCCAATTCCAGGGGGTTGGACCAGGGGTGGGACTGGGGCTGGACTGAGAAATGTGTAAAGCAACGATTGGAGGGATCTTATTATAAAAGCCATGGAAACAAGAACTGGGGTACATGCATGTCATCATGTATTCCTGTAGGCCATAGGCCTGTGATATTAAAGGACCTTTACTTTTTATCTTACCCTGCACTAACGTGGCTCAAAGTCCTGTTTTTGGGAGGAGGGGTCACTCACGGCATCACTATTATACTGTTTTTTAAGGTTGGTAGTTGTGGGCACGTATGAAGACATTTTTAGGGGAGGTTCTGTGACTTTCATGAGACACTTCATGCAAGAATTATTTATGGGAATATATGGATTTTCAGGATTGCATGCAAAAATAACATTTTAATCTGTCATCTGGATAAGAAGAATTATCCATGTAATTAGTTTCAAATGAACTTGAAAGGTGTTGCTTAATTTGTGTGAATTCCATTTGAGACACAAATAAATAAATACAAATTTGCATTTAAATTATTTTGGGTAATCCTTAAAGTTTTAAATATCATTGTAGATAACCTTTACTTCATATTCAGGTATTTCTTTCCCTCTGGAAAGCAAGAACTGAGTGTTTGAAACCTTTGTATGGATTTTGGATTGTAAGGTTCACATTTGAATTAAATTTCCCTTGGATTCCTTAATTCATAGAGAAACTGCAGAGGAAAAGTTGGAACCTGGGAGTTGTTGCTTTGTTAAAAGAACAGAGGCAGGGAAAATCTGCCTTGGAATGGAACACAGATCTAGGCTGATGGACAAAGCCTGCCAGATTTAAGGATGTGCAACGATGAAGTGTTTGTAGCTGAAGAGGGAAAGGTTGCAGCTATTATCTGATAATTCCAGCAAATAGAGTGTGGGAGCCAGAGCATGGAGCTGCTGATGCTCCATGCAGTGTTTCTCTTGGCTAGCCAGGATGAGAGCAGGACATTCCTGGATCCCCAGGCTGGTGCTGCTGGCACAGTGGGCAGTGCCTTCCCCGGCCGTGCCTTCCCCGGCTGTGCCAGCAGAGCGCCCTTAGAGCAGGAATTCAGCACTGCTGCCTGACACATCCTGGCTCTCCAGCCAACTTTTATTGCCCTGACCCCACTCACTGCATTCCAGCAACTGCAAGATGCACATCCTACTCCTGTGCTGCCAAGACTACTTTTCTCTAAGTCTTTACACATTTTAATTCGTAATTGTAGCACTTAATTCCCAGAACTGCTCAGAGTTGCTAAACACTGAAATTGTCCTACTTATAACGATGTTTATAAAACTTTGAGATTCAGAGAAATTTAATTAATCATTAAAAGTATACACTGCTGTCATACATATCAGACTCCTAATATTATGTTTACAGTGCTTTGTGCTTCAGATAATTCTGTTGAAATCTTTGGAGCTGCTTGTCATGTGTATAGTGGTTAACACAAGGGTGGCTGAACCCAGAACATCATAATCATAAACACAATGTTCCTGTCAAATACAATGAGAGAAATCAATTGCTGTGACAATAATTGCTATTTGAAGTTATGGTGTTAGAAAAATAATTGTTCAATTATTTTTATTTTAGAACTGTGCTTGCTTTATAACATATCAATTAAAATGTGCTCTATTTGCCAATAAAAAGATAGTAAATAATGTGTCAGAAGAGCAGTTCTTAGAAAAACAGTTAATGTGATCTGTTAGGAAACTGTCAGTATTAATTTAAAAACATTAACTTAGGTATGAGGCTTGTTTTCTTTGCTTGTATCTACCTCAAAAAGATGTTTTTCAGCAGTTGGTTTTACGGAATAGAATTAAGTGTTGTTCATGTTTAAAAGTACCATAGTTAGGATGAAGGAAAAACTTTAATGCAGTGTAGGGTCACTGTTTAGATTGCTGATTAGGGAACAGTACCTTTTTGTGCTCTGGTGAAAGAAAGTGAGATCAGTGGGCAAGAGCTTTGTGGATCCAGAGGGATATTTAACTGTTGTCTCACTGAGCACAGTGAGATTCAAGTCATTAAGGAATAGTTGCATTGATGGCCCAACTCCTGTCTTCATAAAAAGACATGGAGCTTTTAAAATACATGTAAATATTCACATGTGGGCAGTAAATGAGTCCGTTGTGCACCTAAATAACTTTTCTGAAAGTAATTTTGGGTGCTTATGTCCCTGTTGGTGAGCAATGTAGACAAACAGATCATCTGTTGAGGACCTGACATTAGCTCTGGTTTAGCTCCATGGACTAAAAGTCCATTTGGGTCTGGAGTGCAATTATTATACACATACTTTTTTCTTTTTCCTTTTTTTTTATTTTTTTTTTTTTGCATTTTAATGTGTTAATAAGAGAATGAGAAAAGAAGTAACAAAGGATGGCACATTTTCTTTTGCCCTGTTTACCTTCCACTTACAATATTTGTCTCTAAAGTATTTATTTTTGGTTCTTGAAATAGTTCCCTTTACATCACTGCAAAAATAAGTAAATTATTTTACTTTAATACAATTGCTATTTCGATAAAATAAGTCAATTTTAGGCATTA
This sequence comes from Pithys albifrons albifrons, assembly GCF_047495875.1. Classification (NCBI taxonomy): domain Eukaryota; kingdom Metazoa; phylum Chordata; class Aves; order Passeriformes; family Thamnophilidae; genus Pithys; species Pithys albifrons. The sequence goes on along the minus strand of NC_092466.1, from coordinate 8,324,565 downwards.
ATATGTAATGAAAATAAGGAATTTTATAGTGTATTTATAGTGCATTCATAGAGCTTAAGGCACAAATGTGTCATTAATTCATCTAGTCTAAACATGCTGACCATTACATTTCACACATTTCCCCCTCTATTTATCCCTGTAACTTGAGTTTCTTTAAAGGTCTGCAGATTTTATTTCAATTTGCACATACCAAGCAGCAGCACGTCCACTAATTCCCTTTACAGTTTCCAGTTTGCTTCCTAAATGCACACTCAGAAACTCCTCTCTCTGATAAAATAATGTCCTCTCCTCAGCCAGGTCTGTGAACAGCATGAGATACGCCTAAATGTGACCTCTGTAAGTTAAGAATTTACTCTGTCCTTTGCAAAGATAGTTATGCAGGCAGTAATTATCCCTTGCAGTTTTCTTTTTGGTGTTCTATTAAATCAGTATTTCTCTTTTTGTAATACCCAGAGCCATTCTGGGAACAACATCTGCCTACTTTAGACCTCACTGCCAGGCTCTGTTGTTCTCTTGCAGACCTTCCTCTGCTGTATTGGACATAAATTATCCTCAAGGCATCTTCCTCTTCAGTTCTCCTCTTCTCTAATTCTTTATTGTCTCCACATTAATACTAAGATGATAGCTTTCACTCAGGCTGTAACACAGGCCACTGGGGAGGAATTTCTCATTTTCAGGCACATTTTTTTAGTGTTTCATTCAATTTTGTTCCCCATGGTTTGAAGGGGGAATGTGCAAAGCTGTCATTGCCTTCTGGTTGTTCATTTTTTTTGTTCTAAAGACTACAAAATCCTGATGGTGCTTGGGCTACTGTCATTTAGGTGTGTCTTAGTATGACAGTTCTCTAATTGGGCAGATTAAGTGCCGAAAGTCACTCTGTACTCTGAGTCAGCATTTCATAAACCATCTGCATTGCAAAGCACCTATCTATACATCTGTTTATTTGGATATCATTCAGAGTCTCCACTGGAGACTCAGAAATGGATGCAATCTATGACCACGTGGATTAACACATTTAAATTTTCTACTCCCTGTTTACCATCCATCCATTTTCTGTATCTTAAATCATCTAGTCATTGCAGCATAGTCCAATCTCCTTAATCTCCTCTTTTTTCAGTATATATTTATACTTTTTTATGATACAGAAAATAAATGATGATAATGTCTGAGTTTAGTTGAAATCTCTCTGCTTCTTGACATTGTTTCTTAACATGTGATTACGTACTGGCTAAAGGAGACTCTTTGTATTTTCTCCCCATAGAAACTCATACATACTGGAGGAAATTCATCACTTGATCTGCTTGAAAAGTGAAATTATTAAGTTGTTAAGTCACTGTCAGTAAAAGACTTCCTTCAACATTCGAATATTTTTGTGATTCTTCTCTCTATTCTCTCTGTGTTTTCCAATCTCCTTTAAAAAATGCAAACTCCAGAACTTTAAAAACAAGTCTGATAGTATCTGTTCTGACAGTACTTCACAGAGTGATAAATTCATCTCCCAAGTGCTGTGTATTACGGTGCACTTGAGTATTTAAGGTTGTTTTAACCCATGTTGTTTCAGATTCAAGCAGTAATTCATATGGAGTTGGTCATTCACACTGGTCTCTAAATTGTCTTGGGAATTGCTTAATTCTAAAGGGAAAATAAATCATTTGCAATGTAAATGGGGCCCGGATTTCTTTTCATCATAAATATAACTTAGCAGTGATTGTGTATAAAAAAATTAGACCATTGTACAACCTGTGCCATGAACCATTACTAACCATTTTCTTTTCAGTCCTTGTGTCATGCATAGACCTCTCAGTTATTATATATTTCTCCTATCAAAACTGGGTGGGTCTGATATTCTGGGAACCTTGAAAACCCATCTAGAAATTTCCTCTTCTTATTTTGGTCTACTTCTGACAATTTCTATTTTAACCAATTTTAAATTCATTTATTTTGCACTGCACTTTCTTGTTTTTATGTCTGTGTCACAAGAAGCCAAGACGTGTACTGGGAGATTGGAGACACCACTCCTGCTGTTCCATTTTTCACTTGTGTTGTCAATGTCTTTATCATGGCTCACTTCAGCTCATTGTTTCAAAGCTGAAAAGACCTTATTTCCATTGCCATTTCTTCCCCCTAGCCAAGCTGACTGGATTCCTTTATACCTTTTAAGTTCAGCTTAGTGTTTTTTGAGATGAGGCAATGGTTGCTTCGAGATACAGATTTATGCACTGGCATCACAAAGCTTTCTGGTTTGTTCTTTATCCCTTTTCTAATCTCTTTTAACATCCTATTTTCTGTTTTGACTGCCACTAAACATTCAGTTGATATGTTCTAAGAACTATCTGCAATGACTTCAAGACTATTTTCTTGAGTGGTAATTGCTAATTTAGAACCTATCATTGTGTATTTGTAGCTAGTTGTTGATTTTTTTTCTTCTTTTGCACATTGCCTTCAGTTCATTGGCGCTGAATTTCATTCTCTTATTTTATTGTCAAGTCACTGGATATTGTGAGATCCTTTGCAGTCAGCTTTAATTTTTATTGCCCTAAATAAACCAAAGCTGTTATCTCACCACAGCCTGGACCCAGGTTAGTTTGACAAAATCTATTTTCCATGTCTTTTTTCTCTTCATTAATATGAACTTTGATTTTTTCCCCTTCTTACTATGTATATTTAAAAAATCCCCAACTGACCTGTAGAAGAAAGTAAAATATTTACTTGCCAAGAAGAGATTATACAAAAGTCACATTGTCAATGCTGTAACTTCCAATGATTTATAGGATTTTATGGGTGTGTTTTTGAGACACTCATTTCTGATTTTGACTTTGCATCTAAACTAATTGATGTTTTGACTGATGACAAGAAAATACAGTGTGTGACCCAGCTCCATTGATGCACAAAGCACAGAATCAATTTGTCTGAACTCTTTCAGCCCAAACTGAATATTTTTTATTTTACTAACTTAAGAGAACTGCAAGAAATTAATAAATGTGTAGGACAGAATTTTCTAAGGGTGGAGATTCAGTTCCTGGTCATAATGAAGCAGTCACACAGTGCAAGGAACATTTTGTTTCTTGTGTCCAGCTGTCTTGAATGTATTGACCTTTTCCAAATTGCAGGAGCACTGAGTTCATAACTCCATACAGAGTTGCTGTGGTTTCCCTGGTTTGGTGGGTTTGAGAAGGACTGTAGGGGAGGAGGACAGTCAGGTGAAGTGACCTCCCCTTACTTCATGCCCAAAATCCTAATTTATGGCACATGTCAGGATGCTGATGTTGCCCCTAAGCACCTGTTCCAGTTGCTGGCCAGACAGTGCAGTACATAGTACAACTTTCTACAACTTTTCTATTAAAACATTTCTGGGAAACAGTATATGGAAATAGCACTTGATTTAAAAAGCTTAAGAGATGTTGCTGCAAAATTATTTATTATAGGGGTCAGTGGGGTTTTTGTTCTGCTTTTCCCTGGACACCAAATATAAATTCACAGTCAATTTGTCTTTGCTTTCAGAGGAGACTGGAGAAAGGGAGGCATTGGTGTTATTTTGCACTTATGCACAGTGCTCCTCTGAACTATACTACTTTAGGAACTCTTGGTACTTCTCATATTAAAAAATACATTTTGAAGGTTTTTGGCATGAAAAAAAAGCTGTGGATATCTAGCATAGTTCCATAAAGGGTTGTATTAATTGTAACCACATGGACATTGTAATGGAGCCTATCCCATGCTCATGAACACAATAAGAGCATTTCCAGGGGACAACTGTAGCATTAGAGGTGTGCACTTGCTTTTGACTTGGAATGTGGGTGGTTGACTTGTTTGTTATCCTGGTAGAGTTTAGTTTTCCTCTATTTTTGTGGTTTGGGGTTTTTTTTTCCATGCTTAAATGTCTTTTTGTCACTTCTGATACCATAAGAACATAAGCTTTTTTACACCACTATGTTACAATTACTGTTTTTCTTTTGTAATTGCAGCTGTTTCTTGTCCTTACTGCTGGTAGCTGCAGTCGTTTGGAAAATCAAACAAACCTGTTGGGCTTCTCGACGGAGAGAGGTATCAGTAACTTTATTGTAGTAGCTTTATCTTTCAGAATTAATTGAGAGCTTTTATCAACAATCACACCTCCACCTTCTCCTGGTTGTGCAATTTAAATATCCCTTTTATACCCTTGACTTTTTATACTGAAGAAGAATATTTCCTTCATCTGTCAAAAACTAAATAAATTGCAGCACTAGGCTGCAGAAGGCTAATTTTCTTTATAGTGGCACATTTAGGATATTTAAAACAGAACAGACCAGACCAGACTAGACTAGAATATTTCAGTTGAAAGGGCCCTACAAGGATTACCCAGCCTGGCCACTTCAAGGCTGAGCAAGGGTTAAAGCATGATTGTATACTAACAGTTGATTTCATTTTGTTCTCAAAAATAGTATCTATAATTTTTAGACAGTGATTTTTTCCCCCTCCCCTTGAAGCTTCTAGTTGATGATTTTTGGAAGAAGCACTTGCTCAATGAACTGTAAACTTGATTTTTTTTTTTTAGATTAGCTTTCATCTACTTAATTATTTTTTTCTTACTATGAATGTTTGAATAACCTTTTTTACTACTGTAGATCTACAGTGAATTTATATATGCTTTAAAAGTGCCAGGTAACTAGCACTTATAATTTTCCTTCACTGAAATTATAGTGTACTATTGCCAAGATTTGGCTTGAACTGTTGTTACAAAGAAAAATGTGTATTACTGGTACCTATATCCTTTTGGTATTTTTTTTCATTCCTATGAATATTGTTAAGCATTTTCAACCTCAAAGGGCAAATGCTCATCTATTTGTTATTACTTGCAAAATATAGATGAAAGTTACTTTAAACTACAGTATTCTATTCAACTTATTAGTATATAATTCATCTCAATACTTAACTCAGTAGTTCTGTCCAAAGTGGCATTGTGATGGAATGTAGTAATTTGTTGATTTAATCTCTCATGTTAATGAGGTTGTTTTCTTGATACACTTAAGAACAAATACAAATGTACCCATTTACAGGTCTAGGGCAGGTCTAGTCTGTTTTCTGTGGTTGCTCTGCTAGAGTTTTTGGATACAGTATTTTTAATGTGATCTCTAGGCATCTTCTGATAAAGAGCACATTTTCATATAAGAATTTCATTATATTTTCCAAAATTTACTTTCCTATTATCATTATAGGACTGTATGCAGGTTCATATAAGTTGGCTGATAAATGCAACATTAACATGAATGAGCTTCTTCAGAAGAGCAAAACAGAAAGAGATACTTGGCAATGGAATTAAAACTCTTGGAAGTTCCTGCTTGGTTCTGATCCTTGGCTTTCCTTCAGTATAACTCCAGAAACTTCATTTTCTCTCATAACTAGAGTGTAGGAGCATTATGAATTGTAAATGTTTAAGAAAATCTCCTTTATCCTTCTGGTGTTGCTCATCAGCTGCAGTACACATCAAGTAGAAATTTCTGGTAATATTCCACAAAATACTTTCCTTTAATGTAGCTCAGAAAACTTATTTTTATATGTAGCAAATTTATAAGGTTTTCAATTAAATGATACAGATAAATTGTACCAATAACACACAAGGAGAGACATTCTACTGTTGCAAAGATTTCTGAAGTATCTACTTTTAAAGCCCACCACTTGGCAGATGAGTTTTCATCTCTTTCATCATTCTTGAAAGACAAGAATATCTGACCCCTTTAGATGTTGCCTTCAATATGGGCACAAACTACAGTAAAAAGTGAAATATAACAAGAACACAAATACAGACAAGGATGCTGTTAGTAGCTCTGCATCTGTTTATTGCTCCTCCCAGCCTGTTTTCCCCTAAATAAGGAGGAACATTACTATCCCCTTCTTGTCATCTTTTAGTAATGAGTTTTATCAGGCTGTTAAGGTAAGCCAATAATTTTTGGAAGATTTGTAGAATCCTTTGTGTAGCTGAAAATCCCAACCCTTGTGCTGTTTTGCCCTCTGACTAATGCTTGGCTAAATGGAACATTATTGATTCCACTCTGAATGCAGCGTGGCCCCAATCCAGTACAAAGCAAGAGCAAGTTGTTTGTGTTGTGGAGTGGGAATGTCTCAATATTCCCAGTAATTTAGAAATTTTCTCTCCAATTTTTTTCCAAATTCACTGCTCATTCAACAAATATTTGCAAAGCACTGCCAAATCTTACTGAGCAATATAATTTAGGCTCTATTATATGTATATAGAAGAAAGTATTACATATATATATACATAAGAAAATAAGTATATAAATAGTATCTTCCAAAGTACTTTAACTAACGTTTGTCAACACTTTTCCTCATATCTATTGGTCTTTCAATTTATTTTGTTGAAATAATTTTTCCTAAGTCTAGTTCTTGAGTTTTGGTATTTTTTTTTTTTTACTCATAACAAAATTTTGTTTCTAATTTTTTTTCTTACCTACCTTGCCACATCTTAAAGTATAATTTATCTAAGGCTTTTTGAACGACTATATTTATACTTTAACCCCTGGATAAACTCTTCTTCTCTCCTGCCTTCTGAAATAGTGAGAGACAGCAGATAGACTCTGTCTCACCTTACACCATCAAAGTTATTCACCTTCTGCATTGAAGGAAAATGGAAAGTATCTATTTTATTTTACAGTTCCAAAAAGATCAATGAAACTTTGAGCAGGAGAACATGAACAGCCTCCTGCCTGGCATCTCTTGACACCTTCCCCCACCCATCCCTCCCATGGATCTGTGACATTTTAAAAAGGGTTTTTAAGACTCTTCTGAGAGAGTTTCATCCTTGAAGGGAATAATACAGAATGTGATGGGATGATTTCCAAAGCATAACTTTGATGGCAGTATCTTTCTGGAGAAAAATAACCAAACAAAACAGAAATGAAACAGGATGATTTTGGAACATTCCTAACAGAGCAGGATAACATTTACAGGCAAACATGGAAATTCATGCAGGAGTAGAAAAAGGGCAAGATATATTTGCTTGTCAAATAAGCTAAAGGAGTTCCTAAATATCGCAAAGTTTAAGAATAGCAAAGCATTTTTTAGAAGAGTCCTACACTGTGTTAGAAGACTCTAGGTTTTAATCTCCCATCCTTCTTTTTCCTCCAAAGACTCACAAATCTTTCTCCTAGTACCTCTCTCGGTAAAATTTGACTTGTTAGTTCACTGGATGAAAAACTGAGAGCTGTCATTTTCTCCCAAATGATTTGTTAGGCCTCTTGGATTTTATACCCTGAATTCAGCCAAGAGCCCATCCATGAAGCTTCAGGCTGACTCTGTTTTCCTTCTTTATGTAGGAAAAGATATATCACCCAGATTTGCCAAATAAGAAAATTGAAGAGAATATTATTTGTTTTCCCTGCATGGTTCATATCTAAAGTATTCATTCAATCTTCTACTGAGAATGGGTGCAAGAGAATCTGTTCATAGATCATTTTACTGAAAAGCTTGATAGTTTGCCTGCCAGATTTGTAGTGGCAAAAAGGTTTTGTCTCATGAACTTCTTCTGATTGAAAGATACTATGCTGCAGATAAAATTTGCATCCAAATGATTTCTTTTTTAATAGTGTGTTGAGCTTTTCTTTTTGCTGAGAAGATTGCACTGAAGTCACCAACAAACTCCTATGGATGGGATTGTAAACCACACAGCTTCTAGGGCAGGGATTTGAGTAATTTGTCTTTCATGTGGTAAAACAGTTGCTGCTCAGATACTCTTCTTGCTATTCTTTCAGCCAAATGTTTTAAAGAGTTGTTACCTTTTATCCCAAAGCAATCACTGATGCACATAGAGATATAACCTTCTTCCCTCTGCACAGACACACAAAACACACACATGTGCCAATGTGTTGAGCGTCCATATATAGAGTCATGGAATTGCTTGAGTTGAAAGGATTTTTAAAGGTCATCTAGTCCAATCCTCCTGCAATGAGCAACTTCAACCAGACCAGGTTGCTCAGAACCCTGTCCAACCTGATCTTGAATGTTCCCAGGGATGGGGCATCCACCACGTCTCTGGACAACCTGTTCCAGTCTTCTACCACTGCCACTGGAAAAATGTTTTCCTTATGTGTCGTCTGAAATACATATTTTTTATATAGGATCAGTCAATTAGTTCAAACACAGTGTTACTTTTTTTTTTTTTGTAATTGAAATTGCTTTTTTACACATTCTTATACATACTAGAAAAAGATTACATGCCTTAAAAAGATGACTTAGATTCTTATTTCTTCATGTAGTAGACTAGAAGTCTCTTGAGCAATGAGGAAGTAATGCATGATTGCACATTTAGGTAAAAATGTTTGAAAGCATGGTATTGTGTGTGTAAAGTGCTTGCCTAACTTTAAAGGTTAATATCATTCCCTTATTGGAATGTTCATATTTATATATAGCATTTCATTATACAGTCAGCTGTGCACCATTTGCATGTCTGAAAGAACAGCACATTGAAACATAAAAACATGGAATTTTAGAAAATGCTTTCTTTGTAGAGTGTGGGTGCCATGCAACTTATTGCTTCACTTTATTAATTAAGCTTATGTTTGTTTAAAAAAACCAACCAAACAAAACCCAACACTTTTGTAGACTTAATTTTGATATCAAGGTAGTTTTATTCTCCTAAATGTTCCAAGATTTTTAAAAATACACAAATGAGGCTGAAGCAGACTACTTTTTAATAGCAGTAACAATTCATGTAATGGCTTTAGGCTCATTTCTATGGTAACCCCAATAGAACAAGAAGGTTTGGTTATGTCGATAGCACTAATGAATGTAGACAATATGTGCATTTCAACTAGAGCTTTTTGGCTTTCTATTTGAAGGACAATATTTTAAAGTATTCCTTTTAGAAGAGGCAATAATGGCTTTTGGTGTATATAATATTGTTTATGGAAAGCAACACATTTACTTTAGCAATATTAATACACACAGAATATGGTGTGTTCTTGAACAACAACCAAAGGAGCAAAAGGAATATGTTTTAATGTGAGCAAGGAACCAACAACAGCAGATGTAAGAAAAGCAAGAAATATTAATAAGCATAATTAAAGTACCCCAATGTGTGATGTTATTCATGTGTGTAGGCGTGTAGAATTATATACTTTACATTTAAAAGTTGTTAACCTCACAGATCATTTTTCTTTTTTGGTATCCTCTTGTCTGTTGCTTAGCAAATATCTTAAACATCTGTATGTACTTACTCATAGGCTGTGTGAGTAATCCTACTGAAGTCAAGGAGCTATTCATAGGACCAGAATCTCGAGTTGTTATATTGCTCAAGCTCTTCTGAAATCAATAGGGCTACAACTGCTTATTTCAACTGTGGATCCAGTTTTACTGAGGATAACTGGGGCCTTTATTTTAGGCTGATATTTTCTGAATTCTCTCCAACACTAAAATTTAGGATTCTCTCTGAATGAACCCTTCAAGCAATAGGCCCAGTTAGCTGGCACTAGATCTCATCTCAGGATTCCCTCTGCAGTCAGTATAAAAGACATCTCCAAATGACAATTTATGCCACCCAATTTTCAGTGTTCCCTTTGATACTTGGAGGGGGGATGATTGTTGTTAATGATATAAATAACCCAGTGAGTCAAATCTCCTGTACTGAGAGTTAGTCCTTGCTTTAATTTTGTAAAATTGAAGTTGTACTTATAATAGTGTCACTTCATAAAAGTAAGCATCAGATTAATTCCTGTATTACCCCTGCTCACATCATGCTTGTTCTCTGTAAAGAGAATTATTAAATGCTGTCAGTGACAGACTCAATATTATATTTGAAAAATTTATTTTGGGAGGTGAGTTAAAGAAAGCTGATCTACAGCAGATATCTCAAAACATCTCATGGTGCTCAGAAGATAACATGAACAGTTATGATAAGAATGGGGGCATGAGATTGAAGAGCCCATCACCATTATGGATGAGTGTCTCCTATCACAGGAATTCATCCCAGGAAGTCATCTGGAGTAGGAATTCACCATGACCTGACTAAATAGAGTTAAACCAAGTTACACCAGTTCTAAAGCTCTGTGTCCTGTTGGGGGATTGCAGGGCTATGGGGGCACAGATATGTTGGAATAGTGTTAAAGCAGGGTGTACTACATTGAGAAAATCACTGGGCAGGGAGAGAAAGTAGAGGCCAAATGCCACAGCAAGTGAGAACATTCCTTTGAAAACCCTACAGGTAGACAATGGAAATCTTGGAGCATGGGATGAATTTGTGACCTGGTTTCCTTTGCAGACCTTCCTTCCACAGGTTTAACAGTCACCTTAAAATCATCCTGTCCAAGGAAGAATTGAAGAACATTATCTTACACTGTACTTTATCTTGTCTCTTGAAGGTGTCCTTCTTTAGAACACATATAGGTATATAATTTTCTTATATATTGTTCTACAATATTCTTTAACGGGATAATCAGCAGGATATTTTTTGAATGCTGAAAATTATTCTGTTAGTTGGAAGTAGAGAGCTGGCTTTTGACTTTACCTTTTCTAGTGATCAGATTTGGAATAGAAACAAATAAAGCCAAATCAGTCATTCAAGGATGCACATCTGAACTATGAACATTTGTTTCTACCTCTAACCCTTCTAATACTTTTTTTCTTAAGTTATGTGAACATGTTTTTGGAAGCAAGTACACATAAAAGACACTGGAATCAGTGTGTGTGCATATAAGGCACCCAGCTTTAGCTAGCACGAGCTATTTGAAACCTTGCTAACAAATCTCTCGGTCTCTACATTCCATGAAAATTCAGAAGGTAAAGAAGATAACAGGTGACAACAAATTTTAAAATGAAATTTGTGCGCTACTTCTCTTTATTAAAAAAATAAATTACAGAAAAGAAACTGAGTAGGTGTTTTAATTATATCTACTTATGACCAGGAGAAGAAAATCATTCGCTTTCCTTAACACAATAACCAAAATTCCTTCTTACATTTGCATAGTTAGCCCGAAGATTCCCAAAAGGCAATAATCTAAACAAATTAGTTTCATTATATGCGATTCCTGGGATATGCATAGAAGGAAACCTGGGTGCAGTTATTACTGCTGATAACAGTATTTTAAAATTAATAGTGGTATTTTTTTCAGTAGAATTTATTATCAAACTTGAGCTTTCTAAATATTAATATAAAATTCTTCTGGAAATAATACTAATATTATAATGGACTGTATTAATTCCTACTATCTGATTAACTCTTGCAACTCTACAGGGTTAAGTTTTAAAGCTAACAGGAAGGCAAAAAATAAGGTTATTTAAGAGAAAGAGAGACCTGACCCAAATGAAAGACTGCCCGAGGCAAGTGGCTACTTGGCAGAGCCTGAGGGTGCTTTGAGCTACATGGTGTGAGCTCTCCATGGGACTGGGTGTAAATGTAAGAGCATTAGGGGAACTTTAGCAAACCACCTGTCAGCAAAAAGCAGCAGCCAATGAGAAAGGCAATCCTTCCTCAGGCCCTGGGAACAAGCCACATAACTTCTTTTGAATTTCTAAGAAAAAAGTCATTTGGATTTGTTTCCACAGTGTTAAGGAAATGAGGATGGTGAATGTACTCTTTGTAAATAAAGAGGATTGCACCAAAATAGATGATTCATTTTTGTCTCTTAACAAAGACAAAGGAGCAGATGTTGAATATTGGCCCAAAGTGGTACTGTTCTTTACCTTTCTATTCCCTCTGTGTTTGCAGTGTAGTGTCAAATTTTTCTCCTCTATTAAAACACAAAAAAATCTCCCTTTCCTCAAAGCCCTGGAAGAAAGGAGTGGATTTAGATGCAAACAACAAAAATGTTACAAGAACTCTGCTATATGTAGAAAGAGTGAAAAGGTTTGATAACTTACAGAAAGAGCTGTTTGAGAGAAAATTGCAAATAGTATCTGTAGATACTGCATAGTTTTCTCAGAGTTTGGAGTAATTTTAATTGCACTGCGTAGACAACTTTGGCCCAGATGCATCACTTGCAACAGGGGGAGCATAAAGGAAATTAAGTCTAAATTGTCCTTCCTCCAAAGAGTAGGGAAATAACTCAAAGTCCAAGCCTGGAAGACATCTATAGTTCCTCTCTATTATTCTGTTTCTCCTTTCTACTTAAAGTTCTGTTTATTTACATTTGAATGCTAATCATGCATTCTAAAAATTACATTAAATCATGCAAACAATAATTTTGGTTTCTTGTAAGCTGTGGAACATTTGCTACTGCTTCAATGAACATCCAACATTTCTCCATGTATGCCACTGAGTAGCAGTAAGGAGGGATTAATGTCATACCTGAATCTATTCCAAAGTGTTTTCATTTCTCTTTGCCCTGTATGGATAGTACCTACCTTCTAAAATAAGCACATAGACCTTTTTGTCTCTTAAAATGAGCCTTGATAATATACACAATTATTCTTGTAAAAAAAAATTTCAAGACACTGAAGTTTATTATATGTGGATGACTCCCTGCTAAAGCCAGAGCTTTAATAATCTGCAAAGCAAAAGCAATGACCGATGCAACTGGAATTGCACATCTTCACCAACTTGGTTTTTCAGTGCCTGTAGTATTAATTGGTTTACTCTCAGCAGAATGTGTTCAGTGCCTTGAATGTCAGTGTTGTTGCTATCAACAAACTGTGGGGAACTTCTCCACTTTCTGTAGATATTTGCACTTCCAAACATTCCTTGAGGTCATCCCTCTGAGCAAACGTTCACTGTGCAGTTCATCTGGGCACCTTCTGGGCTTCTCCCAGTTCTCTGCATAGAAGGAGGTAGCAGTAGGTTGATGGTGACAAATGTTGCATAGGTATGTTTATGTCTTGGGGAACCTGCCAGCGTAAAGTCACAGTGGAACCGTACGCTGGAAAAAAAAGCCAACAAAAATAAAAGCAACCAAAAATAACTTTAAAAGAAAACATTGTTGCATGACAGTCTACAAAAAGGTAGAGTAGATATTCTTTCTCAAGGATATAATGATGCAGTGGTTATCCTTCCTGGAGCTATGTTTTTTATTGCTCCAGCAGTTCACAAACAATAGTTGAGTTAGTGTGACCTGATATAAACTAAGCTCATTACATTAATTTTCAACAGATAATTAATAATTAACATATAACCTTTGGCTTTCCTTTTATCTTCAAGTATTGACAGAAGTTGCATAAAAACATATTATGGGTGGAAAAAATTCTTTGAAATGCAAAATTTAATTAAAATTAATGTAATGTTATTTCAGTACAGTTGTATAGTAGCAATAGTACCATAGGGAATATGAATATTTGAACAGACCATTATTTTTATCCATGCTGCTCATTTTTTATATAAATAATTTCTGGAAAACAATATCATTTGATCCCTGGGATTTATTGGCTTGAGTGCAGTGGCAGTTAAATTGTGACATCAGTAAATCAGCCTAGACTGCTCTGGCAGTCAAATGACCCCCATGCAATTAACAAAAATAAACCCACAATGGGTCCTGGAGCTTGAGCTTTTTGGGGTTTTGGTGCTTCACATATATTTTGAAAATCACAGTTAATTATACTTACCATATCTAAATAGCTGTGGTTCCTTAGTCTTTGATATTTGTGCAGTCATGGTCAGAAGTGCTAAGGCAGGCAGGGAATAGAATATTAATCAGGAGCAGGCTGGGATTGGAAGACACTCATGTGCTCCCTGGTGTTACAGGGGATTTTGCAAATTGCTTCACTGCCTGGGCCATCAGTGCCCCATCTGCAGAACAAAATCAGTTGTACAGGTTGTCTTTATATGCTTTTCATTAAAGATGCTGCTGCTGTTGATTGGGGAAGCCTATTCTGATGTCTGCTCTGCTTTATTCCCCAATAATGCTCTTTTTCTCTAGGCAGTTCTGTAGGCTTCTGTCCATTTAGGCAGGAAAAATGAGTGACATGGACACTGGGTTGTTCTCTTAATTCTGGGTGCAGAGATACAAACGTGTTGTGAAATACAGTTCGTTCTTTTAATGTGTTGTATTTCAGACATATTTCAGTATTTGCTAAAATAAAATATGAAAGTATGAAAGACCTCATATGTATTTCATTTTTGGCTTAATTAAAACCAATCACCCATTCCTTAGGGTTTTATGCTTTCTGAGTGTGTTAATGATGTACTGATTCTACACCACTCTTGGCTACCATAGTAATTTATGCCTTCAATAAGTTAAGGAATAATATTTCCAGAATAGTGGGAACGTGCATGTTACAAAAACACCATACCCATGGAAATGTGACCCACATGCAATTATCAAACACACACATTTTGACTTCATACCTTATCAGTGTCTATTAGTGTTATTCCTGAACTCGTTCACTTCCCCATTCACATGGAAAGCAGGTCCACATTGTTGATGTTGTTGATGACTAAATCAACCATGCATGAAATGTCCAAGTTTCCCCTCTGATTAGAACATCCAGTGTGCTGTAAACTCACAGAAAACAATGAACATAAATCCTTTCAGGAGAAAGGGAGGAAAGGAGGAGCCAGTGAATTACAGTCAGAAAGTTCCCAGAAACATCAGTCAATAGAAACTAAGCTGTTTGTAAGCACCTGTAAAAATAAAATTAAAAGTCTAGATGATTTTTTTACTGAACCAAATCACATGAAAAGAATGTGCTTTATTTCTGAGGTAGGATAAAAGTCCTTTTGAATTGAGGGAAAGGCTAGGAAGAATTGTTGTGACTACACAGCTGTGGAGTAGGTGCAGCACTGGTCAAGACTCCATAATCAGGTGTTCATGATCAGGGAAATGAGGCACTAATTATGTGTGGACTGCAGTTATCTGCATTAGCCACAGGTGAGCTTCAAAGCATTGGCCAAGCTCTAGAACTCAACAGTGTTTCTACTAATGACCCAAGTTATGCAATTGGAGATCACATCTGCTACGTTTGCTTACCAGGAGGTGGGTTCCAAGTGTGTTGAAAGAGGGGTTTGGCTTCAAGTGAACCCTTAGAAATTGGAGGTACTCTCTGTACTGGTGAAAACAAGTTTTTATCTGATGGAAATAAACATCTTCACAGAAACAGCACAAGGAAAAGACTGACTAGGCTGAATTCTTCAGAACTCATTGATGCCTCAGAGAGATACGTAAGCTGAAACAATAGCAGTCTAGTTACAAAAAATATGTATTATTGACTTGCATAGGTGGAAGTAGTAACTCTAAGACATTTAATTCTTGTGCTCTACTGAGTATGGCCTTAACTGGAGTATTGTGGCCAGTTTAGACACTCAGTTCAAATATGGAAATTTGGAAATGCTCAGAGGAGAGAAATTGTAAGTATGTCTGTTTATAGTTGCATAGTGTAAAAGATCCTGGAGAGGTGTGAGAACAGCTTTGAAGGTAGGGGATGGAATAATGCATTTATCTGTGTCTGTCATAGACAATGGAAGTGCCTGTGTCACAGCAAAGAACATTTAAATGATACAATGAAAAATAATAAAGTGTGGTGATCAGTAGTAATATAGTTCAGTAGATTATCTTAGAAATTCCAGATACATTGTCACTGAAACCCTTTAGGAGTGGGGTGGGCAAATACAGGACAGAAGTGGACATGGACATATCTGTATGGGGTGGTGGATTGTCAACAGACCCTGACAGTCTCTGTTGATCTCTTTGAACCATATGATCTTGTGTCTAAAAACCCCACTTGATATTGAAGTCAGAGAGAGTATTGTGTACGTACCAGTAGCATTTTGATTTTTCACAGAATGGTTTGGGGTGGAAGGGATCTTTAAGGATCCTCTAGTTCCACTCCTGCTGCCATGGCCAGGGACACCTTCCACTGGACCTGGCGGCTCAAAGTCCCATCCAACCTGGCCTTGAGCTCTTCCAGGGATGGAACATCCAGACCTTGTCTTAGGCTGACTACTGCTAGATGATATGACATTACAGCAGCATCTATCTGTAGCAGTGCTGTAATACTACCTGCACTTCCTCATTAAGGGCTGTTTTAAAATCTACATTCATTTGAAATTTATACTTTCATTACAAAACTATGTCCCAAATGGCAATAAATGAAAGTAATTATCCAGAAGTTCAGCTGGTTTTTTGCATTAAAAAGGCTTTTAAGTAGCAGCTTTCCTCTTTCTTATATGCATAAATGCTGCCTTTGATGTTATTGATGTCGTGTACCATGATTAAAACTTACAAATTCTCAGATACTAGAAAATTAGGGTGAAAACTAGCCCCTTACCTTCTATGCCACTTAAGTTCGTATCTGTGATGCCCATCCAAGTGACTGATTGAGCCACTCTGTGACTTTTTTGCTTTAACTACTATATGTATTTTTGATTTTATGATTTGGGCTGGATTATTTGTTCTGGACCTGAAACTGAAAACCACACACAGATCAGAAATTGAGCAAGTTTTGTGTCTTGCTTGGGGTGGTTTGGGGTTTTTGCATGTTTTGGTTTTTGGTTTGGTTTTCTTTTCCTGTAATGCATATTATTGTAATTATTCTGATTCTCCTTTAAATGAACTGGTCTCACCAGTATTTTAAAACACACATTTTTGCAACAACACTGTTTAGAACACGTACAGAATTGTTATAAGAGGTAGAGTGCTGCATCTTTGTGGGTAATTCTTCTTGCTTTACTCTGTCCTATGACAGATGATTTATCTATGCTACCCATGGAGAATACATTATATTTTCACTACTTTCAGAATGGCTTATTGTTCTCTGGCATGCAGCTAACATAATTCAAACATGTTTTTTTCCTTTGCATAATTACTAATCTACATATAACCTTTGGCTTTCATGAATCATTCGTCGAAATTGCATAATATCATACAATTTGAGCAAACATTGTCTCAGATGCAAATTCTAATTAAAATTAGTATTGTGTTAATTTAGAACACTTGTGTTCTGGAAATGTGGTGGTTTAGATATCATCAGTATTTGAATATGCTTTTAGTAAAAAATTAGGATCAAGCACAGTGTGACACAAAAGCTAAATTATAGCTTTATTCAATTGCTTTAAATTGTCTTATCAATTGAAATGTATCCAAATAACAAATGAACAAAACACCTACAATTTGCTTTCTATTTTGGTTTTTGTACATCTACTTACAAGACTGTTATTAATTGGAGATAATACTATGGTATAAAAACTATTACCAAACATGTTTTTTTGACAAAGTTATTTCTCTATAGTGCAAAAATCTCACTTTTAGAGGAAGGTAAGCATCGTCTTTTAGATTAAACCTTTTTTTTGGTGGAAGAAGCAAGTAAATGTATATTTGTAACATAAAGAAATAAGGCAGTTTAGCTGGATTGCAAGCAAAATAGGATATGAAAAAGTATAGTCTATCACCTCAGCAGTAAATAGATTTTCCTACTAGTTGATACAGTCAAAAATTCCCTTTCAACCCATATAAAATTCTCATTCGTAGCTCAGACTTACAAAAGAGAGTTTATAGCCCTCTATTTTGCTTGCATCCCACTCAAGTCAGACTGACATCATAATTTTGAAAAGTTTCTGCTATCTTTGAAAGATCTTTCTCTAATCCATATATTTTGCAGGATGCTATTTCTGCTACCAGTTTGTGGCATTGTATTCACTTATCATTGCATCCCAGTTCTTAAGCTCTGTAAATGCCCATTTACTGTTCACTGCTACAGAATTCTAGTACAGATGTTCATAGTTTATGAGACTTCTGACTCCAAGAGAAGGGAAGACCTGTCTGAGTTTGTTTTTAATTCTTTTCCTGTTTGCCTCTTACCAACATGAGCTGCAGGCTGTATCTGCCTACAGACACTGGCTTTGTTTCTCTCTCCATCATGGGGGGAGGCCTCAGGCAACCAGCTGGCACACAGAACTTTCATGCTGTTTGGCTCTGTGTCCTCCAGGTGGGAAGGCAGTGGAAGCATTTACAGAATGTTTCTCTGATCAGAGGTTCAGCTTCTTTTAGGCTTCGTCCCTCAATGGGACTTGGCCCTCTGTTCCCATTTCCAGATGCAGCCCATTCCAAAAGCAGCCTTTACTGGGCTGCTCTGTGCCAGCTGAAGAAGCTGCTTGCCACTGGACTCTGTCAAAAACCTATTAGTGGTATTTGTAGGAAATCAACTGGCGTTTTTGCATTTCACATGCAAAACATTGACTTGGATCACACATTTGTTTTTGTGTAAAAACTCTTGCCTAATTTACTCAGAACAATGTTTTTCCCTGGAGCCGATGTCAAGAGCAAGCTTTACCTACTCAGTGGTGCCCTTACATTACTGTCAGAAAAAAAAATCAGATACCATGAAGATTTTTGGAAATGCAGTTAAAGAGTCTTCTGAATAGAGTATTAGTTACTGCCTTGTGGGATGGAGTAGTGTAACATCACGAGGAGAAAGTGTGTCCTTTCTCTGGTTTACTGTAATATCATGGCACTAATGCATAATAAGCAAATGAGGGCTATGCAGGCATAACTCCTCCTACATTGGAGGCTTTTCCTACATGTCCTAGGAGGCAGGCTAAAATTTTAAACAGATAAAATTGCCAGAAGGGAAATCCTATGGAAGCTATTATTGGATTTCCTATTGATTTGGTGGGGTTAAAACTTTGCCCTTTAAAATGATTTGATTTGTTCTGATCTAGATAGTGTCATGCTCCATCAGTAAATTGCATATAAGCCTTGTAACAGTTGGAAAAAGTTGAAATACTCAGGTGCCAAAATACAGTTAAATGTGCATGGTGGCTTCATATTGTACCTGTTCTGTGCCTGCCTCTGCTGTGTTTAGGTCAGGTGGGTGTGATAGCTTTGAAGAATCCAACACAATTTGTAGTTTGCACCATTTAAAAAGAATATTTTTATTTTAAACAGGGGAAAAAATTTCTAAAAATAAAATTTTTATTTTTGGAGGGCAAAAAGCTATTTTTTAATCATCTTTTGTTTATGACTGTCTTTGATTTTTCACACCTCAAAGTGCTGTAAAATCAGCTTTTGATCTTCATACATTCTTAAAACAATCTAGTAATTAAGTGAACAAAGGGAAAAGGTAAGAAAGTAAAATTGTTTATGAAAGACAGTGAGTCAAATGATAAGTAGGTCTTTTTTTTGTCTGATTAAATTAGAGTAATGTTTTGGCTCAAAAAAGAATTACATTGTGACACCTCCCCACCATGCTCAGATAAAAGTTTGTCAAGTGGTGCTTATGTGCTTTTGATAATAATGAACAAAGTTCTGAAGTTCTGGAGAGTTTCACTGCCATTTTAGCTGTTGAGCATATTTAATACGTCTCATTAACGTACTCATACAGTTTCTTCTTCAAGATAAATGTTTGTTGAATCCTAAGTGAAGGTGCCTTTGATGTTGAATGGCTGCTGTGTGTGATAACAAGGGAGTCGCTTGTGCAAATTCAAGTCCCATCCTGTCTTGCAGCAGGTCATTGTTTTGTGTGTGTGAGGCCAGCATACTTAGAACGAGTCTCCAAAGAGATTATGTAGCTAAATACATTGGGACCCACTGGTTAGATAAGGAAAAATACATCTTCCTGATGGCTTAGGGAGTTCAGAATCATAATTCTATTCTAAATGGAAACTCATCCTTGATGGAGTGGGGCTCTGTTTGGTTTTTTATCTTTCAGTAGAAAGAATAAAACGCTAAAAATCTCTGAGATTTTTAAAAGTGCCACATGTCTTTCCATGATATTGGTATGAAATGTCATTCTCCCAGAAGGGAAATGCTGTGTTACTGGCTTAAAGTTTGTGCATAAATCTACACCATGATTGGGCTGCCCATGTTTGAATGAAAGGATGAGCTATGCTGGGCAGCACGGGCAGGCTGGGGCACACCTGCTGGGCAGCACGGGCAGGCTGGGGCACACCCAGCCCCTCCTGGCACAGCCTCCAAGGGAAAGGCTGAGAGGGGGCTCAGAGCTTTGTGTGGACAATCAGTCAGATACTCAAGGGGAAAGGTTAGAGGTGTCTGGGGACAGGTATGACAGTGCTGGTGGTTTTCACAGCTGTGTGTTATGGTGGCACTGTGAGTTCAGTGCCCCCTCAGGGGCAGGGCAGCTGGGAGAGACCCCAGTGTGGGCAGTGCCCTCACCCACCTGCACCCTCTCTCAGGGGCTGAGCCTGGTGAGGCAGAAGTGCTGGAAATTGGGTGCATTGAGAGCCCCAGCAATGCCCCAAGTCCAAGGACCATTCAGAGAGTCCTGACAGGTGAAAAATGGAGCAGGGACAGATCAAGGGCTGGAGGCAAAGCTAAAACAATGTGTCCAAATCCATCCAGTCAGAAGGGTCATGGCAATTAAGGCCTCTTAGTGCCCTCAGACTCCTGAGACTTACCCTGAATGTTGTTACTATAATTTAGACAAGAGGAACAGTGTAAGTTTTCAACTATAGTTTTGTGGGGGTTTTTTCTTCTTCAAAAATCATGTTAGCTTTCTGTAGAATTATTGTTTTATTTGTGTCATTATGCTGTAAGAACACTACTTTTGTGTTTAGATATAATTCAGTTATGCCTGAATATCTGCTCTATATCCTGAATCTGTTATTCAAAGAGCTTCCAGAAGAAAAGATTAGCTATGGCAAAGCTTTTTGACAAGGAGCCTCTCTAAGTAAATGACAAACTTGTACAGCTATATTCATTTTGTTGTAATGTCAGTCTCTGCCTGAAAATATGGGAAGAAGTTCTAATAAGAATATTTAATTCATCTTATATCTTTCTTTCCTAGTCCTCCTGATTTTGATTGTATAGCTGTTATATTTGATTTTCCTCCTGTTCTCATTCCCTCTCTCATCACATACATCTGTTTCTCCTTTCTGTTATTCATCGTTAGTTGTCTTTTCTATTTTGTGAGTACTTGAATATGCTCTTATGAAACACATCTCAGCTGTGTTGTGTTTTTGTTAAAATTGGCACTTCTAAAAGGTTAGGCCTCTGCCTTTTGGCTGTTATACTTGAACTCAATTGTCAAAATGATTTCTCTAGATTGATGACTCTTTTGAGAAAGCACTGCTTTTGCCTGAGTGCATTGCTGGTACACAATAATCATTAAAGATTAAGCTACTTTTGGCCTGTCAAAATCACCATATAAAAGGTTTAAGAGGACAAAAGGGACAATGCAACTTGGTGTAAGGATAAAGAGAGGATACAGAAGGGTAATATTTTTGTCCTGTGCCAGGAGGGCACTTGTCTCACCACCCTGGGCCGGTGCAGGAAGGGAAAGGGGAAACTGAGGACTCTTGACCTACCTAAATTTAGACATGAGCATGTAGGGCTCTCATGGACAGGGATCAACCTCAGGATTGAGTATAACCCCAAGGAAAGGTATTTCCAAGTTTCATTTATGCTACTCAGCTGGGCAAGCCATAGTTTATTATCCCCTCAAAGGGAGAGAACAGAAGGAAGTACAAAGTTCCAATAGGAAGAGCTTTAAATTGGGTAAGGCTTAAAAACATATACCATCAAAAAGGGCATCAGATACCAATACAGTACAACCAAAAATATCTGTCAGTACATTGGTAGAGGATTATATCTTTAATTCTCCAGAAGTAATTAATTGCTGGAAGTTTTTGAAATAAAAGAAACAACTATTTGGATCCCCAGATGCTTATTTACATTTGACATTTTTTAATTTAAAAATATCTACAAGCTGCATTTTATTAATGCTTTTAATTTAAAAAGTTGTCTCCTCATTAGTGGTACATACACAGAGGAATGTGAAGCAATGCAGAAATTGAAACAGGAAACTGTAATATGTGGCTTAAATAAGAAAAAAACCAAGTTGCAACTTATTAAAATGAATTTCAGTCACATCTAGAAAGATTGTTTCTTTCAATTCAGTGCATTTTCTGGAGGAGCACAGGTGAAGAGGGAGGTACAGAAAGCTCTCATCCTATCACTCTGTTTGATGTTGGGGATGAATTTATAGGTTGTTACCTACATGTTTTTCCCCACAATCATTTCCTTCTACAGCCTGAAGGTATAAACACGCTGCCATGTCTGTGTCTCAGTGACTGTCCTGCACACAGAAAGTGCCTTTGCCAAAGCAAAGGGCTGCAGGAGGTTTGCCTTGCCCTCAGGAGCAGCCTGCCCTCAACTGAGGCCTGCAGCTTGAGCAGATATCTCAAAATTACCCTGTGGTATAGAAAATTAGCATAAACTGGGAGTAATGCAAGTTTCTCATCATAACTGCCTCCCGTTGTGCCTATGTCTGTAGATACCTCTACATATTTTTAATTTATGGGTATTCTGTAAGTCAAAAACCACCCAGACAAACCCAGTCCCCAAACAAACACCTCACCCCACAAAAAGACACCACAATGTGGACTGAAGGGCTGAAAAAATCCCAACAGGCACTCACATGACCTTCAGCCTGTGTGTCTGTGCTGCTCAAGGTTTGGCTCTTGGAGAGGTTTTTTGGCTCTGTTAGATGACATGGTAAATGGGAACTGCAATGTTCACTTTTCTACATCCTCACCCTTAGAACTTTCCCTGTTCCATGGGCTCATTTGTTCTTCTTGGAAGAGATTATTAATATCCCAACCTAGGCTGTATTCTGAATTTAATATCAAGTTTGATTCCGTTCCACTGCATCTTGCAGCCAATAAATGTTCAATAGCTTGGTAGAGAGTCAGCTCCCCCTTCAAATTAGATTTTCTAGTTACTATTTGCTACTTTTACTTTATTAATACTTTTTTTTATTCTTTTATGTGTTTTCTTATCCTTTTTTAAATGAATTTTGGAAGTGAAAGTCTGAAACACAGCTTTATGTCAGGGGAGTAGCTCTGTGGTAACTTCTGCCACTGCAGAATAATTTTATTCAACAGCATAACTAAAAATATGTGAATAGTCTTCATAGATAAACAGTTTCATTTTAGAGCTGTAACCATACATATTCTATATTTTAGTGATTGGCATGATTCAGTCTTTATATGTTGAATTTCACTATAGAATAAACAAAGAAATGAGCACTGATCTTGCTTTAAGTGGGGAGCTTGTTGGTATCTTCAAGAACTTTGTAAAAAACATTTCTACAATACACCTGTTTTTGTTTTTTCATAGCATGACTATTTTAAAAGGGTGCAAATGAAAGTTACTGGAGCAGCAGGCATTTTAATACCTCAAGCAATATTTTGTGCTGTTCTGAATTGCTTTTGGCATGTGTTTGCTCTGATTTTAAAACTTTGGAATGGAAATCGTGCATCTTTGTCAGATATTTTGAAACTTCCAGATAATTTTGGGTACTGAATAAACTATGATTAGTACTAATTGATATTTTTCTTTTACTGCAGAGAAATAGACGTGAGCAGCATTGCATAATATTTTGGGTTGTATCTCTGAAAATTAATACATTTGGATATACAATCTTTAAACCTTCAAAAATTCATGTAATTGCAAACTAAACAGTTGTTTACCCTTAAAATGGGATGTATCAAGGGCAGCAGCCACAGACCTCAGTGCTCATGTCCCTTCATTCATTTTCTGTTATCAATGGCCCACAATTATACCACGTTTGAGTTTTTTGTAGCACACAGAATTATGTAAAGTGCTTTTGGTCCAAAATTACTTACCTTAATTAAATTTATGAAGTTCTGGTGATTTCAGGGAGAGTGGAATTCTGCCCTGTTTCCTGGCCTGATGTCCTCCTCACCTTTGACATCCATACCACACATCCTTTAGAAAGGAACACTGTAAAAACAACACCCTGACATAATTTCAAATGCTGGTGTTACTCATTGTTGGGCAGGAGACACCTGTTCCAGTGCTCCACAGACCTTACTGAGGTGGAAGGAAATCTCATCTAAGTGTCTTAAAACACACCTTAGTAAGAGGTATATGAATAACAACAATTCTACCCAACCAATGAGCATTGATAGAAAAATAGCTCATGGATTTTAGGTTTGGGGTGTGGTAGAGGCTTTTTTTCAGGTGTTTAGAAAAGCAAAAATGCTTTGTGCCCTTGCTACAAAGTTAACAAAGCATTATATTGCCACCTGGCCATCTGGTGGGATAAAATGGTTGTTATTTTCAATGATGTTATATTGACATTTCCCCCCCCCCCAACTTGTGATTCACATTTCAAGTATTATACAAAGGAGCATTTTCCCCCATGTATTTTGCTTGAAAACTTGATCAATATTTTTGTGCTTGTAACTAAACAGCCACTTTAACTGTTTGCTCAAGGAAGGTGACAGATACATTTTGTATGTTGTTTGAATTCTTGCAGAAGCAGCTGCCATTTTTCTGCTCAGTGTTATGTAAAGCAAACCCCCAGAGTTATTTTTTCCATAAATCAGATTATGTTTGCTCGCAGCCAGGATGCCTTGCCAGTTCTCTCAGGTGCACTCTCACCTTTCCTCTGGCCCTCTCCAGCTGGCAAATGCTGCTGTGGCTGTGCCTGCACTGCTGTTGTTCTTTTCATGGCAGTAGCATATACTCAGGTATAAGCACCAGAATGACTCTGCAATTTGTTTCTTTTTAATTAGTATTGTCATAAACTTAAATAATTGCCTTTCATTTAGGTATAGCACATTTCACATGTTTTAGGACAGAGCAGCTTATAGTACCTCTTGATTTTAGAGACAGCTACACAGCAGAGATTTTAAATGTGCAGTATGTCAGTTTACCCTTTAATATAATTGCATTGTTTCAGGTAAAGAAAAAATGAGGATTAGTATATCACTGTACATCTGTATATCTTGTGCTGGGTATAAAGCTTTAGCTACTTTCTGCAATTTTGGTGATCAAAACCATGCTTTAAATATACAAAAAGTACAAGATTATGATTAAGACTTTACCAAAGAGTATCAAAATTCTGTAAGCAAAGCCAGTGTTTCCTCCTCCTACCCACAAAGAGGAAATACTGCAAATGGTCTATGTGAGAATTAAATTCACTCTGTTTGCAGTTCTGAGCTGCTTTGTTTTTTGAGGATTATACAAAGTGAACATATGTGGAATACTGCTACCAGCTTGCATTCCTTGATAAATCCAGACAGGCAGAAGAATGCTGGTGGCAGAAAGTGTAGAATAATGGTGTTTCTTATGGTTAAAACAAAATCTGGAAACTCTAGTCCTTTTGAGGAACAAATGTCAGTGAGATTAGATCACAAATGATTGGATGAATGTGTTAAATATCAAATGCTAATACCAAATGTACTTGGCAATAAATTAAAGGTTTCCATTCTGTGATTTCCATAGATCTTCTGTAGTACACACTGTAGCAGAGATTAAAGCAGAGAGATTTCCACCCATAATTAGGGCCAAAAAGTGTCTTTTTTTACCCTAAAATATCTGATTTGCACTGAAAGGCTTTTATTCTGGCAGCAGACTGTGCCAGCTGCCTTGCAGCTTCCTGCAGCACAGCATGGCAGGGGTAGGGGCTGTCAGCTCTGCCCTTTGCCACTCTGCAGACGTGAGCTGGTGTTATTGCACAGGCTGGCAGTGCCAGTCTCCAGCTTCCTGGGGTTCCCTGGCACTTGGAGTGCCCAGCTCTGGAACAGCACTGCTGAACTGAGGAAGAACTAGGAGCACTCCAAGGAATGTTGTCCAGTGTATGACTTTGGAGAACCTTCTCACAAGTTTTTGACTAGGGAGACAGAGAGATCTTTTTCTGTCCTCTTAAACCTCACCAAAATTTTAGTCCATTGATCAATGTCACAACTGCTGGACAAAATAAAAGGTGAAACAGCAAAAATAGTTAACTTCAACACATCAGGAAGATAAGTGGATGTTTAGAGGACAGGGACCCATCCTATTTCTGTTTTTGAGGGAGGGACCAGAACACCTCTACGTGTTGTGTTTGTCAGTAACCAACAGACCACTCCATGGCACAATAACCCATCCCAAAGTGTACCAGGACTCACAAGGAGAACCCGAGGGAATCTGATACCCTTATGAGTGAAGGAAAATGAAGTGTCAGGAGTCAAAAATCAGAAATCAAAAGGAATCGAAACTTCATTAAATCTGCTTTGATGCAATTTATGTGTTGCAGCTTTTATTCTGTCCAAGTAGCAGGATCTTAATTGTATGGATATTGTGGCTTTTGATAGAATAGATATTCCTGAAAGTGGAAAAAACAGGCCTTGTTTACAGATTTTTAAGGTCCATCTTACAACCTGCATGGCAACGACTGAAGTATTTGTAGGTTTCAGTTCCAGTAAGTAGGACTTGGAATGGGATAGAATCTTTTGGTTTTTAACAGGTACTTTCCATTAGTATGAACAAAAATTCTTAATCTGTTTTTAATGGAAGTGCATGCTAATAATTTTGTCTTAATAGAGATATTATAATCTGGTTTACTTTGGGGCTTCCCATGCTGTGAATTGGTCCAAGGCTGCATTTTCTTGGTGGTCTGGGTAGTGCTTTGCTGAAAGGCATTGTCAGCATCAGAGCCATTGCAGATAGCTTATCTTGCTGCTGTGATTTCCTTGCATATATCAAGGTTCTAGGACATCCTCTTGCTTATTCTTTTGGGACATCCCTTATCTCTCTGAAAGATCAGAAGGAATCTGGAATTAAATCAAACCACGGAGTAAACTGACAAAATGTTTTTTGGAAACCTTTAGGTTGCTATGTATATTCATCAGGATCCATTATCAATATGTTGTACAGAACTTGTCAATAATTTCACCTGTTCTTTCTTAATAGTGATTTGTTTTAACAGCTTTGTCTTTTCTATGGAACTTTTTGGACTATATGTTCCATTAAATTTTGCTTCCATGAAACATTTGAGCAATGATTCTTTAGATCCATTTTCTTTTGTAGCTGAAACAACATGCACAAGAAAATATTTGAAAGAGATCTCTACAATGACATATGAGCTCTGAAAATACTTCATATTACAAAAATATGTATTATGTAAACATAAAATTATACCACATTCAACTCAATTTTGCCTTCATGAATAAATACTTGTAAGAAAACATCCAGTTTTAACTCAGCTAACTTTCCATGTCACTGGCAAATAGCATAGCTAAAAAACAACAGTATTTAAATTTGTATTAGCAAATATTATTTGCTAAAAAGAGAATGGTAACAACCTTCAGCCCAAAGCTGAGCTGAACATCAAAGCATGCAGTTGTTATCTGATGTCTGAGGCTTAGTGTTGCTGACATCTGGAATATTTCTCAATGTGTTTGTATAATGTGTTTCTCTCTCTGTCTCTCTTATTGATCGTGCATCCATTTGCCATGCAGTTAGATTTTCCTAAATGTTTGGAGCCTCAGTTTTATTCTTTTTTTCCTCTCTCACTGCAGCTACTTTACATTTGTTAAAATTTTTCTCAACAAACAGTAGAAAAGGGTCAGAAGTTCAAGAGCAGACCAAAGACAACTACCAATGGAATTGTTGCACACGGAAAATGCAGCTGTGGTGGTTCCTTTGGATTTAGGGGAGATTAAGTCTGTGTTACTTCTCTCTGAGCAGATCTTTAAGATAACAGTTGAGCAATATTGGCCCAGGTTAACAAATGTGCTCCATACCTGCCTACACAAGGAGGCTAGAGGGTAAAGAAGTTCACTCCAGTGAGGGTAGACAAAGGAAGTGTAGCTATTAAATGAACAGTTCCTGTCTTTCTGTTGTGTTGGAGTATTGAGCTCTTTCACTGAGGAATCCTCTCATTGACTTCTGTGGTTATAGATTGTCTTGGCTTTCCTTTAAGGTCAATGTTATGAGACAGAGACATCTATCACTGTTTACTTTTTGTTAAAGAGATTGTGTATCACTTTAGAAAATTTTATCCCTTTGAAACACTGGTGAGAATTTACATTCTATTAACCTTTATATTAGTAGCAAAATTTACCTGCACAGCCTGATAATCTGTGCCTTAGTATTCACAATGAGTATACAAAAGAGTGCTTATAACTCTTGCAGTAATTCAGATTTCTATTTATGCTTTCTTTTATTCCTGTTAGGAAATTTTCTTTTTTCTAACAGCTAGTATAATTTACCTCATATCTTGCAAGCATGCAAAGTAGCCTCCTTTCATAAAAATTTGCAAGGTTTTAGTTTGTTTCGCTATGATTAGTTTTAAGTTTCTTTGAAAGTTTGAGGCAGATTTTGCTTACTCAGATACTTACTTTTTTCCCCATCCTGTTGCTGAAATCTCATGGGCCAGATAATCTACAAAAGCCCAGCAGCATAGTCAGATTTTATTTTAAGTTACTGTGACACACTCTGCTCTTGAATAAATGTTTTTATTTAAAATATGTAATTTGTACTGAAGTCTTTTATAACGGAATCATTGAATAATCATAAATCAAGGCCCTGAACCAGCAATAGAAAGGTCAGGAGAACGTGGCCAATAATTATGTGATCATGTTGGGACTTCAGGCAGCCGCTTTCTGCCTTGCCACAGTTTATCAGCGTTTCTGTGCGATGGGCAGGATTGCAGCTGACACAGCCTGTGTGTTAGGTCTGTGTCAGGGAGGGATAACAGACACACATTCCCATAATGTGGAAGACAGCACATAGGGAGTCAGAAGAGATGAGTTCAGTCTGGCCGTGGTTGGGTTGGAAGTGTGGGCTGCAGCAGCCTTGAGAACAGATCTGACTTGCAAAGGGTCTGATTGTTAAGTGATTACAATCGTTTGGTGCCACAGGCTATAAAAATTAAAAAGGTCTAAGTGTTTCTCTCCGACAGAGCTGCAGAGGCTAATGTTACATGAATGCACACCCTAACAGGATTAGCAGCTTACCCAGGCGTGTGAATGGCACGTCTGTCCCTGGTGTTAGCGGAGCGTGTCCCAGCAGAGCTCGCGGAGCCGGGCGGGGGCTCGGCCAGGGCTGCACCTCCGCTCCGGGACTGCCCCTCTCCTCCTCATCCCAGCACTGCAGCTCTGGGACTGCCCCGCTCCTCCTCATCCCAGCACTGCAGCTCTGGGACTGCCCCGCTCCTCCTCATTCCAGCACTGCAGCTCTGGGACTGCCCCGCTCCTCCTCATTCCAGCACTGCAGCTCTGAGGCTGCCCCGCTCCTCCTCATTCCAGCACTGCAGCTCTGGGACTGCCCCTCTCCTCCTCATCCCAGCACTGCAGCTCTGGGACTGCCCCGCTCCTCCTCATCCCAGCACTGCAGCTCTGGGACTGCCCCGCTCCTCCTCATCCCAGCACTGCAGCTCTGGGACTGCCCCGCTCCTCCTCATCCCAGCACTGCAGCTCCGGGACTGCCCCGCTCCTCCTCATCCCAGCACTGCAGCTCCGGGACTGCCCCGCTCCTCCTCATTCCAGCACTGCAGCTCCGGGACTGCCCCGCTCCTCCTCATCCCAGCACTGCAGCTCCGGGACTGCCCCTCTCCTCCTCATCCCAGCACTGCAGCTCTGGGACTGCCCCGCTCCTCCTCATTCCAGCACTGCAGCTCTGGGACTGCCCCGCTCCTCCTCATTCCAGCACTGCAGCTCTGGGGTTCTGCCTCTTTCCATCCTGACCTTTGCTATTGGTCCTCACTTTCAATTCTTCACTTTGTAGGCTTCTATTTCTTTATTTCTGACATATCATTCTCCTCCCAATTGTGTATGATGCAGAATGATGTCATAGTTCAGAAACACTGGGCTAATGAAGGAATGGGAATGAGTAATTTTTAGCAGCATTTTCTTTATTGCAGTGTGTGGTGCATCCCTCCAGCCTCTGTGGTGCTGCCAGGAAAGCCACTGTTTCTGCAGCAACTATGCAAGCTACTAGGAATTATTTTCATGTCATGGAATTAAAGATTGATTTCATACATTTGCTAAACTAGTGGTGGTGAAACATTAAAACTTACTAGAATACTGCAAATATATAAAAAAATTCTGAAATTTCTTTGGCCTCTAGGTTCAAACACCATGTGCTTCATTATGTCTTATGAAGCAGTTTGACTGAAAACAAACATTAAAAGCGTTAATACCCTTATGATTTTAGATGGATTAAGAATTCTGTAATAGATTATGGATTGGTATTTATTTCAAAGGGCCAAAGGGACTGTTGTTTTGGACAAATCTGGTTTTCTTTTTTCCTTCATTTTAACTTTTTCACTTCATACCTCACCTTTCAGTTCAGGACTGGTGCATGTCATACATCACCTCACTTACATTAGAAAGTTCTTATTTTTTTATGTATCCTGAAAATATTCATTTAATAACTCAATTTTTTTAAGAAATCCTAGACTAGAAAGACGTAGGTAATTAGTATTTTTAATATTCCCACTCTGTCTTTTTGTATTCTTACTAACTTGCATATACTTACTTTTAG
The DNA here is from genome assembly GCF_047495875.1 of Pithys albifrons albifrons. Lineage (NCBI taxonomy): Eukaryota > Metazoa > Chordata > Aves > Passeriformes > Thamnophilidae > Pithys > Pithys albifrons. The sequence continues at coordinate 8,294,416 of NC_092466.1, read as the reverse complement.
TGGCAATATAAGTCATGAATGTGAACTTTAGTATGTGGAATCTAAAGAAGGTTTCTCTTTAATAGTTGCTTTGCACAGGGAATGGAAACCACCTCTGTGACCCCGTTGGAATGGATGTCTGTGTGCCCACATGTGCATTTTTCTACTGTTCTAAGATTGTCTGAGTGCTAAGTGATTTCTCATTTCCTTCCCATATTTTTCTAGAAAAATTAAATAATTTGCTTACATTACTTGAAATTTCATGAACTTTAGATACAAAGAGAAGAATAATCAAACTTACTAACCCAAATTTTTATTAAAATGTACATAGGTGGGAAGGTATCTGTGTTACATGTTGATAACAGTTATTAATAATGTTTCTACTGCATAAGATTATATTAATTTTGCATTAGTTTCATCTGATTGCATTTAATTATATTCTTTTGAATACAAGTTGAAATCCTGAATACTTTGAAAACCTACTGTTCTTTTGCCCTGTTTTTATTATTATTCCTGACACAGTTCCTCTGTTATTTGGCCAGACTTTGAAAGTTTAAATCTAGGTCTTTGAAAAGAAACTTAAAGAAAGGAGCAAGCTGATAAGATAGTGCAACATATAGAGATAAATAAATTAGGTAAAAAATTATACATGAATATTGAAAATAGCATTAAAAATAGTAATTAAAAGAAGCACAAGATCAAATCATAGAATCATTTAGGTTAGAAAGCACCTCTAAGATCATTGAGGTGAACTCTTAACCTGGCACTTTCAAGCCCATCACCAAACCATGACACCTAACAGTGAATGCAAAAAAATTGCTTGATTTTGAGATGAGGTGCTGTCTCCAGAATGCATAACAGGTGGGATCAAGTTTACACTTTTGTGACTTGCTTTATGTTTGTGTTTCTTCATCCATGATCAGAAAAGCATAATTTTAGTGACTTTATCACTGAGGTTTTTATATACAAGGATCAGCATATCCAAGCATAAAACTTGCTTCCTATGAAGAGACAGTTGGTAAAACAGACTCATAAGTGGCTCCAGATCCCTGTTAGCCATAGCAGCACCTCAGTCTCAGTATCACATGCCAGGCCTACTAAAGTCTGATTTGAACTCAGGTATTCAAATTTTAGAGCAGGTAAGAATCTAGGCCCCTTATAATACTCTTGCCTTTAGAAAGGGAAGTAATTCTCTGCACAGTTGAATGGAATTTCAAATGAGGTTTCATGGACAAAGTGTTTGCAGAAATCTGTTCCTGTCTTGACTAGAATGAAGTGGAAAAATAGGAGACAGTGCAAGCCAAATGCTCAGTATAAGAAGAAAAATAAGAGTTAAGGGCAGGTTGAAAACTCTGTTTTCTTCAACTTCCTCTATATTATACTGACTGACATCCTACATACCATTTGTCTTGTGTAAAAATGTATGAGCACATAAGTGACTGAGGATAGCATGTTCAAGGGATTCAAAAGCATCCTCTAATAGCCCTTGGCCACCTCACTGCTGTTTGAGGTCCTGGTGTCACAGCCTGGCTCAGTCACAATTTTTCAAGAGCTACAAGGACAGAAATACCATTCTAGCAGCCCACAGGATTGTCTGTCTTTCCTTCATATTGCATGTCTTCTTCTCCCTGGCAGATTCCTCACCCACTTGGGATTGTCCAAGAGGGAAGAGAAAAAAAAGTTCTTTATTTTTCAGAGCTGGCAGTAAATGAGTTATCATGAAAGCTGGAAATCAGACAGCTGCAATAAACTTAGGATAGTTTGGGTTGGAAGGGAGCTTAAAGAAAATCTAGTTCCAACTCTCCTGTCATGGCCAGAGACACCTTTCACTAGAGAAAGTTGCTTAGAGCTCCATCCTACCCAGCCTTGAACACTTCTAGGGATGGGGCAATAATAAGAGACACACTTTACTAGTTTTGTTCTAGCCCTCTGCTGACATGGGTCTACTGATTTGAAGTTGCACTGTGCTATAAGCATGTCTTGTGGAATAAAGCATGTTTCTGAATCTTTTTCCAGGCTTTAACGAATGCCTTATTATGGCATTTGAAAGAAATTAAGCATTTTGTTCCCTTATGTTGCCCATCGTGACACATTCAGATAGCCATCTGAAAGCCAGATTTTCAACAAACAAATATGTTAAAAGGGTAAAGAAGTATTTAGACATTTTATGACAGAGGTATCCTGAAGAAGGTCTGTTAAGGGGAGTGATATCCAACTGTGTGGAAATAATTTTTGTTTAGTAGGACAATGGCATTTGTTAATTAACTGCTGTAAATTCCCTTTACGTTCGGCTGTCTATTTATTTGCTTGGTAACATAAAGGCAACCACATTCAAAGTTCTGAATAGCCAGCTGGCTGCTTTTCAAATGTACAGCCTTTGAAATGGATTTGAAACTCCTTTGTGCAGTAAAACAAATATAAATGGTTGATGTACTGATGACACTGCACAAACTGCATTTTTATGAAAGAGCAGAATCAATTAATTTTTCCCTCTACAAAATGAATCACCAGGATGTAAACCTAAACAGGATCTTTTCTGGCTGGAGTAGAAACCTTAGATTAGCCAGTGGTTTTTTCCAGGGGTGACATTTATGATTCACATCTTCTGTGAGCTGATTCATCTTGTTTTTTATACATTAAATTATATCAACAGTTTAGTGATAGAATTCTAATTCTTATAATTAATGTGGTATACAGCTATCTTGAAGTGTATTGTTTGTATTGAGAAATGCTTGAGAGGATGAAGAGCTGGCTCAGTCTTGGAGACTTGAACATCTGCGTGTGCACTCTCAGGTGGCTCCGGCGAGGAAGTGCAAGGACGTGATGAAGGGCTGTCCCAGCTAAGGCTCTATTTCCTTACTGTTACATGTAAAAGAGTCTGCCAGTATGAGTTAGTCAGTAGTTCATTAAACTGTTGGCCTTTTTATTATTATTCTTTTGTCCTGAGGTTATATCTTTAGATATGAGCTACCATTTTTCTAGGTCTGACACTACAGGTTATTAGTAAGTTAGAAAATGGGAGGGAAGTCTTCCTGTGTGCAGTGTCATTACAGCCTTATCTGCGTCATTTTCTTCCTCAAATCATGTGCAAAGGGGTTTTGATATGCTAAATTAGATGAGTTAATCTAGGTCTTCAAACCACAGAGTTGCTGCCTTGTGATGTTCATTAAGGATAGCTGCCAAAATATTTACTTCAATACCAGCTAGCTACTTCAGCTCAGTGAATTTCCATAGTGCTGACCTGCAGTGTTATTAAAGTCTTGGTTAATAACTTCAAAGCTAACCGGGATACATCTGTATTACTTGGGTGAGCTGTACCCTCAGTTATTTCCAACTATTCTTTAGTGGTTGCATAGGTGATTTCCACATCTTCATTTCTAATATATGTCTAAAGGAATTGTGTGTGGTCAGATGTATTACCAGTTTTTAAATGTGGGGTTTTTTTATTATGTATCCCTTTAGGTTTATAGGAAAGTATGAATGCTGAAAAGAGCAAAACATCTTCCTCTTAAAAAAGTGACCTAATGGGCAAGAGAACATGTATTAGTGTGACTAATTGTCATGGGCATGGTATGTTCTTGATAAGAGTCTCATTTTAAATGAAATATTTGGAAGGTTTAGAAAGCTAAAGAGTTTTTTGGAATTTGATTTTAAACATCACTAATGTAGAGAAAGCAATCAGCTGCTTGACAGAATTCCTGCTGCTTATTGTACCTGCTCAGAGCCACGGCAAGCCTGGGAGCACCTGCTGCCAAGTGAAGGGTGAGGGTGTGTGAGGCAACCATCAAACCCACCAGATCCTGCTCCAGTGCCAGTAGCCCTCAGTCTCTGAGGACAGTTCCTGCTCTCCATCCCAGGACAGGGTCTGTCTCCTCTCTTCAAAGGACAAGACAGTGAGAAACTAATTTGATGTTGACCTCCCCATCCTCAGGGTGACAAAAATATTTCTTCTTACCATGCTCAAATTTGGCATTGAGATAATGCAGACAATGATGCTTTACTTAAACTGCAAGCTGTAAAGCTTTTGAAAATACAGCAATATTGTATATGAAACATGAGGTGTCATTTTTAAGCTAACATATATTACAGCTAACATGTATTACAGCATCCCTGCTGCCTAATGCTAATGGTGATAGAACAAATTCCCTCCAAGGTGCAGTATATTAGGCAGTCAAACACAGATCTTGGCCCTCTCAGAATCATTGAAATCTCAGCAATATCACTGCTTGCTTCAGCACTAATTACTTTATGGCATATGAAGGACTGGACTAATCTTTCTCGGTAACTCTAGTCTACACATGGGCTTTATTAGGATTTCAGCATGCAAATAAAGACATGCATATGCTTTGCTGAAAGGCAGTTAAATGCCTCCCTGACATCTGATCCCATCAGATCTCGGAAGATAAGCAGGGTCAGCCCCGGATTAGTACTTGGATGGGAGACCTCCTGGGAAATGCCGGGTGCTGTAGGTTCTAGTCCTGAGGACTTCACTGGCACTGTCCAAGCTCGCTCGGCCGTGGCAGATGAACCTCAGGACTTAAACGGTGGGGCCAGTTCTGCACACGCTGAGGCTCACCTAAAATCCACTGCGCAGGCTGGAAGGGCACACCCACGTGGGGACAGCCCTTCCCAAATCTTTGTTCGCGAAGCTGAGCCACACACACACGCATGCTTTGCTGGACTGGGAACACAGAGGACGAGGAAAACCTCTGTTTTAGCTCATTTTATGTTCTCCTTCAGCTGATTGAAATGAGTTCAGAAAGCCTTACAGTCCTGTACAAGCTCCTGGCTGTCACTCAGGTGGGTAAATGAGCAAGGATTCACTAACTCTCTCTCTGACTGCTGGCAATCAGGAGGACACAGTGGAAAATGGACCTTCTGAGAGATCTCCTAATCCTGCAGTGCTGTATGACTTCTTTTGTCTCTCCTCATTTAATTAAACACATTCCCATCATGTATGTCCTAGGAAAAGACATACAGCGCTGAGGAGGCTGAAAGTGTTATTTATGTTAATTATCACTCATAAAAACAATGGATGTCTTGACCTCACTGGACTGGGCTTGATTGTCTCTTATCATGTACAAACACGCAGTTGAGAACCGGTTTTTCATTCCAAGTATGTTTAAGGTCAACTTGGAAAGGAAGAAAGAAAGGTTGGAAGAGAGAAAGTAGAAGTTTGTTTAGCATAAGCCTCCTGCTATTTATTTACATACCATATGCTTCCTCATGCACATTTGCACCGGGTGATTTTATTTGGATAGACAACTGAAACATCAAAAAAGTAACAACAGTTTTTGCACAGTGTGAGGCTTCCATCACAGCAGCTTGCCATCTACTGTGAAGTTCACTTCTCAGCTGAGCAGTTTTGATGCAATACAAAGAGAGAAAGATGGCATTTAGTTTCATTGTCACAATATTGAAAATCACCACAATTCATAACCATGCTCATTTCCCTTCCTTTAAACAGTTCCACAGCTTCCAATATCACATTTTAGCTCAGTGGCCTGAAAAACACACTTGTGCAAATACTCTGTCTGCTGACTGTCAGTCATAGTTTCTGGACCCAGTTGCTTATTGCCACTGCATTACTTTGATACAATGCCTAAAAGTTCACCATTTCTGCCAAGAGGTGGGAACTTATTCTACAGCACAGAGGAAAGGAGCTCAGATTGTGAGGGCAAAGCCAAGAGAGCTGAGCATTTACCTGTTGTGCACACTGAGCATCCCTGAGTGAGGAGACATGTATTCCCCAAACCATCAGCATCACACCCCACACTGGCTGCAGGGGTGGGAAATGGAGGAGAGAGGAGAAGGGCTTCTCCAAGCAGGTGTTAGAGGTGGAGAGAGAATCTGAGGGCTAGGTGAGGGACCTTACAGGGATTTTACAAGGCCTGTGGTTTTGAGGAAGGCTTATGAGTGGTGAAGCTTGTAGGGGTTATAGAAGAACTGAGAAAAAACATCTATTGGTGTATCTTTCCTCTCTCTGTTTTAATATGCACTGCAAGCAAAAGATGTTTTTATATCTGTGTCTAAGAACTGTGGGACTTAATCATACAGGAGTAAAGGCATTTGAACCCAAACCCTTTGTGTTGTGCCTAAAAGCATTTGGATTTATATTATATCTATGGAAATGGATATTTTCATAGTTTCCAAATATGCTTTCTACTTCTTAGAAAAATGCTTGAAAGCAATGTTCACTTGACCATAACACTTGACCATGTTTATTAAGAAGGAAGTATTTAAAAAGAACTACAGGTTAGTTGGGATATTTTTTTGTCTGTGTGAAAAAGGACAAGCTAGAGAGATGGAATGAAGTGAAAGGGAAAGAAGCAAAACTTTATACAGTAACATAATTAACCATTAACAGATTTTGCTGAGTTCTGAGTAGATACATGATTAGTTTCATCTTCCTGAAGTGGGGCTCAGGTCTTCAAAAGATGTCAAAGCAGAGCTTTGATACCCATTAAACCCACATAAAGTGATACTGCTTTGGAAATGTTTGCCACTCCAATTTTCAGTGCTGCTTGTCAGCTGAAAATTAGCAACATGCACAAAAGCAGTTGCTAACTCAGCATCTTTGTGACTTCGTAAGTTCACATTTAAGTGAACAACCTGAATTTTATTTTTTTTCCACATATATTAATATGTTTTTCCTTGCATCATGTAGGAAGACTGACTAGTACAAAAGAGAACTTTCTGTACTGTGATCTAAGTGCCTTCAGTTTCATAAATGAGGAATGTTTGTTCTGAGTGGCTAAGTGAATAAAACTTGGAACTGCTGTGCTGAAAATTGAGTTTGTAATCGTAGCATTGCCAGAAGTGAACAATGTGTAACCCAAACTTTCTGCTTTGTAGGGGAAGAGAAATGAGATCTCTTCAACGTGAAGGGCTGTGTGTGGACAGAGCGATCAATACCAGTCAGTGGCGATGCTGAGGGGAGAATTCCTGTCCTCCCACTGGAGGACTCCTGTCTTCCAGGCCACAGGGATGACAGTAATAGCTGCTGTTACTGTTTCCAGAGATGTTGTTCTGGGTCTCTGATGAAAAACTGTTTAGCAGAGACTTGGAACATTCTCAGGCTTCAATTCAACAAAATATTGACAAATATATTTTAGACTCATCATTCTGCAACAAAGCTGAAAAAAGCAATCCCTGTGTCCCACTGAGATGTATGTTCAGGACACCAGTCACTCCACCACCTTAGGGAGCACTAAATTCTAATTCAAATAAACACTCTTTGTAATAACGATGATATTTATGGATACACTAATTACCTGATTACATAGGTTGAACTCTGTACTTGTCATTAATGCTCACACTTATATGACTCAGAAGATCAGAGCATTTCATAAGTATATCTTACTCAGACATTAAAAATATCACATTTTCCATTATGATATAGAGGTGTACAGTGATTTGTGTCAAATTACCTGTTATACAACAATGCCTGGTTTCATTGCACAGGAAGTGCTTCTGAGACATTTGCATTTGTGTGGTAAAATTGACCTTCCTAGAATTGGTTTATGTATCAGTTCAATGGCTGTGATAAAATTAAGGGGGTTTAAAAATTCATTTGGGAAGATTAACATGTTTGTTTCTTCTAGCAAGAACCAACAATCATGGTTTACTCTGCTTTCCTGTACTGTGCATTCCTACCATGTACAGTTCAGTTTTTCCAAAAGACCAGTCATGGGCAGCTCAGGACATTTGCAGACCCACTGAGATTGCAGCATTTATGGTGCACATATAAAAGAGAGTTTCTTGGGTGGTTTCCTCCAAAGGTGATTTGGTGCATGAAAACATCTCTGTGAACATAGCCAAAGGCAGAAGGAGGGGATTAGGGGGGATTAACTCCAGACCACAGTGCTGTGCTGACCAAAATGCTAATGGACCTTTGTGTGGACCCCTTGCCAACTCCTCTCTGCTCACCTCCTGTAGAAGTTGGGCCACACTTCCATTCAAGGTACTTATTCAGAATTGGACCTACAGTAAAAAGTCTTGAACTTGGTATCTGTGCTCCTTTTGATTTAGAAATTATTTATGTGATAAGTTGTATTTCCGTTTTGTGGATTTTGCCACTGCTGTAACATTTAATTAAATAGTAATAAGAAAGATCAATATATACCAAGTCCTTTTGTAGCAGAACTATTGCTTCTCTTTTAATTCTGCAGTGTGATTTTTCATATTAGAAATCATGTCACTGTGGAAAAAAATTGTTACAGATAGGTGTCAACAAAATTCTTTCTAAGAGCACAAAAAAAGTCTTTATTTAAAATCTGTTATAGGAGGTCTGAGCATGTGCCTAATATCCTATATGCTTAGCTTCCAATTGCAAAGAAAATGTCCTGAAGTTATAAACCCTCTGAAACAGGGAAATAAAAGAGTATCTAACAGTCCATTAAGTAGGGGTAGCATCAAGTGTAGCTTTAATGTCATAGACATCTTGCCTTTCAGAAAGTTTCTGTACACAGTGATGTGAATTTTAAGTGTGGAAGTCAAGTATTTGTAACACATTTATGGTCAGACTTAAACAAAAGAAAAATCTTTTTGGTTTTTTCCTCTTACTTTGAGTGAAATTCAACCTCGAAATGCAGGAAATAGACCTTGCAAATTAGCATTGCATCTTTATTCAATGTAAACGCTAAAAGTTGAAATAAAGAAATTATCTGGAAGTATTTAAATTAAGATGTTGTTAAGATGTTGAATTTTGGAGAAACATCAGAAGAAAAAAACTATCTTATTTTTGCCATAAAAGAATGCTAAATTCATTTAGGATACATAATCCTGTCTGAGGACCTCTTTTGTGGAAGAAACACTCAGAAGTAAAACCCAAGAACACGCAATACTCTCTGCAGCTCTCCAGTGAACCTCAGAGCACTTGCCATCTCTGTCAAACTCCATTTTCCACTGCACTAAAGTGAATTAAAAAAGTGGTCACTGTAAAAACACCTTTAATATGGCAGTTTCAAGTCTCATTAAGCTCTGTTCCATCTGCTTAAGGAGAATGTGGCCACCTAATTGCTGAGAATGCTGCTACACACCAAGCAGCCAAGCATGTGGATATATCATATAGAGGCTGATCAAAATCTCTTGATGTTCTGCTGCTGTTTGTTGAACTTGTATAAATTCACTCAACAAGTTTGTGAGTTCCTTGTTTAGTGTTTAATCCATATAGAGGAGATAAATAGCAATTTGAAACCAGGGGCTTTAACTCTCTGGTATATCGTTCATTGTCTCTGGTTGTCTCAGTGATTAACTTTTCTTCAGGAACTTCTAAGCCCTGAGACTGAAATACTTTAAGCAGCAGGTAGGTATCATATTTTTACAGATGAAGACAGAGGTGTGACAGTGATAGGTCATAGATGAAATAACACATACAGTAAGTTTGAGGAAAGGTCTGTTATTTGCTTGTTGTTTCCTTGTCTCTGTACACAGATTTTTACTTCCTATCCTGCCCCACTCCTTTGCTGTCCTACCCTTTGCTCCTCTTTCACTTTGCCTCTCTTCAAGCTGATGGATACTGAACACTCTCAAAAAGCCTGTGTTAGGAATTTTAAGTTTAGCATTAATGACTTCAAGAAAAGGAAAGGTCTTGTAAAAGATCCAGGATTGACTTTGGCAGCTGTCTCTACTGTACACTCAATTTATTTGACTCTCTGTTACTTTATTATTAATTTATCATTATAAAGTAAGAATTCAATTTGCTAAGGAATGAGGAAGGATTGGTGGAAAGAGGGAAAAGGAAGGAAAACCCCAGGAAATTAAATGGATGTTCAGGAAAACTGAAGTGAAGCATTCCTAATAAATATCCTTTTTGACATTCCTTTTGCCAAAAACATAAAATGAAACATCCTATTTCTTTTCCTGCATCCAGATCAGAATTTTGAATAGTTATAAGTGAAAGTGCCACATGCCCCAAGAAGTATGAAATGTGCTGATGTCATATTTTGGTGTGCTGGCTGGAAATGTTCATAAGTTAATAAAATTGAACCGATTTTCTTCAAATGTGAGATACTTTGCTATTCTTGGCAAGGTCAATAAGTCAGATTTGAGTTTGAAGTGTTTAGCTTCAACTTCCCTGAGTGAAGAGAAAGCCAAAAAGCAGAATTAGAACATTCAGGAAATGTGTCTCCTTTTGAATACATAATAAGGAACAACTGAAGCAGTCATTCTTTTTCCACCCCCCTTGGCTGCCCCAGTTCATGAAATACAAGCAAAGGTATCCCAAAGAATGTGTTTTGAGAAAGTTCTGATCGAAATAAACTGAATGAAGCATAAAATAGAAAGGTTTTGCAAAATGTTTAGTATTACAGGAAAACGTTCTAGATAAGAAGGAAAAGAAGTATTTGTGGTCACATACATGCTCCCTGAGATTATAAATCTAATAATAAAATCAAACCAGCTGAGACTATTAAACCAAACTGTTTCTGATGCTGCAAAAATCAGATAAAGCGGAGACATACCCACAATTACTGTAACTTCTGGATAATTTGTTTATAACCGTATCTCCATACAAACAAAAATGATTTTATTAAAAAAAACACCTAAAAATCATGAATAGAAGGCTTTTGAGTGCCCATTTCTCACTTTGTAGTGATTAAAAATTTGTTTTTACCGGCATACATTATCTGCATTAAAACCTTTTGTTTCCTCAGTTAAATTGTGGCTTTGCACTCCTTTTTAGAAATAAATATTTAGGAAGGAAAATCTCTGTATTTCATTGTGCAAGTAAAGTAGCAGCTTTTAAGAAAACAATGAGTTCAACACATGTAGGTAGCACATACCTGGTAGGCTGCAAGGAAAGTTATTCTGAGTAAGATTTTCATGTTTTGGCAAAAGATTAGACTGTTTCTTTAGGTACCATTGCTGTACTGTCCTTCTGTTGGACTGTAGAAGAGTAGATACATTTGAACAGAGTGATTGAATCTACAACATTAATCCTGAATTAAATGCACACTCCTCAAAAAAATTAAAGAGGAATTGTAAGCTGAAGTTAGCATTGGTGGGATGGTGCAGTCCTCTTTGTGTACTTGTCATCTATATGAGATGCAGCACTTGAACATAATTTTCTGATTTTGAAATGAATATTTAATTAAATTACTTTAGAAATACTTATAGTTAATGGGAAGATGCAATTTACAGGAAGTGTACACTTGGAATACTTTTGTGGCATTCCAAGCTTGAATCCTCCTGTGCAAGTATTATGCAAACATTATTGCTTTGGCAAGTGACCTTTACCAGGAGTTGTTTTACAACTGATCAAGGTTATTGAAGTCTGTAGATTTTTAGGCTTTTTTGGTTTTCTTAGCAGTGGTTTCTGTGTCAATGTTATACGTAAGACATGAAGACTAATTGCTGACAGTAAAAGCATCCTCAGTTGTAACTGATGCTCTTTTGCATTTTGAAATGTCAAGAAATGAGGCATTGAAAAACTTCTAAAATTTGTTAGTGTTTCCAGAAATATGTTTGCTATGGATGGCAGCTCATCTTTTCCAGTAAATGTGAGAACTGTGATTGTGTCCAGCTTTTCTTTTCCAGCTGTCACTAGCAGGGTGTCATAATATTTAGAACTCCACTCTCTACCTGTCAGAGTTTGTTACAGCTCAGTGGTGCATGATGAAGTGTGAGGGACAGAGTCTTCCTACTCTACCAACAGGATAAGTGCAGTCATGATACTCCACAATGACTCCTTGCTCAAGGTCAGTACAAAAAACTCATCTGCAGTGCTCAACAATCTATTTATTAATTGTTGAATTCTGGAGCACAAGGCCAATTTCTTTAAAATGTCTGTTATTTTTTCAAAATATTCCTGAGTATTTATGAGGAAGGCAACTTTTGTAACAAGTGCAATTTTTCCATACAAATTCTTTCAAAATGAACTGATTTAATCATCTGAAATTATTTCCTTGTTCAAATCCTTTGAAATGAAATCCGATAGCAATAAGCTTTTGCTATTTTACCTGGGGATTAGTCCTGCTGGTATTTGAAGATATAACTGAAATGGTACCTCTGACTAATACTTATTCTGGTAATTTTTATAACACCTTAAAAAAATAGAACTTGCTAGCTAAGGGATTATTATAAGCATATAAGAATAATATACACCCAACTCATTAGCCTTATTCTTCTGTTTTGCTAAAATATGCAATTTTAAGTCTTTAACACCTCAGGTGCTCTTGGCTTATTTTGTGAATGCCATTTAAATACATGCTAGTGGGAGTTATTCTATTAGAATATTTGCATGTGCTACTTTTCCAGTAGCTAATTTTCCAATAAAGATACTTGCTAATTTACAGATGTTCTGTTACTGCACTATTGTCCTGAAACCTTTTTTTTTTCCTTCACTGTTCCCTTGAAATCACAGGGCTATAAAGGAGGTATGACTAATTGCACTATTAATGGTATATCAGGGTGTTTAGATTCGTTGAAAATCTTCTTTTTGGTTGTTTTTTTTTCCTCTCTCATCTAAATAAATGCATAAAAAAATAAGTGTTAGAGTTCATAGCATTTTGTGGAGCAGTGAAGGGGCGTGACTCCCGATGCCTTTATTCATCATCTGTCCTCTGTCTTGTCTTGCCAGGTTTGGGAGGAAGGTATCATATTTTCTTCCTGTTTTGGGGTGGGTTTTTTTGTTTGAGTTGGGTTTTTTTGGTTGATTACTGTTGCTTGTTGGCTTTTTTAGACTGTACTGAGTATAAAAGAGGAGAAGAAGTGGGGCCGGACTGAAACTTAATGCGTAGTCTTGTGCATCTCTCAGTGTACAAAGGACTTGCTCAGACTCAAAGAGCCACCAACCTGCTGGGGCACTTTGCTTTCTGGGCACTCACATGGGGCAGGAACAGGGAAAGGCCCCTCACTTGTTACAAGCTTTGACTCCTCTTATATCACTTTAACTTCCAGGGCAATGATGTGTAGGAGATCAGAACTTCAGCTTCCAACAAAGGCTTCCTTCCCAGGTTTCACCAAAAAAGTCAGCCTCTATTTCTTGTTTGTGTAACAGAAGGGAGCAGGGAGGTCTGTTGAGACCTGAAAAGGTGGTGAGGCAGAGTGATTTTGGTGTGCTTTTGCTTTAGTTAGGTGACCTACACTTCAATGGATGTTGGTATCAGAAGTTTCTACATAATTCAAAAATACCCTATAGAGATTACAAGAATTACTTTGAAGTGAAATTTTGGTGAAGAACTAAACTGCTTTAAGCTCCTAAAACTTTACTCTCATCCTCAGCATTTGTCTTGCTTATTGATAAGCAACCCAATGTCTATTATGTATTTTGCTATTTGACATTAAAACAGAAACTGAAGATTTGTAATAATTAGACCTGAAACTTGAAGTCCTACAGCAAAGCTTACAACAATTTAGAGAATATATCAATAGCATAAGTTCTTAAAAATTACTTTTCTTATAATCCCTTAATCAATTTACCATCTTTTCTCCTTTCCTTAAATATTTGTCTAGAATACCTCAGCCTGGATAATTTTAAAGAGATCAATAGAATAGAGACAAGAATTTGTTTGAGGTTTGAAAAGCTTATACAGAGGCTGAAGATCTCAATGTAGTTGGCAGAAGGAAGGTTAAGAGGTGATCTGATTAAAGTTTATCTCCTCTTTAGGGAGCAAATTGCTAGCTTTAAGGTGAGTTCTTTAATGTAGCAGGAAAGGGTATAGCAAGATCCTAAAAAAAGAAATGGAATTTTTGAAGGTTCCACGGATTCTCTATGACTAAATAAATGTATGGTTGATGCCTAAACTACTGGGGGCAATTCTTTCAGGTGTGTTACGGATCAAGTCAGCCTGGATCATCATAATAGCTTCTTGTTGGGCCATTGGTTTGGTCCTTATGTAGGCATTAGAATGTCACCTTCTCCAAAAGTATGCATCGTTCTTCTTTTATGCACAGACTGATCCATGCTTGCATTTTCTAGGTGGATGAGATCTGATGTGTCTGGGCATTAGGCAGGACAGCATCTGACAGGTCTCTATTATAGTTGTCATAGCTTACTTCAAAATAATTGCAAGTGCCAAATAACTGCAATCAGTTTGTATGACTTCTATTATGTTTATAATCAATACAGGCAAGTTATTTTTCTGTTTTTCTGCCTTATTGTGTCGGAGTTTTACCTATTTTACTTTAAACATCTCAAAGATTTGCAGTCACATAGCTAAGGAATTTATTGAAATGCATTAACAGTAGATTGTCATTAGTTTGAGTTGGTCTCCTTTCATGAGTGAACTATGTATTGGCTGCCAGGTTATGTGTGGAACAATTTCATTTTCACTGGTGTAGCATAAACCCTGTCATGCAATGACAATTACTGAGACCTATATCCCATAAAATGTACTTTAATTTTTTCTCCCTCTGCAATGTTTAGCAACAACTTAGACCTCTTGAGCACTTGGAGCTTTACACTGAAATTATTGCCACCAAATTGTTTTTTTTTTTAAGCATAGATTGCAAATCTTTTAAAGCATTTATTTGAATTTGTGTCATATGCTGCAATTAACTTGCCATTACTTGCAGCTGCCCTTTCCAGTGAAAAGATTAGAAGATAGGAATTTATAATCAGCAACCTCAACACAGCTGTCAGACAAGACGGGATCAGTACAAGTAGTCTCAAGGGACAACTTGAAAGGCAGATTTGAACTGTGAACTTCTATGTCAGGATTTTGATTGCCAAGGACCCTTCTAGGTCACACAACAAGGATAATGAGTGCTACAGACTTAAATGCTCTTGCACAAAAGTTTATTATAACCACACAGAGAAATAGCCCAAATATGTCACAGTAGATTCATGGTTATTACTGAAACAATGCATTAATGTTGGCAGTCACTTGAAATATGGTATGTATATAATAGTTTCATTTAGTATCACTTAAAGGTCTCTGCTGCAAAAAGGCATGACCTGTCACTGATGTATGCTGCTATGACAAAATATGAGTTATCCCTTTCTTTTGAAATATTTTCAGATCACTCATCTACTGTACAAAATGAGAGGAATGTAGGACAAGGCGTAAAGAATTTAATTTGGCACCTTGCTGTGTGTTTCTTATTCTAGAAATTCAGATTATTGTCCCCCAAATAAGGAACATCAGAAGGTTAAGTGTAGTTTTAATTGTAAAAGCAACCATTTACCTATAATGAAAAGAGAAAGTAGCTTGAAAGCTTCTTGACTTTTAAATTTTTTTTGTGATGGCCAAAGATATTTCGCTTGAGATAACATTCTCAGACATATATATAGTTTCTTCTGGGATTCATAATTCAGAAAAGAATGTTATATGCAAAAATAAATATATAGTAAGGAACTGTCTGTGTTTGCCATAGAACTGACAAAAAGCTAAAAGAAATTATTGCTTATCTGAAGAAAAGTAGAAGTTGTCTTCTCTAGTCTCTGTCTGCTGTTACCTTTGGAAAGATTCAATGTTTATGTTGCTGTCACATTATTATGATATCGTTTTCAAACCGACTTGCATGTCATACCATGGTCATTGGGAAGACAGTGAATGTCACCAGTTTTCAATAGGAATATGAAAAACAAGATTAGTGCCTCCACAAAGTGCAGTAAATAACTTTGTCACTGCAGCCAATGCTTGGAACGTGAGTTTGTATCTTACCATAAACTCTGAGAGCTCTGAAGTGACAGCAGCGATTTCAAGATCTCTGGTGCTGCAATTTTTAAACCACTGCAGAAGTGAAATAAGGAAAAATTGTGAAATTTCTTTGAAAAAAAAATCAAACCGTACAACTTTTGTTTTATGGTTAAAAGAGCAGATCCATTTTATTCTGGTAATGAAATCTATGAAGATTGAGATTTTACTTCTAAACTGTGTTCAGAAGTGTAGTCCTGTTGAGGAGACCGTACTGACTGTGTAATTCAGGATGCAACAAAACAGTGGAAGAAGAGTTTAATAAGGTGGAACTGATTGGGTTGGACATTCGTATACATCTGTGAGTATTGTTTAATTGTCCATGAGATTGAGTTGTTAAATAAGCAGACTAATACAAACTGAGTAACACAAGAAAGAGAACTAATAAGAAATCAGAAAAATAATTTTGTTTCTAGTATATAGTTCTTAATTATAGTGTTCTACACTCACTGCTGTATGCTTGAAAGCTTACAGTTCATGTCTCTATTGAAGGAAGCAAAATAAATGTTATTTACCAATACTGAAATTTCTCTCAGGTCCACACAAAGTGTGCTTCAATGTTAAGACATGGAGGAATTCAGAGATTACCTAAAATGCTGGTTGACACTGTAGATGTGCCTGGAAGGTGTAATAGAGGAAAGTTTATGTTGCATTTTTGATCTTGTTTCACAAGTATCCAGAATGAGTAGCTGACTGATAGTTAGATGTCATCTTTGCAAGCCCAGGACATTGTGATTGAACTGGGCTGAGTGAGCCCCGGCCATCCCTTCAGCATGAAAACCTCCACCAGGCAGGAAGGAGCAGTCAGAGTCAGGAAGATGGGATTCTGCTGTAAGAGTCACTTATTTTGTGTAAGTGAAGATTCAAATTTCTTCACAAGTGTCCCTTTGAAGGGGGATACACAATAAATAATTTGATTTCTGTTAAATTTGAAAACAGCTGTTTCATCAAATCATCATGGTTTAAGTCTGACAGCATTAACAAGCATAAAGCATTGAGAGTGCTTTCCAAGTAGAAACTCTGCAGGATTCCAAGTTAACAGAAAGACATCTATGGTATACACCAAGGAGGATCAAATCCTTCATCATTACTGTTTTACCAATGCACTGTGAAAGACAAATTGATCCTTCTTAGTGCTAAGAGGGAGAATGAGATCTTTTATGTGTTGGCATTGATGTTTGTGGGAATGAGGAGTCAGAACGAGATGGATTTAAATATCGGTGGTGCACTAGTCAGACTAATCATGCGGGTTGACTTTGACAAAATGTGAAATGCTGGGGAAACATTCCACTGTGAGGAGTTAGTTCTGTCTGCCCTCTTCATGAGTGTTGGATAGCACAGGTTGTGCTGCAACTCACTCTGAAACCTCAGGATATCTTTAAAGTCAATTGCATTGCAAAGCTATAAAATAAAATTCATTGCTTTAAAAATAAGTATTGAAAGTACATTTCCCAAAAAGAAATGTAGAATTTTGAAGACCAACTTTTAGTGTTACTTTTTATGAGCCTTTGTAGAAGGTAAACACAAATAAGGCAAAAATCAGAACCAGTTCTTCATCATAACGGGACTCAAGCAATGTCACTGGGATTCAGTAAAGTCAAATGAAATGACAGCAGCACTGAAGCTATTGGAATAAGTTCATTAACTTGTCAAAATCAAGCTTATGTATTTTGCATAAATCAGATAAAATCATGAATTCAAAAATATTCATATATTTTTTTCTGAAAGAAGGGTAATGTAGAGTATAAATAATTGCATTCATAAGAAGATATGGTATTCAGAAAAGCCTCGTATGGGACAGATTCCACCCCTCCCCCCCAAGTCTTAGACTCTATTCCAAGTGCTGTGTGTTCCCCTACCTGTGTTGATTCTGCCTCTGCCTGAGGGAAGGTAAAATATTCTGCATACTCCAGGAGAGTGAGTTATAAGCTGGACTGAATTTACTCTGCCAGACAATATTCCCCTCATATTTTTCTTGGCAACCATTAATAGACACAGTTTAAAATACTGCCAGGCCTCCAGAGGATCCTTGATATCAATCTTATCTCAGGGAAATGTCTGCTACCCTGGGATTGATCTTCCTCGAGCATTGTGCACTCCACAAGTGCAAATTTCACTCTACCTGGTGACATGTAGTTTTAATACAAGCAGGGAAAATCAAAATCTCCAAGTAATAGAATATTACAGCAATATAATAACAAAGTCAACTGGGATATGCATTAAGATCTCTATAAGATTATGTATTATCCCCAGTATGGAGATTTGTGTCTTTTGGCACACCTGTCTGGAAAGAAATTTGTGTGAAAGAGAAAAGAAAGTACTATTTGTAACAGGCAAGTGAAGTAGTCACTGTTTGGTTTTGTGAAATAATATCCAATTAGAGAGGAATCCTGATGACATGAAAGACTCATGGCACTCTGCCACTGTTTTACTGCTCAACACAGGTGCTGAAAAGCAGGAGTTTAACACAGACCCATATGTTGTAAGACCTCAAAAGATTTAAAGAATATTGTTCCAAGGCTAAGAAGTCCTGGATGTAGGTTGCTCAAGCTCCTGCATAATTCATGCCTTTTGTAGTTGTGTTAAAATAGTCTTTTACTATCTGATCACAGGTTTTGACTTTTTTTCTCAGCAAAAAGGCAAAAGTCATAATATTAATGTCCTCTTTGCCAAATTTCAAGTTTATTTCTGAAGCATTAGACTACAAGATTCTTTGACTATAAAAATAGTCAGATTGTTTCTATTGTGTGAGGGAAAATATGTATTTGGAATTCTTAGAAAAGAAGGGATACATTTAATCTGAAATTCATGCACTGTTGAAAAAAATCACTTTGAAGTGTTAAATGTTGAAATTATTTACTTAAACAGTTAGAATTTTCTGAAATTGTGGGGACTATAAAATTATTTCCTTGCAGTAAGAAAATGAGTGATCATAAATACATAAAAAGCTCAGGAAAAGTAGTTAGATTTTGTTACTAAAAAATCAGATCATATAAGATTGTGTCTTTTTTTGTTACACATAAAAATGGTTAAGTTCTTACTTTTTAGTATTTTTTTCTAACTTCGCTTACATTTATGGAAGTAACTTACTAAAAATTCCAGCATTAACTAAATTTTGTTTGCAGAGTTACCTTTGCATACAGTGATTCTCCCCATCACTTTAATGAACTACACATCTTAGTCTTCTTGGTAATTTTTCTACAAAACTAAAAAAAATACTTGTATTTCCAGTTTACGATACAATTTTTGCTTATGAGATTAGACAATGTCAAATTCCGACTCAGATAAATAACGTAAAAAAGCTGAATCCCTTTTGTGGAGGTCGTGATCCAACTAATCCATTGAACACATGGAGACTCACACAGTTTTTAGAGAGCTGAACCCATTTCTGGCTGATACTTGAAAATTGACATAAAGAATTAGGGGAAGTGATTTAATCCCAACAGGAAATGAGATGACGTAGACATGAATTTGGCTCCTACTCCACTCCAAAAAGTTTCACAAAGGGGATAATGTGAAGGCTGAAGAGGGAAATTTTAGGGTGGTTTATTGACTTGCAGGTTTCTGTCAGTGCAGAATCCTTTGAAAAGTGTTGCACCATCCATGTACCTTCATCAATGTGAGAAAACCCATCAACCCTTCTAGAGAGAAGGAATATTCTTGCCAAATTACCTTGCACTGATCCTGCAGTGGACTTTCTGGTAATGTGCCAACTATTATTTTTTCTTGCTGAATAGCAGATTTCTTTTTTCTTTCTTCTTCTTCTTCTTTTTTTTTTTTTTCACAAGGCCATATAGAATACTGTTATTAAAACTACTTAAAAACTTATATGGCATTCTTAAGATGTTTAGTTTGAACAGAAAGATTCTGTTAGGACTCAGAAGTAAAAGAGGGCTAAAGACAAGATAATCCAAGATCTCAGGAGATTGAAACTTCCTCAAGAACAGATTCCATTTAAGTTAGTGGACTGACAGGTGACATACCAGAGGGAAATCATGGCATCTTCTCATGATAGCCACGAAAGTGGTTTCTTTATTTTTCTTGCTGCTGTTGAAACCTCTGGGTATCTCCAGTTTGGTGTCCCTGGGAAAAGACCAAACTAGTGACCATTTGTAAGATGTGTGTATGTGTCGTTGTTATCCCAGCCCTGCTGTTTTGGTCAATATTTACCAGACCACACATTCATTGTTAAGTGAAGTCTGGAATGACTCCCTGTCTGTGGCAGAAGGATGTGCTTCCCTGGTGTCCAGAAGGGATGTTCTGGTTAATTGTCTAAGCAGTTAACACAGTGGCTGTGGGCAAGGAACATTTTAGTGCCTGTAACAAGAATGGAGAGCCATAATGTTTCTGGCCAGGAAGAAGAATCCTGCACAAGGCAGAGAGAAGGAGCAGGTTCTTCCCTCTGATCAGACCCCTTGTGCAGGACTGTGTGGCTGCAGGAGGGACCACTGGAATTGCAGCTGATCCTCTGAGTTGGGCCATGTTATCTACCTGTTGAAGTCAATGCAGCTGTTGTGGTTCCTCACTATGGTAAATTATTTGGCCAGAAACCAAAACAAACCAAACCAAACAATAGAGAGAGAGAGGAAATAAAGTGATGGGATACAGAGAGTAACCTTGCCTTTTGGTTCAAGGCTGGAGACAGAGCTCCAGGGACAGGATCACAAACCACATGCTATGGTTCTTGCAATGAGCAGTAAGGATTCTTTACTTAATACTGTAATTCTGGTAGCATTTTCCTTAGTGTTGACTGTTTGTTGTAAATGTAAAAAGGCATAATATAATTATACAACATTTAGGAATTGTACCCCAGCCAAAGTGGCTTGCATTCATTTGAAACATCATCTGTCTCAGTAATTAGAATACTTACAGTTAACAGGGACCTGGCCCAAGCTATTTGTTTTTGGACTGTATTCTGTTTAAGCATCTGCCCTTGAGTTAATTTTTTTAAATTTCTCAGTATGTTCTAGCTGTGGTCTGCATATTTAATTCCTCTTGGATTTTTTTATACCATGAGTGGATGCTTGATGGTTTCCAACTAAAACAATCTTGATATTTTGTGTGTGGATAGAATATAGAGCTATATTATTTTCCATTGTGAGCAAGCCTTTTTAATTTTTTCTTTTCCACAAAATTTCTATTTCTAAAAAAATGGTAAGACCTTTTGGATGTAAGTGAAAGAATCCCATTTTCATCTCGGTGACTTTCTAGGGTAAAAAAAATTATTAAAGGAAAAGGAAATTATGTGACACTATGAGCAATAAATATTATGGTAGGGTAGTAGATAATTTTTTTTTTGAGGTACAACCATTTCAGGTCAGTTAGACTATTTTAAAAGTATATTCTGGGACTAGGTGGTTATATGTGCCTAATGTTACTCTGAGAGTTACATTACTGATACCTCCATTTGACTTATTACTGAAGAAGAGATGCAGAAATCCTCTTTTGTAATATTAAAGTATTTAATATCATCAAAATTGTTGTCACTTGAGAGATTTTTCTAGATGTCAATCTCTCAAAATCAAAGTAATATGGAAATATTTAGAGAATTTTAATTCTGGAAGTTCAAAAAGTCAACATTTTAAATATTAATTAGTATATTAGTAAATTGAGGAACTGTGACCGAAGCAGCAGAGGCAAAAACTGGGTCAAAAATTGACATAAAATGCTTCAACTTGTACCATATATAATTTTACTGACAGTGTAGTGTGTGCCTATATCTGCATCTGTGTATATATTTGTCATAGAAAATACTTGTCATACAATTGTCTTGTTATAAAATTCCTTTTCTCCCAAGAAAGTTTTAAGATCATATAGAGATTAAGAAAAATAAGAATTTTGTGTGCCTCACTTTTCAAGCAAACTTCTCAAATTATTGCAAAAAAATGAGAACTATCATTCAGGGACAGCTGGAGAAATAAGGTTTGGGGTGCTAAAGACCACACTGCAGTTCACAGGTTGAATCTGGGCAGAGATGAGAGAACACTCCTCTTATTTCCAAGGGACTGTCAGCTCTGACAAATGCCAGTTAGTGTATTCCTGCTACTGGGTCATTGCTAATGACATTTGAAATGTAGATGGTAAGTGAAAGTGTGAAAAAATCTTAATAGTTGTTTTGTCAGGAAAAAGTTACACATGAAACCACTTTGTACTTTTTATTGAAACAATTCAGCTGTTAAAACATATTTAACAATCCAAATTTTTTGATGCGTGGTATACCATAATTACCATCAATTTTTATTATCTTTGGCAAATGATTATTGCTGTGCTCTGAATGACTTCACCTAGACAGATTTTTTCCATTTCATGCAACACAAAGAGCAGTTCATTGGCTCCTGTAGCAGTGCTTGTGTTCAGGGCACAGAATAAGCAGTGACCTGTTAACAGGAGGGGTCAGAGGCTTAGCAAGACATGTGTTTGGGTTTAGATGGACTTCCACTGTCTTGGAAGTTGAACTCAGTCATTTGTAGCTCATTGAAATCATCTTGGAACAGTGACTTTAGGTGGCTAGTAAGAAGAGAGTGTGTATAATTGAACATCCTTGAACCCAGCAGAGTTACTATCCCCACACTAAGGAATCCTTAGCCAGATCATATTCTATTTCCAGTCATCAAGCTTTGGTTTACTAGTTCATATTCTTATTACTTAACTGAGTGACTGTTGTGAAATGGTTGTTAACATTTTCACAAACCATCATTTCACAGGAAAAATTAAGTATATTTTCATTTTATTGGTATCATGTTTGACCATTCCATTTCCTTTCCCTTCCCCTATATATTGATGACAGCAGAGCAAGAAATTTTAGAGTAAATTAATATACTTCCAGGGTACTTAAAACTTCCTTTTCAAACTGAAGATGAAAATTAGCTTTGTATTTATGCCTGATGTTTAGTTGGGACTATAGTAAGAACTTTTTGTGATGCCTTTGATTTACATTACATATTCTCTGCAATTTTATTGACAATCCATTGTAAGTTGTCTAGTTCTCTGTAGTGTTTCCCTGCTGTGCTGTTGTTTTAAAAGTCCATGGTTTCCTATTGAGTTTACTTAATTGCAATAGATGCAGTATTGTCTGTTGTCTATATAGAGGGTTTACTCTGTCATTCATTAAAAATAACTAAGTGAAGGATGAGAGGAAATCACCTCCAGTTGTGCCAGGAGAGGTTTAGATTAGGTATTAGGAAAAAAATTCTTCAGAGAAAGGATTCTCAAGCTATGAAACCAACTGCTCAGAGTAGTGTGGAGTCACATCTTTGGAAGTGTTGAGAAAAATGAGGATGTGGCACCTGAGGACTTGGTTTAGTGGTGAACGTGGTGAGCTGATGGTTGGACTTCATCATGGAAGTCTTTTCCAACCTTAATGATTTGTGTTCCTAAGGAGTGTTCTGCTCCTTAGGAATGTTATAGAGTCACAAGGACCAGTGATTGAAAGTTTTTCTCTAGAACCTCAGTTGTACTGATGTATTTCCTCTTAGGTGTGAGGTGAGTCCACAGTTCTACACACAGTTACTCTTGTGTCTCATGGCACTTCTGTTCAATTTGGCTTGCAGAGAATTGTGGCCTCATTTGTATGTGTTTTCTTTGTCTTTTTCAGACATAACTAATTGTATTTTAAGTTTCTGTTTCATAACCGAGTGTTTTGAAGAAAGGAAGATAAATGTGCAACATAAAACTTAAAATTGTCAATAATTTCTGTTTTGTTATGGAGGAAAAAAGCAGTTTGATGGTGTCATTTTACCTGTAACTCACATTTGTCATCATGAAAACCAGAAGTTGTTGACTTTGAATAGGAAGGAAGAGAAAGAGAAGGAGAAACTAAACATGTAAAATAGTGGCTCTGGAGACTAGAAGAGAGGAAAAAAAATCTTAGAGTTTTCTTTCAGTGAAATCTTAAGGTTTACTTTCAGTGTTGTCTTGGTTTTAGCAGCCAAAGATGTTCTGGCAATACCCTTTCTTTTGTGAGTCTGGCAATATAAGTAATGACTAGTGATTTTTTTAAGAGGTTTTCATAGAAAAGTTCCATAAGGGAACTTTTTATTTTGTTTTATTTTTCTGCATTTTCTTATCTTTAATTGGATAGCAGAGCTCTCCAAGTTTCAAGCGGTTTCTCCTACAGAGCTATTATACCTGCTAATGATGGATACTCAAGCTGTTTATCTTGTTTAGTCCAGAGTTTTGAAAAGCAACTGTAAAAGTCTTTATTTCACATTAAAAAAAAAAAAGTACAGTCTTGTTAAACTATCACTTCTAAGAAAATAATATGGTCTTTTTGTGCCTTTGGAAAATCTCTCCAAAAGAGTCAGAAGCTTCAAGGAAAGTCAGCATTGCCCTTTACACACTTCTTCCAAGAAAGGGATCTCTGTAGCTCTTTTACAAGGAGAGCCACGAAAGTACCAAAACACATTGCAAAAAGATTCACT
This sequence comes from Pithys albifrons albifrons, assembly GCF_047495875.1. Taxonomy (NCBI): domain Eukaryota; kingdom Metazoa; phylum Chordata; class Aves; order Passeriformes; family Thamnophilidae; genus Pithys; species Pithys albifrons. Next base: position 8,270,376 of record NC_092466.1, on the reverse strand, counting down.
GGAAATCAGGAAAGCCTCTTTTCATCCTTTCACAAAGACATTTCATACATACACTACTGTATGTTTCTTAAAAATGAGTAGGAATTACATTTGAAATACTGCTATCCCAAACTCCCCAGGAGCATGCCCTGTGCCTCTGCCACAGCACCTCAGCCCCAGCACTTCTTTCTGCTGGAAGTGGTATGGAACAGCTGGAGCCATGCAGGGCATCTGATGGACTTCCACTCTGTCCCATGCCCTCAGATAGGTAAGAGAGCCATCACTGAGGCACTTCTTGCATTCCTGTCATGTGAGGCTCTCTTCTGAGATGAGAAGGTTTTTGGAATGTGATACACTTTTGCAAGTTCTCTGAGAATACCTTGCTCCCTCAAGGCTACACCAGCATTGTTTGTTACTTTATGGAACTTTAGATGTCCTGATGCAGAGCAGACTTTATCAGGTCACTCCTGTTTAGTGTTTCTGCACACTGAAATTCTGGCATCCAAAAAGTAATGTGTGTGGAATATGGAAAAGGGAAGAAATGGTTAGATGTCTGTGAAGCAACTGCTATTCAGGATGCAGGGCTATGTGTGCACCATTTTTTTTTGAGGCATACATGCATTTGGTGCACCTGAGTTAGAGCATTTGCTTGCAGAACTCTTGGGGACTTCTGAGGGGACATTAGCCTTGATTGTTATTGCAGTCTCAGCTAATGGCACTGGAGGATGTGGCTGACTCAATTCTCATGCAGTTCTGAAGAAATTTAGTGCTGTGGAAGGCTACCCAGGAGATGCAAGGATGAAAGACAGTGAGAAAAATGAAAAAATATTTATGGTTATGTTTGCCCATCCTGAGTGGTTTTGGTTTCTTGTTTTGTTCTTTTTTCCTAATATAGCCTCAGCTTTTTTTTGAAAATAAGTATTTTTCTTTCATAAGCTTGAATATTGTGCCCCTAACTCTTTGCTTACTCTCCCATAGATAAAACAACACTGCACCCACCTACCTAAAACCACAGAGCCAGGAAATAGGAGTAGAGCACCAGTCTCTCTCTTGTTCACTATCCTTTGTTTGATCTTGAAACTTGGACTCTTTCAGATCATTACACAGACTGTCAGACCATCTGCCTTCCCCCATACTCTGCACAATCACAGTGTCTGCAGCATCCTAACTAGAGATGCACTTCTACAGCCAGCACGGGGAGGGCATCAGAGAACTCTGGAGTTCTCTGTGGTAACTGGGTAGCCCCTTCACAGAGAAACAGCTCCACTTTCTGAATCTGTTCCCGGTGTCATTACAAGCTTGTTCCCAACTCACTAGCCTTAAAGTAGTTTATAGCTTTTGCTGGTATTGGTCCAAACTTCCTCATCCTTTTATCTTAAAATTATTACAGTCAGTCCTATGGCCTTTCACGTTTCTTCTGTTAACTGATAACTTCTATCCTCTGCCAGTTGGGCAGGGGTAAGGACTGCCTGCCTATTCCCTTTACATTCTTAGCTCCTTCTTTCTCCTGTTTTCCCAAATATGGGACTTTCTTTCCTTTCAGTACTTGTCCAGTTGTGTTTTCTCTCATCAAATTTAGTCATCAGCTGTTGTTTATTTATCTCTCTCATGTTCCACTGCTATTGTATGGCCAGTAAAATAGGGACAGTTATGTGTGTTCTCTGTGTGTTTTGTTTGTTTTTTTCTTTTTTCCATTCCTACAATGCGAGCCCAAGTTTTGCACTAATTTAATTAATTTTGGACAGAGTTACAGCAGATTTTACTGGTGATTGACCTCCTGAATGCTGCAGTTGTGAACTAATAGGATATTTTATCCCATCATAATTTCTCAGTCTAAAAATGAACACCTTCTTGTATCAGCAACACAGCTGTGATCCTAATATGGTTTTTGGGGTTAAGCTATGGACTTCAAGAAAGATAAAGAGTAAACCTGAAATTCAGTTCTTTGGTATCACCATTACAATGGCACTTTAACTCCTTGCACCATGTGGTGTTGTGAATAATACGCTGGGTTAGGCACAGGTCAATAGTGCAAATACCAACATACCAGCAAAAATTCATCCAGCTTTGGTTGGCCTTGGGTGGCAATGGGGACTCCTGTAGCTCTTTTGTTAGTAATGGATCTTCATAAGTGGATCTGGTCTTCAGATTCCCTAAGGAGGATTTTATCCCCTGTGCCTGCTTATCCAGATGATGCCTGAGACTTTCTGGAGCTTTGTCATTGTCTGGCTTTTAACTAAAGGACGTGCTATTGGCTGTGGTCCAAGATAATCCATTCAGTTGCTTGACATGCTGTAGCCTGGGGATAAAGAGAAGGTGATTCCACCAAATAAGTCTCTAGTCTTATTGGCTGGATGGCAATTCTGTACGATAATAAAATAAAATAATTAATGTATCTTAATTATAGTACTCTTTAAAAACCTTTGCCTTAGCATATTTTTCCAATAATGTGCAACTAAAAGAGCAAACTCAGAAAATATACAGATGCAACTTTGTTAATAATTCATATATACATTTTAAATGCAGTTTGGAAAAGGTACAGAAACACAGGAAGTACTGAGTGCTTTTCCCCTCTGATTGTTATAGTTTTGAGGACTCTTTTCCCATTGTGATGCTTTGAGGATCATGAAGACATCCAAGACCAACATTGCCTACCTGCAGATTACACTGAAATATTCTGATTGCTTTTAGTTACAGCTAACTTTGGATCATCCCTAAACGTAGCAAAGATTTTGAAAGATATGAGATGCTATCTTCCCTGGCTTTGTGATAGCCATGAATATTTCTGTACAGAAGAGATTTTAGGAAGCCTTATTATTTGGCATTTCATTTGATTTCATAGATCAGAAAGCAAGTAATTGTAGACTTCCATTCTTTCTCTTCCAAAATTGAGAAAACGAATGTAAATGATTTAAAAGCAATTAGTTGCATGCATATTGTCCTGGCAAGCTTTTCCTATGTAAATTTTGAGGCAAGCATCATTCATCTGTCTCACTGATGTGAAACAGGGGAAAACCAAAGCTGCCATTCTAAACTGATGTAGGTTGTCTTCCATTCTAATTTTATTTTTATAGAAAAATAAGACAATTTCAAAAGCTGTTTGAGTCAATAACAGAGTAATAGCATCCTAAAATGATATTATTATTTATTCATGCTTAGTTAAATATAACTGTAACGTGAAATAAATGATTATCTGTTTCGGATATAATATCATATTAGGGTCTTTGAAGGTCATTTGGACTACTGCACTAATTAATGTTTTATTTCCAACCTTCCTTAATTATTCTTGCCAGATGGTCCTTTATTTATGTTATTGCTTGGAGTTTCCAGCTGAGGTTGTTTGATTGTTGAAGAAAAATATGTGATGGCACCATAAGATAACTGTAATTGAATTGTTAGGTATGTTAGAACATTCAAGCCTTCTGTCCCTGCTTTAGCCACATCTGGGAAATAAGTTTGTTAACAAAGTGCTTTGGCACCTCATTGAATACTTGATGTGATATATGAAAATGTTTAGAGCAAACTCAATTAGCATAAAAGCCTTTAGAAATAGAACTCTGGTAGCTTCTCATTCATTTATGAATTCCAAAATCTTCTGGGTAAAATGCACAAATGGGTAAATTACCAGGTGGTTGGTTTTGTTTAGGCTTTTGTTTGCTGTTGTTGTTTAGCATCTGACTTACTTTTCTCATAAGCAGACAATATTCTTTTGTGTTTATAACAGGATATCTTTGCAATTGAAAAAATATTGTGATGAAAGCATAGTAATACCCATAATGAATTGGAAATGAGGTGGCTATTTTAGTAAATAACATCTCAGGAGTGCTTGTTTCTGAAAGGGTTAAATTCAGCCCTGGAAGATGTCAGATTTGGGACTAGGAGTGTAAAGGCAGCATTTACAGAAAACTTTTGTTTTAATCAGTCATCAACATTGTTTGCATTGTGCTAGTAAATAAGAATGCCGCTTACTCTTTGAAAGGTCCATGGTGTCTGGTTCCATATAGCAACAAATAAACATGCACCTTCTAAAAAGCAAGAGGAAAGAAGAGGAAAAATGGTTTATGATAGTACACAAGTGCATAAGGTTGTTCCAACAACATAAAAAAATATCTCTTTCCTTTCAAATAATTGTTTTAACCATTTTTCTTTAATCATTGCAAGGTTTTGGTAAAGGGAAATGGGTTTACAGTCCTGAAACCCACAAGGAGGAAGATTTTGAATGTGTTTTACATATGTGTGTCAGGGGTAGCTGGGAAGAAAGAACTCTGATGTGTGTGTTGGAAATTGATTATTGGATGGATTATTGACACAAAGGTTCAAGATCAGAAAAAAAAATTGTCTGGAAAGTGAAAAGTGAGATGTGTCTTTGTCTCATTCATAGCTGTGTACTGCAATAGACTTAGGTAAAATCTTCTATTAAAAAAGGTGAATCCACTACAAATCTGAAATGATACCAAAAAGCTTACCATGATGATGGATAATAACAGGTTGTTTAATAAGAATAGTGTCAGAAGAGATGACTTTTCTCTGTTTTTCTTGTGTTTGTTTTTATTAGCACAATAGAAAATGCTCTGGAAGAAAACTTATCATTCCAGTTGTGGAAATGATCTCCCAGAGCTGACAGTATGGATGTACCATGTAAAGTTTCACCAGTCCATCACAGCACTTAAAAATATTGGTAAATTTTTGTGCTGTCTTTTTCTATTAGAGTACGTGTTTAGCAGGCCAATATATTTCCTTGGCAAATCCTCCTTAATTTGCCACATGTAGTTTTCCTGAGCAGCAGATAGTCTGGGTACTCAGAAATGCCCTCAGCCAGTATCAGAGATGGTGTTCTTGGCTGGAGTGCTCTAAACTCCCTTCAGATGCTGTGCAGGATGGGCAGCAGCTGTTTGTTGTCTTTCAGAGCACAGTGTAGGGCTTTGGTGCCTGCTCAGTCTGCACAGAGCAGGATGGAGCCCATCACACAATACAGATGCCTCAAATTAAGGCCCTACCCGAGCGGGCTTTGCTACTTCCTCTGTAATTCAAGCGTTTTGTGCTTTGTTAACTCGTCGGGCTGTAAAAATGTTATAAATATGCATTTTCTGAATTGCTGCTCTGAAAAATGGGACCCCAGAGCTGGTGGTAACATCTCTGCAACAGTGGTGGAATGAGTGGGCACTTCTGTCAGCTGCGGGAGATCTGCCCATTCATATTGAAATCCAGTCCTTGTGCCAAAGCAGAAATACAGACTGTTCACATGCTCGTCTTGTACGATGTTAAGGGTGCACGGCTCTGAATCGCCATCAGAGGAGGCGCGTGAATTTCTTTAACAACCAGTCAAAACACCCGGAAACTGCTTTTAGCCCCTGGTGGCCCAAATAAGAAAAATAGGTAAAAGAAGCAAAAGGACCAGGGGGATTTCACCTCAGCAATTTTAAAAGTCTTTTCAGTTTTAGCTTTTTTTCTTTCTATCATTTCACCACTTCTCTGCCTTCTACTTCCCTCCCTTACTATAAAACCAAATTTCCCCAACAATACTGCATGATACTTTAAAATGAAAATTTTAAGACTGTATCTGAAATTCTTTCACTTCTCTTCCCTCTTTTTATCTAGTGTTGCAAAATAATAAATCAAGGCCAACACGCCCAAGTTCCACAGTTGCCTTGTCATCCATGTACTGAATTCTGCAGCTTTTCCAAAGTCTCACAAGAGGTTCTGCATTTTGCTGATTCCTCTCTGTGCAGCAGGAAGGAGGGTGGCCAGCTGGGAAGAGACACAAACTGTAAGAGGAGTGAGCTGACCTCTGACTCTGCATCTCTGTGAATGGGAGATTGGTCCCAGCCAGCCTCTTAGCACAGGAGGATAGCCCAGTGTGAAATGCCAGCATGAAATTACTAATTATCATGCTTTTTAACTTCAGGGTATGCTGCTAACAGTATATATTCATAAAGTCACCACAGTACTACAGAGATAGGTGCACTAAGAGGTATTATCTTGCATTGTGCCATTGAATTGTATCAGACTAATTTAACAGTCTTGTGATGCTTATTTTAAGACCCTTGCCTTTTGTAGGGATTTGTAACAATGCTGTGCAGAAAAAAAAGTCTCCAAGCAATAGAGTAAGTTTGGTTTTTTTAACCTTATTGTGTAAACCTCTAAATTCTTTGACATTACATATGGTTTTTCACAGTGTAGAAGATCAATATTAGTGGGTTTTTTCTTGCCCACAATGCAAGATGTATCACTCAAGGTACATGACATACTACCTCACCAAAGTACCCACTGAGATTTGTAGGTGGTGTTGGGTTACAACTGTTTTTTCCTGGAGGCTAAAATTGCCTAAATCTTGGCTCTCACTGTGCTGGTTTTTTCTCCCTCATTATATATTTAAGAGGGTCAAATAATTCATCATTCTCAATTACTGGGATATAATTCACTGCATGCAATGTGAGCTACAGACCAGATGCCTGGAAATTCCTGCACTGGCCAATAATCTGAGGTCCCAGTACACATTCTGGTTTTAATACAACAGTAACATGTTTGTTTCCTATTGAATTATTTGCAGAAGATGCATCCCCAATCAAAGCTTCATCAGGCAGGTGGTTATCAGAATGAGACACAATCAGGGAGACTCAGAGCAATATAAACATTCTGAGCTCTGTTCCTTTTAACAGCCTATAAAATGCCAATAACATTTAAAAGGAATAACTTGATTTTATTAAAGGGCAGGATCTGTCATGGGAACTTGCGGCTGCGAGGCGTTTAAATGAATGTTTCATAGTGGACTGGAAGTCCTGCCCTCTGGTACTGCAGGTACTGGAAAAGAAGTGCTTTCATTTTATGTTTCAGCTTGTCTATATATTGTCCCCTATGATTGTTGCATAAAATAATTTATTCTCATGCAGTAAATTCATCAGGGCTAAGGTACAGGCATCACATAAAATTCAAAACTACCTCTGTGAGAACAATATGTTCTGGCTTTGAATTTTTTAATTTTGCTGCAGTGTGCCAACCCTCACACATTTTGTGCCAGTTCTTGAATTGTGGCACATGGATGTGGCACTCGGGATATGGTTTAGGGGTGGTCATGGTGGTGCTGGGTTGATGGTTGGACCAGATATCTTGAAGGTCTCTTCCAGCCTTGATGATTCTGTGATAAGATTGCGATGTGGAAATCCATATTACTCATTCAGCTCAGCACACCAGTGACCTGGTTTAGCCCAGTTTTCTGGAGATGTAGTGTCAGAGAGATATTTTAAGGACTGTTGGGAAAGTTTACCATAGTTTTTTGGACAGTCTAAGGGATAGCGTAGGGGAAGGTACAAATGGTCTTCTAATTTCAGAAAGCAGCATTAATGTTTCAGTGCCCATAATGATAGCACATGAGAAGTGCTGGATAGGAGAGAATAAATTGCAAGGGGTTTGAAATTGAAGACAAGTAAAAGGTATTTGATATGGTAGGGAAAGTCAGGAGCCAGTGAAAGGATGTTAAGCAAAAGGTGACATGATCAAAGTGATGACAAGATAATGATCTCTCTAGAAATGCTGTGAATAGATGTAAGTGGGCCAGGATTGCATTTGTCAGGGGGACTGGGAGGGCTGCAGTGGTCGAGTTAAAAGTGGATGACCACATTACTGAGAATTGTGAGAGTTACTAAATATGCTCTCACACAGTTCTGTGTTTGCATTTTAATCTGTGTTTTTGGTACTTACAAAGCCAGAACTCAGATGAACTAATCCTTCCAGTCCTTTTTTAATTATCGTTTTTTGAAACACTGAAATTGTCAATTTTGTCACTGTTCACTGACACTCCTAGAAATGGAGAAGAAATTTATTTGGGTTATCCCAAGTGGTTTTTTTCCTCTTGGATTCTTACTTTTATAAAATACCAGGGGAAATTAAATGCCAACTTTAACATGACATGTGTTTTTAATAAAAGCAAAGAAAACTTGGAAATGAAAAATTAGAATCTTACACTTCAATGCCATTCATGGTCTAGAAGAGGAGCAGTTTTCACCTAAGTTATGTGCCTTGTTTACTTTTTTCAGACACTTATGCATATGTAAGATAGAAAAACCACAGTTAGAATTATTTTGGGAGTGGCTGTATTAGCAGGTTTCTTTGTGTTTTGCTATATTTTTATACTTTACACTAGATGATGGCTGAGACCCTCCTCATGTAGAACAAGAGCTGGGTTTGGGTGTTTTGACTTGCCCTATAAAAGTTTGCCTTTTTCTGTAGAATGCAAAGGAAACAGCATTAGATGGCCAAAGCTGTGTGGTACCAGCGCTTACATTTCCCATTCTTACACTGAATCAGCAGTAAATGGCTCTCCAGTTCTTCAGGGCCTGTTTTTTCCCTGACTACCTCTAGCACATAATCAATACAAATTGACACAACCTGCCCCCTTCTGCACTGAAACCAGATGGGAGAAATGAGCCCAGAATTTCCTCCAGAAAATCCCATGTTAACTTGGATGGTGTTTCTTTATTTATCTGACAGTAATACAGCAGTGACATTTTCCATGACTGCAGATGTTCTCTTGACCAGGATAGTCACTGGGCACCTAAAAACTGTTTTGGGATGTATGTTAATATAATTTTTAAAACTTAGGAAAATATGGTATATTTGGAATATTTGAAATACATATTCTTTTAAAGAAGGTTCTATGATAAGTTCATGAACATAAATGACCCTGATGTAGCTGCCATATGTGAGGAAATTAAACACAAATTGAAGAACTTGAGTTACTTTTGAACTTGGCAGTATGTCATGTGACATTTTGCCTCAATATCTGGTTTCCAGTTGTCACATAAGGATGATTCTTAGCAGACAGCCCTTGTTCCTTCTGGCCTGTATCATTCCTGTCACATGAGTGAGGTGCTTTGACATGATTTAGTTTAGGTAAACACCCTATGGAACAGCCCAGCCTTTCCCTGGCCTCCGCTGCACACTCTGCATGTCCTTCTGTCTCAGCTAAACCAGAACTGAGTGTCTTTCCAAATACCTACAGGAAATTTGATGATGTAAATGCTACCAGGACTGAATGGTGATTTGGGAAAAATGAAGTCATATTCCATTCAAATAGTGAGGCATGATATTAAAAAAGTCAACCCCTCAGTTTTTGGTTAGTCCATGCCTTTCCCAAGATTTATTTTCTCTGCCTTAGTGACAGATCACGTCGTTTATAAAAATCATGAATTCTTTTATAGTAGTGTGTTCACGTAGAAATCAGAACCCTGAGACTGCCGTGGGCTTCGCTGGGAGATTTACAAGACTAATGATTAATCAAAATGGAATGAGGTCTTCAGGTTTTCTTTGGGAAAGCAATGTGATGAGTTCAACTGGGGGTGTATTTTTTCCTTTTTTTTTCTAAATAGCATATAATGAAAATCAATCTGGTTTATGTTAATATCTGTAACACTGAAATGAACTTTGAAGATTACCTTGATCTAATGTTTAGGCAAACTGTTCCATTTAACCTGAGATCTGATTGAGAAAATAAAGGAGTACTAAAGCAAATGTAAATTAATTTTCCAAACCTTTCCTGCTTTTCAGTATCAGGATTTTCTGATTAATCTTAAATGCCAATGGAAGTGCTGTCACTTGATTAAAATAACTTCATATCATATATAAAATACTTCTTCACTATTATTTCTAAGTCTTGGCAGCATGCATTAAGTACACTTGTAAAAATAATTTTCTTTAAAAAAGAATAGTACAAGTTTTCCATTTAAAGAATGAGGAATGATACAATTACATTTGCAATGAATAAAAAAGAGTTTTGCTTCTCAATTTGAAAATGAATTATGTGGATTTTAATGTTACTTATTTGTTTTAAACCTTATGAGGAAATTTATGATGATAACTATGGTAATGAATAACCACTTTCTATAAATATACATAAAATTCCTTCAAGTACTGTAATTAAGCATTTAAAGCTACACACTTTTCACTCAATCTTTTGCATATCACATAGATAGAGTAATTTATGAATAAAGAAGTTGATAGTTGAATCATGTGATCCTTATCTGAACCGTTCACGTTATGCTTTGAAAGTTGAAGCCTTAATACCACATACCCCATATATTCCCTTCCTAGGGCAGTGAAGTAGATACCATTGTGCTGTGACTTTAATCTTGTCATCTATTTTATTAAGGCTTAACTCAACTCACCTGCTCAGTTATGTGTATATATATGTGTGTGTGTGTATATATAGGTAATAGATGTATACCTTACTCTGCATGTTACTGAGTTTGATTTCATCTTTGGTTATGCTGATTCTGTCTCTTTTATCACCCATTCAGGGAGTTTAGGGAGTAAAAGAAAGCACTGTCCTCTTCAAGGGCTGCACACTTGTCAAAAACAAGTATGATGTAGATAGGCCATCTGTGCTCTGTTTCATGAACCAATTACACATTTTAGATGAGTTTCTGATTTTATTTTTTTTTAACCAAGGATTATTGGATATTGTGACATAATAATGGCCAAGCATAGTCTAATGTTCTGACATTTACCTGATTCTTTGGTTCAGGTCTGAATATAACGTTATTTATATTTGGGTGAGTATAAGGGTTGTTTTTAGAAACTGAAATGTCAGTAATTTTTCTTATTCTTGTCCACATTGCTTGATTATGAAGCCCATATAATCTTAAAATGTATTTCCTTTATGATATTAAGTGAACACTTGATAATATTAAATGGTTGCAACCTCAAAGCCTTTTCAAAGTTTTGCTGTATGTAGCTTACTAAAGGAAAATTGAGATCTAGGAAGACTAAAGTCCTCCAAAGTGTTCAGGTATTCACCTCCTCCTAGAGTAGGGAGAGTTGCTCCTAGTGGACCAGTGATCAGATTTAACTTTTCATCTTCTCTAACACGTTGAGACATTGTGGAGATAGAGGAAGCAGTAGATATGGAACTTAGTCTTTTCAGGAAACTGTCAAAAAAAGCTGGAAGAGGCAGCAGATACATTGCAAAACTGGATTATAATCTTGGAACACTGGAGAAATGTATATTGATGCTGAGGTGTAATGAATATAAAACTGATCATGATTCAAAAATTAAGCTAGGAGAGCACAAAAAGCAAGTTATATATTGACAAATAAGATCTGTGAAAGGCATGAAGTATTTTTTCCACTCTACTTGACCTAGGCCATGTTTCATTAGACTCCTACGTTAACTTCTGAGCCCTGCAATTCAAAGTGCAATCTGGTTTAGAGAATACAGAGAACAGTATTACACGAAATGTCTTCCACTGTGGTTTTCTATAATCCCTGAGTGTACATTAGAAGCCCTTAGAAAAACAGGGTCATGAATCTGAAGCAGTGACCCATACAGGAGACATAACCATAATATTTATTCTTCCTATTATTTAGCCATGGTCCAGACTAGGTTACATTGTTTTCTTTAAATAGACAGCCTTAGTTTCTCTTTGAGATTTTAAAGGTAATTTTGAAAGGATTTTTTCCATTCCAAAAATTGATTTTTTCCCAAGGGTCTGGTGGAACTTATGATACACGAAATATGATGTCACCAGGAAAGACAGCACAATGCAGACTCTGCTGTCATCATTGTGCTGATGACCTGGGGCTCTGTGATTTATTTTCATTAAACTATCAGTGAAAGGCCTCCTTTGTGTCTGCCTTCACAGAGTGTCTGTGAAATTGGATTTGGATGCCAATGAGCTGCTGATGCTCTAACTAGGAAAAGCAGTCAGGGCTTATTTGGGAACTTGAGATCTGTTCTTTCTGTGGGGAGCTACAAAAAAGATTCAGTTTGTTCACTGCGGGCTTGGTGGACAAAAATGGAATTTTGACACACTTTGGGTATTTATCTAAAAGTTTTTGCCCTGAAATTTGTACTTTGCCACACTAATACAAGTGTATGCAACTGCCAGTTGCTTGCTGTGGTGACCTTGTTGTTGCTGAAGGCAGAGAGAGCCCATGGTCACTGTGCAGAGTGCAGCTGTGTGGCCAGGGGCAGGGGAGGCAGCTGTTTGACATCCGTTCTTTGGGCAGCCCCTTGGCTGTGCAGTTATTGCAGCTATTGGTCTGCACAAGGACAGAGGAGCAGCAGATCCTGAACAGTCTCACAGGATTGTGGTCCCCTTCCCTACACAGATCTCTGTCACCTGCTGATCCGACTCCTGTGCTTTAAATGACTTTGTTGTAGCAAGGGAATGTTCTCAGTGGAAGAACGATGATCTTCTAAGACATAAATCATAATCTGTCTCCTCTCTTGTGAAGATAAGGGCAGCTCTTTCCCTTTGACTCCTACATAAAAGTAAAAGGCTGTTCTTTCTTAAATATTTTATGGTTATCCCCTCAGGAAAAAGGTTTGTAGCAGACCTGGGTGTTGTGGGTTTTCTGTAGTTTGGTTTTTTTGGTTTTGTTTTCTAAAGAGTCTTTGTTGTCTTACATTTTACTACAAGGTTTTTTAAATAAAGATTTAAGATACCTTTTTGTTGCTTTGCCCTTTCAGCAGAATAGCTGGGAGGCATCCAGATTTACATCTGTAGTTTTAGCCAACACCTCATAGCTAGTAAAAAGCATCCAAAACTATGCAGGTGATCTGTGTTAGCACATTTAGTGCAGTTCTGAAGTAACATGGAATTAACATTTCTCAACTGGAAATCAAACCATTTTTTCCCCTGTAGAGCATATTCTATTTGAATGAGCAGAATAGATAGATGCTTTAATTACAGTAGCACAGGCCCAAATCTGCTCACATAGTAAAGACCAAATTACTCCTCTCATTATATGAAGTTAACCATGAGAGCAAATTACTAAGTCATATTATTTTTTTTAACAGAGAGTACATTGGGCTCTTACTTTCCATAATCATTGTTGGCACTATTAAGAATAGATCTTATTTTATTTTTAATTTTGCTTTTGAAGTAGAGATCCCAGTTCAAGATGAAGGTGATATTATCAATCAAGCTTAGAAAACTAAGTTTCAAGCTTACAGTGTGTAGAACTTAAATTTGCATGGACTTAAAGACTTCAATACAAGTTCTTTGCTGCATTGAGGATCTTCTCTGCAGAATGGACATGAGCTGCTGTGAGGAGAACAGTTTGCATTCCCAGTTCCTGCAGACCTGGGTTATATCACGAACACGTGGGGCAAATGGAAAGCAAGAAGGCAGGAGATGAGATATTTGTTTTAGCAGCTGCCACCCAATTCCTACTTGCTTTGTATAATATGCAGATATTGGAAGAAATATTAGAAGTACAAGTATATGTTGGTTTAGAATCTCCAACTCATGGGATTTGTCAGAAAAGGGGAAGATCTGTTTTGCTCCAATCTGTACTGTATTTTAGAATGTATACAAAATACAGATTGATCTGTAGACAAATAATAGTCTTCTTTCACTATGATGGAAGAGACAGCTTTAAGATAGTCAAACATGATGTTAAGAAGATCTGGGAGTGAACTATCATCCTGTAATTTAATTTAGTGTAGTCAAATATTAACTGTTGAATGAAAACTGACACAGCACAGATTTATCAGGTCAGGCAGCAAAGTGCATCAAAAATTACTTCTTTGAAGTTACTGGAATTTTCTTAATGTGTACTTTTTAACTAAGTCTTTAATGTTAAGTAACCTACATTTCTGTACTGGTCTTGCTGTTCAGCCTGGTTTGCATCATATCATTTACATTTTCCTTAGCATTAGTCAACAATTAGTTTTAACAAAGTAAATAATTACAAAATATTTATTTTAAAAATGAATAACCTTTATTTTCAAATAAATATGTATGACTTTAATGTTTATTTTAATGCTTAGTTTTGTAAATTATTTTGTAGACATACAATAAAACTGTTTGGTAAAAAAGGTGTGGTAGGGCCTTAAAATCACTACAACACAGGACTATTTGTTCTACTCCTGGCTGGTTAAACATACAGTAAGATAATATACTTCTAGATATAAATTTCAATTTTTATTCATGTTAACTACATTTTTTTTTTCTGTTCTATTCCTAGAGTCTTTGCAATTATCTCAGGGCTGCCCTGTGGTACTTTGGCAGCCTGGCACCACAGGCAGTGTACCAGCCTCTAACAGCATGATCCCAGTTTTCTGGAGTTGGGCACCAAAACTTCTCATGCAGCTAATCTAAGAGATTAATATGTTTGCCCCCATAATGAGCAGATGAGTAGGGAATCAGGTTTAACTCTGATTAGAGATAACCAAAAGGAAGTGCTGTGCAGAGTTTAATCCTATTACTGCCACACCTGTTTATCAATTTTACAGGAGTTAGAAAATACAAGCTGCAGTAAAAGTATTTTTAAATATATACAAATACTTCATTTAATAAACAGAGTTATTTTAATCTATCCTTTAGCATAGTAATCATTAGTTACAGGAATCTTTGTGGGTTTATACAAATATCAGAAATAGTTTAAAATTAGTCCTCAATGTGATCTGATCTTTAAAGTTCTTTTGTCATTAAAATGACTTCCATTTAAATCAAGCCTTTGAGAAATGCCTCTACAAGGTTTCCAGCTTAATGAACTAGTTGAGAAAATACCTGGCTGTTTATTCTGGAGAGTAGAATGTACATTTTTATTTACTCACTCTGTAACTAGGAGAAGAAATTATGCAGATGGGCCAAATCACTGGAATATTACCAAACATGGTACCTCCTGATGCAAAGGGAAGTTTCTGTCAGTTTTCACAGCCTGATTTTTAACAAAATCCTGCATTATTTTTTTGCACACCACTGAGGTTTGTTTTGTTTTTGTAAGGCAGTGAAGTTAACAGCCTAATGGCTGCTATTGCACATTTATCTGTGAAAACGAAATTTAACATGCATTTTCCCCCTATACATAATACAGCATAAAAAGATGATTCTGAAGTGAAAAAATGTAGACAGATCTTTTTCTTCCCTGTTGTGTGTACCCATACACATGCTAAGTGGTAGTTATGCTTGCTGGTTTCAATTCTTATTCTCTGTGTGTGTAAGTCTGGGGACTGATTGGTGGCACATTCAAGCAAAAGCAGGACATTTTGAGTAAAATAAGAATTCCCTCTATATATGTGCATTTATTATGTTTTCATAGTCTCCACAATTATCCTACTGAAAGGAAAAACAGAAGGAATTTCTTCTGAGCAGCTCCTCAGGCACATTCTGCTTTACATATACCTTTTAGCTACACTTTGGCACTTTCAGGACTCAGTTCTGGTAACTGCCAACCCACTGTCCGTTAACCAACCATGATGTTTATCCTTGTGATGTTCACTTGTTTTCTTTGATTTATGCCTTTGTTGTGAGCCCTTTGAGGCAGGACTTGTTCTTTGTTTCTGTGTCTGTAAGACACAGTGCTGAGGAAACAAAGATGGGTCTTGCAAATGGTACTTAAAGGTGCTACCAGTACCTGGATAATGTCATTACAACACTGTGCCTCACTAGGGATGTTTCAGTCTTTGAACCATTGATATTCAGAGATGCAGTTCAACTAACTGCTATAATTTTGGGTTTCTAGTCATAATTTTGTAGCAATTGCCCTGAAGAATGGCCAAGAAAAACATCATCTATATATTCATTCTTTTGATTAAATTGGTAGTAATTTTGTGTGCTTGTGTTTGAACACCTTTCCTTCATCCTTGATACAACTTCATCTTTACATTTTCCGCCTGTGTTCTAAAGTATTCTGTATGGGTGTGACTGTGGTTTGGGTATGAGTGTTCACTTGTAAAGATGCTCAGCTGTATTTCGGGAGAAAAAAAATTCAAATGAAAACATTTACAAAGATGACATGAGACATGAGTAGGATGCTGAATCTGTGGGTTCAATACTGCAAAATGCAGAATGTCCACAATGCATCTTGAAGTGAATCACAGTTTTAGGATGGGAGAGCACTACATCTTTGAAAATAGGAATTAATTGTAGCAAGAGAATACATAGAGTTGAATACTTTTGTGAAGCTAAATTGGTTCTCTCATTTCTACATACCATAGAGAATTTGATTTCCTAGCTCTTTGTTCACACACCCTCTGACTGAAAGGCAAAGTATTGTTTGAAATTATTCTAGGATAAAAAACTATAGGTAATTGCTATATTTCATCAAAGTAAATTAAGTAAATAGTATGAGAATGTCCTTAAAATGGTCTGCTTGATTTTTATTTTTTTATGATTGAAATTTTGTTCTAGACTATGAGATGTGAATGTCTTTTTATATTTTAATTGAACAGAAGGTGGGACAAAATATTTGAAATAAGTCATCTTTATACTTTCCCTGCGAAAATGACAGCTGTCTCTAATGAGATATGGATTTGGGTAGTGAATGCAACTGTCAGATACTTTGCAGGAGTTGGGAAAGAATGGGCTATTTCAGTTTTCCTTCAGAGCACTGTTCGCACACAGCAGGGCCATTCACAGGCATAACATTTTCGTAATTCCATGAACTTGATCTCTTAGGGAGTATGACTGAGCCCTGGGACACAATACTTGTTTGTTTTCCTTGCCTTAGCTCTACCCAGTGATCTTACCAGTCAGCTGATGATCAACCCAGACAGTAAAATATTTTGCATTTCTTGTATGACCAGTGGGTGTATTTCAAACACATCTGGCCCACCATGTCCTGCTGCCTCATCTGAGGAAAGCTACTGCATGTGACCCTTAGTAGCTGAGGGTTACACAGGGCTGCCTTGTTCAGGGCAACTCTGAGCTCATGGAAATGCACAAACCAAACCATGTGCTGATTGTTTAGCAGAACTTAATCATAGAGAAATTATAGTGTGACTCCAAAATACATCACAGGCATTCACCTCCATGGCATGTTTCACCTTTACTCATGATTATCAAATATATGTAAAACTGTTTCTTGCTTTCAACAGAGTTCCATTTGCTTCAGAAAGAAATGTGACAGTCTGTTGTCCTGCTGGTGCATGGAAGTCCATACTGGAGCTTCTTCTGAACTGAAGGATGGATTTCCTATTTCCTTAAAAGTAGTTTATTATAATACAATATTAAAAAACTGTCAGGTACATACATTTGGGGGATATTCCAGATGGTAAACAAAACCAAAGCACATGATAGAAAAGGAATTTATTATTTGTTGAAAAGACTTATTTTATTTTTATTTCCAGGTAAAGTCTACAGACCATCAGTTCAAAAAGTCCACTGAATACTTTCAGCAGAGGTCATAGGTTACCTCTGATTATTTATCTTTGCATTCTTCTCATCTCATAAATATCTTATCGAGCAGAATTCCAAGAATGACTGGTTGACAGTACTTTCCTTTAGAACTAAAACCTTTAAATTATGGCTAGTGTTGGTTTTAGTTAGAAGAGCTGAAGCAAGTTACAACTACTGCTTTTGTAGCTGCATTTCACCTGTTAGCATATGGTGTTTTAAAGCTGGGGTTTTGTTTAAAGAATTGATTTTTAAAATCAGCCACATGTCTTAGTTAGATCCCTTTTACTTTTCTTTATGCAGATTCTGCCTTCACGTTGCTGTCAGATTTTCAAATAAGATCATGCAAATTTTTTTTAATCTGAGGGTTTATAAGAATACAAATGTGATTTTTAAAGTCCTCATGCTAGGGAAGACATTTTACATTTCCTTAAATCTGATTTGTCATATTGAAATATTAGAAAACGCTCAGGATTTTTATCATCATGGAACTTTTTGGAATCTGTACATGGTAATGAAGAGTCATGATGTACCTTTTCAGGGATGTTTTGGTTAGTTTTTTGTTAAATAAATTGCAGCATCCTTCAAGATCAGAATTTCAGATAGTAATTCAACAGATAAATCTAAATCAATTTTTCTACCACAGAAGTGAAATATTGAAATCATTATATATATTTATATATATTGTCTGTCATTTATCATGTTCCATGTATCACAAAGTAAATCCTGTGCATAGCTGTGTTTTATTCTTCATAGGGTTTTATTTCATGCATTTTTTTCATTAAATCATCAACACTTTAATGTTTTCCTCAAACCTGTTGCTATAGTACTATTTATGCAGCCCTTTAGTGTTATTTTAGCTCACTAAGTAACTTTCCCTCAGGCAAATGGGATCAAAGTGCTTTGTGCCTTTAGTTATTGTCAGTAACCAGGACAGTTGCAATTTGAGTCTTTGGTAAGCAATGATTTATGATGTTTTGCTGGAAGTCACACAGAATATCTTTGTCTCTTGAGACTTGGGGACCTCCCTCATCCCTTAAGGCAATTTCTAATACCACACTTTATTAGCATCTACATGAATTCACTCTGTATCAGTATCTGGAGTTAAGTATAGTGATAAAAGCTCTTAGTGATTTTCTATTTTCCCCTAATTGTTTGTTCTAATAAACTAACTTTTGGTGTATGAAATGAACAAGAGGATTCAGAAGTTAATGAGTCTAAAGAAACATCTGTTAGAAGGACCTTCATTACCATACATTTCCAGGGAAATTAGAACATAAGGCAAGACAGAAGCTGCTGAAGAGCCTGTTTGGCTGAAGCAAATGAATAACGTGGCCCAGGACAGAGGATGAGCTTTTCAGTGGGATACTATACACCTTGCATTGGGTTTGGCAGTGAACCCCAGATGTTAATCTGGTGTCAGCTGCATTGTTCTGTGCTTTTTTCATGCCAGAGTAATATGTTCGTCTTGGCAACATCCCCTTTTCCTGTCATCTTTTCAAGGCACCAACCCAGTACATTTTATCCACTAGGCTTAAAAAATACCTGTCCCTTCTGTAGAATGCAAAATGATTACCAGTCTAAAATTAAATTCTTAATCATCTTTATGGCATGCTGTAGAATCCAGTGAATGAGGGAACAAACAGTGGTGTCTTCTCTATTAGAAAAAAAAAAATAAAAAGAAATCTCAAGGTTTTTTTGCATAATGCATCTTTTTATTTCTCCCTCTTTCCCTTTATGAAACTATGGTAGTTAAAAATGCATTTTGTACAAGTGGTCCTGGGCACATAAAGCAAGCTTGCACACAACAGGCACTCAGATGAAAAACAATTGCAACAATACTTTTAACATGGTGAAATTTAAAGCGCAGTTATTAATCACTCAGTCCCAGATTTACTGTTGTGCAGCTCGTACTTTTATCCTGACATGGCAAACAACACATAATGAAATAAAATTATGTCTCTAGACAGATCTGGTATTTATAATGAAGAGACAAGAGTCACTCCTGAATTCTCATTGATGCTAGTTCTCCATTATCACACTGATTTACTTAAACAACTCTTTATTACCCCAGAGACACTAAGCTGGAAATTGGTACTTTTTTTTTAATCACAGACTAGTCATTTCATAAGAAGTTTGATAGAACCAATGAAAAGAAGTTCAAAGCTTGAGCACTGAGAAGGGAGCTGGTGGTGTATTTTTAAATCAGTCCTATTCTGGAGGAGGTGAAGAGTAATTGTATCTACAAAACTAGAGATGAGATTTTTTTTTTTCCCATGGCTTGGACTAAGGAGACACTTAAAACTTTATCTTGGAAAGTTCACAGGATGTTTTTAAGAAAATAAAACCTATGTATATGTAAAGTGACTTTTGACTGCAGCTGGTTTTATGAGGTGGAAGGTTGACTGGAGATAGAGAAAAACGTGCTGAAGAAGGAGATCCTAGAAAAGATACCTCTGTGTATAGCAGCACCTTGTTCACTGTGATCACACTGCATTTTAGAAGGTGGCAGAAGACTAATCCTCTTCTGTAGAAACCAAAAGCCTTCAGGGTCTTCTCGCATTGTTTGCTACCTGCTGCCTCCCCTAAATCTCGTGGCTGTCCTGATCTACTCCACCCTTGAATTCCAACCTTGGACAACTCCCCCTTCTCTTGCTCTTGGGCCTAAATATTTTTCTGCTGCTAAACAAGCCTATGTGAGATGTTTCTTTTGGTGTCATTTGATATACAAAACGTGTTCCTGTTTGTTTTGAAATTGGTGAGCATAATCAGGTTCAGTGATTATTATTTCTCTGTGACAGGCCTGATCCATTTTGCTTCACTTTCAGAACTGAATAAGTTCCTTAATATTAAAGGCATCCAACTTACTTTCCAGAGCTGTGTAGATCAATTAAAATGAGAATTTTCAGGACAATTATTTCTTGATACTTCTCTTCTCTGCTGAATAATAGACTCTGATGATATCACCCCGTGGTGGTGTTATCACAGCACTCTGCAAGTTCATTTTCACTTACATATAATTATTAAATTTTAAAGTAATTTTAAAGATGAATCTCAAAACTATTGCTGAAAGACTGCTTGGTTTATTATTAAAATAATATTTTTTTGTACTAGATCCAATTCTATCATCCATAGTTTTAAAAGTTCCTATTACTTTTTTAATTACTGAAAATACAATGTCTTCCTCTTTTGCTCAAGGGATATTAATGGGAATAGTGATCACCTAAGCACTTTACTCACTCCTGAAATGCACCTTGGGGGTATATTTTAATCAGCTTAAAGGAATGTTGCTATTTGTCATGAGGGAGAAGAATCAGACCAGCAACATTTTCATTTAGTAGTAGAGTTACTTTTAAAATTCAGATTCAGTTTCAAAAATATTTAATCAGGTTTTGAATTGGCAATCTCACTAGTCACAAGGTTTCTATACTGGTGGCAATTCCCTTCCTGTGGTAGTTATTCATTTGGGAATCTGATCATTGACTTATAAGAAAGCTCAGATCTAGTATTATATTTAAAATTAAGTATTTATGATTATTTGTTTAGCTCTATCAGTAAACTAAATACAGTTGGGTAATGGTTAATATCATGTGCTACAGTGTAATGTAAAATAACATCTACCTTATGTTTTTAGTGTTTTCAAGAAATTATATAATGTGTCAGGACATAGAACTTGTGATGATGTATTTTACCTGATCGTGTGCGTAGTAACTTAGGAAGTTAATGATACATGGACAGTTTATTGTGTTTCAAATTTAGAGAGGTCCTTCAAAGGCAGCAAAGAATGATCTTGGGTGGGCAAAGGGACGTGATTCAGTATTTCTGCTCTTGGAAAAGCACAGTAAGCACCACCAGATTTCTTTTTTACCAACGTAGAACCTGCAGGGAGATGGTGGGTCCAGAAAATAGTAGTTAAGCAGTAATGGTAATTACAACTTCTGTTTCAGTTTGAAGTAAAATTAGTTTTGCAATTATGGGAACAATCATTCTTTTAATGGATGTTAGTAATTTACAGTCTGTTGTCTATGTGTGTGAGTTTTGTTTGGCTGCATTTTTTCCTGCTGCCACCTTTTTTTGATAGTGGGTCAAAATTCTCTTACACATAGGCATTATTCCATTGAGGTTAGTAGTAGTTTATGCATTTATACCTAAAGAGAATTTTATCCTCTTTGATGTCAGTTTATAGCCGTGTTCAGTGTATCTGGTAATGGTGTTTTCTGAACACAGACTGTGAATTGTAATAGGAGCTGCATTATATAGCTGAATGCTTTCTTTTTTTGAATGCCTGAACGCCTCATTCAGATTATCTTTTACTCTTCATCAAAAATTAAAAATTGTAATATAAACTCTCTGGACCATAAACCCCCTCTTTTCTTTGTTTGCACAGCAACTAATGCAGAGAAGTCCTGGCTCATGGCTTTTAAGCAATATACTGTATATAAAAATAATAATATAATTAAATTCAGCACTAAAGTGAATAGATTATGTGCAGTCAACATCGGTGGTGAGGGCTTTGCCTCTGCTAGCAGACGTGTTAGGTGAACTGGTAGTTACTTCCTTTTTATTAAAAGAATTGCATCTCCCTTGCCTTCACACATTGCTTCCTATTCTGCTACTGCTGTAGAGGCAAAGCTAAAGAACAAATGATAATACACGGTGGAGATCAACAGAGATTGGACTCATTTGGCTTTGCCAAAATGAAAACTACTGGACTGTTAGTGGAGTCTGTCTCCTCCTTTTCCTGCTGCCTGCCATGGTATTAGTACTCCAGCTTTTCAAAAGTAGGAGGCCTTGAGGCTGATTTTTGTGCTACTTTTGTAAATATTCACATACAGTTTTTTTATTTGCAAATACATGAGTAAGGAATACCTCTGTGGATTGTTAATTGTCCTTTGCTTGTCTGATTTCATTTGAATTACTGCATTTTAAACAAATTACTCCAGTCTATCTAAGTAAATACTGATTGTCCCACAAAATGGATGGTACAAGAGCGCACTGTCCATGTAACTTTTGTTAAGGTTCTTCACACAACACCACAATGTGAATTTAATTTTAGTGTTTCTCCCTTTTCAACTTACTCCTCATTAATACATGGGCGTCCACACCTTCTTCATGGCAGAGTTCATGCACATTCAGAAAAGTGCAGGCAGATGCAAATTAACCTTTTCCTGAGCCAGGGTTTTACCCAGGCCCCTGGTGTTGTGTAACACATGCTGGAAAAAGGAGACGTGTAATTCCATTGCATCTCTTTTGCTAGAAACACTTGAGGTAGCAGAGTCCCTCGGTAAACTCGTGTGCACTGGTTTAATTCTGTGTCTAAAAGCACTGCTGGATATTAGAAGAGTCTTATTTTGTTTCTGCATATAAAACCAAAGTGATTTTTCCATCCCTGCAAGGAGTGAATTCTGACATAAAAATCTTCATCTCTTGTGTTGCTGTAGCAGCCTTGGTCTTGTTCAAACCACATAGGATGCTGTTAGAAAGTGGGATCGTCCACCAAGACCTCTCTCCATTAGGAATTTGCTGGTGGTAATATACAGGATGGAAAAACTGATTCTGAACCACTGGCTCAGAGATAATCAGCAGGCAGATCAAAAACCTGAGGAATAAATTGGAGAACAGCAGCAGTATGCTGAGCTGTTATCAAAAGCCACAGACCCTGAATAAATGTTTCACAGGATAATGTCAGAGGCAAGTGTCGTGTCACGTTTAAGAACATTGTCCCAGCTGGTTTCTCTGTACCAAGTGCTGGATTTTAAATGCTTGTAGTTTTTTAAAGCATTACACTATAAAAATCGGTGAGGAGATTTTTGCTCATCCCATGATATTATGTTTGCCTTTTATTGAACAAATGCAGGGAAAGTAGGACTAGCTTGCCTTCCTTATTTGCATAGGAACTCCTCTGTGCTTCTGCTAGTTGTAGGCTCATATCAGTGGCAGTAAATTAATACCTGAAATCCTTGTTCTTCAGCTAAATTGCTTTTTAGCCCCTTTTTTTGGCTTTACACTTTATGTGCTACTTTAATGTAGAGACATCTACCTGTACATATATTTATTGTAATCTTAATTTATCTCAGCATTCTATTAAATTCCACATAGTTTCTGTCCCACAGCTAAGAAGAAATCAGATTAAATTTTCCAAATCATTATTTTCTTTGGAGAGTTACTGCTGTGTGTCTGTTTCTGTATTCATTGAGCACTATTTACTGCTGTGGTATGGCCTGTGTATGGACCTTGGGTAAAGCCTGTCATTCCACTATATTTACAGTGTATTTTTTTCCTATTTGAGCATTATCCACGAAGGGGAAGATATTATTATGATTTTTTTTAATAATGCTTTTCTCACAATAGTCAGAGTAGAACAGAAAATTATGGCATTTCTGGTTTTGCTATTCAGGCCATTCTTATGAAGGTGACTAAATCTCCTACTTTTTCTTTTGTTCTGAGTACACTACCAGCATGGTCCAACAGGCAGCTTCCAAGTGGGATCCAACAAAGGATGCTCTTGTTTTCTCTATTCCTAAACTGAGGGAATAATTGCTGAACCAACTGAAACAGTGTAACACCACTGAGAGCACAGCTTAGCCTCCTTGTACCATCCTCAATGGCACGAAGCTGTGTCAGATAATGTTTGGGTTGGATATTAGGAAAAGGTTCTTCACCCAGAGGTTTGTTGGGCACCGGAGCAGGCTCTCCAGGGAAGTGGTCATGGCCCCAAACTTGCCAGAGCTCAAGGATTGTTTGGACAACCCTCTGAGGCACATGGTGTGACTCTTGGGGCTGTTCTGTCCTGTGTAGGGCTGGATGGTCCTTGTGGGTCTCTTCCAACTCAGAGAATATTCTGTGGTTCTGCCTTGTGAGGGTGCCATCAGGGAGGTGGAGGTGTGGAGTGCAGGAGGAGGTGCTCCTACCCCCGTTCTCCTCTCTCAGATACTCAGAACAGGCTGTTTCTGAGGTTGCAGGGCTGGGAAAGCCTGTCCTGAGCAGGCTCTGCTGTTCCTGAAGGGAAGAGCAAAACCATCCCATATCCTTTCTGAGGGAGAAGAGAAAGAGAGGGGACACCATGGCAGAAAAACAGGTTACTGTACTATCTGCATCTCAAAGAGGACAGGAGGGGCAGCTGGAGCTCCTGAGGGCATAGGGGGATGGCACCTGCCCTCCGAGCCCCCCATGGCTGCAGCCCCGACCTCAAGCGGTGCCAGGGTGGGAATGATTCCTGTTCTGCAAGGGGGATCAGCTGAGAGCCCTGCTGCTGCCTAGGAACTCTCTTACATGCAATATTAAATGTGTTTTAAATTGGCTATAAGAGAGCTGGGCAGCTGAGAAAGAATCTTGTAAACATTTTCCATTAATTTCTTATTTGTTATTGCTTTTGTTTTGCAGAGGCGTCCTTGTGGTTATAAGCTCTGTCTTGTTGGCTGGGTTTTTTTAGTTTTTCTGTAATTTCTCCTCTTCATAGCATTCCCCAGTGATTATATTCACAAGAGTGCATTGTAATAAAAAAATGGACAGCCTTATACAGATCAGAATGTTCTGGTTTTATTGACATTAATAATGAATAGTTCTTCTATTTCTCTAGCTCCCTAGATTAAAAATAATTTTAAGTATTTTAAGTATATGTGTATTTCTTTTGGATAGATGGTAAATATTTTTTAATATAGCATGAAACAGTTCTGTAACATATTCAGACATTTTCTAGTTTAATATTAAAATGGAAATAATAATAAGCCTCATAGAATTATACAACAGAACTGAGTTAAATCCTCAAAGTCAGCATGATCAGACAGAAGGGTGAAATGCCAGATCTGGTGTAACCCACTTCATTATGCCTCGTTTTCACAGTGCTCACACAACAGTGGATGATCTTAAACATCATAATTGAATAATTATGACTCAGGATGTTTTGCCTTAGGGCACAGTTTCAGCCTTTCCTGGTGTGGCAAATAATGTACCATGTCATCTTGCATTAAGAAACACAGTAGCCAAGCTCTGTATTGTGCACTGGTAGTTTTAGACTAACAGCACACAGCTCAAACACAGCCCTCCAAAACCACCTCTGTGGAAATCCAGATATTTAGGAGCATTTCATATATCTGGTTGATGTCTGCAAACCTTTGCACCAAAGCCTTGTGGGTTTTTTAGCAGAAAGGGCAATATGCCCACAAGTACTGCCCAGTTGTTTGAGGAATTTGTGACAACTTGGTATGCAGGTTGGTTTCTTAATGTGGCCAAAAAAGTGGACATTTTATTAGAAAGTGTATGAAACTGTTGAAAAAACATTCTGCATTGAGCCACGTATACATATAGTACCATCACTGTTCAAATTTCTTTTAAACAAGTAAATTTACTTTGAGAAATTCAGCTGATGTCACAACTGGCCCACAATAAGGGCTTGGACCAAGGTTTGCTCTTTGAAAATAAAATGAGATTTTTGTCCAGGTGAAGGGAAGTTAGAATTCCTTTTTGTATGTAGTGAGCTGTAGGTTCAGCCTCTGGTTTTGCTTCATGGCACATCACAGCTTGATTCTTCTGCACTGCTGGTGAGTTTGCCAGTGGCAGCTGAGGTGACATTAAATGAGTTTGCTTCTGAAGAAGAAGTGCCTCAGGAGAGGAAAATATGAGAGCTGTTTTGTACAGCTGAATCACAGCTACCAATTTGTATTTCATATGTTAAAGGGGCAAAACTTTGCCTGGAAATACAAGATTAGCAAACAAATCCCAGAGTAAATTCAATAAACTGGGTGTCACCTCTCCTCTTGGCTATGTCTTACTCCACACAGGTCAGTTTTGCTTATTTTTTCTGCAGAACAATTAATGCAATTCTTATTAGGATAAGAAACATTTCTGAATGACTTCAAACTACCTAAAGAATTAGTAAAATCCTTGAAATTATTGCGGTGATCCCTACACTAACTGTTTGTCATTATTTCTTACTAAAGTTTAGATAACATATTTTTCTTTTCAAAAATGTTGCTTTATCTAAATGTCAACTTTGTATGAGAAATTAGAAATTTCTGGGTAAATTTCCAATGAGTGGATGAAAATTGAATTACTTTGGTTTGGGCCAGGAGAACACTGATCTCTGAGTTGTTCAGAAGGTTACTGCACCTCCTGAAAGCTGTAATTCCAGGCAGCATGGAGTGTTGTTCTCTATCATCTGTGCCCCGCTTCAGAGCTGGGTTGTGTGTTTGTAGAATATCTTTGGATCAGATGCCACAGTTCTGTGCTGTGTGGGGCAAACAGGATTGATTCCCTGCATCCCAAAGAGTGCATTTTTATCTGTCTGCCTGGCTGACTGCAGAGCTTGGCATTGCTACCCACTGTCATGCACAGCATGGGAATGAGTTGTATAGTTTAGTCTGAGCTTTCCCCCACTTTGCTCTCCATTGTGTGTTTTGACTCCTCTCTTTGCAGAAGAGGACACTGGCTTGCAGAGTCCTGGCTTGTCCAGCAGCCAACATGATTCCTCAGTTGGCTGTCCAGCTCTGTTACAAAGTCCTGCTCACTCAGCAGTGAAAGCCTAATATGCATTGGAATTAAATAGAATACATGAAATTTTGGACACCTCTATGCATGTAAATTGCTTGTGTTCATTCTGGGCAAGCCATACTTTGACTTACACAAAAAAGTCATACTATATATGTTAGACTTAGTGTTTGAAGCACCCTGCTGTACACTGTGGGAAAAAATAATGCCAATACCCTGCCATCCTTTCCTACCTGTAGTTGCAGTAAGTGCTGGTAATAATCACTGTGTGTGTTATCGTGGCCACTAAAACAAATGTATCCAATACATGTTTTACATTAGAATACCAAATCTTTTTTTGATATCCTAATTATTCCAAATAAAAGCTATTTAGATGCACAATATGGGTAGTGGATGAAAACGTAATGGCAGCATTTTTATCCCATGAGATTTAACTGTGTTTTATGTACTTCTAAACACTGGAGAGTGTTTCTTTATGCAAAACCCTCTACTTGCAAATATTTTGTTGTGTTAATGCTCAAGACAAAGTGAATCAAACTGTAGAATAATATCTACTTGTCTCCATGTTGTCTATGCATGACTGAAAGCAAAAATATTTGCAGAAACAGGACTTAGAATTTATAAGAAAAGCAAATCAGAATTTATCATTAAATGACAGCTAAGAAATGGGGATCTTTCATCGATAAGGTATGGAATGTCCTCACATTTATATTTTTAAGCACCTTGGTGCATAAGGGGTAAACATCTGAGAAAAAGAAACATGACTTTTTTGCAGTTTGTGCTGAACCTCTTCCTTGTTTCTGGTTTTCATCACTAACTTTGTTTCTGGTGCAGTTGATTCTGGTTTAACATCTCTTGGCCTTTGTCAGAGTGAGTGACACCAACTCTTACCAGCAGTGTGGTTCCCACTATTTATTTGGTCATGAAAATTGGGCAGGACCTGATCTGTTCTGTGTTCATTTAGAATTCAGGGACTTGAAAAATAATAATAATAATAATAGAGATCCTCAGCTGCAGAGAGCCTTGACTCATTGAATATAAATGAAGAAAAGAGGAGTAAGCAGCTGGAGTGTTTAGTGTACATGGATCTGTGCTCCAGCATCTGTGAACTCCAATTACTTTTTTTTTTCCTCTGGACTAATTTAGATACAAACCATTAATTTCTGAGCTGACTCTAAATCATATAAGCTGTATTTTTGTAATCAAAAAAGCCATAACTTTTAAAATAAAACTGTATTTTTAAATCCATGCTGGAGAACATGTAAACTGATTTTCAGAAATATTGGGTGGTCAACAAAGAACCTGTTTTATTTTCAGGATAGGAAGAGATACTACAGATAAGAAAACATTTTAAGGTATCTATTTTAGAAATTTTTGCATTTATCAGAAAAAAACCTGAGGAGAGCTCTGATACCAACTGATATAGAAAAATATATATACCCTTAAATTGTTTTAATTAGTATGGTCACTCTGTATCTAAAATGTCGGTACAGTCAAATGAAAGATTTGGGATCTGACTCGTTCCACTTGGAAAGAAAATAATCTGATATACCTGAATATTTATTTATTTATTTATTTGTTTGTTTGTTTATTTATTTATTTATTTAGATCCTCTTTTATTGCACTTGCATTTAAAAAGCCATGTTTGAAAATTGTTGACATCTTTTGCCTTTAAAGAGTCAGAAAATTAGGTCAAAATTTCCCTCCATCAAAGACTGAGGAACTCAGAAATGACTTTTGCCTGCAGGACAGGAATGAAAGTACGTTATTTTAAAGGCCAGTGAAATATAACTGCAAGCAAATCTTTACTGTTGAAATCATAAGATTCATCATCAGAATTCAAACAGAAGGAAATCAAAATGCTGATAAATTAGAAAGCAAGGGAAATATTGAAACCTTTTTTTCAAAATTATTGTTTTTTCTTTTCTAGTAAGGCTGTAGTCTTACAATCAGTGGTTTGCAGGTGCAAAGGTATCCCTGTATGAAACCAAATTTACCAGTGTTGTTTGCCCACCTTTCGTGTTCAAACATGGACAAAGCAGTAAATGTCAAACAGCCATTTTTTAGCACTCATATAGAATGGATTTTTGTATTTGAATCATGGATATTGGCAATTATTACTTCATGCTAAATATATATATTGTCAGAAAACAAAAATATTTAAACATTTCCTGCGTCATCTGTGTATTCATAAGATGTTAAAGAAATAATCTGTGAGGTTAATATGAATCTTCGCATGTGCCAGTTTGAAAAATTAATGTCATCATTTGCCAAAAATATCCAAATTATTTGTAGGGACCTTTTTGGAGCTACTTACCCAGATAAAAGTAGCTCCAGTGAACTGCCCCTGAAAATGGCCATATAGAACATAAAGAACATAATGTGAATAACTTGTGGCTGTGGACATTCTTGATTTACAATGCTCAGTTGAATACCCCACTGTGCGTGGCTGTTCAGTCTCCCTTTGCCTGTAACCAAAGCATCTTTCTTTGCTGTTAGATTTTCACGTCGCCCTCTCCTAATACAAATGTTAAAGTTGCATGTGAGAAAAACCACAATCAATGCACTCCTTTCAGACCCATATCCCAACAAAGCCAAGCTGCCTGTCTCTGATTCCAAACTGGCTTTTCCACATTAGTATGCTGTTTAGGCATAAGGAATAGTTGTATTGAGGAATCAAAGCAAGGTTTCCCACTGCATAAGAAGTTGCCAACCCCTCGTGATCTGGTGAGGGAGAAATCTTTCTCTTCTGATGGCATCAGCTGAGGCCACTGGGACCTGTTAGCAATGTAGACCATTCCCAGTGTCACATCTGAATGGTTTCTCTTCTGTACTGTCACAAACATTAGACACTGATGGAGAAGGTTCACCAGCGCAGGGAAACAGCAATGTAGGTATTACCCAGAAGTCTTTCCTCTAGTACCTTGAATGACTTCTGTAGTGCACTTCTATTTGGGTGTGGCAGGGAAGGATCAGAGAATCCTTTCAGACCATCACACCCCACCACTGCTCCTGTACTTCACACATTTGTGGTTATTCAGCTCACTTTTACTGGCAGGAGTCTGATCTTTGCTTCCCAGAAAGGAGCTGCCTCCTCTGCAGTGTGCTGGGCTTGGCACATTGAACCTGTGCTGGAGCTAATGCTGACAGTGATCTTCACCCAGATGGAAATACAGAAGTTTGCTGGTCCCCAGTTAGATGGGAGAGAGGATATAAATGTATCCCTGCAAAGGTGAATATCATCTTTAATTCATGTGTGTTTCTGAAACTCATCTATTTAAATGATAAAGTTCATGTAATCAAGAAATATCTTTTTTTATGTTAATAATCAAGCAACCACCACAGCCCCAAGTATGAAAATCCAAACTTATATTGAAGGGTTTGAGTATTACATGTTAGAATATTTCCCTCAACTCCAAATAAGTAGAGAAAATTAATTAGCCAAATCACTTTTGTCATGCTCTTTATAAGAAACTCCTGAGGGCAAGTCCTTGCTTTGCATGCACTGTGATAAATATAGTTCTGTTGAGGAAAATCATTGAGATGTGTGGCACCTTTGACTCATAGATAATATCTTTGTTTTCTTTTGTCTCCCAATTAAGGATGCTATGGGTTTTTTCTTGGTAAATAAATTTCAATTAATGAAATTCCAGCTGTCTCACACATTATGGTGGTGTAGATTTGAAAGCATTTAGCAGATGCCCATACAAAAACCCATTAACACATGGCAGGTTCCCTGACATTTTAAACCAATATGTCTCCAGCTGGAACAAATAACAGAAAACAAGACCACATTCTTGAAAAATTAGGACTCGCTCTAATGCAGGTAAAAGGGTTATATTGTAGAAGAATATAAAAATGTCTAATGATTTCAGTTTTGTAAGAGGAAAGTCATGAATACATTGTGTTGTATTCATTTGCTCTCTATACAAACAGTATGAGACTGAATATAAAATGGAGCCATTCAAGGTTGCAGGTAAAAGATAATACTGTCTCTAAGATTTTGCTCGAACTAATCACTCCTAATGTCACATGAAGGTCTCTAAAAACTAGCAGTCAGAAATTCTGATAATTTACTTGTCCCTAAGCATTTTAATCTGATACAATTATTTAAAAACACCCTTCAAGACTGCCATAAAAATCCTGTTAGTAGTTCACTACTTAAAATCCTACCAGCAAA
Source organism: Pithys albifrons albifrons (assembly GCF_047495875.1). Lineage (NCBI taxonomy): Eukaryota > Metazoa > Chordata > Aves > Passeriformes > Thamnophilidae > Pithys > Pithys albifrons. Next base: position 8,239,611 of record NC_092466.1, on the reverse strand, counting down.
GCCAAGCTTGGGGAGGAAATGAAGGAATGGGAAAGATGACCTTGGCTCACCTAAAGCTTGAAGTATTTGATTTGGTAATGGGCCATGTTAGACAAAAGCAGGTAAAAGCAATATGCACATAATGCAAATATGCACAGAAACTGTGATGGAAGAGTATGGAATATACTTTTGGAAGTCCCTGCTCATTCTGGTGAAGTAATCATTGCAACATGTGCATTTAAAAATTCCTATTTTCACTTGCCTGTATTAAAACATATGGGAGGGTTTTAGGAGAGGAGGGAAACCGAATGCTCTGTGAAAAACTGTCTTTTTGTTCTTTTTGTTTCTTTATTTACTGTGGCTAGAAACAGTAAAGGTGGCTGTTCATCCCTGTGCAAATTTCCCACTGTGCAGAAGGCTAACACAGGGCCCAGTTTCCATTTGAATCCATCTAAGCTTCTAAACTGCAATTTGAATGATACATAGTGCTTGTGATCACATCCATAAAAAAGGGATGAATTCTTCATATAAAATGTTTTGGGAAGTTATATCTGTGTAAAGTTCGTCAATGCTTTCCTGTGTTTCAATGTGATTTAAGTTATTGCACTGTCAGTGTCTTCAAATAACCATAGCAAATTCAAATTTAAAGTCTGTCAGTTGGAAGGAAAATTCCAACAATTTCCAGATAGTAATTTTGCTCTAAGACAACTAACCTGTGTTACATACAGTTACAATAGCACTGGTGTACTCATGTGTTGGAAGGATTTAACTGCACAGGTAAATCACTGGCTAAGGCAGATGTGTACAGAACAGTGTAGAAAGGCAGTGACTGCAGGACTGCTAAAAATATGTTTAGCACATTGCTTCCTTAGCTGAGGGCAAGGGTTGTTGGCTCAAAGCAAATGAAAGAAACTTACCAGTGGCTGGAGTGTCTGACCCAGCTGCAGTGGCTGCCCAGAAAAGCCTTTCCATTCTGCCACACAAAAGTGCTGTGCTTCCCTCTGACTGTGTCATTGCCACACTCCTGTACTTGGCTGTCCTCTCTGTTGTAAATTAGAATAGATGAAAGCTGTCGAGCCAAGCCAGTGATAGAGGCTAATTTGATGTGATATAATTGATGAACTCTAAATCGTCCCACTTCTCTCTCTTGAAACAGTCTGACTGGAGCTCAAAATGCCAGAGCACTTTGATTTACACTCTGTCACTTTTAAATCGAAAGTCTCAGTGTGGCAGCAGTGAGGGATTAACTTCTTCACAGTGTTTCTTTCTAATCTGTAGAGTATGCACACACACACACGACTGGTACAACTCCTTGTAGGAACACTACTGGGAAAGTCAGATGTCCTTTTTTTGCAGCTGGTTTGTGCACAAAAGTATTATGAAGATGAACAGGATAGCAAACTGACTGCTGCTGCTACAGATATGGCCAAGGTAGTCTCTTGGAATTAGCGTTGTGCTTCTTATTTCAGAACTGGATTTTAAACTGTAGGATTAGGGTATTTAATGCTTGAGAACCCTCTATTTCTGAAATTCTGATGTAGCTTAAATATTTCAGGAGATTAGACAGGTTCTAGTCCCTTCAGTACCTGTAACTTACTAGGTAGCAATGCAACTCTTAATTCTGCATTAAAATATTACAAGTTTCAGACTTCTTTAAATCAGCAGTTTCTTGGTTTTCCTACTTTCCTGTTGAAGATATTTGAATGCAGAGCAAACTGTCTTGGTTCCTTGGTTTCTTTCAAAGGTAAGGGATGATCTGTGGCCTTGCTTCCTTAGTTCTATGCATCAGGGGAAAGCTTTCCCATCAACTTATTGCTCAAGTATTCTTGAGCAACCACCATTAAAATTGTAACATCTCACATCTGTTAAATCAGTTGTTTCAAAGTTAGAAACATCACAAACAGCATGAACAAAGGAGAGCTGCTTTAATTCACATTATTGCTCTGCTCAGACACACAACCACATCTGTTTCTCAGGCGTTCTCTGCCCTGCACAGGCTGAGCTGCTGTGGCCACGTGCCATCCTCACTGGCACTGCCTGCCAAGTTCTGGCTGACTTGAAAGTACTACGGATGGTGAGCAAATCTGGGAAGTTTGGAATGTCTCTTTGGACAAGCAGCCAGATTGCAGTTTCCCAGTTTGATGTCGATTAGCCACACCCCTCCTTGCTGAAAATGCTGCATGGAAGGGATTTGTTACAAAAATTTTCTGTGTGTTCTGAGTGACCAGACTTTTTTTCCCCACTCTTTCTGCTCCTGCCTATATCTTATATCTTCACTTATGATTCATAATTGGATAGTTGATGTGAAAAATGCTGGGTATTAAAGCTTCTTCTGGTTGTGGCAATCGAGCTAAAAAAGCCATCAGTGGCAAGATGAGTCTCATTTTTTTAATGAAAAGAGAGTTGGTAACCAAGTAACACAGGGTCAAATCTTGTAAGGATTGTATAGGAGACCTGTGCTCACCTCACCCCGTAGCACAGAGTACTGTGGTGTTCCCATCCAGGTTGTAACAGCAAGGCTGTTCAGCCCCTTTACGGGGGATTCATGTGGGTCAGGGTGTTTCCACCCTCAGACAGGCAGGAGTACTGGTAAGTGTACCTCTTCTTGGTCCCCTTTGCAAGGCAGTGAAAGTGATGTTTATTTTGCTTAATACTCTAATAATTAAAGTTTACAATCATTTAAAGGCACCAGTCAGTCATGGTACATCACCAATTCACCTTCCTTAATGGTGACACCATTTGTGCTTTAAGTAGCTCCTAAAGGACCCCTTTAGAGCAGTTGTATAATTGGCAGTGCTGCTGCACTTAAAATGTTTCATTTACATTGTCACTTTATCAGTGTACCAGTAATCTCAAATAATAGCTCATTTTAAAGAATTAGAGGCAATAAAAAAGGCAAACCACCTTTGCTAGAGTACAGTCCAGTTTTTCTGCCCAGTACTATTTATTTATCTTCTTTTATATTTTTTCACATTACAATTTAATTTAAGGAAAAAGAAAAGAAGAAAAATATAAGCCTTCAATTCAAGGTCATCTGAAAGAAAAATAAATAAGGTGCTTTTGACAGGTTGAAGTCACTATGTGTGTCTCGGGTCCAGGTATGTTTCAGAAACTTCAGCTTTTCATAAATTGGCATTGCTTCAATTCAGTCATTATCATTTGGACTGCAAGTTTTTGCATCAGTTCACATAAGAAACAAATCCAGTGCCTACCCTTTTTGTTGTCTTGTAGGTTAAAAAATGCATCGACATCATTTGCAAATTAAAATATACTCCTCCTGCACTTGAACTTCTCTTTAAAAGAAGAGTAGGTGCACCTCAGCTTTCTTTTCACTTTCTGTGTGCTAGGAAAGAGTCTGTTTAAAGAAGTGCTTTAATTAAGATCTCTTTCAAAGTTTGTAAACACCTACAGTGAAAAAGGGATATCATATCAAGCAGTAAAGTAGGAAGATGGGTAGGAAAATACTTGCTAAATACTTTCAGATTGCAAAATCTGAATAAGTTCATTTTAGAGCATTTAGAGAATTGACTAAGCACATATGTGATCCCAGAGCTGAAAGGGTTCTGAGACTTCAGGCAGGACAAACAAGGTTCAAGGGAGGGAGGATTTTAATTACTGTCTTAGAAAAGAAGAGGGAAAAAGAAGGGCTGGCCAACTAGGCATCAGCTAATTTATTGTTAATCCTTAGGAAAGTACTGGAATAAACAATTTTTACATAATTTATAGGAATGTAGAAAAAAGCGAAGACATGAGAAGGATTTAATGTTTTCTTTTTCTAGCACAAATTGTGTTGAGCCAAACTAACTTCTTGATACAACAGACTAGCAGACATTTTAGATAAGTTGGAATTGAATGTAAAAATGTATTTGTGGAGCAGTTAGTTAAAAGTTGCTCATTGTAGAAAGGGAAAGGTGCACCAAATGGGCTTCTGCTGGGATCTGACTCTGGTGTTGATTTAAGAGACAGAGGGAGGCACTGAAAATGGGAGCAGGATTGTCAAGGTAACATTTACATACCCACATTTGTTTACAGTTGATAAGGTTTAAGGAAAACTTCAAATTTACAAAGAATTCCTGTGAAGGATAAGAGAGTTTTGTTGGGGATTTCTTCTCACTGTAGAAGGAGAATGATCTCCACTGTGGACAGTACAAGATGCAATTGGCTTAAATGTCAGCACAGAGATTTAATTTAGATTTTAGAAAAGACCTTTCCAGCATGGGGACCATCAGGTGCTCTGGACTTCTGGGGTGACTGTGGAATCTCCACCACTGTGGCATTTTAAGAATCATAATCACACTGTAGTGTGTTCCTTTGTGCAGGAACACACAGGGGAGGACAAAGTGATCTCATGGCTTACCACTTGTACCCAGTTTCTTTCATTAGAGGAAATTTTTACCATCTTTACTTCAATTTGAATCGGTGTAGGAAGAGCTGGGAATGATCATCTTGACATCTGTTGTCCAAGATAAGTAACTAAAGCTGTTTTTTAACAGTTATGGTAATAATGGATAGTATTCATGGTGCCTCATGTCAAAAGCAGTAGCATAATAATGTTGATAGGAAGGACTGAGATTTTGTTAATGTAAGGACATTCCACCCTATTTCTGTTATAAAGGTGGCACTTATGTTTTAAGTACTACACTATCAGTGTTAGAAATTCTTTAGAAGACATTTTGAAAGCATTATTTATGTGGCACCATTATAAATGACCGAGTTCCAAGGAGTAGTTTGCATAATATCATATCTGAATCACTCTTTCATATTCTGAAATAATTCACTTTAAGACATATCTTAATATGTCTTATAAATAACTGTCCTTATGCTAATACAGTGGAATGTCTTCTGTGGAAACATTTCAACATCAGTAATTAGTGGATCTGGCTCTCTTTTTCTCTGTACCCAGAATTCCTTTGCAGAACCGGCATTTTCAGAAGTTTTCTGTCAGCTGAAGATGGGTCTGCTGGCAAACAGCACAACATTGAACAGCTGGCTGAAAGGATAAACCACCTGATCAGGGATAAGGGTGCAATTCCAGGGTTAGCAAGGCCAGAAAGACTTAAGCACCTCTTTAGGAACCTTTACAATGTTGCTGATTACAGAGCCCTGTCAATGTGCAACAGGGGTTCATAGTGATGTAAGTGAAAGTGATAATATCATTAGATCTTGTATAGCACTTCTTAAATTTTAAAGCAGTGAATTGAATTTTTAGCTTATTATTGATTCTTAGCATCCAAACAAAACATCTTCCCATGCTAAATTAGTCTTTAGGGAAAAATATGAAGGATCAATCACAACTTTATTGCAACATGATCCCCCATAAATTATTGGCAAATAAGCATCACCCATGGTGCCGTTTCCATTGTAATAAGCAGCTTTTGGAGATGGGAATTTTATTCCAGAATCAAAAAGTTCCAAAACCTGAAGTTACCGTAGGTTCATATTTTGTTCTTTGCTTGCTAATGTGCAATACATTAAATATCTGTTCCCTGGATCTAGCAACAAAATGACCTTTTCAGGGCTCATCTTTTTGTTCTCATTTTTGATTTGTTCAAGGAAAATTGCAGACGACTGGTATTTGGTTTCCAAAAGGGATACATAAAAACTTGACCTTTTGGAACTGTTATTTTTTGGGGGATATGTACACTGTATTTTAAGTATGTCTTAGCTGTTGTTTGCTGGACTATGTCTAGTTTAAATAACTGTTCCTTTTATTCAGTGTAAAGCTAGGAGAAGTATAACTCCTCTCATTTTTTTCCCATGACAGACCTTTGCACATGCCTGAGAGCACCTTTTCTTCAGGCAATTTTAAAAGAAAGTGGCATGGAATAGGCCCTGATATCTTGGGAAGTTTCCACAGAACTGTTTTGCAGTGCAAATAGCATGTTGTATAATGCCCATCATTGTAATATCTCGTTGCCTACCTGAATGCACTTTCCACTTAGCAGAGGGGGAAATGAGGCAGAGGGAAATGATTATTTAGGGAGTTCATGACAGAGAGGATGAATGAATCCAGATTATCAGACTACTGTCATACCTATGGCTGTTCCTGCTGCTTGGTTTCCTATGCCAACTTTTATTCAACTCTTAAAATCACTGTATCTCCTGCAATCATTCAATGGTGAGGTTATTTCACCTAAACCCCAACAAAGTAGTTTAATGACTATGATATGCCTTTCCAGTGAAAGCAGCTGATTTGGAAATTAACAAAGTCAAGTAGGTTATTCAACATGTAAATGAGAAATTGCTCTCCTTCCCAGCTAAGTAAATAGCCAATTTAATCTAGGGATATTTGTAACACCAAGAGTTACAATAAGTTACAGAGAAGGCAAGATTTGTCTTCTGCAAATTAAAGGGAATAATCAGACCTTCACTGAAATATCATTATGTATTTCAAAATGAGAATTTCAAATGAGAATTAAAGATTTTTGAAGACAATTAAATTATGTTTCTAACTAAAATGCCTGTGATCCACTCAGCTCCGTGTAGCCATATAAGCCCATATAAGTTACTTCTGTTGATATGGCAGTAAGAACCCTCAAGAATCTGCCATGAGTGGCTGAATTGCATTGGTTGTAGAGGCTCTGGTTTTGCAGGGCTGTCCACTTACATACATTTTTAATTTTCTGAAGTTTTGGACTTTGTCAAGTGCAATGTGATCAGAAATGAGTCAGTACAACCCACCATGAGGTCTTGACATTTTTGCTCCTGGCAAATACTTTTCCTGTAAAACTCTGATTTAATACGTTGCATTGTTAATGCTTCTGTTGTAGCCTTTTGATGTTACTCACATCAGCTGTTGACAGCACAGAAAGAGGAAAGGAGGAGCCCAAGTTGTAACTGCAGACAAGTCAGAGCTGGGGGATGAATAAGCAGAACAGGATTTTCAAATTAGATGTTTGGGAAGTCTTTGTCACGAGGAGGGTCATGCAGCACAGGACTAGACAGCAATTTCCAGAGAGATGCAGAATTGTCATCCTTCACGGGTTTGAATACTGACCTTGACAAAGTCATGGATGTCCTGGTACATCATTGATAGTGATGTGATCTAGGAAAAACCAAACACATCTAAGATGTGACTGAAGAAAACCTTGGCAGTTATTGCTGTTCCTAAAGTAACAGACACCTTTCAACTGCCATATAATTTCTTATTTCTGGAATAATGTATTAAGACTCTATGGCTCTGAAAAGCCAAAAGGAAACTCTTTTTTTTTTTCTTTTTTCTGGCAGCCAGGAGTCTCCCAAACATTTTCCTTGTGTTTGCCAGCTCTTATCCTCACTGCAGCTGTCAAGCTGCCCTATGAACCTGGGCATACCCTTGTCTGTGAATCCTTCATGGCACGCTCTAACGTGTACCTCGCTTGCCAATGGGCTAAAGGAGCCCATTAGAAGTGCCAAACAGCAACAGAAAGATCTTTGAAAGGATTTTTCTGCTCAGCCTATTATGGCACTAAAATGGCCTCATCGTTTTCAGCTCTGCTAATCTCTCAGTCTCTCAAAATTGTCTGTTACTGTATAACAAAGAAAAAGTACACCTGTCCTAGTTCCTAATGTCTCATGCACTTTGTTAGACTTTTTCAGTTAGGGCTTTCCAGGGCAGTTATGGTGGAGGGGGAAGAGAAGAGCATAGAAAACATAGAAAAAGAAGTGCTAGTCAGAAGAGCAGCAGCCAATTCCACATGAGACCAAGTCTTAAAAAAAAAAAAAAAAAGAAAAGAGAGAAGGAAAATTCCTAAAATGCAAAACATTTGAAACAGGTCAGCCTGAGATTGCTGAAAATTGTATTCTGTTAGTGTTAAATCATTGTAATATGTATTTTGCTTTGAGTGTTTTATTGTCCATGAATTCATTGTGGAAATTAAAATATTTTTAAAGCAGGTCTAAATGTTATTAACCAAAATAAAACAAACAAACAAAAACATTTCTACTTAAATAAGAACATTTCCTTATAGAAGCTTATGCAAAATACTATGGAACATTTTCATTTAATCCAAACTGCATTGATCAGAGGAGTAGTTTCCCCCATGGGACTTTTTTGATCAATAGTATAATTGAATTGCATACCCAGGCAAATACTTTCTTGTCATATACTTCTAGATGGGAAAGCAGGTCCTATTTAAAAGGTACCTATTTGACTCACACATCAAACCTCAAAACTACTATAATCTAAAGGTTAAGGTGTCCACCTGTACATGAAGAATCAGGTGAAAAGTGTGTTTCTATGATAGGGAACGAATTATGCCAAAATGTTTTTTTGGTTTTTTTTTTTTTTAAGAAATGCTTTCAAATTATATGGGTGTTGAGTGAGAAATTGACCTAATTTATAGTATCCTAACATCTTACAGTTCTTCACTGATGACAGCTATAATTCTGCACTTTATAAGAAAAACTCTCTAATAGGATATAAATTAATACCTTGAAATTGCTGCAAAATAATAGAGATGCCTAAAAATATTAATCTTGTCAATAATCTTCTACTTAATGAGATTTAAAATTGTGGTAGAACTTGAAATCAGTTGTCTGCTCAATCAAATAAATGCTCATTGAATTTCTCAGTCCTGGTGCTGAGAAACTCCCTGCACTGAGAAGATGATGGTTTTCATTTCCCATACTTTTAAGTGAGTCTTTAGACACGTGCCTGCATTCTGAATGTTACAAATTAAGCTTGTGGCAAAATATTCCAATATTACATGTCAGTAATATCTATCTATCCTATGTCTCTGAGTGAACATCCCTAATTCCTGAAGAAGTATGTATTTATTTTTTTGTTTGTAAGATGCTGTAATATTTTTTGGACATGGGTGTATAAGTAACAGCATTACAGTTCCACTTTCCATTATCCCACGTTTATTCTGCTTCAGTTGTGATGAAATCTGTGTGGGGTTTTGGTTTATTTTTTTAATCTCTTTTGACTGCTTCGAAGAAGGTAAGGAAGAGCTTTGTCTCTCTTGTCATAGCCCCCATGTTCAGAGAGTTGCTGTGTTTCTGGGCCTATGGGGGAGTTGCAGGAATTCCCCATAACCACATGGGCTCCATGAAAACAGTGGGTGAGTGGAGCACAGGGTGGTACACCCGAGTGCCACCCACCATGCAATAATCTGTCTCATAAGATGTTCTATAACTGGAACTGTGTCTTTTCCCAGCCTTGATATATGAACAGTTGCAGATGGTGGGAGGTAGTGACCTTTTCCAGCCACAACACTGATTTTAAACATCATAATACCTTCCTGTATTTCTCTTTGTTGCATCTCATCTTTCCTGTTCTGCACCTTACAGGGAGCTTTAAAATGCTCACCAGAAAGCAGCAGTATTTTGAACAGAGCACTTATTTTAATGTGAAAGTGCTCAGCTGCCAAACTCAGCAGCGCTTTATTGTCAGCCAAACATTTTAAAGTTTTCATTCTTGTTTACTGAGCTAATTAAGAATCTTCATAGTACTCTTCTCAAGTGACAGACTATCAAAATTAAAGTGACCATCTTGTGAATTAAAAGCTTTTACTGAATGCCTGACCAGGAACAGATTTGAAGAAACCTGCTAGCCTTAAAAATCAGCAAACTTATAAAATATACATTTCTTTATGATCTGCATTAAGTAAATCTTTTAAATAATGGTTTGTGCACTTTGGGCGTAGGTTATTTTGCTCATTTAAGCACTATCCCCAAGCAATTCTATTTGTTTAAAACAGTGTTTGGTTTCCCATTAAAAAGTAAGCACTTGCCAATAGCTCTGCAGACTTACAATACTGTAATGAGTTCCATGTGGCAGGACTGCTCTAATAACACTGTTTTCTTTAATTTTTGTTATTTTAGGAAGATAATGAGCTAGAAATAGGAATTTTAGCATATATTGACTCAGTATTTTTTGCTTTAAATCTTTGCTGGAAGGTCACTGTAGTTCTTTTGGGCTGTAAAATCTTTGAATATATTGTACTGATGAAAATCAATGCTGATGTAAATGTGGTACAGAGACCACTGGTTTCATTTTAAAGTGAAGGGTTAAAAACATAATTCTTAACCATCTAGATATTCATACTTGGCTTTTATTTATTCTCAATATAAAACATGCAGTTTCACCCACAGACATGTTGATTATCCTTTTGGTATGATATACTGGGAGCCCATCTGTGCGGGTTCTTGCTGACAAACACACAGCATGGTTATAAAAACCAGGTCTTGGGAATGTGCTGGGAATGCACTGAGAGGCTACTGGACTGCTTTGATTTTAACGTTTCAGGAACGTCTTTAGGTTACCACAGACAATCTTAAAAAGCAAGTCAAGGCAAAATGCACAAGAACTATTAAAAATGAGTTTGTTGCTTTGTAACAGACCTTGAATCAGGAGTATTTATTAGTAAGCTGCCACCAAATATGTTTGTATACCTTTTATTCTTTCAAAGGCTTTTATGAACAGAATGTCACCATGCTAGTGTCATTTACATTCAAATACCACTTTCTAGTGTTTTAAGCTTTCCAGAGGCATAATAGGTAGAAAAAACACTGAGAAAACGAGACAGATCTTTTCTAATAAACCATTTTTGCAATCATTTTGCCTTTCCAAGATGCTGTGACATCCTGTTCAGCTGAAGGAACACACAACTTGAATTGCACGACTCATTCACCTTAAATATTTAATAATGCTTTTATTAGTTGCACTGAATCAGTGAAGTAAGATCTGTAATATCTACTGCTGGTCATCATTTTTATACATCATGCTTTAATAAGCATTATAATTACAGCTTGAGGAAAAAATATGAGTTAACTTTGTGGTTTTGCTTGGGACTGCTGTGCACACCAGTGTGATTGGAAGGGATTGTACAAGTTCTCCGAGTGTAGCTGAGTGTATTCTGATACACTGATGCAGCCTTCCCAATCCTGACACATTATTCTTCATGTAAAAGTAACTGCAGAAAAGATACTGCATAAAATTGAGTCCTGACACTATTAACTCCATCTGGCTTAGTTGAGAAATATGAATATTTGAAGGCCAAGTGGACTTGTTCTTGGCAGGTGTTCTAACACTTGCAGTATCAGTGGAATTAGACTTCAACTATTTTTACCAACCATTTTCCATATTTGCTTGCCACTTGCACAAATAGCAAAGTTATTTAGAGAGAACAGTCAGTTAGGGAGGCTTTCATTTGGAGGTTTTGTCAGAGTTCAAGCTGAAAGACCATTTGTAGGCATCGTAGCCTTCTGTGCTCGGTTCTCGAGTAAATATAGAGGATGATGATTTAGTATAACTTTCTCACTTTGCTGTTACAAATATGACTATTTGCATGCTATTTGCATTCTTCTGTTTTAATGGGAGGTATAGTAGGGCAGACTAATATCTGGTGCATTTTTTAATGTTTTGTTCAAACATCATTTTTTCCTCATCAGCAACTTATGCGGGAGCGACAGCAGATGGCCAGCCGCCCCTTTGCTTCTGTCGATGTAGCACTGGAAGTAGGAGCTGAGCAAACAGACTTTCTACGAGGGCCATTAGAGGTAGGAACAGTGGTGCTGACAAGGGACCATTGTGATTTGCATATTTATATTGCCAGTCTCCTCTGCATCTGCTTTTGAAACCAAGCAGCATCTGATTACCTGGAGCTGACAGGTCTCAGCTACGTATGTTGTGTCGTTTCCAAGGCACAGGGTTTTAAGAGCATGACATGAGCTGTACCAAAAGCCACTGGAGAATCTCTTAGCCTGGGCTGGAGTGACAGTCAGCTCACCTGGCAGCCCTTCCCGATGGATGTGAGCTGAAGGAATGCAGGATGTGGGCATTAAGGAGGGAGCACACGTCATGCTCAGTCCTTCAAGTACACAGTGCCACCTAGTTAACATCTATCTTAATTAACAGAGACTGCAGCAAACAAACAAATAAATAAATAAAGCAGCTGTGAGTTGAATTTCGGTGTTGTGTTTTATACGCACAGGTTTAAAGCATACAGACTATACCACATAGCTTTGTTTGTAGGTAATGGCTACATTACTGCAATCTTTTATTGCAATTACAGTACATTGGAAAAGAAATAATAATATACAAAGCAATATGATATTGGAATGGTGTAATAATGCATGAAATGGATTCTGGAAGTTACACCTGAAAATAGAGCGAAAATTACAATATGTGGATAGTAAAGAATGTCTAATCTAGGTTGGGCTTTTGGTAGGTGGTAATCCTCTATTCCTTTACTTTTATTTACAATATTGTGTTTACAACTATTACTCTATCCTGTTTGTGGTTGGACCTGGGAAGGAACTGTGATAGCTCTGAAATCTTTCACGATTGTATTCTTCTTTTCATTGCTGCCAATTCTTAGATTCAAAGCTTCTCTTTTCTCAGTAGCCTATCCCAATGGAAGATTAAATACAATCTATCAAATCTCTAAGGTTCATGGAGAAGTGAGAAATGTGGGAAGCAGATTCATAGCAGAAAGAGAAAGAATCAAACCAAAGTGCTCTGTCCTGCTACTGCACAGGAAACAATCACAACTGTCCTTACTGTCATAATTTAAATACTTGGAATAGATAGTGAATAAAAATGACATATCTTTTTGAAGGTTTGTTACTTTCTGACCAAATACTAAAACCCTCACATTCTTCAGCAATATCACCATACTTTTGGTCTTCTTCTGTTTTGAAAGATGAGACCTCTCCAGCTCCCCAGGCTGAGGGCACATTACAGAGCAGTTAAAAGTTAACTTTATTGGAATGTGACTTCATTGTTTCTACAAACTGGGAACATTTTCTCTGTTGTCTTTTCAAAGGAAGGCAATAACTGGAAGCTGAGGCATCCAAACTCTAATTCTGTACATACTGATTATTTAATTAAACTTTAGAAGTAAACATCACAAGTTAATTGCCACATTTTCTTTCTCATGCCTTTTACTTAGCACTAAAAGAGGTAGATGCTAAAATATTTTAATTATATTTTACAGTTTTTATTTGCTTTTTCTTTCTAGCCTAGCATTTTCTAGTAATTGTTCAGAACGCAGCATATAGTGTTTTTTTCCTAATTAATATGTAGTTATACACAGAATGAAGTCCATTCAAAGTTTCCTTAGAATTATAATACACTGATCTATATCCAAACAAAGCATTGTGCTGAGGATTAAATGAATGTGATTCAGAGTATTGATTGTCCTTTGGTATATATTCTGTAAAAAAAAAAAAAGGAGCTGTATTAAGCTACTATTCCCATTCTATTGTTAGTTTGTGAAAGGACACTAAAAGTTGTAGTTGCTGTTCTGTTCTTCATATTCTACTCCTTTGGACTGAGGAGAATTCAGGTCACACAGGTATATTCAGGATGCAATGCTTACGCAATAGAATATGAAGTAGCTACAAACTAAATTTTTTTTGTATCAAGTTAGAATCATTAAACTATTTTTGTAATTCTATCATATCTGATACCCATTGGGAGTTTTAAAGTTGGAGATCTTTTTTAAAAAATGAGAGTATACAGTAACTCTCTTCAGAATATTCTTCTGGCATTGCAGGGATCTTGCACTGATACAAGGAGGGTTCCAATTTTAACGAAGGTTCATTGCATTCCCTCCCCTCACACTTTTATCAACACTGTGTGTTACTCAGTGATACTTTGGACATTGTTGTTATACCTTTATTGACGTTGTAATAACTCCGACACTTCCAGGGACATTGCATTGATCCATGGGGCCTTTGGGCACAGTGTAAAGTCATTGAACTCTTCCAGACATTACTGCAAGTCTCCCATTCAGCTGCACAATAAGGCTGCTGTTCATTAATGTCCTCTGACTTACCTGATGGTGCTTTCATACAGCTGGTGTTCTACACCAATATTGATGGTCTGGTACATGACAGTACTCATATGACTGCCTGCATGGAAGTTGTAGTGTGCTGTTTGCTTAACTTTTATTTTATATTTGGCATTTATTTCTGAATACCCATAGCAGCTGTTTCACTGTAGAGGTTTAGCTTGCAGTAGTAAGGCATGTTTTCCCTGGAGTTCAGAAAGCATGAATACAGTACTTAAAAATGGCTACCTAGTTTAGATACTTAAAATACAACTGATAATATTTGGTGTATTTTCAGTTAGCAGCAATTTGCAACAGATTGTAATAAAATCCTGAAAACACTACAGAGGAGATTTCAATGTCTGTTATTTTGGAGTCTATATCAGCCAGTCTACCTTTCCAATGTTTTGCCAACAAAACGATAGTATTTTGATGTTATCTCCTTCAAAAAACTAATCTGCCAAATATTGCTCCTGCTTCCTGCTGCCCGTGTGAGTTTTTAGGCTTTGTCAATAGCCTTTGTTCTTACCCATTTAAACAATATTCTTCATCAGTCTTTACCTCCTCAGGCCACCTTGCTGATATTAACAAGTCTTATCTTGTCATCCATTCTGTCATGTTGGCTTTATAACTATTAAATGTTTTGTTGTCAGTCTAAACTTAACACAGAAAAAAATCAAACTCAGATTTTCCCTTGCCCACCCTCTCTCCTGGTACCACATCAGCCACTACCTTGCTAATGGTACTGACAGCATGGAGTATCCTAATTCTAAATCTCCCAAGCAATACCCTCTCCTGCTGTGTCATGATATTAATGATATTGATCTTTCACAAATTGTCCTATTCAACCTATGCTAGCCCTAATCTGCATCTTCACCTTCTTCCATATGATTGCCATTTCCTTAGGAGTGATGAGCTCTGTGTGAGCCCTTACAAGGGAAGGTGAGGCTGGAGGCCCCCCCTCACTCGTCTTCCTCCCACTGGGGAAGAACAAGAGCAATCTAAGGATCCTCTGGTGGAGAATGGGAAGGGAATTCTGGAAGGCAGTGGCCCTTTAGATCCCAAGAGTGGAACAGTCAAACCCAGCTCCAGTGGAGTGGCCAGGCCCCAGGGAAAGGGAGAAGGAGAAAGAACTCCCAAGGTCCCCTTGTTGCAGGTGCACATAGCACAGGCAGCTAAGGGGAGAGCAAGAAAACAGCAGAAACACCCTGTCCAGAGAGCCCGAGAATATCTGCTGCTTTGTGATACCACCAGAATTTTTTTTGGTACTAGAATCATAAAAAAACTGAGTAGCATCATAGATCAATAGATACTCATTGCTGAGCTTCTTGACACTCAGTGCCTTCAGTGTTAAAATGTTTTTCATTCCTTTCATTTCTTTTTTTTTTCCAGACATCTAAGCAATTTCCAGACCTGGTTGCTTTTCACTTTTCACTATATACCAAAAGCTAAATCATTTAGGCTCTCTTCATATTCTAAGCCTCCTTAAGGCATTTTTTTTCCTCAAAATGTAAATCACTTTTGAATAGTTCCTTCTACTGTGCTGCTGACAGTCATTCTAGTTAATCTATATGTTAAGTGAAAACTAATACAGATTTTTTTCAGCCTTAATTTACCTAATTCCTGTGTATTTTTCAGTTCATTGAAAGCCTGTTTTCTGGGCTTTTTTTTTTTCTGAAACAGGGACAAATTACTTCTTTAGGCCTGTGAGACAAGGTAGGCATTGCTGTAAATAGTAATGTACGGTCATGCTGCGTCTCTGGACAGCAGCATCTCCTGTGCTACATCTGCTGGAGTAAAGTTATTTATTGCCTGCATAAGAACCAAGAACCAAGTGCAGATTTACTCTTATGATGATCATCCATTTGATATCTTTATGGTATTACTTGGATGTCTTTTTTCTTTTTTTCTGCAAATCAATGTTCTTTCATAATTACTTCTGCAGAAAAGCACACAGTAAATCTTTCAATCATTTTCCCATCAAGTTACTGCATTTCCCCTAGAATTGTTACAGTTATTAGACTTTTCTCTAGTTCTGACAAGGTAAGATGGTGTCAAGAATTTTAAATTTCAAATAAAATCTAGTTTTGTTTCTCTAGCAAATAACATCCTCTAGTAAGTAGTATTTATGGTACATCAAATAAGTTTTGAATTTCAGGCAGTTTTGATAAATATGAAGCAAAGAGTGACCATTTTTTTCATTTATTTGAGTAAAAAAATCAGAAGGTATGGACTGAGAGGAGCAGCTATCATTATACTAAGAATGGCTATTGGAAATCAGAGTGACATCAAAACACATTAAAATCCTGTCCTAGAGGTCTGTGGAGTTTAAGTAATTGAAGTATATATCAATAAGCTGTGTTGCTGGCTTCTCCTGCCAATAAAAGATCTTTTAGCTTGATACACAAATAAAACCAGTTAAGGTGGGTTCATTTTCTTGTATAATTTGAACAATTGAAAGTGAATAATTTTTGAAAATGCAACCTAAGCATATTTCATTATTTTGTGCAAAAAGAAATTAGCTATATACTGCATCAGGATTGGACCTGCATTATATTGATGACATAATGTCTAATGTCCAGGAACAGACTCTCTCCAACTCTTTGGTACAGGTCATCAGATTGCCCCTAGATATTCTCAGTTCCTAATTTTAGTCTCAGTATCAGAGGATAACTTCTCTCCCCTTGTAAGAAAGTAATAATTTATTTAAGATAATGGTGGAATTGTCCCTAGAATGCTCATCTTGTTTCCAGTGACCATAAAGACAATATGTATTTAGGAATAGGAGCTATCAGACCATTACACTTGCACCTCTTGCTTACTTGAAAGTCATGCTATAGCCTTGAGCTCTGTGCTGTAGCTCAGGGAGGACCAGAGGAGAGAGAATCTGGATGAGAACAATGGGAGCAATCAGAGACTTAGGAAATAGAACTACAACAAAAAGTCTAGGAAATTGGAGTAGGCTATTGAAAGGAGCCTAAATAATAACTCCCAAATATGCAAAAGGTTGGTAGCAATCAGGAGGGCAACAATCTCCTTTGCATGCCCTGCAGCCATCAGAGGTGTAATGCACTTAAATTGTAGTAGAGACCATTTAGGAAGGTATCAGGGAAAGCTTCTCATAATAAAGCTGAATTACTGAAAGCCATTGCCTGGGGAGGTGGTAGAATTTCTTTTATTGGAAGCTTTTTAGAACAGGATGGACAAACATTTCTGAGGTACCATGTGCCATTAGGTACCTCCTTTCAGCTCTGTCTTTACTATTGTTCTGATTGCCACCTTATTCTTCCTTCTTCATAGCCTCTGCAAACGTTTTGTTTCTCTTGTTTGAACACTTTAATTACCTTCATTGCACTGTTTTCTGTTACTGAATATTTATGACCCTTCTTTTCACTTCTGCTGTTCTATTCATTGACTTATGTCCTCAGTTCTCTTGCGAGATCAGAGACTGTTAAGTCATCTCTGACCCCAGTCTCTCCCTGACTGTAGGTCTGCCAAACATGATCTCCATCCATTCCGGAATAGCTTCAATATTCTCCTTGAAGTCTGTACTAATGATGTAATTTTTTTTTCTCTTAACCAGTGCATTACCATTTTTATAGCCTTTCAAAGTCCATGCATCCTAGCCTCCTAGATCTCAGAAAATTATACTCAGATGATACACCTGACACTCCAGAGAAAAGTCTATATTGGATCACATTTTCTACTTTTCTGTATTACCCAAAGATCATGTTAAATTTGCTGTCCACTGCCTCAGGAACTCCATTATCTTGTGCTACACTTTGACCTTGATGGCTCACTGCCTTCTCTGCCCACTCCCTCAGTCCAGCTCATCTGGAAAACTTTCTCTTAAACTATTGAGCCACTTTATTTGAAATCCTGCTTTCAAGTATTTGCAATTGATTGATTTACCTTGGATACTCTTTTGTGACACCGTGTGCAAGGGATGTTATATCATATGCAAAATTCACCTTTGGTGGTTCTTCACCGGAGAAAAGCATTTGCCCCAAAGCAGCATTGTTTGGTTTGCATTATGTCCTTGCTTGTATGAACTGTTTGTCATGAAATAAGAGTTTTAGATACCACACTATTTCATTCCTCATTCAGTGGTTATATACAACAGTGTAGCTCTGCCCAGATGAGCATCTTTATATTTTCATAAGATTTTTGTAGCTTCTCTTTAAATTCACATCTGGCAATGTGTGACTGTTCTGAGCCTGTGATTCAGAGCAAATACCAAACCCAGCTGCTCGTGATATGGGTCACAGCTCTGGTTCTTTGGGTGTTGTGTTTACTAACTCAGTGTAAAGGGTATAGGTGTTCAATTCCTTGCACAGAATCACATTAACAGTATTTTAAGATTCCTAAGTAATATTTTTCTTCTCTGGCATATGGGAAATCTAAAAATAGTCTGAGAAACATTGCCTGGAATAAGTCACATGTTTTTTTCATATATACCAAACTTGTGTGTGTGTTATTGCTAAAATATACACTAACACCTTAAAACCTGTTGATGTTTTGCATGAGTCCTTAACTTGAAGAAAGTTGTTTGTAATTCTAGATCAGTTCTGGGATGCATCCATTTTATAAATTTGCAGAAAAATTATTTTTAAACCCTATGTTCTCTTGTTTGCATGTTTATTTCTGTTGAGTTGATCTACCCTCACAGGCAAACAGACACTGCAATACCTTAAACAAGATGTACAGGAGATTCGTCTGGACAGAGCTTGATGTCCTAAAATTTCATCCCAACAAGAGATTATTAGCTTATGAGCTGTAGGATCTGTAAATTCATAACTAGTTTTGAAAACCTGATTTTGTTCAGGTTTTTTAAAAATAATGTATCTTTCCACTTCACAAAATTTATTTGGCACATGTCCTGCATAATCAGATGACTACAGAAATTGTTTGGATAGAAATGTATTATTTGTATAGAACAAAATTGCCAAGAAATTTCATGCTCAAATGGAACAATTAGTAGGAATTTTGGCTTGCCAGCTACATGTAGGTGTTTCAGTCATATTGGCATGCTGTGAATGGAATTCTTAAATCGTTACCTTGTGCATAATTGCAAATTCAAAATATCAAAGCAATTATTCGCATTGTTTTCATGCAGAAGTGTTTCTGTGTGTCTGTAACTGTTATAATTAATGACACTGTACCTTTAATAAATTCAATTTTTCAACATTTTATTTTATACAGTAGACAGGTACAAAATTCATTGAATGCAAAACAAAATATATATGGATCTAAAGCACCTCTAGGATTGTGTTTGAACCAGACTTATTCATGGAAACCATGCCTTTGGATAGCAAATCCATGACAAGGAGATATTTCCAGAACTATTAAATGGAACATACAAAAGCTATCAGAATAACAAGCACATAGATGGAATTTTTTCTCTGTTGGATTGCCTGGACCTTTCTGTACACCTGATTTGTGCATGTCATTCTCTGACAGGCTGCTCTTTCTACTTACATATATTTTCTTAGCATTTCTTTTGATTTTAGATCAGAAGTTGTTTCTTATCTTTAAAATATGACATTGTTTCTTTAAAAGGAAAGGAGAAGAAGAAACAGATACTGAAACTATAGTCTTTCATCAGCTATTTCCCACATTCCAGGTGGAACTGGGTACTGTAGAGTGCTGTTTGATATTTAGCAACTTGTAGTCCTTAGCCTTGCTTCAGAGCCTTTACCTTCGTGCTGTCTTACAGCTCAGTACTCAAGATCTGCCTGCTAACAATCCACATTGAAACTGCAGCAGACACGAGGCAGGACTGCTCTGCCTTTGCTTTTCTTCCAAACCTGACACCCTGCGGGCACTGTGAGGTGATCCTGTAGCTTATGGTAGTTTTCACTGATGTTTAATCATTCTATAGCATCTACCAAACTGAATTTGTGTCTGAAGTGCATATAAATTCATTGTGTGGAAAGCAGTACCCCTGCCCTGGACAGCAGAGTCCTAAACCTCCACCTAAACTCAGAAAGCCATTCAACTTCCTTGCTTTCCAACACTGTTCTACCCCCACAGGCACTTTCCTACTCGTCAACAGACTCAGCTTTCAGAGTTATTAGCTAAGCTTTGCCTGAGTCCACAGAAAAGCCTGAAATATTATTTCTGGTCAGGACCACAGCTAAACTAATTTTGAAGGTGGGGACCTTTTGCCCAGTATTACAGTGAGAACAGCATTTGTCCATGAGGAAAGCACTGAGCCCACAGGGCACTAACCCTGCGCAGCCCCAGGCAGCCTGGGGAGCACACTCTTGGGTTTACAACTACAAGGATTAGTCAGATGGTGAAAGCAGAACAGATTAGGGATTCTGAGTGCTTGGATGACCTGGACAGTCCTCTGGAAGGGGTCAGATGTAAAATGTTCCCTGGGGGCAGGATCCAGCTGAAGAGTAAGCCCTTTCCATCTCGGTGTCCAACTTGGGTTCTGCCTGCTGTACATTGGGTGTCAGGACTCGTGAATGTCTCTTTGCATGGTGGCAAAGCAGAGCTAGAAACGTGAAGAATTTTCTGTTTGTAACAGAAAAGAGCAAAATATTAGAATTTGAAAAATGAGCGGGCTTAATCAGGATTTAAGGCCTAATGGTAGGATTATTTAGTGGTATAGAAGGGACCTTCTGCTTGTGCAATTTCTTTTGGAAATCAAGATTACGAATGGCATCCTGCAGCAAACTAGACACTGAAGTAAAGTAGAAGTTAAAAAGGCAGTTAGACTGCAGTGAAACTGGAAAGATCAGTAGGTTTGTATCAGGGCTATCTCCTTTAAAAATTGAGCAGTATTTGTGATATGTGATCACTTCCAGCTATAAATGTAGTGTACTTTACAAATCTATTACAGCTTCCTATAACAAAGACTGTAAAACATTATTGTTCATTAATGTGAAGCAGTAAAGTTTTTAACAGACACATAAGAAATAAAATTTTCCTTTTTTCATCTTTGGTATATATTCATCGTATTGGAATTTTATTGAAAGTAGAGTTTTGCCTCTCCAAGGGCTATTGCTTGTACTACATCCTTGGCAAGATGACCTTTTCCTTATCTTTATTATCCAGCTTTCACTAGGAAACTGGGAAGTTTATAGAGGCACTTGCTGTCAGTTTCTTGTCTCAACTGTTTAGGCCTTTAAAAAAGATGTATAAACTAGCTGGAGTTAATAAATAAGGTTACTCTTTTCAACAAACAACTTAATGGTTATTAAAGGAAAAGTCCCTGGGCTGTTGGAAAAGTAGGCAAGCGATTTATTTTATATTGAGAAAACTTTCAACTTGTAGGAATCAGAAGGAATCAAATATACCCTTCTGAGCACATTTAAATATCATTTTATGTGCAGAAAAGAGCATTATCCAGTGAGTCACAAACATAATTTATATTTTGAACACCAAACACACAAGTGTAGGATACTCTAAGATCAGCACTAAATATACGAAGAGTCACTGACATGACTTTGGCAATAAGATCCAGTGAGATCATTTCCCTCTGGGCATATGGATGCTTTAAAGTGTGTCTTCCTTTTCTATTTATTTTTCATGAAAAAAATTAAAATTATGTTAAAAAGAGAAAATATTATCATTTTGTCGTAAATAAAATCAGACAAACATAAAAAGTAATCTCCAAAACATACTGTCATGTACCTTCAGGGATCATTCATGAATGTTACTTGAATTACATTCTGCCATCCCTCACCTGAACTCAAGAAAGGCAGCCTTGCACCAGGTCCAAATGCAGCACAACATATATCTGCCAGTGTACCATTAAAATGAGAGAAATGAAATACTATACTTTGATGGATTTGTTGAGGAACAGTGAATTTGTGTGTATGGCTAAATGCAGAGTAATTGCTGAAATACATTTTTTAAATGAAAAAATATTTTTGTTTTCTCATTTCCCAGTGTAATTGATAGAAGGACTACAGTCTGAATATTTAATTTGCTTTTTCTCCAGAATAGTTACAACCTCTGTTTGTATTCTATTCGGACACTTCATCGAACAACATTTTGCAAAATAAACAGCTAAAGAAGTAGTTAAATAAATTGACCCAGATATCTGTCTTATTAGTGATTTTTAATTCTATGAAGAAATAACAGCTCAAGGTGAAAAGGAAATAAGAAAAGAACTGGAAGGGGTACTCAGACAGTACAGGGCCCTGAAGGAAAGCCATAATTAGTGTGGGGCAATACAGGAAGGTGCTTTGCTGCTTTGGCAGAAACAATTATGTATCCATAAAAATGCCCAACCCAGGCATCCATAAAATGGCACAAACTGCTTCTATATCTCCCCAACATGACCTCTTCACTGAGTAACATGTTGATAAAATTTTCATGCAACCCATAGCATATTTTCTGAAGTCCAGTCTGGGAAAGTATGCAGACCAGGTAATGTTTCAGTAATGTTATTGACCCAGTCCAAAGGAACTTACATCTCTTGGAATTGGTTTTGTTCCAAAAAGTTCCATTGTGCAAGATGAGATGAAAAAAAAAAGGAAAGAAAAAGGGTTGATTACAGACTTCAGGCAGTGTTTCAGATGTGCCACCTCAGCCACTGAGTACCTTGAGGATAAGGTTGGAAACCCTGAATTTATATTCTTTAGAAAGGCAGCACAGAAGGCCAAGGCTAGAGCTGGTGTTTTTACAGCAATCTCTGTAATAGCCTTTGCTGACGAGGTACACTCTGTTGCTCTGTTTCAGAAAGTTTTTCAAAAGGGCTAAAAATGTCCAAGTATCTCATAAAACTGAAGAAGCCCTAAGAGGTGAAAATAGTGCAATGAACTCATTATCTTCTGGAATATGAGGCAACAATTTTAAACCACCTGGGAAAGGCAGAAAGCATTATTCAGAAACGCTGCTTAATGAGGGCTGGGATGGAATAAGAAATAATTGATCTTTGCTTGGTACATCTTCTGTGTAATTGTAAGGTCCTCCATTTGCTTCCCCCTCCTCTCCTGTCTTGACCATTTTAAACTCTCCAGCTTTTCTCAAGTATGCAGATCTCCAAGCTCCATCCTGTTCTATCATTATGACCACAGAGTGTGTTACATGGTGAGCACTTCTGACAGACAAATAGTGCTATTTGTTAGCTGAGTATTTACAGCACTAAAGATCTCATCTTCTCATCAGCTGTTTTAGAGACTACATTAATAGGACCGAGAAACTGATCCTTATTGGAGAGTTCTTGTTAAGCTGAAATTCAATATTTTCACTTACTGAGTTTGAATTAGGCAGTAAATCTAATTTTTAGAAAATAGCCTTCATCATGCACAATGAAATCATGGATAATTTAGGTTGGAAGGAAGCTCCTGTAGAGTCATACATCAGTCAAACAGACTGAGGATGAGCCAAAACCCTGAACAAAGTTAAACCACCTTTGGTGAGATTGTTTAGGGCTCTGTCTGATGGTGTTTTGAATATTATTAAGGAAGATGATTCTGCAAACTCACTATTCCTGTTCAGATGTTTGACTTCTGTCACTGTGAAAAGCCTTTAACTATCTCAGCAGAATCTCCCTTCTTGAAACTTCCATTGTCTTATTCCTGTGAGAAAAGGGATATTATCAGTCAGCAATAAGATTGCAACTTGGGCTTCTTCTTTTAAGACTGAACAAATCCTGTACTGTCAGACTTCTCTTTTAATGCCTCAACCACCTACATCTTGCTGTGTTGTTTGCAAGGATACCATGGAAGACTTTTTTTGGGATCTTGCTGAAGTCAGTGAACACCATGCACTGCTGTCTTCCACTGAGCCAGTCATACCATCACCAAAATGAATGAGGTTGGTGAGGCAAACTTTGTCTTTCATAAATTCATGCTGGCTATTCCTAGTCAAATTCTTATCCTTCATCTTCTTGCACAGGGCTTTGGGAAAAATTTCCTTCATAGTCTTCCTGGGGGTGATGAGAAACAGATTTGGTCAAGCAGTTTGAATTTCCCCCGATCATCCTTCTTGCCCTTCTTAAAGATATGTGCAACCTTTGTCTTTACATAGAGATCAGGGATATCAGGTGAGGACTACAACCAGTTGAAGATGGTTTGATGAGTTTGGGGTGGGGTTTTATTTTGTTCGTTTGTTTGTTTTCGAAGCTTTGTGGTAAACTAGACATAGTTCACAGGTATCCAAGCCAGAAAGGGTTACTGAAGATCCCACTCACAGACCCTCACCTATTCTCAGCTGTGGCTAATTAGAGAGCTGTAAAAGCTTAGAGCCAAAGAACATCAGGTTTGCAGGCTCTCCTGAGAAGGGTTCTCCACTTGTGCTGAGAGAGGCTCCAGGAAGAACTTTGTGGGAACAGCAATAGTTTACCATGGAAAGCATCCTGGAAATGGGGTGAGCTGTGAGAGAAAAAGTTTCTTTTCTTTCCCTCTTTAATGCAGGTTGCCTTGTCTGGAGTTCAATTTAAAGTTAAGGGGAACTATGCTAAAGCTGCTTTATATACTGTGTAAATTGGTAATGCTATTTTAGTTCTTCAAAGAAGAAACAAAAGCGAAAGCAGATTTCAAGTGCCTATTAGTAAGAGTAAATGGGAAGATTTTTTTTTTATCTCCCTGTGTTTGGTTTTGTGTGTTTGATTTTTCTTTTTTCTTCTTTTTTTTTTCTTGGTAACCTGTCAATCATAGTTTTCTCATTTGTGTATACCAGCTGCACTTCAAGAGCCCTAACTGTTAAAAATCATCTCTGTTTAGGGCATTCTGTTTCTTTGCTGGTATCTCCTCTGAAGCCTCTCTAGAATAGGCTGGCCACTCTTCTTCATTGCAATAAAGTTTTACTTAAGCAGTACCTCCTTTTTGGAACAGGTGCATTACTTTGACTAATTAAAGAGTCTCAGTGCCATCATAAAGGCATCTTCTTTCAGTGATTTATTGACACATTTCAGTCCTTAAGAGCCTTGACTGTATATTTTAAGTCAACGAGTATGTTAAGGAATGTAATTGATAGATACAAACATCCCAGTAACATGAACTGTGTCTTAGTAATAGTTGTGGTTGTTAGCCAGAGTTGGTGAAATTGTGTACTCCCAGGTATTGTACAGCAAGTCATCCCAAATACCTTTTTTCTAAGCATGTTTAACACTAAACTATGTGAACGAAAGATATATATGTTCTTAATAATATGCTCTTTATAAAAATATGCTCTAATTGCTTTCACAACAGAGGTTGTTATGGAGCCTGAGCCCTTGCTTAGTGATATCCTTCAAATCTGCCTTCCAACTACCATCTCTTCTTTTTCAACTCTTCCAACAGATAAATCGTATTTAGTGGCAATGTTTGCTATTTGTTAACTTGTAGTTATGGATGATGTAATGCACAGCCTAATCCTTCAAACATGGAGAATAGTCCATTTGACCTCAAAGAAAGTAGGCAGCTGCAGTTATGTATATGCATAAAATTCAGAAGGAAAAAAATTATAGTTGGTTGCACTATGATAAAATTTATAAACAGAACTACTTGTGTGAGCATTGTATCTCTGTCTTGGGAGCAAACTCTTGAGTATGTGATACAAAACAGCTTTTGAAAAGGAGAACTGGTTGTCTTGGAAAATGAATCTACAGAGTTTATACAAACAACTTAAAGCAAAATTAATTTATTTAAGCTACAAGTAGAGAAACTCCTTTGTTTATGATCTGATGTTACTAATGCAAGGGCTGATCTATTTCTATAGCTATTTTAACCTACAGTGAATGTGACAATGAATTTATGAAGTGTTGGTATTGGTACCCTTTTCCTCAGTTGGAAATGTCAGTTAAGACAGTCTATTAATAATTATGAGGTGCGTAGTGAATCTTCTAAAATTTGTATTCAGGAATTCACTGTCACTAATTTAAAGCAATCATAAGCAACTTGAAGTCAATGTGACATGAGAAATGATACTCAAATGTCTCATCTCTAACAAATGACAGTAATTAGCCATATTTCAAGCAAAAGATGATATATCACAGATAAGGAAGTTCGTATTTCATAAAGTGCCCATTATCAGAGATGTGGGGCCAAATGAACTCTTATGTTACACTCCTATATAAGCTCTTTTGTTGCAGAATATAGTATTAAAATACTGCTTGTAAATACAAGTAAGTTTTAAGATGGAAGAAACTTTTGAAAATTGATTGCTTCAGTGAACAGTCAGCATTAGTATTTATAAGGACTAATGGAATATTCATGGCACTAAAGAAAGCCTGTATATCCTTGTTGAGTTGTCTTCCCCACTGCTAAGAAGAGAATGGGAATTTGGTTCACCTCTGCTCATTTTCTGATTCAAATTGTACAGCTTTGTCTTTTTAAAAAGGCTACAAATGAAACAATTGTTCTCAAGTATCTAAAATTCTTTGCTGCTTATGAAACCTAGTCTGCATCACTGACTATGATATGGGGGCCTAGGAAATGGTCCATGCAATGGGAATGAGGCTTCCCACATGGAGTAGAGATCCACTTTCCCTTCCAAAGTTAGAGTGGTCTGAGCTTTGTTATCAAATAGATGATTAATACCAGAAGGTAAATCATCTCAGTCTATAAAACCAATGAATATGTGGAGTATTTTGTAAATAAATTGATTCAATTTACCCAGCATAAATAAAAGGGTGGAAAGTTGTGGGTAAAAGCTGTGACCTGAACCAAATCCTGCTTGAAAAAGGTGGACACAAACCAGTTTATGCTGCTTTGTGCAGGAGTGAGGCATTCTCTCTTATGTTAACAGACACAATGCAGGCTTATTCATAGGAAAACCATTGTACAACCCTGCTGAATCTCTCATGTGAAAAGGTAACTCTCAGTTTATGATTTTATATTCAACTTACAGAAACTCTAGATTAAAAAGCACAATTAGTGCATACCTGGCTATGTTCAATAGCATCTTACTGAAAACAGTCAGTCATGCCTATGATTTGTGAATATGATTCTTTGGTAATTGTTTGCTAGGAATCTCACACTTGAGTAGAATAAAGGGAGTAGAATATCAATACTTCTGGTGTTCTGAAATCTCTTAATGTTCATAAGACTGTTACTGATTCTGAGGAGAAAACCCAAGTACTGAAGGTCAAAAAACTACACGATCCCAGCTATGGGGAAGAAAACTGGAATACTTTATTGAATACTTTACCACTTTTTAAGGTTTCAGGGAGACATAGGCTAATAGGTAGGAAGGGTTATGGTAATTTCAGGAATTTATGGAGGGAAGACAGCAGGGGATTACAACGCAATCTGATAACATTCATTGTAGACTCTTATGTTAAGGCAGGAGACAGCTTATCTTCAAGTTGAGCATTACCAAGCCTCCTCTGTTCTTGGTGATGGAATTTCTCTCAGCCTTTGTTGACCAAGGCTTGCTGTTTAAGATTTCTAGCTCTTTTTGCTGTAAACTGGATTTCAGATTCCTACACCAAGTAACTTCTCTTTTTTTGTAAAATATTTTTCAATGTGTTTGCATAATCTGCAGAGTCCTTTTCCAGGATTAAAGGTTTTGTATAAAACTGAATGCATGAAATGTAGTGTTTTCCTCATAAATTACACTTCTGTTTAAACAGGTGTATTTAAGACATGCAGTTTTCTTCAGCAGTACCTGCAACACAGTCACAGGTTTATACATGTGATGCATTCATATTAAGAGTAGTGATTTCAAAGGAATAAAAGGTATCCTTTGTAGTGGAACAAATATCCCTGTTGTGTGAACACGACCTGAAGTGCCTGTTGCTGTGTTTGCATGTTCAGAGCAGATTAACACTGTTACATTTAATGTTTCCTTCCTTATAATGTGAAGCTGAGTTACTACTGTACTAGTCAGATCTCAGAAGCTCAGCAGGGTCAGCCCCGGATTAGTACTTGGATGGGAGACCTCCTAGGAAATGCCGGGTGCTGTAGGTTCTAGTCCTGAGGACTTCACTGGCACTGTCCAAGCTCGCTCGGCCGTGGCAGATGAACCTCAGGACTTAAACGGTGGGGCCAGTTCTGCGCACGCTGAGCCTCACCTAAAATCCACTGCACAGGCTGGAAGGGCACACCCACATGGGGACAGCCCTTCCCAAATCTTCGTTCTCAAAGCCAAGCCACACACAATGGTGTGGCTCCAAAGGTTTTGAAATGCTAGAAATTCACATTATCTGAAGTGGCATAATTAAAAAAGTGAGATTATTCCAGAAATTGTTATAAGTTGAGTAGTGTTGTGGGGTATGGAGTCAGGCTCCCTGAAGTGTGAATGTCCTTTTGCTCATTTATATTTTTGCATAATTTAAGTAGAAAAATCTTAACAATGGAGATGAGAACTCTCGAAAGAAAGCAAATATTATAGTATTTCAGTAACCTTGTAGCTATTTGAGACAGTGTATTGGTAAATTATGTTTATTTTCATGTTTGGATTTAAAAAAAGCTTTTTACATATTAGTAGATATCCATCCCCCTCTATACACAGAAAAACTGACAGAGAAAAATTGGAAGCAAGCCCAGGGTTTTGGTTCTCTATCTAGTGGCCTAATCATAAATGTATTTATATTGGTCCCTTCCATTTTTGATCTAGATATGGCTTTCAGCATAACAGAGGCCATAAAATATAACCCAATAATTACTACAGCTTTTTCTAAAAATACAAGGCTTAACTAGAACTCATTCAGAAATATGTTGTCAATTTGAAAACACAAAATGAAGTGTTGGGATAAATTTCTCCCAGAAGGTTTTGCTATTGTAGTGCCTATTGCTGTAGTAATCCATTTTTAGATGCCTGACTCAGAACTGAATGCAGAGCTGTGTGTGGAGCAGAGCCAACAGGGAATACTGGCAAAGGGATGCCACTTCTGAAGCACCTAAAACAGAAAGCTGCTTCTGTCAAGTCAGGATTTACATCTGAAAATGGTCCCCTGGATTTGGGTGCTCGTGCTGCTGCTCTCGAGGAACAGCCAGAGGGTTGATGTGTTGGTGCTTTGGGCAGCAGTTCAGTGCCACAAACAGCCTCTGAAGGCAGAGGAGATGGGTGTGCCAGGCCATCAGCAGCCAGAGAATCCTTTCTGTGACCTGAATGGGAGTCTATGGGCTGCTCTTGTCATTTGCTGTCATAGCTGTGACTTGACTATTGTAGAGGAAAGGTTTCTTCATCTCAGCAAATTTGGTGGAAAAATGACCTGTGACCTTGGTTGCTGTCCTGCGAGACAGAAAATGGGGATGGCTTTTCTAATCTCTGCACTGAGTGATGTCCAAGCCTTTAATCCAGTTGCACTGTTGTTATGTGTAGTTCATGAATTGCCCTTCATGTTAGTATCAAAAATTTTGTCTCTCTGCCTAGAAATATAATAAAAATAAATTACAAAATCTTACTTTATTCAGGTGTAATTAATCCTGAATTTTTCACTTATATAGGAAACTTTAGCAGAAGAATGTTTACTTTTGTATTTCTGCATGTGTTATGTAAGATGTAAACACTGAAGCCATTAACTCTGTTTAGACTGCAGTAAATTCTGAATGCGGGAAAGTTTCTTTGTGTACCAACAAGAATTTATTTGGTTTTGGACTTAGATGTCAGTTAAAAACAGTTTTTTGCTGGTTTAGTTTTATTTTTTGGGGGCGGGTGGGAGAAACAAATATTATAGTTTTCTCAGTTCTAGACAGCTTCAGTCACAGTTGGCCTTTTGGATGTGGTTCTACAGTCTTGTAATGGATAGTACTTTTCACCTGGTTTTATAGGTCTATCTAAAATAATGCATTAACTTGAGCTGTGATAAATTTAAGAGCCACTTAAGGTTGTTTTCCCTTTGTCCATTAAAGTGGCCTCAGAGTCTTATACTTTTATTGATACTTGTAGATTTTGACGTAATAGTCTTTCAGAAGTTCATTAAGCAAATAGAGCTCTCAACTGTGCAAAGCAAGTTTCCCAGACCTGTTTGTTCTGGAGCTCTCCTCTGAATGCAGTGGAGTTTTCCTTTTTCTGTCTCCCTTGTGTGGACTAGGACTGGTGCCAAAGGGTGAAATCTGAGAGTTGATCATAAACTGGTGTGGTTTGTTAATGCTTTATGTTGGTGAGGTTCTGGTCAAAAATGAACATAATCCTACAAATTGTGTATAAAAGCATCCCTGCACTTGTTGCTCCTGTTTCCCAGTTGCCCCTGAAGAATGAATGATATCCTGTGTTTAGGTAGGACCTTGCATTCAGCTGTATTTTGATGCATATATCTTTCTTAAAGTTGTCTTGCTACGTGGTGTCCACCAATGGTAAAAAAACAATTTCATACAGATCAATGTTATTTATAATCTGGAAGCTCTATTAGAAAGACTTTATTCCCATGTAATGATTAAAGTAATGGATTGTATGGACTCGAGTGTCAGTTATTATAGGATGCCAATAGAAATACTAGTTGATACTTCACTACAAATAAAATTTATTATAACTTGCCTTTATTTTAATGTATACTATTGCTTGCACCATTTAATTCTCATGCTGAACTAAAAGTAAGATCTACCCATAGGTTTTCAGTCATGTGCTAATGCATTGCAACCTTGGAATACAACCTCTTTTTGTTCTGCTGTAATTGCAGATTCTTGTAGCTCTAACTTTGTAGGAGTTTAACTAATGAAACATGACTGTGTTTCTTTACAGAAAATTTCTTCCAAACAAGTTAAAAACTGAAGCATTAAGTGGTTTTTACTATGTTCACAACATACTGAGGGGGTGGGGAGTGCATTTTAAGTCTACTAAACTATTATCTTGATTTAGTGCATATAGATAATTTTTTTAACCTTTTTAGTGTGGTTATAATAAATGTATAAACTCCTAATTGAGCCTTCCCCTAAAAGAAAAGTGTCAAGTGCCATATTTCCCCTGCCTTTTAGCAGTCAAACACTTGCTGACAGGTGAGTTTGATTCCTGACATCGTATATACGTGAGCTGTTACCTCAGTTATTGTACGAAATTAAAAAGTTTCCAACTCTAATTACCTCGTCATTTGTGTCAGTGTAGCTGTGAATCCATACAGCAAAACACTGAAACAATCTTGCTCGAAAGTAATCATCCAGGCAAAGGGTTCCTTCTCTTCTAGCCAAAGGCTCTTTGAATGTGGTCTAATTAACCCTCTGTCTGACAGGCTTCTTGAATTGAATTTTTGGAAGGTTCAGTCTATGTCTGCAAAGTTAAAGTGATAAGCCACACCTATTCTGCAATGAGCTGCCTCTGCAATGGGCTGCTGTGTCTGCCCTTGCCCTCCTGTACACTGACAGCAGTTTGGGGTGCTCCAAAGCAGCCATGGAAAGAACAGGGTGACTGCTTGAAGAAGCTGTTCCTGGAACATTAGGAGCAAGAGTATCTCAGAAAATCTGTTTAATGTTCTTGGAGACAGAGATGGCAGACTTAGAGAAAATAAGAATTTTGACTTGGAGCTAAAGCTAAAATACTTTCTCACTTAGGAAGATGTTTTGAGTGACATCTAATAAACAGTGATGCCAGTGTAGTGCTGGTTACGTGCTGTTCAATTTTTAACTAGGTTGGTCAACATCTGTGTTCAGCCTGCAGCATCTTCCCAGTGGAAGCTCAGTCTGTTAGCTATAGGACAGGCTTAGGAAATGGACTCTTTTTTGCTAACAGAAATGATTTATGGAAGTTCCCATAAGAAGAAGTCACGAGGCAAAACACAGACAGCCTTTCATGTTGTAAGAGAGAAGATAGGAAGTAAGAGTCTGACCTATTTTTTGAGGTGGCATTTCAAACCCTTTGCTTTTTTATTATTATTAAAATAATTCATGTTATTAAAGAAAAATTAAAAAGGCTTTCCAAACTTTTTAGTTTATTGCTGCTTGTTTTCAGCTATGGTTGATCTTACCTGAAGTCACAGATTACAGGAGAGTATTAACACTATAGTTATTTTGAAAAATAAAGTGAAATGCATCAGCTCACAAGCATTCTGCATACCACTGTGAGACTGCTGCAGTAAATCAGTGACACTGGCAGTAACCTTTGTGCTCTCTATTTGGCAACTCTGAGGACAAGTTGGGGGCCTCTGTCACATACCTATTGCAGGCATGTTGGAACATTGATTGGTTTCAATGCCTTGTTTGCAAAGCAAAGAAAATAGGCTGGTAGTGTAAGGATTTCCAGGGAATGTAAACTGCAAGAACAACTGTAGGCATGGACTGACACAGTTCCTAGATGTAAAGCTTTATGCAAATTAATAAGCTCTTAAATAATTATGCCATCATAATTTGTTGCTATAATTAACTGCATATTTTTAGTTGGGCACTGAGAACTGAAGTTCAGTGATGGTTGGAAATCTGGAGGGGAGGTCTTTCCATGAGAATATTAAATAGTTTCCAGCTGCCAGCTTCCTCAGTGCCTTTATGAAACTGATGGTTTGCATAATTTTTCAAAGGCTGCAAGTAGATTGCTTTTTTCTTAACTTTCCTTCTTCCCAATTGTCATCAAACAACCTAAAAGGCTTCAGAAAAAGGATGGAGAAAGCACAGCAAGAACTAAACCCCTCCCTTGCCCTAAACCAGAGGAACTTTGTGTCCCTTCACTCTGCTGTGAACCTTCTCTGCATCTTCTCACATCAAACTGGCCAGATGTGCTGAAATTAAGTGTTAGATGCCTTCACATACAATGTATCTGCTCACATGCATGACCCAAGAGACCCCCAAAAGTTTTGGCTGAGTCAGCTTTGGACACTGCACCAGCCCAGTGTTATTAACAGCACAGACTCGAGTCTGACAGTGCAGCAATAGGGAAGCCTTTGGAATGGAACATGCTGCCAGTGGGAGCAGTGGTGGTGTCTGGATGTTGAAAGCACTTGCTAAATGTTTTCTAGGTAATCAATGGCAAAACTGAGTTACAGTCAGCTTTAAATTATTTACAGAAGAATTTAAATTTCCCAACTTAGTACAACACGCTGCTGCTTTTAACATAGAATCATAGAATCAATTGGGTTGGAAAAGACCTCCGAGATCATCGAGTCCAACCCTTGGTCCAACTCTAGTCCATTTACTAGATCATGGCACTCAGTGCCACGTCCAATCTGTTTAAAAATCTCTAGGGATGGTGAATCCACCACCTCTCTGGGCAGCCCATTCCAATGCCTGATTACTCTCTCTGTAAAGAATTTTTTTCTGATATCCAACTTAAATTTCCCCTGGCAGAGCTTAAGCCCGTGCCCCCTTGTCCTATTGCTGAGTGCCTGGGAGAAGAGACCAACCCCCACCTGGCTAGAACTTCCCTTCAGGTAGTTATAGACAGTGATGAGGTCACCTCTGAGCCTCCTCTTCTCCAGGCTAAACAACCCCAGCTCCCTCAGCCTCTCCCCATAGGGCTTGTGCTCCAGTCCCTTCACCAGCCTTGTTGCTCTTCTCTGGACTCGTTCCAGCACCTCAATATCCATTCTGAACTGAGGGGCCCAGAACTGAACACAGTACTCAAGGTGTGGCCTCACCAATGCAGAGTACAGGGGAAGGATCACTTCCCTGGTCCTGCTGGCCACGCTATTTTTGATACAGACCAGGATCCCATTGGCCTTCTTGGCCACCTGGGCACACTGTTGGCTCATGTTGAGCTTCCTGTCAATTAGTACTCCAAGGTCCCTTTCCGCCTGGCTGCTCTCCAGCCACTCTGTGCCCAGTCTGTAGCACTGCAGGGTGTTGTTGTGGCCAAAGTGCAGGACCCGGCACTTGGCCTTATTGAACTTCATCCCATTGGAATCAGTCCATCTCTCGAGTCTATCCAGATCCCTCTGCAGAGCCCTCCTGCCTTCCAGCAGGTTGACACTCCCTCCCAACTTGGTGTCATCAGCAACTTTGCTGATGATGGACTCAATCCCCTCATCTAAATCATCAGTAAAGATGTTAAACAGGACTGGACCCAATACAGACCCCTGGGGAACACCACTGGTGACTGGCCGCCAGCTGGATGCAGCTCCATTCACCAGCACTCTCTGGGCCCGACCCTCCAGCCAGCTCCTAATCCAGGAGAGGGTACACTTGTCCAGGCCATGGGCTACCAGCTTTTCCAGGAGTATATTATGGGAGACAGTGTCAAAGGCCTTGCTGAAGTCCAGATAGACCACATCCACAGCCTTCCCCTCATCCACCAGGTGGGTCACCTGATCGTAAAAAGAGATCAGGTTGGTCAGACAGGACCTGCCCCTCCTAAACTCATGCTGGCTGGGTCTAATCCCTTGTCCACCCTGAAGGTGCTGTGTGATTGCACTCAGGATGAACTGCTCCATAACCCTGCCAGGCACGGAGGTCAGGCTGACAGGCCTGTAGTTGCCAGGGTCTTGCTTGCAGCCCTTTTTGTGGATTGGGGTGACATTGGCCAACCTCCAATCATCTGGGACCTCCCCAGAGAGCCAGGACTATTGGCAGATGATGGAGAGCGGTTTGGCAGGCTCTTCTGCCAGCTCCCTCATCACCCTGGGATGGATCCTGTCTGGTCCCATAGACTTGTTAGGATCCAACTGGCTCAGTAAGTCGGTCACTATTTCCTCCTGGAATACAGGAGGGGTATTCAGCTCCCTCTCCCTGTCTACCAGCTCCAGAGGCCAGTTGTCTTGAGGGCCACCGGTCTTACTGATGAAAACTGAGGCAAAGTAGGTGTTAAGTACCTCAGCCTTCTCCTCATCTTCCTTAACTATATTTCCCTCCAAGTCCAACAGAGAATGGAGGTTTTCCTTGCCCCTCCTTTTGTTATTAATGTATTTATAAAAGGACTTTTTGTTATCCCTAACTGAAATAGCCAAATTTACTTCAAATTCCACTTTTCTTTCCCTAATTTTTTTTTCCTGCATGCCCTAGCTCTATCTGTAAATTCTTCATAAGTAGCCAGCCCTTTTTTCCATAGTCTGTAAACTTTCTCTTCATCCCTGATTTCTTTCAGAATCTCCCTGTTTAACCAGGCTGGCCGTCTTCCCCTCCGGCTGGCCTTTTGGCACACTGGGACAGCCTGTTGCTGTGCACTCAAAATTTTCTTCTTAAAACATGTCCAATCCTCCTGGACCCCCTTGCCTTTAAGGGTTGTTTCCCAGGGTATGCTCTGAATCAGTTTTTTGAATAGGCCAAAATCTGCCCTCTGGAAGTCCAGAGTAGAGGTTTTAATGGTGCCTCTCCTTACATCCCTGAGGATTGAAAATTCTATTATTTCATGGTCACTATGCCCCAAGCAGCCTCCAACCACTACATCATCCACCAGCCCCTCTCTGTTTGTAAACAGTAGGTGTAGTGGGGCCTTACCCCTGGTAGGCTCATTTACCAGTTGATGAAGGAAATTGTCCTCTATACACTTCAGGAACCTCCTTGACTGCCTCTTCTCTGCAGTATGAAGCTCCCAGCAGATATCTGGCAGGTTAAAGTCACCCACAAGAACAAGGGCTGGAGATTTTGAGACATCCACCAGCTGCTTGTAGAACAATTCATCTCCTTCATCATCCTGGTTGGGTGGTCTGTAACAGACACCCACACGGGTGTCAGCCTTGTTGGCCTTCCCCCTGATTCTGGCCCACAGGCACTCAACCTTGTCACTGCTGACCTCAACTTCAACAGAGTCAAGAAACTCTCTAACATATAAAGCCACCCCTCCACCTCTCCTTCCCTGACTGTCCTTTCTGAAGAGCTTGTAGCCCCCCATAGCAGCACTCCAGTCATGTGAGTCATCCCACCACGTTTCTGTGACAGCAACTATGTCATAGTTTTCCTGCTGCACTATGGCTTCCATCTCCTCTTGTTTGTTTCCCATACTGCGTGCATTGGTGTACATGCACTTCAGCTGGGCCATTGATTTCCTTCTCAACTCAGGTTCTACGCCCTTAGGCTTACCTCTGGAGAGCCCAGTTGCCATCCCTTCCCCCTTCAAACCTAGTTTAAAGCCCTCCTAACCAACCCTGCCAACTTATGGGCTACAGTTCTTTGGCCCTTCCTAGATAAATGAAGCCCATCTGCCTTGACGAGACTGGGCAACATGGAGTTTGCCCCATGATCAAAAAACCCCAAATTTTGACGATAGCACCATCCCCTAAGCCACCTATTGGTAAGCTGGGCTTTCCTTAACCTCTCCTCATTCATCCTGGCTAGCAGAGGAACTGAGGCAATTACTACCTGTGCTCCTGTCCCATGAAGAGATCAGGTCAGTGCCTTGAAATCTTTTTTAATTACTCTGGTACTCCTTTTATTAATGTCATCACTTCCAACCTGGACAACCAACAGCGGGTAGTAGTCTGAGGGTTAGATAAGCTTAGGAAGTCTTTTGGTAATATCCCTCACCCTGGCCCCGGGAAGGCAGCAAACTTCCCTGTGGGATGGGTCTGGCCGACATAGAGAGCCCTCAGTTCCCCTCAGAAAGGAGTCACCGATTACAACAACCCTTCTCTTTTTCCTCTTACCTGTAGTTGTAACCCGTCCGGTAGACTGGAGGTAACCAAAAGACCTTGTAGATAGATCCTCCTCCTGACTGTCCTCCAACAGACTGTCTGAGTCCAGGGCCATATACCTGTTTTTAAGGGCACCCTGGTAGGTGAAAGGGGTCGAGAGGGGGTGTTTTTGCCTCTACAACCAGGCACCTTTTTCCATTCGTCCCCATTCATATGGTCCATTCTGTCTCCCTGATGGCAGGAGGGGCTGGGCTTCACCACCTGCTGCTGGGCTTCCTTAGGAGTGGAAAGGGTGTGACTCCACCAGTCAATTTCCCTTTCACTCTCCCTTATGTTTCTGAGCCTTTCCACCTCTTGCTTTAGCTGAGTTATTACAAGTGAGTTAGCTGTCTGAAATTAAATTAGATGATGAACAATCTATTTCTCTGCGGTAAATTGGCATTCATGACAACTAGTTCTAGTATGCACCTGAACCCATTATTTTTGGCACTTCATAAAGTGGCAATTGATAGCAATTTGTATTGAAAGACTCTTATTGAAGATAATTCTCAAGAGCAACTAGCTAATCAATTAATTAATCATAGTGTTGCTCAAGTTTGTTTTTGTGTTGCTCCATCATTCAGAAAATTAACTGTTAACATTGTTTACAATTAATATAACTTAAACATTTTAGTTTTCATTGGCTGAATTACTAAGCTTAGACTAATTAAGTGTTAAAGCTTTCTGAATTACTAGCAAAACTGAAAATTATGTATGCTAAATTGAAAAACACACAACAAACCTGATTCTGTAATACATATCATTATGCAGTATTTCCAAACAGAGTGTTTAGTCTTGCATTTCCACTTGCAAGCTGCTTGGGTGCACATGGAAAGTCTTAACTACTTCTGAAGAGACTTGAGGGAGCGATCACCAGCAGTATTATGATGAAAAGCACCATCAAATCATGTTCTTCTAAGGCTACCTAATAAATATTTCCATCTTCCCTTACATTTAAATGAGGCTTTCTTAAAACTGAAAATTGCAAAGGAGCAACTCCATCCTCCTGCCAGGTCATTACAGACAGATGCTCCAAGTATGAGACTACAGTGACTACAGAGAATGCCAAGATCCATCAGGATGGAGCACTCTTGGAGTCAAAAGGGCTTCCCTGGACAACAAGGATCTACTTGTCTGTCTCTGTCTGCAGTAACAGAACCTGCATTAAGTGCTTTGATTTGTGTTGACAAAATTTAATTGCATAATATTAAAACCTTAAATTCCATTAAGTGAACTCTTGTCTCACTAAACATGACTCCTGGCCCAGAGCCCTACTTTGCCTGGGTAAATACAGCATTTCTCTTGCAAAACAGGTGAATGGCCCTGATCACCTTTATTTGAATAAATAGTGGGAATGCTGGATGAAGAATATACAAATTGCCAACTAATCTGTTAATACTGGCAAACTTGTTTGCCAACTTACACAGGAAAATATTTTGAAATGCATATTTAGATTGTGTTTTATTTGTAAATTGAAAAATTTCTTTCATTTTCTAGCATGGTTAAATAAAACCATCCAGTCATTCTGTGTCTTAGATTTTGTTTGCAAAGTGACAGTTTTCTTAGAATAAGGATAAATTAACCTTGTATTGATACATTAGTATATTAAGGAAATGTAATTAGTGTTTTACAAAGATATTAAAAGTGTTTTGATTGAGCTCTTTTTTCTTCAAATTTTTGAGAAAATAGTGAATGTTATGAGCAAAACCAATCCCTTCATGAGTCTGCTCCCAGAGACAGCTGTGATAGGAGACCTTTGGCATGGACTGACCCAGCAGCAATAGCCATCTTCTATAACAATGAATTCTCTGTTTTCCTCTGTGTGTATCTTTTAGTTTGGGATTCTCACTGTCACTGTGTATCATTTGAATTACTCTTTTTTCCTCAAGGATTGACCTGAAGCTGAAAATAAGAAATAAGAAATTCTATGGATCAAAGTTAC
This sequence comes from Pithys albifrons albifrons, assembly GCF_047495875.1. Lineage (NCBI taxonomy): Eukaryota > Metazoa > Chordata > Aves > Passeriformes > Thamnophilidae > Pithys > Pithys albifrons. The sequence continues at coordinate 8,201,579 of NC_092466.1, read as the reverse complement.
AAATATGTAGAAGTGGAGTTTTCTGGGTTCTCAAGCACCTAAAACTAATAATGACTAAAAGCATCAGAAAGAAATGAATTTGAATTGAATGCCTTTTGTCTTCCTTTCTCTGTGTGCAATCTGATTTAAGTTCAAATAGCCTTTTCCTTTTGTCAGTGAGATTAAGGCCATGTGCCTCAGCACTGCTGTCAAAAACACCCTTTTACTTATTATAAATTTCCAACACACGAGATATATCTGAGCATCACCTTATGGTATTCTGACCAGCTTTATTAAAAATAACCTGTTAACTTGGCTAGAAAAATAATCAGAGATGGTAATTAATTGTATCAATGCAATAATAAACAATTCAAAGAGAAAGTTTAAAAAGGTCACTATAAATACTTCCATAATGAAAACAATGTAATCTTACTGTTGGGAAACTCATTCAGGAATCAACAGGGGCCAAATGGAACAGGACTAATGAGTGCTGGAGGTCAATGCCCTCATGCTAAGCCTGTTCTGATGACTCAGGGGAGCAGCACATCTGGGAGTCCAGAGGAATGTGCTGCACTGAGGGTTCTGCTGCAGTTTGGTGCGGCTGTGGCTGGCAGAGGTTCTTGGCCAAAGCTGGGGGTCAGGCAGGTTGCTTGGGGGGTCACACTGCAGGAAGCAATGGCTTGCCTGAGCCCATGTGTTCCATTGAAATTCCTCTCATTGCTGGGGGCAGGGGAATAATGACATTCATGGCAAGTGTGTCCTCTCAGAGCAGGCCCGTGATCTCGTTGATATTGACACCTTTGGGGAAGAGAAAGGTTATTAGTTCTCTGTCAGAAGCAGCTGAGTCTGCATGTCCAGTTTCTGTAAATCTTGTGGCAAATAGTCTATGCAGAAGGAAGCTCTGATCTCCTTTACATTTTACGTTTTTGGGGAGAGAAAGGTTTGTGTGTCTGTATGAAAGAGCTTAGTTCTGAAAACATAACATTGACTGGCACTGAAAGCATCTACTTAATTCTTGAGTAGAATGAATGCTGTAGAACTAATTATGCACCTCCTCAACATATATTTGCATGGATAGGCATAGGGTGTTTCCTGGCACACCACACAAGCCTTTGTTCATGGAAAGAACTAGAAATTGCTGTTTCTGAGAGAGCTCTAGGGTTAAAAACTAATGCTGGGAGTTCTGAGGTGCCAGTCCAGAGGGTTCTAGGTTATAATTAGGTCAGTTGGGGTACATTTCTGGTTATCTCTGCTTTTCTTCATCAGTTTGTACTGTGTCTGTTTTTGAAAGGTTTTTCAAATATTATAATAATATACGATGTTTTGAGAGTACCTCTTTATTTGATCAATAAATAAATGATTACAGTACAAGAATTTTAATGGTTAAATAAGACAAGTTTCATCTTATGGGTCATGGTTTCAGGGAGGTGTGAGGTACAAAGCAGTCAGCTAAATGCCTGCTTTCTTCTTGTAGAACTGGCTGGAGGAGAAGCTGGAGTGAGATTGGGGCTCTGGCTTTCTGAGCAGGAGGTGCTGTGGTAGCTGAGCTGTCTCAGAAGGAATACCCCAAATACCTTTTTCTTTGTTCTTCCTTGCCTTAGAAACAATCAAGGATTCTCTCAGAATTGCTTACACTGTCTGCTAATTACTGTCTACTAGATCAAGCATCAGAGATGTCAGTTCCATCTCACTGATATATTAACATAATATTAAGGTAGAGGATTTTTATATTTCTAGTAGATAATATAATCTAAATTGGGGTCTGACCTGTGGGGATAGAGGAAAGCTAACATGAAATGCTACTACAAAGTTTCTGGTGCATACTTTTTTCAGACCTCTAACACAGGAGAGCTAGAATGTGATAAATCAGTTTAGGTACCAAAGAACTTGATTGGGATGCTGAATTTTACTATAATAGCCTAATCTAAAACACTCAGTCCTTTTCAGCTCTTCTATACTCTTTGAAATTGTTCCTAACAAGAACAATCTCTAAAAATGGAGCTTTTGAGACAAGTTAATGATGCTGTAGCTACTCAAGATAACCATTGCCTTAAAGCAGCATTTGCTGCCTAAGCAAAAGGCTGGGTACAGGGAGGAGTATCAAAGGTGTTCTCTAGCAACTTGGAGAGAATTGAAAAGAAAGATGTATTTGCCATTCAAAGAGTTGTGCCGTTAGACAAAACCACAGGTATAAAAAAAACCCCTACAACTTCAATGTGAAAAGAAATGCAAAGTGAAAGAGAGGTTAACCTAGTTTTCAAGTCCACTTCTGCTTAGATTTTGTACCAAGTTAAAATTCAGGAACTGGGAGTTTCTTTAGTCTCACTTAATTTCACTTTCAATATTAATTCCTTGATATTTTTATCAGTGCTTTTTCCACTAAGTTTGTTCAAAGATAATCTCATTACACTGCTTCTCTCACCCTCTGTCACAAATTATCATGCAATTAAGTGCTTACCTTTTCAGTTCCCAACAGTGGTGATGCAGTGCTGTATGGACATAGGTATCCTATATAACTTATCTTGCTGTGCAAGTCTGATGTACCCTGTTGATAAATTAGATTTTAGTGCTCTGTGTGGTCATTAGCAATTTCTCTGTAATGATATGAAAATTAAAATACCATGAAGAAAGGAGAGTTTGTTTGTTTAGTATTTCAGAGTTTTGTGTGTGAAATGGAACTGCTGAAAACAGGATTTCTCCACTGAACTAAAAAGAAAAGTGAAAATGTTTTTCTCCAGTCCATTTCTGTTCTTTGTCGACACTCTAATCACTTCAATATTTAACTGAAGCTGGTGTTCTTTTTGGAAGGGAAAGGAAATGTATCTGAGTATGACAGAAACTGGTGGTGAGTTTGTTGGGGTTTTTGCTTTGTTCCCTTTTAGCTGTTGTTGTTAGAGAACCCCCAAACCCCTCCCAAAATTCCAGACTTTCTAGGCTGAACTTGAGAAAGCAAATGCTGTCAACTTAGACCCAATATTCCTCCTTCAGTAGATCACCTAACCCAATTCCAGCCTGCCAATGGCAAGGTACATCCCTGAGATGTTCTTTGGCACAATTTTGCCCACCTTTATGTGTTGTCAAGTCTCAATTCTGCTCTGGTAGAGGAAGCAGCAGTATTGGAACATCTTTGCAAGCCTCTTTCATCCTGGCAAGGAGGCACAGTTGACTCCATTAGTGATAAATATTAGAACATTGTGTGCTTTTTACTTCAGAAGCTTTGGCCTTCAAGGTTGTACACGTATTTCTAATCAATTAAGAAAAATTGAAAGAATCAGGAAAAGCCATATATATTGCATGCAGAGATGACATCATAAGCTATTGTATCTTTTATTTATTGTGCTATTTGAAATACATGTACAAAGCCACAAAACTTGCTGCCATTTTTTATTCACTGGCAAATTAGTCTGTGCAAATAAAAGAGTGGGGAGAAGCAGCTTGGTGGGCAGGGAAGAATGTAGCTAAAAGTAACTTCTTTTGAAAAACAAATACTATTTACTGGTAAAAAAAGCTGACCTTTTTTTTTTAATTGTGGATCAAGATGTGTGGGGCACACAATCTACCTCCTAGAGAGCTGGCACTGGGAGCAGTCAGACTGTTGACTGGGAGGAGGCATGAAATAAAAACAACATTGAGAGCAGTAGTTTATCTTAATAAAAACATATGGAGTTGATAAGGAAATTTAGGTCTTCTGCTTTGAATTATACTACTGCTGGCAAGCTATTAGTGACCCCCTACCAAGTGAAAATGTTACTGCCTGGTGTTACATCCCCATTTCTGAGCAGACCTGCCTGTTCAGGATGAAAGGATAGGCACCCACAATAAAGTTTGCAACACCTTCTTTATTTTCATCACCCTGTTTTATTTCATATTCTTGAGTTTAAGCCCGATCAGAATCTGACCCCAGATTTCCACGTGATTTAAATGAAGGATGGTTTCCCTCCTCCTCCAAGAGTGCTGTGTAAGCACACACATTTTCAAGCAATAATATTTTCAGGGTATAGGGCCACTTTCTTCTTCCTTTATATTGTTACCTGACCTTTCATTGGCATGGCAGTATAATTAATGAGGCATAATTGCATCCCACTGCTGACAAAAAGCTGCAGTGTTGTTTCCTTTTGTAAGTCAGGGCCAATTATCTGTAAAATCTCCCTTTTGAATTTTCTGAAATCAATCACTATTAATGTAAATAAAAGGAAAAAAAAAGCTATTTCATCAAAAAGTGGATTTCCCTCACCCCACAGTCATGTGCATAAATCCAGCAGTGTCCAGTGTCCTTTCTGTCATCTTTTTATTCCTTAAGTGATGATTGACAAAGACTCACCAGAGTTGGATATCAAGTCCTCATAGATAAACTTTATAGATTTGAATCTTTATCACTGGGTTAGTTCCTTCTTATAATTAAGGTATTTCTCAGTGGGGAAAAGTGTGTAAGTAGTGTTTGGGTTGCATGTGCTGTGCTGCTCCTGGGACCTGAAAGTGAGAAGGAACCCCCTGAAGGTCCCATTGCCTGGGGGAAGCCAAGCAATGCTGGGCTGCTTTGTGGGCACAGAGCTGCAGTGGCCACCAGTTCCTGGGTGTGCTGACCCCCCTTTTTGATGGAAAGGTGAATTTCTTCTGAATGTCAAGGTTTGAATTTACACTACTACACATCAAACCTTTCTAATCAAGTAACGCTTAACAATTTCTATTCTAAAACTCTTGATGTAAGATGAGGAAAAAGTATTATTTGCATGGAATTCCTTTTACACCATAGTTTACTTGTAAACTGTTATTTTTAACAATCTTGACTTTTTGAGTTGGTTTCATTCAGACCTAAATTTTAAAAAAATAATCAAAATTTTATTTGAGTAGATAATTGTACTTCTAGTGTTGTTGGTGTCATTCCTAGCTGTACTTCTGCACAAGATTTGGCAGCTTTTTCTCTTTAAAAACAACATTTCTCTTTAGTCATTTCAGTGTTGTCTGTTTGACGATAAAGAGCTGAAAAGAAAAAGCTACAGATAAAGAGAAACTTGAACTTGAGAAAAGCTGAGCATTATTAGAGGTGGACACTAAGTTATAAGAGGTATTTTAAAAATAATTCTATGTCTGTATTTTGTGCTGGGCAAAATCTAGAATGCCTTAAAGTGCAGCTGCAGAAACGTTAGATCTTAATGAAAGTGTTGGAAAGACTTTTACAGTCGCCGTCAGTCAGTCTGTGACCTGTTCAGATTCTAAGCAGGGCAATGATCACAACTGAGCATCCATCCTTGAGGTGAATACAGGAAATTCAGGAGTGGGATATGATCTGAGGAGGGAATGTGGTACTTTGCTCTTATTGCAGATAAAAGTGAGCAGTATGTTCTGGCTACAAGTAAAATCTAGACCCCTTAGCAGAAGAGCACAGCAAAGCTTTTTATGGCTTGTACAGTTAATTGGACTGTTCTAAAAATCTGTTTATCAATGGACAGGCATAATTCTCCTTTGCCTATGTAATAAGTGGTGACAAGCATAAGTTCAGGTGTCTCATCCTCTGTAAAACATTTGTAGGCTCCTCATCTACTGAAGAACACTTACTAGAAGTTCATTTAACGAACAGAGCACTGGAGTGTTTAAATTACTCATCCCATGGGAGCAGTAAGAGGACTCCCAGTATCAGCCTGGCTGCAGACCTGGCTTGCTGCTTTCCTTCATCTCCTCTTCCTGCACCTTTCCAGCACTTGGATGGGTATGGCACAGCACGTGCACTTGTGAGTCATGGTTGAGGACAGAGAACAGAGTCTGGCAGTTCAGGAACACAAACTCTGCAAATGATGTCACTTCGTGGGGCTGTGACACCTTGTGAATGGGCAATCAAAGCCTCTTCCTCCTGCTGCTCTTAAATATGACAACAGGCAAATGTCCCAATGCTGAAAAGGCTCGAGTCAAAGCAGGGCCTTAGAACAGGTCAATTATTTCAATTATCTGGAATGCATGATGAAAAACAGCAGCAGCTTTCAGGAAATATGTGTGAGTCTGGCAACTGCTTGATCAGTTATGACAGTCCCTGCCAAATATCATGTCCCATCAGGTTTTCAGAGGGAAAGCTTGAAACAGGTGGAATATTTTCGTTACCTCTGCTCCATGACAGCCCAGTTCTCAGGAGATCTGACAGGCCGCCAATTGCTTGATAAAGTATGACATCACTGGCAAATATCAGCAGGCAGGAAGGAATGGCAGTGCAGGCAGAGAGCAGTACACAGAGCAGATGGATTGTTTCAATTATTTGGGCCCCTTGATGAATAAGAACTTCAACTGCCACCAGCAGATCCTGTGGCAGGCAAGTAATAACTGCACTGCTATGACATCACTTTAAAATCTGGTGTGGCTTTGGGATTTCAACAGCTGTAAAGCTCAGATTTGTCTTAGCACTGGCTTGACCTAGAGATGGCTCCAGTGCTTAGAAGGCAACACTGAGAAAATTGTTTGTGAGTGCTTCCAAGCACTTCCTGGCATTTCACAGTTTGTTTTCACACTGCACGGAGAACATTGACCCAGCCCCAAGCCTGCTGTTGGCACCTTTTGACGTTTTTGGGGTTTTTTAATTTTCTTTTCTTTTTTTTTTTTTGTACTGCATTTTCCAGGAGTCAGCTGGAGAAAACTAAGGACTACTTATTGGCAGTACCAGTATAGAAAGCAATAGCTTAGATCTGCTTATGACTAAATCTAGGAAGAGAAGAAATTGTTCCTTAATTGCATAATATACTAGGTCTAAGGTCCAATAGGCCTGAAATTTCTTGGGGGAAAAATGACATAAAAAAGCACACCCCTTCATTTTGTGTCAGCAGTAGGCTGGAGGAAGGCTGAAGGCAATCTTCTTTAATTTCTCTTTTTGCATCAGTCTTTATGTTAAACCAAGCTTATGATTTTTGGTTTTACAAGAAGATACACTGTACCTTATATCACTATCCCCTTTCAGATAAAAGTTTTTTATGGACTCTGATGCACAGAAATCTAGTTTACCCATTAAAGCTAAAGAACAAAGGACACCAAAGAATTAATGAACTTTAGACAACTAGAGTTATTTTCTACAAACCAAATCCCATCAGAGTTTTATCAGTTTGAAATCTGATATCTGCTGTGGTCAGGCCTTGAAGGCAGAGTAGAGTCAAAAGGAAGCTTCTGTTTGAGTTAATATGACTTGTTAACATCTTTCAACAAGTTAATGTTATAAAGGGTTTGATTTTTGAACCCCTCCATGTCTTTAAATCCACCTCAGCACCGAACTGAAAGAGAAATACTTTTTGTGAGTAATTAGCCCAGTTATGCAAACATAGCACAGTGGGTATCATTTATGGATGCCAAAGAGCTTGGAGTCAAAATTTTAATCCTTTCTACTCTTACATTGCCAAACTACATAGAACCTAAAAGAAGAATCTTGGGGGCAATTTAACTGTATTAGTTCAGGAACTATATAAAACACAGCAATTCGAGGTTTTGTGGAGACTGAGGAAAAAACCCAAACAACCTTATTTTTCCTCTCCATCATTGCTTTGAGATAATTAATGAGGGGTATTGATTACATTCCATCCAAGGAAAAAGTAATCCTCATTATTATCCTTTATCTGACCTGTTCACTTCCCATTGCAGGGGAAATGGCTTCTAATTTGAGATCAAGGAAAGACTTTTGATAGGAACAAATATCACAAACGGATTCAGAAATTTGAGCTTTTTCTCCATTTGCTACTGGTTTGAAATGTGCAAAGTACCAAGCCCTTGTCACTGCTGGTCATTTCCATTCAAATGTGAATAAAAGTTACTGAGACAATGTTCCTGCCTGCTTTTACAGCTTTGGTGTAATGACTGACATTTTAATGGCATTCCTGTGGTCACTGCTTGAGATCAGTTTTCCCTTTCTTCTTCCCTTCCTTTAATATTCTGCACATACAGTATGTAGTGTTAACCCAGAATAGTTCAGACTCAGGTGTGGATTTAACTCTGCCACAGTCTGCTCTCCTATTCACATCAGGTTTATGTCTGCCCCCGTGAGTCACAATGCTAATGGTTATGCAGCTAGTTTAAAAATAGAAGACTTTAAAATATTAGGGTTGAATTACACTCTTTCTCACTTGTGATTCACTTAGCTAAGACAGGAGCATATTTACTGCTTTCCTTGTAACCATCAAAACTTGGAATTGGCTTTGGGGTGAGGTATTTTATGGGTGTCCTTCAAAAGCTGCAGATATAGTAGTAATAAAGTTAATTATTTTAAAGGGGAAGGTTTTGTGGATTTTGAGTTGTTTTTTTTTTTGAACTCCAGTTTTGTCTTTTCATACATTGGAGCAAGGCAGGATTGGCCTTTCTTCTAGAAAGAGTTTGTGACCCAGTTGTTTGCCCGGGTGGTGCAATAGCAGAAGCTTGGTATTGTACCAAAAAAAAAAGAAAAGAAAGAAAATTGAAATTAAAATGGCTTTGGGTGAAAGAGGGATGTGAAGGGAAGTGAAGAATAAAAAAATAATAAAAGCAATGCACTGGAGGTGACTGTGAGGCAATAGGCTGAAAGGGGCGGGAGATCTAGAATGGGTAGAGAGAATCTGGAGACCAAAATAGAGTTGTGAATGATGCAGAGGGAGAAAGAACAAGATGAAAATGATAAAGGAGCTCATGGAATTAAAAAGAAGGGTAGCAGTGAGAGGCTACCTGAAGAGAAAAATGAAAGAAAGTATTTGGACAGAAGGAAGAAGGGAAGAGATGAATAGATGGCTCAGGAAAAATACAAAAAAAAAAAAGGAAAGGAAGGATTGGAGAACTTCATATACATATATATAAACTTCATATATATGTAAAAAAAAGGAGATGGAGGAAATTTAAGTGAGCTAGATGATGTGGAATAGTGATGGGCAGGTTAATGAATGGGATTTGTCTGAAACCAAGATTAGCTGACATTTATTTGTTTTTAGGCAATCACAAGTTACAATTGCAGGGGTTTTTTGCTTTGTGTTATAAGCTGTTCTATAGCATTATCATGCACCATTAAATAACTGCCTAGTTTCCTCACAGAAGAAACTTTGCTTCTCCACACTCCAGCAAAGCTATTTAAGTTGATACAGAACCTCCTCATACTCCAGTTTTATATTCAAAGTACTGTGTAGTAGTGTAATATACAGATAGGATCTTGTATCACAATTTTTATCACTTTAAAAATGTTGTCCCAGGAAAGCTAACATGTAGTCCTTTGAACAGCTGTCAGCACAGGGGGAAAATACTGTGTTTATATGTGTGGTTTTTCAGAAAGCCTATTTCACCTTGGAAGCCTTTGTCTAGAGAGTTGACCAAAACCCAAACCCCAAAAACTATAGCAAAAGCTTTTTAATGTGCTGTGGTTTTAATTGAAATATCTCTGAATCCCTTTTGCACCTTTGACACAATGCTGTCATACAGTGGTCCTAGAGATAAAACCATTGAAGATTGTATTTGAAAGAATGAAGATAGTTTTTATTGGTGTTCTTTTAGGACCGGCCACAAGGACTGAATAATGCTCCCAAAGAAATACGTTTGGATGAAGATGACTGAACATGCAGATCCAAAGGCCTTTAAGGATATGGTGAACCTTTGGCCTTGGATGAAGAATGTTCTTGGATGAAAGAACTCCAGCTGAAAGACTTTGTCTTTGCCTTTTGCCTTGAGAAGTGCAAAGATATGAAAGACATAAAGGAAACAAAGATGTGCTGCTGAATTCTTGCAGGGTGCAGTGACAGTGGCTGACAGTGGCATCCTTGTACCTTAACCAGTCTCCTGTGGCTCCCCAAAAGCCTCCAACACGTTTTTATACTTTTCTGCTTTCTATTTGCAAATTAAATTAGCAAATTTTTATTGCATAGTTTCTGCAGTGATGTTTGGCACCTCTGGGATTTATGTGTGTCATGTGTAGCTTAAAAAGTAAATGCAGAAAATATTTATTATGCCTGGTTCATCAGGTACCATGTTGGTACCTGCAACTGAACAGGCAGCTAAGAATCTTAGCTTTTCTTCCTGGTTAATGACTTGCCTAAGTTTAAAATGTCTTCCCTGAGTCAAGGAACTGACATTCCCAGTGTGGTCAGCCATGGCTGCCTTGGCATTCCAAGGGATTTCTTACTCAAACGTGTTGAACTCACTTGGAGGATATCTAGTGACTTTGGACATTTCCTTAGTAAATATTCAAGATACTTGAAACTTGATTATACATTCAATTATTTCACTTCTCGAAGTGTCCTTATTTTCACTGTGCAACAAATTGTAGCTCTGCTAGACCAATTTTGTTTAATATCTTAGAATGACTTGAACCACAGAGTACTAAGGTTGACCTTCAAAGTAGATCTGTGTACAGACACATCACCTACCACCTTAGTTACCTGAGTAATTCTGCTACTGTGTCAGAAAACAATTACTACATACAGAGAAATATTGTACCAAAGTTAAAGGGCTTACTTTGCCTTTGTCTGTCCTTGAATCAATGCACATGGGGAGAGGTTTAGTGATTTTCACTGTCCTGGGTAGAATTATGAATTCTCCTGTTTCCATAACAACTCCCATGCCATAGTACCTTTTGTGCCAACTGGGCTTGCTTAGAAGGTCTGCAAAAATTTACAGTATCCCTGTTCTTAAATGTGACCCATAGCCTATGTAGTCACGACACCTCTCAAAGGGCAGACCTGAACAGAAACTATTTAATCAAAAATTCCATCCTCTTCCGGGGTGGCTTAGGTGATCCTAGATGAGGACATATTAGTTGAATTCTCAAAAATGCCCTCTGAAAGTTTTTCTTCACCAGATATTTTATGCCCTTGCACCTGGTCTAGCTTTATAAATACAGTTCTAGAAGCTGTTTTTAGTCAAGAAGTAGACTTTTCCATATGATAATAGGGACACTGCCTCTTAACAACCCATAGCTTTTTACCTAAAGGACTAGGAGACATTAGCCTATCATCAGTTATTGGGTTTGCTTGCTTGTCCTTTCTCCTGGTGTCTCCCTGTGTTGTCTCCTCTCCCCCCTCTTATCTGGCCTGAACAGTTCATAGAAATTGTGCATGACTATTGGCAATGTCAGTTACTGCAGGGTCTCTTTGCTGGGCTCATTAATGCAAGATCTTTCCTCTGAGGTGTATATGTGTGTGTTCATGTGAGCAAGCTGGCAATATAAGCTGCTGCCAGCTTGTAAAACTGCATTGGGACCATTGTGTGTATATAGAAAGAAAGCTACAGTGTAAGATATCAGATGCTGAGCAGTTAAACTCCATTGTTTATCAGTGATTTATTGTACTGATGCTGTTTTGTTACTAACCTAATAAAAGAAACCTTTACCAATGCTTTGCTGCTGAGTAGTGTGTATGGCAAAGACATCCAGGTGATTTCTCAAATAGGAAACAAAATGCCAGAAGGTATGTCATGCTTGACCAAAGGAACATGTTTTTAGAGTGATCATGACCAAAACCGGGTAAAGTCAGTCACAGGTTAACTTGAAATATCTATGTGACTTCTTCTCTCTATTGGCCACCATTATAATTGAGCAGAATTTCTGATTTTACAAATTTCTTCCATGACAGAATTTTTTTGTGTTTGTGTGGCTCTGTAGCTTTTCCTAAGACTGGGTTAGTTTCTATTTCTGTGCCAGCTGGGGAATATTTGCTGTTTTTACAGAGTTATTTTCCATGTGATTGTTCTAAACACTTTGCTGAAGATAATGAACCACAAAAGTTTGCTGGTCAGGTGTTAAAAGATCTGTTGCTGCTACCAAGAGGTGAATAATAGTCAGGATTAGACCACAAGATTTTTCCTTTTTCATGTGTTTTCCAGATATTTCTCTTGTCCATTTTTTTCCACTGTGTTTTAAGTATCAGTAGTATGGTTGTGTTGGCAAAATGTGTGTGTCCATCTCTTTGGTCACTTGTGTAGCTTCCTCTCACTTTCATAGAAATTCCCATGCTTATTTACTACTACTCTACCTAATTAAAAGCACTATAAATCCATGATATAATTCTAAAGGAACATTAGAGGGAGAATTTTTAAATAACCCTGTGTATGAGGATTTCCCATTGTATTTCCCCTTTGGGCACATGCTTAGAAGTTCTTTATTTCTTGAATTCCTTTAAATCTGAACTTCTATGCTTGGCTCTTGTTTAGGACGTGGAAAAATCCAACTTTGTATGCAAGATGAGACTTACTCATCTTTTGCTTAGAAACATTGAGCCAACCTTAAACAAATTTATAGGGGGGCTTTCTTTGCTTGTGTTTTTTTCTGTTTCCTTTTGTTTGGGAAAGAAAAGCATAAGGGGTGACGTATCTACTCCACACAGAGTAGACTCTTGGTATTGGGGATTCATTTATCATGAAGACACAACATTACAAGATCCTGGGGCTGAGCCTGAAAGTCAGAGAATTTGATCAGGAAAGATGATGCACATTTTCAGAAGCCAAAGTATTTTATTATTGGAATGCATCATTCAGGGAATATGATAGATTTTCCATTAGTGGAAGTCTTTGATCAAAACTGTGTATCTTTCTAAAAGTGGAGCCATCTCAAGAGCAAGCAGCTAAGTCTGATGCAAAAGTTATTGAATGAGGGGAGTTTGTCCTTTCCTTTATGCAGGATGAGTCAGATATGAGTACTATAATACCTCAAAAAGTAGTATTGTAGCAAAGTGAGATTAGACTTTCGCTACAGAAGAGGCATTTGAAGAAAATTATTAAAATAGAGCCTAAAGAGGCTGTACCTCATGCTGCTGGCATCAGAGAATGTGTATGAGAAATGTTATAGTTAACTTTGTTAGGGGTAACCTTGTGTCTGTGCAATGTCAGGAATGTCTGATGAGGCAGACAGATGCCTTTGTGTAGGCAGAAGACTTAAAAAAAGAAATTGTAACAACTTTTAGCTTTACAGGTCAGAACTATGTTCACAGGGATGATGTTACTGTGGAATTTCTTCTTTAGTGGCTAAAACACTTGCCAAGAAAGACTTGGGGCTTTAGGTCTTTTTCTGTCTGAAGGGTTTAACCCTAAATGTCAGGAGTGAGGCACAGCTATTGCAGAAACCTGTCTATTGTATGAGTATGATACAGTCCCTTGTGGGACATTGGGACACTGTGGTTGCCAGTGCTCAGAAGCACAGCAGGAGAAAACATTCTTGCGGACTAGAAAAAAAGAGCACAACCTCTGCTGGCAAGCAGGAAGAGATTTTGCTTCTGGGACTGTTTTTAAATTTTGGGGGGTTTATTATTTGGTGGGGTGGAGGGTGCTCCCCAGGCTGGTGCTGGGGATGTGCTTTTTCTGAAGTGACAGCTGAGGCCTGAAGCAGTGACACACCCCTGCACCAAAAAAGGCTACACTGCCTGGATTTCAACTGGATGTGTTCATGGGATTCCCACTGAGCAGAGCTCTGCTATCACATGACACCTGTCACAGTATCCTCTTCACCACTGCTGGATTACAAGCGAGTTATAACCTTGGACCCTGCTTAAACTTAATGCTAGACAGCAAAATTCCCTTTGGAAATTATGGGAATTTTGTTTCAAATTAGCCTAATTACACAATTAATTTTGCAAACTGAGATGCCTTTTGCGTGTTTGTGTGCAATTATAGTCTTCCCACTCTAGCATTTATTCTTCATAGTTCTTGTGACTGGGAATGGTTAATGAAAATCTTTTTGTAATACAGAACCTGCCTTTGTCAGAAATTAGGCTTTTTCATGTTGTTGTGTTTTTTACAGGCACCATCATATAATTTCCAGTTGTTTTCCACAATTTCAGAGGTGGTCTAGAGGTGGTTTTGTGGTCTGAATTCTTTTTCACTCTTGCAGCTCTGTGATGGGTCATTGATCTTGCCTTTTTCTGTTTTTTGGGGGGTTTGTTTTTTTTGTTTGTTTGTTTTTTGAGGGTTTTTTGGTGGTTTTTTTTTGCTGTTGTTGTTGTTGGGGTTTTTTGGTGGTTTTTTGTTGTTGTTGTTGTGTGTGTGTCTGACTTGTGCACAGAGAACTGGAACTGGAAAGGTTCTGGAGTGCTCAATCCACTTTTGTCCTTCTTGGACAGCAAGCCTTTCTAGGCTTCAGAGATGAAGTTAGTGTATTACAGGCCTTGCCTTCCCATGGTTTTGACCTCATTCAATGAATATCTGTGGGTTGGTCTTTTAAGCAGTGCTGTTACTTGCCCTTCATCTCTTTAGCTTCACTTTTGCAGCCTCAGTTTTCAGATAGGAGACAGGAGAGAAATTACCAGGTGATAACTTTATTTGGAATAATCTTTTCTTTTACTAAATCTCCCTTCCTGGGAAAGTTGGAACCTTTTTTTACCTTGTGTATCATTTTATTGTGTAAGTCTGTTACTGTAAATGTGGTCACATTATTGACTTTTATTGATCAATGTCCAAAATTCCTCCTTCTGACAGAAGAAGTCACTCTGCCTTCATGAGCTGCTATTGCTTCGTGATGTGGGAGGAAGGAGAGGGGGAAAAAGAATCTGCAGGGGATAATTTTCCTTTGGAAGTTAGGGAATGATTTTCCTTCATCACAGTAACAGGTTTTTGAGAGCCTAAAGGGAGAATTTGCTGCTGGATACTTTGTGCTGGCAAAGCATGAGCCATGAAAGGATCTCGACACCAGTACCAAACACGGCAGCTCTGCTGTGTCATTGTCCCTTTCTTCTGTTGTCCCACGTGTGCACAGCGTGGCACAGGCAGCTTTGAAGGCACAGTCCTGTAGGGTGGCTGAGCCCAGGCTGGCTGCAGTTCTGAAATAGGTCTGTCTCATTCTTCTTTGTGTGTCGAGCTTTGTAACAAGCCAAGCTGCCTCCTTGTTATAGAGGAGTCACGTTTTGATACTCCCTCTTCTCTATGAACTTTTTTGTTCTGTTGCTCTTCAACAATGCTTCAAAAACTTTGAAGGTCCATTCCAATCTCTTAACAGTCCATGGGAAGTTCTTAGGTATGATAAAAAAAAGGTGTGTGCTTCAGAGCCTGAGTTATTTCATGCTGCTGCTTCCAACAAGAAGGATAAAACACAGCTTTTAAAAGAGCAGAACTCAGACTTGAATATTGTGGGGGCTTTTTCCTCAAGTATGGGTACTGTTCTCTGGAAGCTTTACATAGGGCCTTTAGGGGCACTCTGAAGCTAATGTACAAATTTGGGGAAAATGTGTCCCATAAATTCTATCCTATCTTTTCCATGGAAGTTTCTACCTAATTTTTAGGTATTGCTCTGCCAATTTTGGCATTATTTCTGAATATTCTGAGGAGTACCTTGGGTTATTTTATGACTTAGCTTATATCTAGTTCTAGATTTTATAGATGAGAAATGCTTTAATGACCATGAATTAGTAGATTTATTTTTCCCCCTCAAGAAAAACATCTTAAAAAATCATTGTTCGGACTGAGATACAAATATTTTTGTGATCCTTACTTTTTCTTATTTTGATTCATTATCCACTCACCCCCACCTCACCTCCTGAGATTTCGTTGCCTTCTCACAAGGATATTTACTTGGCAAAAGCACCCACAAGAGGAGAGGCTAGAAGAGGTAGTCAAGTGATAGGCTTCATTTTGTACCAAGTCATACACAATTTAGTGTTCAGATAACACAAAAAACCCAAACAAACCCAAAATGCAATATAAGTTGTCAAAAAGCTGACACTCTAAATACCAGAAAATATTAACATCTATTGTCAAGACAAATACAAAGTGTGAATCACTCCATCTCCATGACACATTCCCAAACTGCTATACACAGCACAAACTATAGTGTTTGATGGGATCAGGGATAATAGCACTTGAGTTCCTCTCTGAGAATGTAGCATTGATGCTAAAATGGTTCAATTGTCTTGCCTCACACTACAGAACTGCAGAAAATAAATGATTAGGATTTTTTGAGGTCATCTTTGCTAAAAATGAAAGCTGATAAAGAATTATTGTTAATAACTTCAATCAAAGGAAGATAGTTTCATGTTTTTGCATTGTGTTCTTATTGCAAACAAAAATTACATCCACATGTAAAATTTTTGTTTAATTTCTTAGTATCTTATGGAATATTTCCAGCGTGATGTGCCCTTTTTCACCAGTTCAGTTGTTCCCTACTCAATCCTGTATTTTAATTCCCTCTGTTGTCAGGTACCTGATAGGCACATCAGGAATGCTCCTCGTGCTCAGCAGCCATGTCGCTCCTAAACAGAGGAGTCAGAAATGTGTCAAAAAAGGCTAAAATAGAAAAATCTTGCCTGTCTTAAAAGCTTATGAGGAGTTGTTCTTCTTTAGGAAGGCCATCACCTTCAATTTTTCTGGCAGTGCCTCTAGCTGGAGGTCTCCTGTGCTTTGGGGAGAGGGAGAAGCAGCTTCAGTGAGAACTGTAGGAGATGAAAGCCTTTCTCTAAGTCAGCAAATTGTTTCAGTTCCAAGAAGAGAAGTGAGAGATGAGAAGTACCCAGAGTGGTTCCTGAGGTATATTCTAGAACAGAGCAGTATTATTTGGCAATATTGAAGGGAAAAAAAATGGTAAAGAATTGTATGAGGAAATCACTATTACTTTCAGAGAACATTATTCAAAAGAGAAATAAGTACAAGACTGGGAGATTTTTAATTTATCAGGGCTGGGGTAGAAGGTGTGTTTTATTTAACTCATTAAAAAATAAATCCCCATTTTAGTGGGTGTTTTGTGGTTTTATTTCTGTGGAGGGTGCTGTTTTGTTGTGAGTTTTTCCATTTTTCTTAGGGGTTTTTTGGGGGGGAGGAGGCAGGGGGTGGGGTGGGTGTTTGTTTGTTTTTTGAGGTTTTTTGAGGAGGGGTAATATTTTTTAATTGAAGGAAATCATCACAATTCACTCCAGGGAGATTCAGATATAGTAGTAGGAAAATCACTGTGATATTAATCATGCAGTTATTTTATTTATTACTCATATGGAAGAAAGAAATATCATTTCTGCCTGAAATGCTGACTTTATCCCTAACAGTACCAGGTGTACTATTCCTGCCTCTGTAACCAAAAGTCAGATAGAAGAATCTCTGGGAAGGGCTCTTGCCAAGTCCCTGTGGTTACTGAATGCTGAAATGGAGCAGAGGGTACAGAACATCATAAGGCCTGTTGTATTCACTTACCTGGAAAGAAAACAAATTAATTTCAAATCAGAAGAGAGAACAGAGATACTTACACAGATTGCCTGGCATACGGTATGTGCATCTTTGAGATGAAAAGGTCATTGTAAAAGCATTTTCAAAGCAGAAAAGCATGTTTGCTGTGTCTCTGAGGTTAACTGCTATTAAAAAATACAAACAAAAATGTTTTTTTTAATTATGTTCTGGTTTTGGTTGTCTTTGTTATTAGTGTCCCAATTGCCTCCAGCAGTTCATTAAGGAATGTAAATAGTATGCAACTTGTAGTTTGTTCTTTTGACCCCCACATATAAAGCATTTGAAAAGGATGGCAAGTGGCTGATTCTGTTCAGTTTTGTATTTTCACCAACAGGACTGCATCCCTTTTATCCCATCCCTGGTGCCTTTACAGAGTTCTGGGAGTCCAGGAACCTCCAATTGCCATTAGAGAGTGACTTACACAGAGCCCAGCTGAGTGTGCAATTACTACAAAGCCATTTTTCTTAAACTAGTTAACTTGAACACATTTGGTATGCATAAAATTAAAGTAGAAGGGGAAGCAATACAATTATTTGTTTTTGTTTTAAAAACTGAGGTCTGAGGAGAGATGAGTTTTGTACAGTAAGATGTACTTCAGTTCCTTTCCTCAGTGAAAGAACTGGTGCTGCAATTAAAGCCAAAGTCATTACAAGGGCAAATCACAATTTTTTTAAGGAGGAAAGATGCGTATTGGATATGATGGTGCAGTACAGTAGAGTAACTTACCAAGACAATCAATATAAGTCCTGCTGTTGGAAAGGGGTGAATGATGTAGGTTGAAAATTATGGTTGAAAATATGTAGTCTGGAGCAAGACAGTGTTGAAAGCACATTAAAGTGGTCTGTCGATGCAGTCCAATTTCTACCATGACTTCATGTTATTTTTAAACCTTTTTGGCAAAACACAAGATTGTGCAAACTGATGATGATATAAGCAGCGTGTTGGATGATACAGCCTGGAAATGAATACACTAAGAAACCTTCCAATCAAATGCAGTTGTGTCCAGGAGGAAACAATTTGCATTAGAAATGTTGCTGTAGCTTTGCTGCACAGCCTTGGCAGCCCACACTCCCTCTGCTCTGTGTTATCTCATTAACATTATTATTTGGGAGCCAGAGTCAAACACTTGCACTGGGTAATAGTTATGACTACTTGACACAATGTCAGTAAAATGCATTTTTTTTAATACAATTAGAATTTTGACAGGAAAGAGAGGAAGAGGCAGAAAATGAGGAATTAGTTGTTTCCTGTAGCTCTGTCAGTGCACACATTAAGCTTCACTGGTGCGTTTTGCATGATCTCATGGCAGCCTGAGCACTGTCAGATTTAAAGGCAGGATGAGCAAAACAAGGGGTGATGAGTTAGAAATGTTGCTGGTTAAAACAGTAAACCTCTTAAGTTTTATAAAGCACAAGAGTTCTGAGACAGAAGACTGGAATTCTGACCTTCCTGGAGATCTGAGTTTATGAAAATAGAAATTTTAAATAAAACTATTCTGAGTTTTCAGATACAAATTTGTACTCATTAGCCTGGATCCTCTATAAAATAAGAGTGAAACTTTTTATCATCAAAGGGAAGTCAGTGGAAGTAAATTCTAATGGGAATTTAGGGTCATAATAAAATAAAGTGTTGTTTGTTGGGGTTTTTTTTCTCTTTCATAAAAAAAAAGAGAGAGATTCTTTTCTCACTTAAAAGGAAAGAGTCATCCTCAAAGTCCTCCTTTAATATGGAGCTCATATTTCAGAGGTCAATGATCTCTGCATACAGGCAGACATCTGCTACCAGACCTCCATCTGGGACAGATACTGGGGAGGCTAATGTCACTAGGATTAAAAAAAAAAAAAAAAAGGAAAAAATCTAGTTTTTCCTGTGTCATTTTGGAAGGAGGCATTCATTAAGAACTGGTGTGTCTGCTTATCATAATCAAATAATAAATAAGGTTTTCAGCAAAATGCATTTATTCAGCACTACTTTGAGCACTATAAAAATCTCCTCATTTGGTTTTAAAAACAAATAAATTTATTATTTTTTTCTCTCGCTGCTCTTTCATATCTTTATCGTTGCATAATTTGGTGAACTGTTATGCTTTATTTGAGTTATTATACAATTGTGATTCCAACTGAAATAAGAACTCCCAATGGACTTCCTACAGTCCAAATGTGTGGTAAGAAGAGTCCTTACCCTGACTTGTTTGTGTCATAGTTGAAAAGAAGTGGGCAAGGAAATGGAAACACACAGAGATGAAGTTGTTTAAGGAGGGTCACAGAACAAAGAAGTGGCAGAGCAGTTTTCCCTGGCAAGATTTGCTGAGACTGACCCAGTCAGGTGAGGTTGGACTCAGCAGTGTGGGATCTCTCTCTCTGGTTCAGGTAGAGATGTAGTAGAACAAAATAAGCTTGCACAGAGCAAAACACTGACTCATATTAAGTAGATAATACTGAATTCCCTGTCTTGGTTTCTCTGTTCCTCCATTTTTCTTTTTCTTTGTAGGAATCACATATTATTTCCATATGTAAAATTGCTCCATTCATATTAAAAGTTACAAAATGGTTGCAATACGTTGCTTTTAATTCTTGACTGGCACCTCCTGAAATTTGAAGTCATTAGTAATAACCTTATGATATCTCTGCTACCTTATTTTTCTTCTAAGATTGGTGAAAATGGTCTAAAGGTCTCTACCCTGTTCTTTCCTCTAGTGCTTTTGGAAAAGCTCATAGCAAATTACAAGTATTAATATGACACACTTTGTGTGCTCCTCCTCCAGCTGACAAAAAACAAACCAAACACACCTAATTTCTTTATTTCACTGAAAGTTGAAACTGAATTTTGATAGCTAGTAATTTGGTCAATATTGCATCTTGCTAATGATTTATGGAATTAAGTCTGTTTTACTCTTTGGGCTAATGCTGCAATCAATATGTGTGAACTTGTCCATTATCTGTTTGTTCTGTATTATTCAAACTTAAAAGCTGGGTTCTATCAGATAATCTAAACAGAATTCAGTAACTCTGCAATGTTCATTAATCTCCTTCTCTTAACTCCTGTCACTCTCCTGCACTCAGACAGCCTGATTCACCACCTTCCTCTGACATTTCACATCTCTGATGGTGTGCTATGTTTAGACAGTGTCACAGCATCTTCTGCAGATGACGGCAGAAACCTGGGGTTTTGGTGTCTCATGTTAACAGATGTGTATGGCTAGATAGTGATCAGGTTAATTAGAAAGAAGTGAAATAAATCTCAGCTTGAAAGGATCCTATCCCGTTGGAACTGCTGTTGTAGCAGATAGAGCAGGTGAAGCTTGAGTCGAAAAGTCCCTGTAAACGTAGGTTGTGGCAACCCAAAACATTTCATCTCTCAGCAGACAGCAGCCCAGGCTTCAGTCTACAAAACCAAGCTGCTTTTCTGGTTAGTCATAGTTCTTCATACACTGGGAAAAACATGATGGTTAAGATTGAAGTGAATCAGTACACAAAGTTTTGCTTGGAATTGCCCCTTCATGTATGAATTTCTTCTAACATTGATTGGGTCACTGTAAATCCATCAAGCCTTAATAAATTATGGGTGCAGCTATTCAGGTGATGAGTCCAGTCTTCTCCTACTTAAAGAAGTAATGCAATATTCAAATGACAATATTCCCTGAATTCTCATACCCTGTTTTTCCACAGTGATGTTTCAAGAAAATGTGGGAAAATGTGAAGTTCAATAGATGTTGTTTCTCTCCAAAGACTAGCTAAAAATTGTCCTTATCAGAGTCACTCGTTAAAAGATGAAGCCTCTACTGATGAAAAATACTGGGGTAGAAAAGTAATTAAATTTTATTTTTTCTGTGTTCTTGCAAAATTTACCAGTAGCATTTATTTGGTTTATTATATTAATAGTGGCAAATATATAGGGGAAAGGAATAAAATTAAGAAATTTACACATTTTGAAAAAAAAAAGTACAAGTATGCAAAATTAAATATAAAAAGTATACAAAAGCTGTGTTGGATACTTGGTGAAATATCAAGCATATGGGGACAATTTCTGCCATTGGTTATTCTATAAACCAGTGAACTGTAGAGAAGGATCCATTATTGCAGTCTTCAAACAGAGGGACTGTGTATATCTATTGATACTCTTGTATTAGAACAGTACTCTCAGAAGGGTTGCACTGGTACTCCTGAAAGTAGTCAGTGGGACATTTTTGTATAGATTTCACTTTTCACACCAGGAATAACTTGTTTTAAATAACTGGACTCTCCTGCGAGTGTGAAGGTCATGGAACAATTCTGTGGAATCTCTGTAAGGTATAAGCTATTTCTGCATATACACTCTGTGTTCACATGAGGCTCCACTGTGACAGAAACAGTAGCTCATACACGCTCAAGTCAATGGCAACTTGTTTTTGTAGGTGTTGCTGGAGGTATTTGGATGGTAAAGCAAAATACATCCCCTGCACTGCTGTTACCAAGGCACCTGGAAGCCTCTCTGATTTCTGTTCCAGAGCTCCAGCTTTTTGCCTGTGCATTATGCATTTAAATGTTCCCTTTTTTTTTTTTTAATTTTAGTCAGTGCTTTAGGTTAGAAAGTGAAGCAAATTAGCAGGTATTTGTGCTATAGGTAGAACAAAGCATCTGCACAGCTCTATGGAAACCCACAAAAATGACTGAAACTTCATAGCATCGAACTAACATAAGTACATGATCCAACAGACATAACTGACAGCTCTATAATTTTACTTTCCAACACAGTATTCTTGGAACCTCATAAAAATGCAAAATGAATTCTTGCTAACAAATCCATAATGCTATATGTAGTTATATTCTCCTCAATTACCAATGAGAATTTCTTTTCAAGGAGGATTTAAAAGTGGATGGAAAGAGGGTCAAATAACATTTAGTCTTGATAAATGTCACAAAAGTATGTAGGAAAATTGTCATTATAAATCGGATAGATACATTTCAATTTGTACTGTGAAACTCTATTTGGGTTCTCAGGATCAGTGATGTGCAAGTCATTGGAAAATGGGTTGGGGAGTGATTCTTACAGTGACAGAAGTGTATTAAAACCCACTAATATTTCATAATAGTGGCATAAGGGGAAATAATTTACTGTATCTTGTCATATGGCAATACCTTATAACCTAACCAGAAATCAAACACAATCATATTAATCTATATGAGATGTTTATAAGATGGCAGAAATTAAGTCATAGAACAATAATACTAGTTCATAAATCAGTAAATGAGATCAGATAAAGTGGTGAGATTTTGTAAGTGCACATGGAGTGCTTTTGTTCTCTTTACTGGCTTGCAGGCTCTTTTTCTCTATCCCCTTTTAGGATTTTTCTTCTATTGGCTGAATGTTTAGAAGGAGGAATATATAAAATGTAGAATTTATGAGAGCTTTTGACATTTATGGTATCTTTGATTAACAGTTTTATTAGTCTTGTCTGAAAAATAATTCATTATTTTAGCTTTCCTTTGTAGTTCTGTAAAAAGCTGCCATGATGATCAAATAGATCAGGGCATGTAATAAAAGCCATACTGCCAGTAGTAGAACATACTGTCATATAACCATTAAGAGAGTTCTAAGAGCCAAATTGTTGGAACTAAAAGTATTTTTAATGACTTGAAATTGCTTGAAGTGCTTTCTGAGAGTTGAAGGGTGTTGATTTATTTATCTAGTGTACTTACCTAAATTAATTTGGATAGAGTGACTTTGGTTTAATCCTCTTACAAGTGACATTTATGGTAATATTTTAAAATGGCATATAATATAATGTCTGAAGGAAAGAGTTAAATAATACTGGGTTGAGTATTGTCATAAAATAAAAAAAAAAAAGTGAACCAACTGGCCAGAAAAGCATTAAGCAGTGCATCTTACCTGGATTATAGTAATAATTTTTAGAAGTGACTTTGCAGGAAATGCAAAATGTCAGTACTATCTTCTCTCTATCCACTTTTAATTAGTTTTTTAGCACATCAACAGTCAGTAACTCAAGTACATAAGCAGCTGTTTTAAGTAACTTTGTATCATATTTATATGAATGAATTTATTGTAGCATCCTCCTTTTCCACATTGAGAGCAAGAATTTATGATTTCAGAAACCTCACAGAAAGAGGCACCTTCTCACTCTCCATTGTCTGTTCTGGCATGTCCCAAGCCAGTGAACACTTCCAGTGATTGTGTCACTCACAAGTGCAGTTATTATGTCATGCTGTGCCTCATTTCTTTCCATACGTAACCAGGTCAGCATTATCAATGTCTGCCAAAACAGCAGCCCTGTCCTAACTGCAGAAAGTGGGCAATGCCACAGAGCTCTGGAAGCAAAAAGTACTTTTACCTTGCTGGGAGCAAGGAGGGAGAGTTACTTTTACATTCTGTTTTTCTTCATCGGTAAAGTTGAGGGGGTTTTTAGATCAAGGAAGATAAAGAACTGATATATTAAAAAACCCTCTCCCTGGGAGGGAAGTGGTGGTCATTTTTCCTGCAACAGTCCTAGTCTAGAGAAACCTGAGGCACGATGGTTAAGAGGTTGGAGATATATATCCTGCTTACATAAAATTTAACCTACCAGCTTGTTAATCACATACTCAGTAGGAAAAGAAAGATTTCCCAGAAACCCCATATATTTTATAAAATAACTAATATATTTCTGAAATAAAAACCAGGCCAACCTTCAGGCAAGCAAGGCCTCTTGAAGCCTGAAAAAAAAAGAAATTACAATCTTCCAGTAAAAAACAGGTTGTAAACAATTAGAGTAAGTTTATTAATATAACAGTATAAAAGGTTAGTTTGAGAGAAAGCAGCTCCTGTCAGCAAGGAGGCAGGCTAGCCAAGGAATGTGTAGTTTGATGTTCTTGGCTAGTTAGTGGCACCACTGACTTACAGTGTTTTTAGGCCTCTATCATTTATACCTCTCACCTGTATACTTTCACTTGTGCCCCCAAAAATGCTTGAAAATCAATTCTCTGAAATGAATTGAGGAAGTATTGCACTCTCAAAGAATTCCTCCATTTGCCTTTACTTTTCTGGGCTATTTTTAAGGTAGGTCATTGCAGCTTTCAGGGTACGACTCCATGGATAGCTGTGCTGGGACACCTGGCAGGGCAGAGTGCTGTGATAGAGAAGGGAAAGGTGACACCAATTCCCTGCCCAAGAGCTGAGCAGTTAGTGCACATGGAATTTTAAAGGAGATACTGTGCTTTAAAACTGCATCTGAAGTCTATGCTTTCTTTCATATGAAATAAATTACAGTAATTTTTACACTAAAGTACCACCAGCACACATGGGGTGGCACAGCACATGCTGCAGAGAGGGATTTATCCCTTAGCTTTCAGACTAGAATTTCAGCATTGGCATTTAAAAGATTTTCAGAAGTGTCCAAAGGCCCTTAGGGCTTGAACATGTTTAGCAGGGAAGAAGGTAACTGGAGCTCAGGTGCAGTAGAACAAAAGGGTTTGTAAGGAACGAAAAAAATTCAAATTAATTTGGGGTAATGGCCTTACTGCTGCTCAGTGTAAGAGCTTTTCCATGGCAGTAAGCAAGCTAAAAGGGCTCATAATTGTTGTGTACTCGTTACCATAGGTGGCAAAATAAATGATTGCAAGATTTACTGATACACAGCATGTTTGCATCTGTTTGAGGGGGAGAAACAAAAGGGGACCAAATCTCCTAATACAAGAAGAGCAAGAACAAATCTGAAAAGCAGTCCTTCAGTCCTCATCCCTTTTCATAAACTCACTTCTATTATATGTAACCAAGTTGATGGAATAGATTTGAAACCTCTGTAAGACATCTTGCTAGTAAGACAATACTTTCTTTTTCCTTTGTAATGGTTTAGAGATTGTTGTGGTTTGTGATTGGTTTGGGGTGCTTTTTTTGCCATTTAATAGTTAACAAAACCTTGATGCTGGCTATTGTGTACCCTGCTTTGGGTCCCTCACTCAGCCCAGTGTATGATGCTGCCTGAAGGTGGGCAACACAAGCTGGCAGCTTGTTTTGAGCAGAGGTGCCAGCATTGCCCAGGATGCTCCTGTGCCTTCAGTGGCAAGTGAGGGTTTTGCCTCGACTCTGCCTGGCAGGCCTTGGCAGGAATTCTGTTCCTCTCTGTTCCCATGAGGAATGCTTTCTCTCTAAGCATCTCACCTTTCCCCTGTCGAGGTGCAAGCTGTGATAATGAGGGCACAGTTCACCCTCTCAAAACAGGCCACAGCAAAGCTCACTTACTGGTTAATCTGAGCAAACACAGCGAGCTCCTCTAATCACACAAGTCTTTGGTTTAGAGTATAAAAGCAGATGTGAGAATAACGCAATTTAATTTACTACATCATCAAAGGTGAATGCAAGTCCATCCTTAATAAGCAATTTCATTTAATCTGTCATAAAATCCTGGCTATTGTGGCATTTCTCTTTCCTTGGCATTGATTTTCAGTTAGAGGTTCCCATCCATTAATTTGCCTGAGGAAAGAGGGAACTCAATTCCTCCATGGGATAAAAACTGATCTGTTTCGTTTTCAAGTATTCTCTGCAAGGTCCATATTCATGGATCAAATTCATCAATATTTCTTACTTGCCTTACCTTATGACATCAGTTTTTTCCCACCTTAAAACTTGCAGTAAGATTTTATAGACGTAATTCCTTCAGAATTTTAACGATATTTGACATAGATGTTGAACCTGTTATTGTGCTCAATTCCAAAAAGTCACTTTAATAATAACCTGTTCACTTTTAAGAAAAGGTTCACTAAAAAGGAATAGACTTGTTATAACCTGAGTTTAAGTGTATTTTTCCCAGCATGCTACTTACTGACTTAACATTCAATACCAAATGCAACTATAAATTATCCTGGAAGAATCAGGTATCAGGACCACTTAAAAGTTTCTCCCATTAGTGAATTTTAAGCTTTACTAACTACTATATATTGGCAATGAAATTGGTAGTGCACCTTCTTGTTTTATTAATTGCAGAGTAATAATCTTCATATAGAAGCAAAGAATTATATAGCTATTGGCTCTTACACGACACTAATATAACTTATTTTGATGGTTCAGTATTGTGCTTCATACAGAGCTCCAGAAGAAACACTCAAGAGTTGTTGATTTTTTTTTTTTACTGTGAAATTTTGCAGAAGGTTTCTTCAAGGAAAGATACAGACCTTAATGCATAAATTTTTGTAGAATGACTGACAAAGTTGAAACTTCATTTCAAAAAAGCACTGGGCTTTGTTTAACTCTGTATTTTTAGTATCCAGAGTTACTGAACCAGACTTTACTTAATTAATAACTATAGGATGTGAGGCAGTTCCAGTGCTGCTTTTTCTATTAACTTGCAATTTCCTTTAGGAAATGAATAAACTGGGGAGGGGGGAGGCATGGCTGCTGAGAATAAATGTGGTACCACTGTAAGTTGCCAAATTTGTTTGAATGAGTTAAAAAACATGGTTTATAAATTGAGTAAGTTTAATTCTGTAACACATGCAACATGTTTTGTAGGAAGAACAAAAGCAGAATTCTTAAGATGAATAAGAACTGAGACTAGGACAGCCAAGAGATTATTTTAAATGGTCATTAAAAGGCTATTCTGATATCAAAATTCACTTGGTAGTTTGTCACTCTCAGAGCCACATGCACGTATGATGTTGAGACGTATTTCAAATATAATTCAGTCTTTACAATGTAAACTCTACTGTTTCCATTGAACTTACATTTTGTCATTGAAAGCAGCATCTGGAGGGCTCCAGCTGATAACAGTTTTGTAAGACTTGATCTACACAAGAGTTACCTTTGTTTGGAACTGACATAGAAAACTACCATGGAAGCGTAAAGTGCTGAAGGCTGTGGCTATTTCCTGAGAGTTGTTTGGAACTAGAGAAATTCAATCTTTCCAAATATTTTCCACATGAATGAAGAAGGGCAATACTGATATTTGATGCTATTTAATGAATAACTTAGTCAAAGCTGTACCCATTAAATTCAGGATACTTATATTTTCAATCTGTGTTTTTTTACATGCTCTAGTTTCAGGAGGCCATCACTTATTTATAGGGAGGTTTTGTAGTTAAGTCATTCAATTAATTGTAGGGCTCTTAATTGAAACACCTTGTTTTCAATTGTTATCCATTAAGAGTATCACTGAAGCAGCCATGCTATGTGTTTGAACACCTTAAACACTGTAAAAGTTTCTGTTTTCTCAAAGTAAATATTGCAGGATATACAGTTATTCCCAATCTTGGTATTTTTAGGTATATTAGAATAGGGAAGAACCATTCTTCTGTTCCTACAGAAACTTCTATTGAATGTGTACAGTGAGTTTGCCACACATACTCCTTATTGTCTGTGTTTATAGTGCACATGCAGTAAAGATGATTATTGAGGCAGCTATCAGAAATAAAACTCAGGAACATACTAATCTCACATTTGCTGTAGTAGTTAATTGAATGTTAGTGCACTTCTCATCTGAGAATCTCACCTACATAAGACAGGTGAACACAGGGCAATAAGCTCTGAATCTATAGTATCTCCTGTGGGATAAACCACAGAATGAGTCTCACTGCAGTTTGTCATTTAATTTGTGCTCATTGGGGAATCAGCCCTGCTCCCCATTTTTGGTTATTAGACACCTATGGTCAGTGCCTGTGTTTATAGTCTTTAACATCCTACATTCATCATTCATGTGGGTACCAGTTTAGAACATTTATCTTTTGTTTAATTTAAGCTGTGTATAAGCATCTACTCATGTACCTGAAATTATTCCTTGTTCTTGATTAACACATGCTCGTGAGTTCATCTGAATGTGTCTTGTTATTAAGCTTCTTTATTAAAGTCATCTTTTAATTTCCTGAGTTAATTAAAGATTTCTGTTATTTTTACAATCTCCCTGGTTGTGTGATGGCAAGTCTAGTATGTTCTACTCTTTGGTTTCTTGTAATTTATCATGCTGACAATGGAGTTGTTGAATTTTTACTTCATAGTTAGTTATTAGTAATGAGTGACTGAAACAAATGATGTTATAATAGCTAACATATATTTGTAAGTGATATTAAAGTACTATCTTTACTTCAAGCTGTATATAAGCTTTGACAGAAAGGTGACATTCTAGCATTTTAGTCTTTGTCAAGGATGCAGTTTAATTATGTTGGTTTAAATTTAATTTTGCTTAGTTCTACAGAGTTGACTCTATTTTTTAATGTCTATTCTTTGATTTCTGTGTTCTGCACTTAATCTGGACTAGTGCAAGACCAATCCTTCCTCACAGATTTTTGGGCCTTGTGATATAGCTTACTAAAATTTTGGATATTTGGAATTTTTAGAGGGATTGTAATGACCAACTATACAATCTTTTTGCCTTAATTCTTCCAAATTCAGAAAACCTGGGCACGTAAAAATCTTTCCCTAATCATTATGTGCTGCAGAGGTGTTGATGGCATTGGATGCCTGTGCATACTGAAAGTTATAGTACCATCCAAAAAAAATAGGACATGCTATAAAAAATCCCATTTATCAAATGCAACCCAGACCATGAAAAAGGTTCCTGCTAGATGAAATTATAAACTCTGGGAATTTTACAATTTTTTATTTTTCAGCATAATCCTGTGCCATGTGCTCTGGGATGGCCCTGCTTGAGCAGAGGAGTTGTATCAGCTGACCCACTGTGGCCCCTTCCAACCATACCCATCCTCTGATTATGCAGTTGAATTAACAGAAACTGAGCCTCTGGCTTTAGATCTACAGATGAAAAAAAACTTAGAGAAAACATTTCACATTCCTAAATTCTTTTTCTACAATGTGTGATGTACTCAGAGTGCGTAGTTTTGTGATGTCAGTCGGAGTTATGCTTTCTTCAGCATGACTTGCATAAGCTGTGACATTCAGGAATAATGTGGCCTTCCTAAAGTGATATTCATTGAATGTTTTCATCTTTTATATGTGTGTGAGCGAGGGTTTGGGAGGACTGCATTACTCATAAATGAGCAATAAATGAGTTATAGATCACACCAAACAACCATCAATAAAAGCTCTGTAGATCACATTGCCATACATTATGCATATGCCACATGTTCCACAGCACAAAAAATAGAAATTAAAAACTGTGCTTTGGGTTTAGTTCTCATATTCTTAGATTATAAAGCCAATTCCTTCATCTGTATCAGTGTAAATGTGAAGACCCAAAGCAGGTGCTGTGTATCTCAGTGGAATGCTGTGAATCTCCCAGTTGAATCCAACCCTTGAATTCCCAGCTTCCAGGACCATTGGAGAGCAGGCCCAAAGCACTCAGTGGTGTTCAATGAAATATCAAGTGTATGTCTCATGAGCTTTTAGATAAATTCCAGATCTTGAGAACAGAAAACTGGTCTTGGCATTTAGAGTTAGGAAAAACTGTTAAAAAATGTATTTAGATATTTTAAAATAGGACTGTCTCCCAAAGAGTTTTTTTTGTCTCTTAAGTATAGGACAGGTTAACAGAGGTGTGCCATGTATTATATCTGACACAACAGCTGTGATAAAGCTCTGTGTGGGAGACAGGAGAACGTTAAAAATTTGCATGTACATGGTAATGGGAAGGAAAGACAGTGATAGATGCCATATTGAAGAACTCTGGTAACAAGTTTTTCGATGATTTGATGAGTTTACTTTCAGATGAATCTGGAAAATTGCAAAGACAAGATGTCTCATGTTATCCAATCTGTTGCAATCAACATGACATGGATGTGGTCTAGCAAAACTGGATCTTGAGAGAGATCACTGAGTCAGAGAAAAGTAGAACTGCAGAGGAAGGTTAGAGCTCTGATTTGTGGCCCTGCTTTCTCCCTTCATAGATGTTTTTTTCAACAATGATCCTGAGCAGCTCTGAGAAACTATATAGTAGAGATCTAATTACATGCAAGAGCTGTCCAGAAAATAGTTCTAACAATTAGAGAATTAAAACAAAAATAAAGTGTTTTGAACATGAGTGTCATAATGTTCCCTTTCTGAAATACTGGTGGAAAGCATAAACTAGCACCACCAAAATATCAGTGCCAAATCAAGATGAGTATCTCTCTCTAAAATCATACATGCCAAGTTGTGTGGATTCTGTCGTGCTTCCTGCTCAAGTGCTGAGCTGCTGAAAAGCACTCACTTCCACATATGTATTTTGTGCAGATGGTCCAGTATTTGTGGTCATCACAGAAAATCTTTTTAGTTGTGGATTAACAGGAATGTAAGTAATACCTGTAATTTTCAATCGTTACAGTCAGGTACTGCACAGAATGGGGAAGGATGAGAAATAGATATGACGGCAGAACTGGAATGCCTCACAGTAGCTGTAACTCCTTCCATGTGACTGAGTGGCACCCTTGATCTGCTCCTGTGTGGTAAAAATGAATACTGCCTTCTGACACGTGTCAGTAAGTTATCTGCCTGTAAGAACAGCAAGGATGGTTTCCCTTTGTGCTAGAAATTGCTCTTAAGCATGGCCTGTAACCGTGTCTGTCATGGCTGTGAGCAGCCCATAACGAAAGAGCTCAAGGGTGTGCACCAAGTCTTGGTGAGCATTTGTGGTGCATAACAACATGCTGGGAATGGGATATATATGGAAAGATAGAGTGCCTTAAGTATGTACTATGCATGTTATAAGAAATAAAGGTACCCTTATTACATTGGCACGCTGCAGTGAGGATGCTCCCCAAGATGGGGTGAGGCACCAGGCTTTTAGGGAGGTTGGTTACCATTCTTGAAGCTGTTGAGAAACTCCTGTGGTCACTGCAGAGTGTACAAAGTGCTACAGTGTAGAACCAGGTTGTAAATAACATTAAAGGAAACAAACTAGTAAACTAATTGATTAAGAATCAAAAACATGAAAGGATTTTCTAGCAGGTGACCGCTGGTGTTCTGGAAGTCCAGGATATTTGCAAATTCACAGAATAATGTGCCTTTCTTTTGGGGTAAAAAAAAATACACCCTTTTTTTATCTGAGGAAGTAATTTTAGTTTTAAAGATTGTGTATTGCTTTCATCATAGGACTGTATGGTCTTCACTATCCTCACTCCTTAGAGCTCTGGAATACACAACTCTAAGTGTTTTTAAAGCACCTGACACCTCATGGAAGTGCCTGCAATCTTTAAAGCTTTCTCATAATAACAATGACTCAATTAGTGATCCAGTGATCCACAATCTCGACAGTGAGTCACTTGTCCTTTTCTAATTACTTTCTGTATATTGAGAGAAGTCAAATATTTACAGCAGAGCACAGTGGTAACAGGAGGCCCTTACCAGCCTTTGCTACTTCACAACAAATGCCTGAGTTCTGTTGTTGAACAGGGGTTTGTTTACAGATGGTTAATTAGGAACCTAACTGAATCTTTTAGAAGGACAGATGCAAATTGATTAACATCTCTATCATCTACATGAGTAGCCTTTAATAAGAAGCTCTTACAAGAAAAAATAAAGTGATATAACCAATTAAAATCTTCAGCTTGCTCAGCAGTTCACAGAAAATTAGGAAACTCTCATGACCAAAACCAGGCAAACTGGAGAAAAATTATGACTATACAAAGAGTCTTTTAATATGCACATTAAAAATTGTTTTAAATATATAAAGAAAATGTGAAAATAAATCTCAATAACATAAAGATCAAATGGGTGAAATATAATGATCCAAAATAAGTTTGTCCTTATGTGTTCAGATCCTTCCTATAACTGAAGATTAAACAAAGATAATTTTTTCTTAAATTAAGAAAAATATTCATCTATCTTTTAAGTTACATTATTTGTGGTAAATTCATAGAAGTTTGAATAAGGACAAAACCAATTGGAATGTGAAGGACAAAGATTGCTTAAGTAAAGAGTGCTAGCTGATAAACAGACCAAAAAAGATAGTGTTTGGAATTGCAAATTTCTACACTAGGTGATTCTGCAAAAACAAGGACTTTACAACAATCAGAACTGGAAGTCATCCAGAAATGTCACAGCAGAAGAGTCAGAGACAAGGGAACTGGAGAGAGTAGAAACCATTCCGGCAATTTATGATCAAAGAGAACTAAAAGACATCTATTAAATTCTTAAATATATTGATGGTTCTAGAACCTTTTAGTGCTACTCATTTCAATAGACATTTGGGGAATTATGAGAAATTGCTGTGTCTGGGACTGAGGAAGTTTTCAAGAAGATTTCTCTTTCAAGGTCTTTGATGTAGCTTTTATTATTCTTAAATTTTTGCTCTGATGTAATATTCCAGAGATTTCTGATAGCACAATTAGAAATAATGGTATGGGGTTTGTGTATGTAGCCAATCAGCATATATGTATAAATGCATAATTTATTTTCTTTACATCATGTGTCATGTCTACATGGAATACAGCAAGAAAAAGCTAAGAATTTTTTTTTAAAAAGCAAGCAGCCAAAAACCCTTAGAAAAAACTAAGCTGCAGCTACTGAAAGTCACCTTAAGTCAATGTGGCCTTAAATGGAACTTATTCAATTAAGCTGGGGAGTAGGAGGCAGTCAGATTTCTTGCTGGCTGTTGTAATCCCTGCAGTGCCCCCATCCAGAGAATTTCCTGTGCTTTGGCCAGGTTAGGGGCAGCTATCTGTAACTTTCCCTGCATGGAGAAAGTATGACCTCCTTCACAGGCACAGGGTCTGTTAAGTTGTTCTGAGCATCCACAGAAAAATAACTGCCATCTAAAGACAGGTTCTATGTTCTCTGGACCCTTAACCCTCCTGTAACTGCTGTACTTAACCACAGCACTTTCCTCTCTGCACATTGGTCCATCAGGACATGTGCCATGATTTAATTGCATTCTCTCTATTCAGTCCCACACAGTCACTTCCCAATTGTGCCTCTATCTTCATAAAACATGCCTGCTTTGTCTGTTACCTTTTTTTTACAGACTATCTTATGCCACACACTTCTCACACTTAAAATGTTTTATAGATATTTTGAAATTTATTATTATCTTCAGCAAACCATTGCAGAGAGCACAAATCACCACAACTAAAACTTTTAACTGACTTTTTGGTTGTGCTCTTTTGTTTAATGCTTTCCTCACTGTGGTGGTATTGTGTACTACAATAGATGCCAGTGGCACATGCAGTTCCATGGTTCTGTATATTCTTATGGAAATCTAATTGTGCTCTGATTGCATCACTGTATTTTAAACCAGATTTGTTTTACAATAATGAAAGACAGGAATCCTTAATGTTACCTGAGTCAAGGCCAAGTTTTAAATTAAATTGTAAGCCCTGGATAGGACTGGTATTAGGAAAAAAATGTAATTGTCCCACACCCCGAAGATAGCTGAGAAGTTTCTAAAAGATTTGGGCAAAATTGTCCTAGTTAAATAGAAAGGCAGTATAAGAAGATAAAGGAGATTATGAGCACATGACAGTAAATTAAGAATGAAAACAGCTTTAGAATTTTAATTGTAATTATCAGAAATTGTGACTATAGCTATCTATCTTGAACTTAGCCATGTGTTAAAATATTACTATCATTTTATCCTTTATGAGGACTTCTCTGTAAATGGAGACAGAAAGGCCTCAGACAAAGAATACTTCCAGCATTCATATGATGCCTTCATTATATAATAAAATTCCTTCTAATTTCCTTTCATAGCCTTAGATACAGTTTTAATTTTCATGTGTTATAACAAGCCAGGTGTCACTTGCTTAAATTCTATTCTTGTCCTGTTACCTGTCTATGGTTGTTTAATTGTAGCAAGAGGGAGAGGTGGTTGAAGTACCAGGCACGGGTTGGGCTCAGGGACATCACCTGCCCCTTCCCACTGGCACTGGCTGTGGTGCTGCCAAGTCACCAGCAGTGCTGGCTGTGCCCTCTGCCCTCTGCCCTGGGTGTGCACTCAGGTCAGGGATCCTGCATGGCTCAAATCCCACCATCTTCACTGGAACTGGGATTCAAAGTTCTGCTCCTCTACCATGAGTAACAAAGAAAGCAGCAAGTCTGAAACTTCTGGTTAAGAAATGACCAGGCACTGAAAGATGCTTTCTGAGTGACGCATGGGCTTCACAAAGTCTACTAAGAATGAAGAATGGTTTAATTGCTAACGAGGCTGGGACTGACATTTAGTAACCACTGCTGGGTTAGTGCTGCTGATCTAACCACAGGAATTAGCAGTGGGTTCCTGTTTTTCACTGTGGCTGAACAGGGAAATACTGATTTGAGTGGCTGCCCACAGGAGGGAGGAAATGAAACAGGCAGGAGTTCAGTGCTGAATGAGTGCAGTGTGTGTCATTTTATGGATGGCTGGTGCTGTGATACACTCTCTTCTAAGACCTGTGGAAATGCTGTCTTGTAGTTACTCCTGAAAGCAAAGAACCAGAAAGGAATTGTATGCAGTGGATAAGTTACCGTGGGATGCAGCACTAATGCAGCGCTGTAGTTACAGCCCAGGGTAATAAAGAAGTGTTTGTTTGGAATATTTTACAAAGCTTGGTTTCTATAGTAACAATCATCCCGAATACTTTCAGCTTCAGAAATAACATCTGCTTGGTGACTGATCTCAAATCTCAACCCTTGTTGAAGTAAATAAGATCCTTCTCTTTCTTACTGTGTCAGTCAGTGGCGCTTGATACAGGGCATTTATTTCCATAGAAAGAGCACCCTAAGACTGGGAAAGGTGTTGGGAAGGGGTGGGAAAAGGGAAGAGGAATCAGAAAATAATGGTAAAATGTGCCATTTGATGCTTTGGCCTTTAGTCACTGCTAAAATAGATCCAAGTTTACATGCAGTGCAAAAGTAAATGTGTTATACCATTCTGTTGACAGAAGAACAGGACAAACATTACTCTGCTTTAATCTTGGCAGTGGTTTAAACTTTATGTATAAAGTGAGGAGAAGAGTGATCATTTGGTTAGATATGAAAAATACATGAAATGGAGTACAAATCTTCATGGAATGCAAGAATTTGATGCAAACTCCAACGAAAAGTTCACTAATTTGTGAATTTTCAAGGAAACTTTAAAAAATGTGGTCAGTCTGCTCTGAAAATGGTATATCTCTCAAAGAAAAGATGTTAAAAGCATCATCACTGCTGCTAAATTTTGCAATGTAAAATTTAAAGTGAGAACATTTCCTGAAGCAAAATCACAAGTACTTTCATGCAATGAGGATGAGACAATAGAATTCAGTGTGAATAATGATTTGTGGTGGTGGTGACTGAGCACTATCTTATTGAAGAGAATAATAAATATGACATAATTGGAAGTTCTCTAAAAAAATTATTCCATCAGATATGTTGAGCTAACATAAATAACAAGAATAAATAATTTCATTCTTGCAAGTAATCCTGTTTGCTTTGATGCAAAGTTTCTCCAAGTGCTGATTCTCATGTGTCTAATTATTTGTCAGATTAGATCCTGTAAGTTGCATTTTTTTGTGCATTTTCAGTGGTGTTCCCAATATGAGCACTGTAAGTACTAACAGTCTTGATGGGGAGCATCTTAGAAAGCCACTAAGTGCTAATACTTGAGCTTGAGTTTTTTGCAGGATTTTTCAAGGACGCTATAAAGAAATTAATAATATAGTGCCAGATTTGCAGCCCATATAAATCAACATAGTTCTGCTGCTACTCGAGTGCTGTGCTGATTTAAGCAGCTGATATTTAAGACTTGACTTAATTCGTAAGATTCAAGTGAAAACTGTACTCAATTATGCTTTCACCTTGGTGAATGAGCAGAGTAGGTGATGGAGGTCCTCAAGAGAGGAGAGTGAGAGGCAGATCTTACAACAACCTAGGAAAGGTCTGGTTTGTGCTTTCCCACGCCTGCCAACCTGCCCTCTGCCATTCCATCTCCTTGGCAGCACCTGCTGCCAAAACACTTTAACACGTGCTGCTCCTGCCACTGTGTAATCCAGCACAACTGGGTTCCCTTTTGCTGCCATCTCACACCTTCCCCTTAGGGAAGAAAAGTCTTTCATTGTTTCTTCCCACTGCTGGAGCAGCTTTGATCTGATTCACAATGCTCACACTCAGGCACTAGGGTTAAAGCTTCTACAGACTTAAAAACCTTAAATAAAGGATCATTTGTTTCAGGATGTTTTTGGCTCTGGTGTGCAGACTTTACAGCTGTCCTTGGGCCATGGCAAGGACAATGAAAATAAAAGCTATGTCATGCTTTCAGATGCTCGGTTCGTGTCCTCCCTACATCCAGTAGGCTGTGATCTGTGTAAGTTGTCATGATAGAAAGTAATTTGTTATTCTGGTGCCATTAACATTTTTTCCTGCATTAAGAATATTGCCAAGTTTGCACTTTAATCCCTTCTGCTGACAGCTAGTTTTCACAACGTGCCTTGATTTAGTTCTCCTTTTTATTATTACAATTCAAGTATAAATGTTTTAATTCATCATTCACTAGCATCCTGCTTGTGGCCAGGAGGTTAAAAGAGAACTTGAAAAGGCATTGCAGAGGATAAGTTCACTAACATGTATTTTGGATGACATATCGTGTACTATATTTTCTTTCCAATTTTGCAAGAAATGCAAAATGCAGCACAATAATTTCAGGACATTTGCCTCTCGTAACCCTCAAGTCTGGCAGATATCTCCTAAATGATGATCAGACCTTATCTTTTATGACTCTGAGTTGCTGGAGAGCTACAGAAATAAGATCTCAGAGGTCACAAAAGGTAACTGTTGGTCAGAACTTCTGACTTCTGTCCGAGTTGCATTGTCACAATGACAGATTGAAGCTTTATACTCCACCCCAAGTGAAGGACAGCCCTTTTGGGCTCCTCATGGAAATTTCAAAAGTCTGCAGCTGAGTCAGTTTAATTGTTCCCAATGAAAACAACCTGTACTGTGCTCATCCTTAGCTCAACATTACCCTGCTTGTCACCATGGCCACACTGTTAGCCTCTAAGTGAGGCAGCATTTAAGCTGTGCCTTCTACTTTGTCTTTCCCAACCCTGGAAAGTCAGTAGTGGCTCTGGAGGCCCCATGTCTTCTTCTGCCAGGAAGTCTGGGGTAGAGTTAACTCACTGTGCTCTATGGTAGTGATTATCTGGTCTAAATGATCAGCCCAAGCTCAAATAGTGATGGGCTGTCAATCATTTGTCCCCAGTGAAATGTGAGGTTTTGTAGACGAGCCATTAAGGTTAAATTGTGAAGGAATAACAGAAATCTCTGCTTCTTGTTCCTAATGCTTGGAGATGCAACACGTACGCCCATCTGCGAAACGAATGCCCATTAGCATCACTCACTGCACAGCACCACTCTGACTAACAGAATGGCAATCAGAAGAATTTACAGCAAAGTACCTGGGGATACATGACACTTGGTAAACGCCACTGATATGGGGGCTCAGGGGCTTATCCCAACAGGTCTACCTAGCTGCTGCCAAGATAAATTTCTTTTCACAAACTGTATGCTGGCATTACCAGGCTCTAATCAGACTGATACAGCTTAATAGGGGAATACTCTGGAGGCTCTGGGGGATATCTCTGGCAGTAATCCAGTACAACCACTGCACGCACCATCCACTGTAAGTTACATTCAATACTTTCCACATTAACCTGAAATTACCCTCATTAGTAGGGAAGATATATTAGTAAAGTACACGCAAGTTTATTTAACTGTATAAAGAGATAGGAGACTGCATACATGGGCACACAGACAAAGAAATGCAATGTGCCTTGCAGCCACCTGATGTTTTGACTGAACTTCAATGTCTTATGTTCTGTTCAGCCACTTGTGAAAATCAAGAAAATTCCAGGATAGTTCACAATGATGTCACAGGGCAAAAAAAGCAACCTCTGGGCAGGAGGATAAAAAAACAGCTGAGTAGGGAACCTGACTAGGAGTTCCTTCTGGAAATCCCATTGAAAATAAATGCATCTGCAGGTGTTTCTCCTAGCTTTGTCTTAATAAATCAGTTTTAATAAAAATGTCAGTTCCTAACTCTCTGCTAATGAAATGCTCTATGACATAGCATTAGGTTTTGAAATGAAGTCTCTTACTGAGGTTAACTGAGAGTAACTCTGTTGCAAATAAATATAGTTCTTATAATAAAAATATGACTCTTCTGAGCATAAACACTTTAAGAGTAATACATAAATTTAACATCAGTACAGAAATAACAACCACATTCTACTCAGAAAAGATTGCAAAAAAGAATGTAGCCTATCATTGTTATAGCTGAGATAGGGAAGCAAGACAATAAACTGAAGGATAACAATGTGGTTTGTGTGCTGGGGCCATAATCACAGCTTGGTAATCATAATGTATTCTACTTATTGTTCATTTCCACTGTTTTTCTTAGGAAAAATAATGTTCCAATATATTTTAAGTTTTCCATTTCTATTTTGCAACAAGGAAATTAATGATTTATATTATGCAAAAACAATAGGGCAGAAGTACAATGGAAAGATAATTCATTGTTAAAAATATCTAATAGGAACTGTTAGTATAATTTTGGTCTGGTTGCATTTTATTATCAGTAAGCCTGTTGATCTCAGCTCCATTAGACAAGTTTTCCAGAAATCCTGTTCATTCTGAAGGTTAAGTAGACTTGGTAGAGTCCTCTCAGTATGTGGGTGCAGTGGATGACTTGGTGTGGTAGTTTTGGCTTTAGTTTCAGCCAGGCCTCAAATCAGCAGGCCCAAAGGATGTGACATAGATTAGAAGGGACAAGCATCACCTGACTTAAGCAACCAAAGAGGTATTTCATATCATCTGACATCATCAAGAAGTATCAAGAAGTATAAAAAAGAGAGGGAAGTGGAGCTTCTCTCTGTTTTGGTCTTTGCCTCAGCCCCTGAGGCCGCCCTGCCCTGCCCTGCCCTGCCCTGCCGAGATCAGGCCTTGCTGCCATTCCCGCTCTGTTATCCAGGGAGGGGAACACCTTCTTGTTAATTTTTCTTCTCTCTTGCTGGGAGTTTTCTCTGGAAGAGTTTTTGGGAGGTTTTGTGGGGTTTGGGTGGTTGGACTCTGTATTATTTGGTTGTGTGACTCAGTAGTTATTGTTGTTAGTTTGTTTTTTCTCACATTTATATATATATATATGTATTATATCATATTCTGTTTTTAATTGTCTTTCTTTTGTATAATATGAGAAGCTTGTTATGTCAGGTTTTGGGTTGGTTATTTTTTCCCCTCTCTCCTCTTCCCTTGGTCTGGGGAGACTCTTTCCCTCTGTGTTGGGCATTGGCATTTTGCCAGCTCAGTGTAACACACTTGGTCAGTCACAGGAGGAAGGCAGTGACCTCAAGTCCCTTTCAGTATATTTAGAATTATGAGATATGCCTAAATGTTCACCAGCTTTTACTGCTGTGGGTGTTGTGCTTTTGTACTTCGCATAGGTTAGTGGGGCCTCATTAGCCAAAGTTAGAAATCACTGAGAAATCCTCAGGCAGGAGAAGGTGCAGTGCTAGAAACCCAAAGCGCTGAGGACTGTTCTTGCAGGTTTAAATGAGGTGAATCTTTCCACTCACTAATTGCAAAAAAGGAACCTTGTGGGA
This sequence comes from Pithys albifrons albifrons, assembly GCF_047495875.1. Taxonomy (NCBI): domain Eukaryota; kingdom Metazoa; phylum Chordata; class Aves; order Passeriformes; family Thamnophilidae; genus Pithys; species Pithys albifrons. The sequence continues at coordinate 8,162,058 of NC_092466.1, read as the reverse complement.
TGTATTAAATGAAAATCTTCAGTAGATGCTTAGAATTTCTGTAAAATTTTAGGCTAATATGAAGAACTGGTGTTTCCTATGCCATCCACAAAACAATGTTTTGCTCATTTGCTCATTTATTCTGTTGCAGTGCATTTATTCTGTTTCCTGAAGTGCATTTCTCCTGGAAAAAAAAAAAAAAAAAAAAAAGATGTTTAGAGTGAAAGCTTTTTTTTCCATGTTGTACTGTCATTAAGGCTCATTACTCACTGAATAAATCTGTGGAGAAAATTGTCAAAACTTCTGAGTGGGTGGGAAGCTCATACTCAAAGGTATGTTAATGAGCATTAATTCATTAGTTCACCCAATACTTAGAATAGTAATGCAGTGTAGCACTGCCAGTCTCTGAAAACAGCAGTGCTGTTGGCAGTCTTTGTTTCTGTCTGAGGCTTTGCCTCTTCTTCACCACTCTGGAAGAGCCAGGGTGTCCTTAGGGCAGCAGCAGGTGCTGGGAAGGTGGTGAGTTTTGGCTGGGAGTGCCAGACAGCATTTCTGCTTTCCTCTGACCTTACTGCTGGCTTGGATTCTCTTGGCAAATGACAATGGAAAAAATCAGGTGGGGGTAGGATGGAGGTCAACTACAGGCGCCATCTCTGTCTCTTGGCAGGATTGCTGTCCTAGGGACGTTTGAAGTTCTTCAAGAAAATGGTAAAAAAACCTCCACCAAATTACATCAGCAGAATTCTGTTGAGACCTTGGATATTCTTTTCGTCCTTAACACTGCTGAAAATTCTGCCTTTACTGCACCAAAAACAGTCAGAGCAATCACAGCATTTGACTCTTCATCTTTAATTAAAGGTCAGAGTATTCCACCTCAAACACACATTCAGTAAAAGCAGAATAGGAGAACAAGGATTTGCCCTCTTACCACAAAGAACAGAGTTAATCTCTGCTTTCAGCTGTGTTTTAAAAGGAAGTGGACACAACTGTGTTGTAAAACCTAATTTGATAAGGATGTTTTGAAAACATCTATCTAGATTGAGTTCTACATCCAGGTCAGCTCCCAGTGAGTCATGGCTGGGTGTAGAGGAGACCAGGATGTGCCTGGCAGGTGGAGGAGACCTTCTGCTCCTGGGAAATTTTTAATACTGTTAGTAAGATCAACAGGGGTTTGATGCTTTTGCATTTGCATCTGAACATGCAAGATACAGGCATCTGAATTTGACCAAAATCCACCTTAGATACTCAAGATATGAGTACTTGTGATATAACAGTGTAAATTTTGTTTTCTGCTTTTCTATATCCTTTACTTCTTCAAGGGGACACAGTCTTATTTCTTTCCTTCTTTCCTCCCTCTGAAGTGTTGCACATTAAACTCCAGAAAGTGGCTGTTTATGTTCTGAGCCTGGTACTAATCCTGCCACAAAAACAGAGTTGATTGTTTATTTGCCAAGTCATTTAGCTTAGTTTATTTGGAATTCACCCTATTAATGATGTTTCAATAACACGATTAAAAACTAAATTTAAAATCTATTATTAAAACAAAAAGTACAAATTGAACTGTTTTTTAAGAAAAGGTGAAGTTTTATTTATAATGAATTCTTGCAAGTAGTACTAAGACCATTTTAGTTAGGAAACATTACAGTGATTAATGCATAGTTATTTGCATTTTAATACTTGATTTATATATCAGATGTGTATTTGTGCACACTGTCAAACTTTATTCTCTTCTTGTCAAAATACTTATTACTTCTGACAGGTGCAACATGCTCACATTAATCCTTAATTCCTTGATTCAATTTTCTAATTGCTTTTTTGGCATGAGTTTGGAGCCATTTAGTCTTACACGAACTATTTGTCTTACGGTATAATAATGCACTTTTAAAAATTGGATGCACCTAACTTAGAATGTTGAAAAAAAATATATATAGAGGGATATTACTTAGTACTGAAAATCAAAAGTTTTATAGCACTTCTGAGAGACACCACTTCTTGGAACACAGATAGAGCCAAATCGCTTTACACTTTTCATCTTCCCACATTCACAGTATTAAATATTTTCAGGAATACAAATTGATGCAAAAGTTTCAGTGCATTTTGCTCAAGGAGACACTGAGCACTTACAGCAGCACCAGGAGCATCCCCCGAATCCTTGTTGTGTTCTCCTGCTCTTCTCACCTCTGCAGGCCATGCTTTGTTACCCGTCCTGCCCTCCAAGGGCCACAGAATTCCCACTGCTTTGTTCCCTGTCCTGCCCTCCAAGGGCCACAGAATTCCCAGCTTCTTATTGGTGTGCACTCTTAAAGCTCTTCAACTCTGTTATTCCTAAACAGCCAAATACAATAATACAAGATTTACTGGGGTTTCTTGAAAACTTAAGTAAAAATCCCCACCTGTTTTGTTGCTTTCTTTTCATTATAAAGCAGATGTGCTGAATTACTTAGAAGGAAAATTTTTTAATCCAGGTATGAATATGGCATACGCTGTAATATGTTTTATGCCACTAATAGTAATGCTGTCATCTGTCCTTTGTGTAGGGAAATTATAAGTCAGCCCAAATTTGTTTTTACAGAATCACATCCAAAAGAATCTTCCCAAACCTCGGTATTTCCTCTTAAAATCACGTAGCTGGACTTTTGTTAGGTCTTTTGAGAATTTTCAGGCAAAGATTGGGCGAATGTAGAACTTTTCCCCTAATAAAAATCTAAGACCCCCAGAAGATTACCCCGATACTTATTTTCTGTAAATAAATGCTTGACTACACATTTAAACTGTTGATAAAAAGCTTATCTCTTTCTTTTTTAATTTTTTTCTGTTTTAATCCCTACCTTCTCCACTTCTTCTTTCTATAACCACTGAGTTACTCTTCCTTTCTCCCTACCAATAGTAATCTGTGTTCTCTCACCTTTTTATTCCTTCAGTTTTCTTCCACTGTCTTTTTCACCTTCCCAACTGACACAGCGCTCTCTGTCATGGTGTGTGTATCAAAGGGAATGTGGGAGTAAAAGTTTGTGATTGTCATTTGAGCTTTTTGGCACCAAATATAAGTCACTTTGTGTACAAGGGGGGAAAAAAGATAATTCTAGCAAGTAAATCATGGTAGCTTAGTGCTTAGGGCAAACAAACTTGTGCCTTATCTCTTCCAAAAAACCCGTGGAAAATGCATGATAAATGACACATTTCAGAGAACATGTTATGTCACTGTGAAATAACTTTGATTCATGATTATGTATTTATCTTTAAACAACTGACAAACCTTAGGGTATCTAAATTATTATCATTTGCTCTATGCTACTGTGGTTTTTTGCTAGTGAACCTGAATGATGTGTGAGGTAAGATAAGACTTCTGCTTTTTCAGTCATAATGTTGTATAAAGGGCAAATAAGCACGAAATTCTTACTGTATTTTATTTTTGGATGAAGTTCTCTGAAAAATATTTATCAGGAATCATTTGCTCCAATTGTGTTTTGCAAAGCATTAGTATAAAGTTCAAACAGAAAAGGATGGGGCCTGTTAATCAAAGGCTTTATGTTACACAGCAAAAGAAAATATCAGAATTTGGATTATAATAAAGTAATTAATCACCAAATTAAAAGACATAATGGTAAATTTGTTCCTTTCAGTTGTGTGTTTGCATAGATTCTGTTCTGAATTACATTTTAAAATGAAGATTTCTTTTTTCTCTGCCTTTTCAAATAGAAAGGAATCATGTTATTTGATTTGCTGTTGTGACAAATCAGGAAAGATGACTTAAATGCTGTATTGCTTGCCTTAGTAATACCAAGTATTTTAATTTTAAATGCTGTATAGGGATTCAGATGTGTATAGTGGAAGAGGGCTTTTCTTTTCCAATGATCCTCTGGTACTACTGTGCATGTGGAATCAATGCTGCCAATATTAGTAAGGTTTGTGGCCTGTTTCCTCCCATTTCTCCATTGCTTTTAGGATCCCATCAGCCAGCAATGCCTGTCTGGATGTTGCTGGTAACATCTCCATGGCAGCAGGACACAAGTTCAGAATCTGTTCTCCACATCTATTTCATTGAGCCAATACATTGCAAAAAAAAAGTTATTATTAAATGCTGCATGTACAGTGCACTCAGTTTACAAAATATTCCTTATGTCGATTTTTAAAAAACTGGGTTGGGGTTTTTTTCAGCTGAAACTTCTGGGGTTTTACTTTTCCATTTCATCATTTGGTAAAGGTTGTAGTCAATGTAAATTGTCATTCATTAATGTCATGGCAATTCTAATATAGGTGACATTCCTCACCCAAGTTATTTTAATGCTATCCTTTCAAATGGATCTACAGAAATGCCTTATAAATATGACTGTGAAGTTTTAAAAAAATTATATTTATCTATTGTTCAATTTATTGCTGTATTCTCTGTTTCCTTATCTTCACTGAACAGTAATAAATGTTGGTTACTTGGAGGTAGAAAAATAGAAAATGATAATTGCTTTACATGATGGAAGTGGCTTTGTTTTCCTTATATCTAGTAGTTTGCAGTGTATTTAGCTTCACTAAGCTATCATTTTTTCTTAGAATACTTGGATCAGTTGACACTTATGTATACGTTGCATTTCGTATGTAAATGGAAAGTTTTATGGCTTTGAGTTTTCAATCAAAACATTGAATTTCTATTTTGCCTTGGTACATGAGAGACATTTTAAAAAAATTATCAACAAAAATAGAAAGAAATGCTTATGCGGAATTTGACCCGATGCTTTTAGAAATCTCTTTAGTGCTTGACTAAACATTCAAGCTCTCAAAAATGAAATGCCTATCTCCCAGTGAGCACAAAATATAGCCACATGCAAATACAGAAACATTGTAAATCATCATATTAGAAACTTATTATTCCATAGCTTTGTAGACTGCTTTGCTTTCTTTTCCAACTCCTACTGTCCTCAGTCTTGGTAAAATGAGAACAATATGGCAGAACCCATTTAGTTGAAAGCTAACTGCAAATTAAATGATCTATATAGTTAATGAGAGTTTGGTAACAGCACAAACCCCCTGCCAGCAAAAACACTACTGTCATAGCTTTATATAAGATAAAGTAAGGTGATAATCACACAGGAAGCATTTTCAGAGAGTTTATATGTAAATATAGTAACACTGCACTTATTTTCTGCATATTTAAAAAAAAATCAGGAAGGTCCTGCCTTGAAGAAATTATTTGCTTACCAGGATAGACAGAGAGAAAGCAGAATTACTGGTCTGGGAATCTCAGTAGGGATTGGCTATCTCCAGCTATCAATATATAATAAAGCTTTGTTGTCAGTTTATGGTTTTGGTGTTAGGCAGGCTGGGTAATGGGTGCTGTTGGAGCACAATTCTTTGATATGGATACTTCCTAATAGAATAGGGGAAGCTGTGCTCCTCTCAGACACCACTGTGTATACAAAAGAATTTGCTGTTTTCTGAGCTTTAAGTTGATATTACTACATTTAGCAAGCTATAAAAATCAGTATAATGTTGTTGTCTTTATGATCTGTTAATTTTTTTCTGTTTGCTGAGATCTGCAGCGTGGGCTGTTAAAGCCCATTTTTAAGTCAATTAACAGGGTTAGGACAATCTGTTTAAATGCAAAGAACTAATTGGGAAAAATATCTCCCTACTGTTACAGTGGAACTTAAAATAAATTAAAGATGTAAAAATAAGAATGGAATGGTAATCTCAGCTGTTCCATCTTCCTTTTTTCAGGGTGCTCCTAAACCCATTGCCATCGAGCCGTGCTCAGGAAACAGAGCCGCAGTCCTGACCGTGTTCCTGTGCCTGCCCAGGGGACCGACGGGAGTGCCCCCGCCTGGGCAGTCAGGTAAGGCTTGTGGGCGAGTGGTGTGTCTGTCCTCATCCATCACCCTCTGCCTGGGCAAATGCACCCACGCAGATCCGAAATAATGGCACAGCAGATGGATACAAGATGCTCCTCACTCAGGGTGCTGTTCAGTTTAGTGACAATGTTTAATATGGGGGGGTTTGTTTGGAATTTGATGTTGCATCACAATAAAAAGCCCAGTGATTAAGCTGGGCTGGGGTACAATGGCATATCTCAGGACTTCTGAAACAACACCTGTGCATGTTGTTATGCTCCAACATTGTCTCTCAGGGCAAAAGAATTTCCTCTGCAGCCACTTCTATGGTTTCAGTTCAAGCTATAAACGAGGCTGTGTAGTGAATACCTTCTCTGTGACTCTTCTCAGCTCCAGCTGACACACAGTGGAGTCTGGTTTGCACCGTGAATCCCAATATTTTGCTGTCCAGGGCTCAACTAAAATATTAGTATTTCCCAGAATGCCTGTGAGATAAAACCAGGAATTGTGTGAGTGAATGCTCCATTAGGGAGGTGTTCTCTGTGGAAATGATCCCACCTCATTTTAAAGCAGCATTTGCAATATCTGAAAGCACTTCTTGTGGTAATTGGTCTTATTCTATCTGATCTGTGCTAGATCTTTATACAAAACCATTCTCATAAAATGCTTCCTGAACAGGAAGTACCTAAATACACTTTTTAAATCCTTTAAATAACTGCCTGCAATAGTATGATACAAAGCAGCCAACAAAGTGTAGACAGTGATGTGACACTCCACATGTGACCAGTGTCATATTCCAGAGTTCACTGGAGCTATTGACAAAAATGAGCAACTTTGTAAGGAATAGTAAACTGCATGGTATGTGTCCAAAATGCTCCTATAAACCAGAAAATATGTTTTCAGGCTAACTTTTATCATTAAGAGCCAAAATATATCCTTTTAACCTTCAAAAATCCATTTAAGAGATTAAAAAGTATTGAGTAATGATGAGAGGAAACTCAGTTGACTTATGTTGGAAATAAGCTCAGATGGGTGTTCTTCTCCTTTTGGCCTGATCGCTATCAGTTATTTATTTGGGGGTTTTAGAAGAGGAAGGGTTATATTTTTTTTCTTAGTTCTAAGATGAGGACTTAGTTCTTAAAATGCTGTTTATGGCTTTGAGTATAATTTTTGGAAGAGCTATGAAAATAAAAGTGTTACTAATGCTTTGTCAAATATATTTCCTGGAAGAAATATATAAATATAAGTGCTCTGAAGAGAGCAATGAGAGAGGAAGGATATTTAGCATATTCCCTGTTCATGTTTTAAGGAAATGAAGGTGTTTATAGTCTTGCAACAAGAAAAAACATTATGAAAGGAAATTAAAAATAATTGGAGATTAAAATGGTTTTGGAAGGGTTTTTTGCTGTTTTCAAATTTACCTACAATGTGCATCTCGACAGTAAAAATATATTCATCTGGTTTCTTCATAATCAGCTTCCATTTACCATATAAAGGAGTTTTTTAAAGTAATGGCTGTTTTTTTCTATGTGTAAAACATGTGAGGAATGGGCTTTTTGAAACAGGACTTGGGTTCAAAACCACATCAGATGTGTCATTCTAAATGTTTCTCCATCTGTGAAAGAACACACCTTCTTTTTTACATGTGTTATGTCCTCCTATTCTGTTCTGTCTTCTTATTGCTTTGCCTTTTGTCAGCTTTGCAGGCACATATTGGGAATGCTATTCCTCCATTTTTTATTATGGTATTTGTCAGCTATTTGGTGTTTAGGAAATAAACAAATGTTTAGTCCCACAGCTTTCACTTTGTCCAGGGTCAGAAGCAAACAGAAATGCTTGAGGTGTGCAGCCATGCTGTTTGAACCATTAGAGTGTATTAGATTATATTACTGTAATCATTTTTTCTTGGGACTGATGAGTTTTGGTACTCATGGACTCCCCGTGTGCCCATGCACAGACTGGGCAGGAGCTGTTATGCAAGTTTGTTGGCATACCTGTAGCTCTAATTCACTCCATTCCTGTCCTGCAGCACTTCCTGCTGCTTCTGTCCTGGGCTTCCTGGGAGCAGAGACTGAGAACTCTGCCAAGTTTTTGGAAATGATGTGGAAACTTTGTGCTGCACACACGTTTGCTATGGAGTTGGTTTCCCCTATGAGCTAAGCCAGATGAAAACAATGATATTTGGCTGGATGGAAGTAGTGTGGTCAGTAATTATGTCTTGCCAAGTAATATTAGAATCCTCTATTACTTGCATATCACCATTTTCAAGCTCATTGGGATCATTCAAGGATAAAGCTGACAGCGTATCAAGCATCTTTGTTTAAATGAGACATCAATGGTACTGATTCTCAGTTCATGATGAAAAGCTGTGGGTTTCATTTGTTCTATGCAAATTCCTGAAATATAGGAAGGGAATGCCTATATTGGTATTGTTCTGCATCACATTTTCTATAAAATCCAGAAAGCAAATTCTTTACACAAATATTTAATCTATGTGCCACTGGAGTTGTTAGTTGTATCTCTAGTATTTTATATTCTGAATTTGGGTTTTACCTTTCTAAGTTTTACATTAAGAAATATTTTGTTGAAAATTGTTTCTGGATATTAGGAAAAAATAAAAAAAAACCAAAAACAAAAACCAAAAAACAAACACAAACCAAAACCAAACTGAAAACCCCAAAAGCAAAAATCAACCCCAAATGTAAAGGTTGCTCTTTCTGCAGCATATGTTCTATACTTCACCTTTATCAGCAGCTGGAGGAAGAGTTGAAGCTACAGATGGTGGGCTTTGGCCAAAGGCTATGCATGACAAAAACTTCTCTAGCAGAGACCATATGTCCCCGTGGAAATCTCTGTGTTCCCTACTTCCTGCAGAAAATACTCAGAACTTTTCAAACTTCCAACAGCATTGTTTAGCTCTAAATGCTAATTCCATAAGTATGCAAGTAATAGCTTGGCTGACACAGTTAAACCGCTTAAAATTAATCTGTGATTTAAAATAGATTTTATGCAGATTGGTCACGCAGATTCAGTCAAAATATTGATAAAAATGAGTTTATTGAAAAAAAAAGAAACGCTATTCATTGTGACTCATATTTTTAAAGGGACTTTTTCAATAAAGAAACAATTTTCAGAATTAAACATTCTGAAAATCTGGAAAGTCAATAAATGTTACTTTTGTCATAGGTTAGGTGTTGCACAGCAGACCTTGCATTTTCTTTTAGGTATAAACTGACAGTTCAATTATACTTCTCTGGAATAGCAACTGTTTTTAAATGAAATTTTGCTTGGATTAAGTAGAAATTAGAACCAAAGTAGAAATTAGAACCTAAGTATAAATTAGAATGATCAATTGAAAGCATTGAGGAAGTTATATTTCTCAATTTTGGATTGACTGATAGAACATGCGGTTTCTTCATTCTCCAGTTGTCTCATGGACAGCATGGTACCTTCTTACTCAGATCAACACCAAAATGTTCCAAAAATTTGCAGTTGTCTGTGCAATTCACGTGTGTATCAATAGGAATGCACCAGTGCAGTGCATATGAGTCTTAAAAGTTTGGAGTCACATCTGAAGGTAGGGATCATTTTTATTGCTCTAGTCCCTGACCCTATGCTTTAAATAGGTTAAACTCTTCTGAATATCAAAGCAGGTCTAATAACAAGAGCAGCTGAACCAGATCTCTAGAATCTCTAGAAGGAACTAAATTATACATCACAAAGGGCATTGGACAAAACAAGTTAGACCAAAAAAGAGAGGATAATATAAAAATTAATGCAGAAGAAAGTGCCAATGACTTACCAGCAGTGGAAGGGCCAAGAGAAACTCCTTCAAGGTCTTCACACAGCTTTGGGGATTTATTGGGCATTACAGAAAGAATAGCTTGGTAATGTGATAAGTTCTGATAAAAGAACTGTGATCATGTCATCATTACTACTAAGGCTTTGAGATATCAAGTTATTGTACAAGAAGTTTATCAAACAATGTTTGCATCGTTCTTGGATAGAGGCTGTAAAGCACAAAGAGAAATGAGAATACGCATTTCAAAATAGAGAATAAGCATTTCAAAATAAATCAGAGAATCAAGGGTTGTAATTTCTGAATTATTTACAGGTTATGTTACTTTCACACAGCAGTATTTTCTTAACTACCATGAAGGTAAAAGTGATAGAGCAGCAGTAAAGGAGCTTCCCTAATAAGCCAGTGATCTGAATGGTCTCCTCAGATGTGCATTTATGTGTCTCTCTTTAAAACCTTAGTGGATATCTAAGATCTATATGGCCATTACTAGGTGAGGTGAGTCCAACTTAACAGGTAAAATGACACTTAAAAATTAAATGGAAATTAAAGTTGAAGACTATGTGCAATATTCTGTTGCTCTAAGTATAAACTAAGATGGTAAAGTCTAGTTTTTCACAGGCCTCTCCAGCAGTGCTGTCTGAAACTTTCTGTCTGATACCCTTGACTGAAAAACAGAATTTCTTGTAATTCTGGCCACACTAACTGTGGTGTGCACTCCTATTTAATCAGCAAGCTCCAGAAGGATCACAGAATCAATAAAACTACTATGCCATCTGCCTTCCCTGTACTCACCATCATAATGAATAACGACTCATTAAGTGTTCTACAAGAACATTAGCTCTGGATGAAAACAGTAACAAGGCTTTCTTGATTCTATTTATAATCTTCTCTGATTAAAATATAAAAAAGCTAATTCATATCATAAGAGGCACATTAATAAATATGAATTAACTACTAGTTTTTATAGAGTATTATATTTACTTATATTGCTCATTTTTTCTGACCTTTGGAAACAAAGCAATAAATTATTGTCTTTCATACCTAGAATGAGTTCATGTGTGCACCTACCTCAGGATGCAGTGAACTAGTTGCAGATATACATGGGGACATGTAAGTCCCATGAATTTTTGCCTGTTACAAACACATTCCTTGCTCAGTCCTTTCATACTTGTAAAACTCAATAAAGTCAGTAGTGCTCCAAAGATGAGAATAGATTTTTTTGTATAAAAATGTAAGTAAAAGATGTAGATGAAAATATACTGTAATTAAGACATACAGAAAATGGTTGGATCTCTTATGGGGTTTTTGCATGTTGGAGGGTATTTAGAGGTGTTGAAATACAGGCAAAAATTCATTAAAAATTTAATAACAGAATATAAAGTGAATTGTACAGTGTGAAGTATGGAGTACACATTATTCAGGGACTCTGTGTACATGTTGAGGGTTCCAGCATTTCTCATGCTCTCAAAGGGAAAAGCCAAGGTGAACATCTGAGTCTGATTCTGCACCCGCAAGGCCATCCCTGTGCAGACTGAGGAGCTCCTGCCCCACAGCAGCAGTGGGGCTGAGGAGTCAAGGGGGAACCTGACAGCCTCATTTTAAGGACCTCTTCAAGCCCTTGTCTTCTCAGACATATTCTGTTATGCCATTTCACCTCCTTGGAGACCATCCTTGCACTCAGAAAGAGGGAAGAAAAGGACTTGGGTCTTGCTTCTGTTTAGAGCAGAGGCTCAGCCAGATCATCAACCTCTTCAAGCTGGAAAACAGTGACTTACCAGTGCACAGCAGTTTGGAGGCATATATGGACTAATAACTATTGGCAAAAGAAAAAAGAGAAGCCTTCAAGTGAGCAAAAGGAAACTAGGGAAGGAGAAGAGCCTAACCTGGAGAAGAGCCTAACCTATAGAAGAGGTACTGAAGTTATATAAAAAGGCTTTATTTGTCCTGTTCTTCCATTTAGAAATAGTGCTTCTAATTATTCATATATCTAGGAGGCTTTAGTGAAGAAAAAACAGTGCTGAATGTTGGGAGAAGTGGGGGCAGATGTAGAAATGGGAAGATATACATAACTGGTAAGTTATTTAGACTCCTCAACATGAAAAAGAACCATAAAAGTGACATTGCAAAAGGGAAAAAGAACTCTGTAAAATGACAGAAGTCTGGATAAGACCAAACATAGTTCTGCATTCTGTTTTTTCCTAGCTGGTTTATCAGTCCCTACAAAGTAAGGACATTCTACTTTTTCTTGAAGTAAATATATTTCTGTTCTGTAACAGTCCACCTCTCTAGATTGTCTGTTGTCTCTCTTTGTAATTTCAGAGACAGACTATTGGCTTATTTTCATTATTTGCCATTTTATTGATATAAGCTTTTATTAATTCACCAAAGAAGTAGATTTTATGTTCATGTAGATAACGTGACATGTAAACAGCAAAAACATAATAAAAAACCTTAGCAAAACCAACTACACAATACCCCTATGAGGGACACCTCCCCCAACCTCCCTTCAACATGATTAGCAAGATTTCTCAAATAGTGGAAGATTGGGAAAGAAAGATCTCAGTTGTGTTAGTTTGCTCCTAAGTGTCAACATGCAACTGGAAATAAGTCAAACTTTGTATCACACAGAAACCATGAGGATGTCTAGAATTTGTGTTAAAATCCATGGTGAGTCAGGCATTGTTTTTATTATGCAAAGATGATGTGGCCATATTCATTTGACCAGAAGCTCTACAGATAAGGTGGGTTATTATAAAAGACTCTGTGAGGAACAGAAATTTTTGAGTTTACCTTTACTGTTTAGACTGTGAAGACTGAGGTTAATCTTTCTCTCTAACCTAAAGCATGTCTGGAACATTTTGTATGGAAATGTAATTTTGGTAATTGTGTTGAGGGATGCTTCATATTAGTTACCAAGATGCTGCCAGTTAAATGCTCCAAAAAAAAAATTATTGTTGTGTGAGAAAATCAAAATGGTCTTTGTAAGAGTTTTAATAATTATAACTAAAACCAAACTCCTAATTAGCATAGTAAGCAGCAACTTCAACTTATTACACTGAGAGACTGGTTTGTTGATTGCCATGATCTCAAAAGATGCAAAATCTGGAATTCTCTTCAGTTAAAAAAATAAGACTTGGTGTAAACTGAAATCATCTATTCTGGAGATTATTTTACTGAAGGAGTTTGCTATTTTTGGAGTAACTATTTTCTGCTTAATTCCATCCTTCTGCACTGCATCAGATGAGGGAGCAGACTGTGTTTATAGTATTGATACCGTGAAAAGAACACAGTGGTAAGTGGCAGATGGTGCCCATGATTACTTAAAAAATATTTATGGCAATAGCAAAAACAAAGTACCCAATAAGACCCAGTAGCCACCACCACCCCTTCTCCAGCCCAAACCCAAAGCAATTTCTTTTGCAACCTGCAAGGTAAAGTCTACCTGGAAAGAACAGAGGTTCTTAGCACAGAAATCTTTATAAGTTATGAAGAATAAGGCAGGTATTGATTTTGTCTGGTCTTTTGCAGCATTTTAGGTGCTTCTGTAAAGAATTAGTTTTTACATTATTCTGCCCATAGAATGTTGATTCCTATAAATTCTGAAGAATTTACTTGAGAAGAATATAAAAGCTTTAAAATTAAGGACAAGCAGTGTAATGTTAGCAATGTATCTTCCACACACTTTGGCTAAAGTAACTTATTGATTGGACAGTAAACTGCATACTGTGAAGCTATCAGCTGAAAAAAGAAAAAAGAAAGAAAAGTAAAAAAAGAGAGAGAGAGCAGGAGAATGGAGGCAGTAGAGATGGTTGTTCTACAACTTTATCATTGGATTCCCTTCCATGAAGGGACTCAATAAAATGATGCATATTAATAAAAGTTGTTAAGTACTGTGAACATTTCATTGTTCAAACCAAAACTGTCACTGTTTCTCTACAACTCTTTTTTTTCTTCCTGGGGTTTTTGTAGCTTTCGTTGCATAAAGGGAACTGAAAGAATGTCTGAAGAGGGTGTAAAATTCTGAGCACTAGGAAGGTTAAGCACAATCATGGCCATCTCTTCCACTGTTTCTGGAGGCTGTCAGAGCTGTTTGCAGGTTACATCCAAGTGACAATTTGGTGATTTATTCTCCCCTAGTGTCATGGGGAATACAGAAGCAGTAAGGAATGCTCATGATTTTAAGCTTCTGGCCAAGGACAGACACACTAGGACCCAAATCTTCACATCAAAGGCTCTAACCTGGAAGGAGTCACCATCTTTCAGCCATACCTGCCTGCTCACCATCAGCTGAAGTACTTGGAGGTTGTGGTATTTTCATCTTTCAGCCACAATGTTTTAACACAGCAATCATATCTCATTGCCAAGGCAAATGAGGTCTGCTTTAAAAATATTCTTTAGTCTTCTGCACATCTTTGTATCACTGTCCCAGTTTCAGCTCCAGTTCATCACTTTTTACCTTGCATGACCAGGTTGTGCTCAGAGTACCATGTGAGGTCCCATCTGGCATTGCCCCCTGGCATTAACATTTTGTTGCTTTTAACATTTACCTTTTTTAGACAATTTTCTCCCCTTCCAATTTGGTCTTTCTGTGGCCAACTTCTTACATCCCTGCCCTTATTTTCTTCCTCAAACAGTAAACTTTTAGTTTCTGCTTGTTCCCAAAATACATGGCTTTGAATTTTGCTGCTGAATCTGAGTACATGTGTATTCCTCAAGTTCCTGAGGTCACGCATCTCTTTGTGGATTATATTCTATGCCTTCTCTGTATTGATGATACATAGAGGTATTTGTCATGATGGAATTTCAGCAGCTCCTCCTACTTTAGTGCCAAGCTCTTTAATGAAAGCAAAAATGACTGGTAAAAAGATTAGTTCTTCTTTCCATGGTATACTTTCAGCACCCTTCTTTTTCTTCGAAACTAATCTTTGTTTTCTCTCCTTCATGCCATTATTCACTCTCTATAGTTCCTCTACTGAAATCTCATCTTTTGATAATTTTTGTCTGTGGATAATTTCTCACGTTGTAAGATTTCAGAAATCCAGAAAATATACTGTCTGTTCTTACCCAGAAAATAAGTTAATTTATTGGAGAAAACTATCAGGAGATTCTGGCACAACTTCTGATGAAATGTTGGTGCATTTTGACCTGTTTTCCATTTACTTGCCTTTAATTATTCTTTCTTGCAGAGTATCACATAGCTGAGTCTGATTAATAGATCAGAAAATAATGAAATAATTTTTGCCTTGAACCTAGATAGTATTTAGTTTGTAATAAACAGCAGTTACTGTTCTCAATTTGTATGGATTTGACATGACAGATTATTAAATGTCCCTGTTACCAGGTTTTGTTTTCTTGTATTCTTACAGAATTAGTGTTCTGATTACCCAAATGTCATTGCATAAAACTTTTGTTTCCTTTGTGTCCATATCCTCATTCCATTATCTATATTGATGGTGGTCTTCGATAAACATTATCTCTCTCCCTGAAAACCATCAAATAATTCCCTCCTGGCACAGTATATAGAAAATATCTGATCTCTGCTTCATCCTATCTAAATAATGACACTTTCCTTCTTTGGTGTCTTGGTTATATACAGTGAAAACCCTTAGATGCTTCTTTTACTAAACCTTTGCAAGGTCTAACTCATCTCGTCATTTTTTGACAATTTTTTTTGGCTCTTACTTTTGTTTTCCACTACAATACAGCCTCCTTTGTTTCTTGATCCTTTTAGGCATTTTCTCATAGGCTTTCTGAATTTAAAAATGTGCATAGGCTCCTTTCTTTAGTTCTTTGGCTTCCCTGTTGCACAGTTAGAATGAATTCGTTGGAAATTAGGGAAGAGTCGAGAATTTTTTTGACCAATGTGTTGCAGACTGTGCTTTGCTGTTGATGTAGAAGGGGACAGATTTCTTGCAGTGATTTGTCCCTTGGAGGGTCTGAGCAAGATTTGTGGTAACCAGGCCCTTGTGCTCCCTGCCTTGCCAAATGGCAGGGACAGCCTCAGGGTCCCTCAAGGGGCTCCATGTGGAGGGGTGAGGAACTGCTGTTCCTTTATATTTTTGCCTCTTTCTTCTTGGAGCTCAACACCCTCACCATAATCACTTGCTCTAAACAACTGTAGTTTACAGAACTTGGTCTTATGTTCTTTTCTGGGTTGTTAAATCCCATACTTGTGTTACGGAGCGTAATTATTTTTTTCCTTTTTGCTTATTGTGTGATAAAGAAGGCAGAGGATTAGTAGGCTTTGGAAAGTCAGAGCAAAATGATAGGATGTAGACAATTAATTCATAACTAGGAAGAAGAAAATGTTTTGTAAACTTAGGTCTTCAAATTTGATTGTCTCCCAGGCAGGCCCTTACGCACTTTGCAAGGCTAAGCTTTCCCTCATAGAAAGAAATCATATGGTGCTTTTATTCTTTTGACATGAGTGATACAGATGTCAACAAAGGAAAGAACAAGACATAAAAAAATCATAAAGACAACTAACAAACGTGAAGTTCTCACTTGAGAATTTTGCTGAGAGAGCTTATATAATACTTATGTTGTTTTTAATAGAAATCTCATGAAAAAATCAGTAGTATGATTTATTTTACACAAATGGAAATATTAATGGTCAGATAATGCTGTAAAGCAGCATTTTGTTCAGCTGCTCTTGATATTAACACAAAGATATTTTCTTACATAGAAAATAGACAGTAATAAGGCCTGTCTTGAGTGCATTCAGCCCGTGTGGTTGTACACCTTAACCTAACAGAGCATCTGTTAAACTTTGAGGATTCAACAGATGTCTAGTTAGAGCTGCAAAATTAGGTAAAGAGAACAAGTCCCTGTGCAGGTGACACACTGGATGAAAAGTGTCCTTCCTGTGTGAAACTGGGGGTCTGGTTGTATATTCAAGCAACACACACAATGTGGAGCAGATGGCTTACACCTAAATTAGAATCATAAAACTTTCAAAGTTAAAGTTATGTATGATTTAAATCTTTCAGCAGGGGTCCCATCACCTATTTCTCCTTCCTCTAACTTTGAATTCCTTGAAAAGCATCTTTTTTTCTTTAATCAACAGAAGTCAATCTGTGACTGAAAAGAGTTACATTGAGATCTGTCCTGATTCTTAGTCTTGGCATCATGGAAAGTTTCATTCATTACTGGGACAATGCAATTGCCCATAATCTACCTCCCCACATTTATTTTATCACACTCTAGTGGTAAGATGCTTTTACTGTCTATTTTTGGGATAAAGCTGTCCAAAATTATACAGAGACCAATCAGATTTATCATTCCGTGGCGTTTGATGGCATCCATCTGTTTATTTACCAAACTGCTAAAGACTTATTGAGTTACTAGACTACAGAGAAAATAAATTGAGTTATCATCTATAGTTAAATTCAGTCCTTGCATCTGCTGTCTTTCCAGCCTGTATGGTGTTTTCTGAAATTACACTGGCTTGCAGACCCAGGCTTCAGGAATACATTTACTTCACAGCCTTTTTATGCCATTTCAAGTGAATTTCTAATGCATGAGCAATTTGTGGTTCAGGAAAATGTTGACAGAAGGATGTCAGGGCTTTCTGTTGTTAGCAGTTTAAAAGCATGATAGGGACAGCTCTTCCTTAAAAGTAGCTCTTAAAAGTTTGGAGCTGCTCAATTTCTAGAATAATTTGATCTAGCCCCTTTCAATCAATATTGTGCAACTATTGTAGAAGGCTGTGTTTAAAGCTTATGGACACAAATGAACTAATATTAGTAAGTATAAAATACTTTTAAGATGAGGGATGGGAAATGAACTCCTCCCTGTGCTCTATATATTCAATTACTGTCGTAAGGAGAAAGGAAAGGATGAAAGGTTTCAAGTTCAAAACTTTCTGTAAGTAAAACTGAATAGCAGACTGAGAAGATATATCTCAATGGGATACTTTCCTTCTTGTAGTGAAAGTGAGTATGTAGCAATGAACTCATTTATGGCCCACATCCTTTCTGGTTGTGGATGAACTGTCCCATAACAATAGAAATGCACTGGAAATGCCCTTCTGAAGAAACCAATTTGGACCCAGCAAAGATGTCAACTTGAAACACCCACAGACAGCTGAGAACTCTGGGTTTGTGTTAATTAGGTCATAGTTAGAGAAGGGATGTTCCTTGTTATGGCAAATCTTCCTTTCCTGTGACAAATTTGCAGCTTCTCTTATTTGTATGCATTGCAGAGTTCTGCTTCATAATTTTGGAACTGAGAGGTACAAGGAACAGTTGAGAAACTCATCTACGTGTGAGCTCTTGTCCTGAAGGAATAGAGTAGATGCAGGTCAGTGCTGTCTGTGCAAGACCAGGGCTGAGCTCTGCACCTCTCTGCTCTGTCCCTTTGCCATCTGGCTCTGGCACTGTGCCCACGCACAGGACCAGGTAAATGGTACATCCAGATGACTAAGTCTTTGTGAAACATGAAATGGGGAACAGTGTAGAAACCACAAAATGCTGTTTATGGAATGAAGTTGGGCCTAGCAAGGCTGTTGTACAGCCTGGTGAATCATGCCTGACTGCAGAGGTGCTCAAGGATTTCTGCAGGATGCACCACTCTGTACTCTACTCGCTCTAGAGGGGCAGGTTTCTCTGATATCAAGGTTATTCCTTCCTCCAATTTCTCAGGTTAAAAAAGAGTAATAACAAAGCAAACAAACAAACAAAACACACCAAAATACCAAACAAAAAAGCAAAACTAAACAAAAAACCAAAACCAAACCACATTGCAAGCTGATATTTTCAACTTTTCCTTACAAAATACAGCAAATTTAAAGCTTTTCAGAATGAATGAGAAGGGGTGAGTTTAGGCACACAGAATTAGCAGGTTCATAAAATGAAACCAGACTGTTTAAAGGAATATTAAAAAATATTCCAAACTAAAAATCAAAGAATCCGTTAAATATATAAAACAATGGAGATAAAAACATAAAATGAGGTGTAGCTGGGCTTCTTTGAATTTGTTGGACCTGGCAAGAAAGTCACGCACTAAGCTAGAGACATTTTTCATACTGGAGAAGATGAGCTTGAAAATGACTGGGAGTGAGTTAATAAGGAAAAATGGCAGACAAAATAATACATCCAAAAGAGGGCCATTTTAAACTAGTAGCTGAGTGTGAATCACTTCAAAAAGAATCCCTTTTTGTAAACCTACCCTTTCTAAAATGTTTGGATCTGAAAAATGTTAATATTAGGTGAATTCTCCAAATTGCTAAGCAGGAAGTATGAATCTGAACAGAAGTCAAAAAAGACCATTCTTGTCACTTAAATTCTTTCATTTCAGAGAAGTTGTCTTGAGTGCTCAAAACATGACAGAATGTAAGTGAAAGACTACAAAGAAAATTACAATGGCAAACTATATTTAGGGTTGAGTGTGACTCAACATGACATGATCATGGAAAGTTTAGAATGACAATGTATCTACCTTTATCACCCATTCTGTTCTTAATCTGAACTATTTATGTGCATGTATTTATTACCTATAATTCACAGTCCAATGATACACAGTCTGAAGTATCTTCTATGAAGTACTTGGTGTCCTCAGCTTCTTTTGAATGCATCTGACTGTAAATGGGACATAAAATACCTGGTGCCTTGCATAGGCAAAACCCTGTAAGGCACTGATCAAAGGGTAACCTTCCTTACCCTTGTGTCCTGCCAGTGATATACCAGTAGGATCCCCAGAGCTGCAGTTCCAGGCTTTCAGCCTTGTCCCTGGCAGCATCATTCAGAGCACTTTTGCAGGTACAGAACAGCTTCAGGCCTGTGTTGTTTGCAGCTGTGTGTGCCTCTCCCTCCTTCAGCTCCAATCCACCCAGCAGTGGGTCCAGCAGAGCTCTCTCTGTAGTGACACAGTGTCACTGGGTAGAGGTGAGCGTGGAAGGTTTAGGTGGCTGATTGGAGTTAACCATTGCAAAAAGGAACAAAATTCTTGTGGGGACTTGCACCTACTGGAATTTTCACCCAGGGTTAATTTTAGCCCTTGCTGTGTTGCCAGATCCCCATGTGTTTGTGGATGCACTGTGTTTCTCTATGCCCTCTGTAACACTGAAATGCTACTTTGTGAGGATGTGGCAGGTAAAAATGTTTGAGATGTTCTCAGATTCATTGTTGTAAGAGAAAAAATATAAACAATTCATAGCATGGTTTAGTGCATAGCGTCATTCATTAATTTCCAGATCCCTGCATTGTCTCAGCAGAAAAGATTGAGTCAAAGATAAGGATTCCTCTTCACTATTTGTTGATGAAATTTCAGATCAGTATCTCAATATATGATATTATAGTGTTCCTTTTTGGGTTGTGCCTCTTTGCTTTGGTTTGGTTTGGTTTTGGTTTGTTTTGTTTTTTCCCAGGAAAGTGCAGATTAATCTCTTATTCTTTCCTGCGGATAAATGATTCCTGTCAAATACACTCATGCAGGAATCTTTGTCCACAATAACGAAATACTGATTAGTCATCATGAGGGAAAGTAGATAAAGAATCTTTGATAGCACATTGCAGCTGAGAGTGCACAATGAAGTTTTATTAGAGAGATTTTGGTTACCTGCAAATGTATCCATATGCAAACAGCATAACAAGTTACAGTACAAACTATTAGAGCATAACACATTAAATTCAAGAAAAGCCTGCATCTTTTCCTGGATAAGCAGCAAAGGAATGTTGATCATAAAATACAAAATGATCTGAGTATGTTTGTGAACATCACATGGAACTTTCTTTACAATTTCTGGAGATTGAAATTATTAAATTCTAAATACCAGTACCAACAAAACAGCATTTGAATAAATTCTATTTGCATTTTTATGTGTAGAGGATGAAAACAATGAGGGGGATGTATTTTAGAAAACAGCAAACCATGGCTGGCAGAACAGTGAGCCACATCCTGAGCTGCATCAGAGGATTGTTCAGACTGATATGGGAAAAGAGTTACATGTAGCTTTAAATAGTGTCTTGGATTGAAATTAAAATGTATAATTTAATTTACTGTTTTCTGATTATTTAAGAGTATTTGCTCAGAAACATACTTAGAGAAAGCTCTAATTTATGTGAAACAATGCATTAAAATTACTCATCCACCCGAGAAACATCAGCCACACAACAGCTTCAATTCAGAACAGAATCTGAAGAATGGCCTTGAAGAGGCATCAAATTTCTCCTGCTTTATAAAGAGCTTGGCAATGCAAGATACTGAGTGTGACAAATGCAGTTAGGTATAAATTACCACCCTTCTTGCAGCTACTGGAGCTCGAGGTCCCACTTCCCTCCTCTGAAATGCTCAGTTCCACCTTGGTTTGTACTGGAGGAAATCTGGAATGCCATTACAGAACACTCTGCAAACTCCCATTATTTTCAATAGGAGTGATGCCAAGATCCTTTCAAAGTTGATTACAGAATCATAAAAAAAATAAGGCTGGAAAGGACTTTTAGAGATCATTTACTCCCATCTCCCTGTTCAAGGCAGTATCAGCTGCATGTAAACAATTTCTGGCAGATGTTTGACTAACCTGTTCATAAAAGCATACAAAAATGGACTTTCTGCTTCTTACCTAGGAAATTTTTCCCCCCATGCATTTCTGTGATGTTAAAAAATCTTCCCTAATGGTTAACCTAAATTTCCTCTGCTATGGTTTAAGCCCATTACTTTTTATCATGCCCAAAATGAGCATGGAAAAAAGATTATTTCCTTCCTTCCTTTTCTCTGTAGTCTTTTATATTTTCTGTTTACACCCTATCACCTTTCTCTATTTCAAAATAAGCCCAATTCCTCCAAGCTTTATATACCTGATTGTTTTGTATTAGTCCCCTATTATGATGCCTCCTTTGCAAAGACAGGTACAGCAGGAGGGTAGAATGCTGAGGAATGGAGGGGTAAATTGAATATTTGAAAAGAAAACCTTACTAAAATGATACCAAGTGCTCAGAAGCCTTTTTTTTTTTTTTTTTTTTAGTATACCACCTTATCTTTCAGTCTTTTCCTCAGCGTGCCCTTTGCATATGCACAATATCCATCCTTCCTACACTGTTAAATACCAATGTTTAATATAGGTCAAAGGCTGGCATACCTAAAGTGAGAGGTATGTGATATGTGACATTGTCCTTCTGAACTTGGGCAATATGCAGGATTTATAGAGAAACAGGAAAATCAAGGCTGTGGTTGATGCAGATTTTCTTCTAAAACCTTAATTTTACCAAGTGACTTGACACTGAAACCAGAAAGTTTCCTCCATGCTTCTTCCTAAGTTCACCTATTTTTAGGATTTCCTGCAGAGATCTTGGCCCTGAGCTTTAATTCCTTCTTCCCACACACATGCCCATCTCTTTCCATACACAGTGGAGTCGATGATTCATGTCTGGTACAGTCAGCCAGCAGGGATCAGTTATTTCCCCGTGCAGGGTTGTGGCACTTTGTAGCGAGGTGCAATGAAAATTTCATTTAATGAAGGGAAATTTGTCTTAGGAAACAAGCATGGCTTAGGTCCCAGCAGAAGTGGTGCATGGAAATTTAGGATCTGTGACACATATTTTGCTTGCAAGGATGCATAATTCTTTCACAGGGGAATTTGTAAATTATTCATATAATCCTTACCTGTGGGATAAATATTGTCCCCTAAGAATCTAATATAGCTTTATAATCTGATAATTTATTCCATCAGTATAATACCAAGAAATTCTGTAATGAATTTTCACTGTTTGTTATTGGGCAAGCAGAGCTTTATTCAAACGCCATTTCCCTGATATTATGTTTAGGTGTTATTTTCTCTGATTTTCCTCCATTGATCAGTAATGACATGAAAACTCATTTTTAGAAAGCATCATTCTTCTGCATCTTCTAATCATAAATTATTGGGGTTTTAATTTGATGAGGTACATGAAAATATTCCAGGTAGTCAAAAGAAAACTCAGAAACCATGTCAGGCATTTAAGAGTCAGTTTTTTTCATTAGATATAGAATTTAGTTTTGCCAATTTCAGCACAGGTAATATTTCTACCCCTAGGGGAAGCCACTTTGCACTTCTTCCCTGCTCTGACAGTCCCTGTGAAAAATTCAAGACAGACTGGATTTTATATCCCAAACCAAATGCCTACAGCAGGACTGGGATGTGAACATTGTAATAATTGACAAACATGGCCCCAGCCACAGCCTGTCCCACCCAGGCAGGATTGCCCAGCTCCCAGGGAGAGTCCACATGGGCCAACAGCGGGGACATCCTGACGCGGGGCTGCACAAAGCCCACCGAAGATGCAGCACCATTCCTCATACTGGAGCAACTGCCGTGACAAACCTTACTGGGCGGCTCTGAAGGGTGCTGAGCAGCCATTCCCTCCTTAGATCCTATCCAAAAAGCTCATCTGGAGTCTCTGACTGACTGCTACACAAAGTCTGTAGCTGTCACTCAGCCATCGAGTTGGAAACTGATACAAGGGCAACAAAGTTCTGGGAGGTACAGTCAACATAAACCGTTTCACTTCATCAAGTGCCTGCTCTGTGTCATCAAGTTCACAGAATCACAGACTATTCTGAGTTGGAAGGGACCCACAGGATCATCGAGTCCAACTCTTAAGTCAATGGCCAACACAGGGGATTGAACCCATGACCTTGGCATTATTAAAACCATGTTTCAACCAACTGAGCTAATCTCAAGTTCCATGTATTCTATACTTTTATATCCTCAAATGTTCCAATTTGCAACTATTTCTCTAGTTACATATAGCTGTGAATAAAGCACAACAGTGCAGCAGAGAGAATTTACAATCCATGAAGGAAAGAAATACCCACCTACCAAAAATATATTTTACAACATTCTAGTTCTCAGTCCTGAATTCTGTTAATGTGAGTCTATTCAAATGAAAAGGGTAGTTTCCATATCAAAGCAATGCTTTCACTGGAGGAAAGATATCTAGACCCCTGAAAATTATGAAATTAGTTCTCAAGCTCATCTTCTAAACATATTTTATGGGTATATTTGTGAGGTTTTTTTCTAGCCTATTTCAGGTGTTCTAGTGAAAGCTGATGTCCCTTCAGTCATGTTTTCTATAGTTAAGAGACTGAACACAGGTATGGTTGCAGTACAATTTTTGTTCATTTACACACTCACCAATGGTACAAAAATAGGATAAAAGAAAGCTGAGCATGGACACTGTCAATAAATTAACAAAGCAGTTATTTTTGAAAATATTAATTCCAATCAAAATATGTGTGCTCACCAGCCACATTATAGCCTGGTGCAAATGCACCACATACTGAGAGAAATCATTGATTTTTCCTTCAGGAGTAAGTTATGCCACGGGCCACACTTGAGTCTATGGATACACCTCCAGGACCTATTCCACCTGAGGAGCTGTGTCTCTACAGTGCTACAACTGCCATTAAAACAGAAAAGTCTTAGAGAAGTCACAAAAGACTTCATAAAACAAGCCATTTCTGTCCGTTCCTCTTGGTGTTTTTTCCCATATTTTATCCCAGTATCTGGTCTGCCTTCTTCGGCTTGTGTTGTGTTGCTTGGGCATTTCTGATGAAAGTAGTTGTTACCCTCTCCTCTGCAAATTTCCCTACCTAATTGCCATAGCTACTTTGTGAATTTTCTTTTACCTTTGGAAAAGCAAAAGTTGAGACACTTTTGCTTCCCCAGATTATTTTCCTTTTGATATCAAATTGCATGCTTGAATTTTAATGCTGCATTTCTTGCTCTGGGAGCTGAAACTTTTGTTTATTCAGCTAAGCGCTGGCAGCACTGGTGGTGCAGTTTTCCCAGCAGGGCTCATCAATGTGTCTGCTCCCTTACTTTGAAGGAAGCTGTTTCCACTTATTCCTTAATGCTGCAAGAGAAAATGCCAGCAAATATGGAAGTTGGGAAAGGTTATTGTGGTTCTTGTAATAATTTTTCTAGTAGAATGAAATGCAAAAATACCACATTCATGTCAGAAAGCCCCAAATAATAATCAGATGGTAATAATCTGTAACTAAAGAGAAGGTCCATGTCTAAGCACTTAACCTGCTTTATATTTGTGAGATTGAACTAAGCATAGCTTGAAGTTATGAGCTCTTAAATGGTGGTTGGCTTTGCTTGCTTTTTGATATTATTTATATCTTTTGGACTGTAATACAAAGGGTCCATTGAAAAGTTAGTTATGAATAAGAGCCTCAGCTTCAAATAAGTAGTTCTAAGTACTCTCCAAAATATATGGAAGAGAAGGGAATATTGATTTCTCAAGGAATCATGTATTATGAAATGAAGCAAAAGCAGTGGGGTGTGTTACCTTGTTGGCAATGCTTCACAAAGTGCATTCTGATCTTTGCTTTTGGATGCCACTTACACCATATTCCTACCAAACTGGAATGATGTTCTGCCAGAGCTTGAAAAGGAAGCATCTTTTCCTGTTCAAAACATTTTCAACATTTCAAGCCAAACTATTTGTGTAGAGGAATAGATCTCTATTTAAAGAAAAAGGAGCAGACTAGTCATTATCTGGAATGTTACTTTATCATGTTCTTTGTTTTGGAAGCAAGGCTACAGATTGTGCTCTTTTTATGACCTGACCAGTCACAAATGAAAGAGCTGGCTGATTCTGTCTCCACAGTTACGTGCCTTTCTTGTGAACTCTGTGTATGCTGTAATAATATTTTCTTGTCCCAGACTGGTCAGGTGGAAATGGGAAGAAACAAACCTGATTGAAGTTGCAGGTGTACTTGTAGTTTGTTTCATTCTAGATACAGTTGGAACCAATTCTATTTCCTATTAGTCAAGAATAAAAAAAAGCATCCAGTCTTACATACACTGACTCCACAAAGACAGATCTGCTACAGTTTGATTTCCTGGATCTCTCCATGACTCATTGTTAGAAAAGGCTGTAAAGTCAAATACCTCATTTGTAAGTTGAAATGCCAAAACAGGATCAAATTGTCAGAGCAGACAGCTTTTCTCACTGTGATGTTTCACTTGAGCGGAGCAATGCAATAAAAAGTAGTAAGTTGTTTTGTGTTTTGGTTTTTTTCAAATTCAATGCAATGATCATATTGAAAAATATTTAATTGGTAAGAGACTTCTAATGCTGCCCTGCACCCACAGATGTCTTTCAAGCCAATGCCTTCTATTTCTTAACAGTAAACAGAAACACAAATGGAAAATTAAGTCAACCCCAGCAATATGTACCATTCCTTCATGAGCAAATTTGATTATTCATTGTTGATATCACAGCACAAAATATTCTGACTTCTCCCAGACTTTTGGGACACTTCAAGGTGTGATTATGGAAAGTAACATTCAAGAGACTGAGCAAGTTATATATGACATATTATTTGACAATGACAAGAAAATTACTGCTTCGCTGAGGAGGAAGATGTTGCTGCATGTAAACATCTCCACACATAAGAGAAAATGCAATTTACTGCATTTTGCTTGTGGAAGTGGTTATTTTTATTATTTTAGTGGAAAGACAAGACTCATACAGTTTTGTTTGGTATTAGTAAGTTAGCTCTTCTTTCCATATATTCAACTTTCTTTTACAAATACCTACAATGCATTTGTTTGAGAACATGATAGAAAGTATGGCCCTAAAGGTAAAGGACTTCTTTTAAAAAAAAGTGAGTTATGAAGTTCTAAGTGTTCTTAGGCAATTAAGAAATTATTTCCATAGCATTGTGCCATTCCGTCTATGCATTTTGCTACCCCCTAAATTAAACTGTAATGTGTCAGAAATGTTAAGACATTTGAATGCATTTTTAAATCTGTTTCTATGTGCATGTGTGAACATACATTTAAAAAAAAGGATAAAATACTATGGGTTTTAATCAGTTGAATCATAACATGTTTGGGAACCCTCTCTTAAGAAAGTTCAAATCTGAAGAAGGGGTCCTGTTTAAGAAAGTCTGTGTTTTTCCAAATTTATCGACTGGTCAATACTGTCTCTCTAAACAAATCATACCCCAATGTCATTCAATGATGTATCATAGTGATGCATCATTAAATATTGAACATTGATTATGTAAGTGCTGCAGTACTTAGTTTTGTTCACTGTCCATAAAGACTCATGAAACTTGGCCAGTAAATTCCACAGTATGAAGAAAGGACAGAGACTTTGTGATGCTGGGCTGTTAAATAGGAATTATGTAGAAGTGAAGAAATTGGAGACATGCAACACAACAGTTTGCAGATCTTGAGAGAACTGCTCAGAATTAAGTGGTCAGAAGCACCTCAGTACTCTGCTGTACTGAAATGTATGTGGGAATTAACCCTTTTATTTAAAATATATGATTTAACTTATGTATGCATAAATTCTGATTCCTTAGACATTAAGCAGATGTTTATTTTCTGTTAATATTTAAGATTGTCTGTGTCTGCAGCTAGTTATTTCAAGCAATTAAGAAGTTTAAATGCAACTGCTGTCACATGGGTGCCCATTTTATTATGTTTATAAATTTGTTTTTAAGCGTTTGTGTGGTTATATACAAAACATATATTCAG
Organism: Pithys albifrons albifrons; assembly: GCF_047495875.1. Classification (NCBI taxonomy): domain Eukaryota; kingdom Metazoa; phylum Chordata; class Aves; order Passeriformes; family Thamnophilidae; genus Pithys; species Pithys albifrons. The sequence continues at coordinate 8,134,982 of NC_092466.1, read as the reverse complement.
ATAAATTTAGGTTTACCTGCTAAGTTTCCCAGCATAGTGGAATGAAAGATTTTTGCAGAAAAATATGTTTGCTTTCAAAGGCAATGTCTAACACTTCTGTTGTTTACAGTAGACTTTTAAATCTGGTCAAGTTAAAAAAAAAACCAAACACAAAAACTCCAAAAAAACAGGAACTAAAGAAGTGTTGGGGGTTTTATTCCCTGAATTCAGTCCAGTTTAGTGAAATCATAAACTGTAGAACATCATGGTTTCCTTTCTTTTAGCTGCATTTTGTAGGAAAAATTGGCAGCAGCACAAAATAATAACTGAACTCAAGCAGTTTCAAAGCTTCAGGTCTGTGTTGCTACCAGAGCTGCTGTGTCGGCAGAGGCTGCACTGGGAGTGTCTGAGCTGCTGGAGCAGTGGGGAGAAAGGAGGAGGCACAGTCAGGGCTCTCTGCTCCTCAGCCACACCTCTCCACACCTGCCATGGAGGTTTATCACTTTGCCATAACTGGAAGGTCATAGAGAAGATATTTTCAGCCATGGGATTATTGTTGACAATTCATATATTTGGTGCTGGACATAAACTGAAGAGTTGAATGATGCAGCAGATCAAGTACAGGGGCATTGGGGAGAACAAGACAGTTAAGATGGAAAACTTTTAAAGCCCATTCATTCAAGCAAACATAGCAAAAGATTGAAGGGGGGGAATGGGGAGGGGGGTTCTTCAAATGTTATTTTAAAAGGAAATACATGAAACAGGGAAGCCAAGTTTTTGGAAATAATGGTTTGCTAAATTTGGCTACGTAGCCCTTATTCCCTTCCCCTGGGTGAGTGCTCTGAGATCCAGCCTTCAGTAGTGTAGTGTTTGTTGCATGTTCCTGCAGAACACCTGCAACATTTATTGCATAGCCTGGACCATAAAACAGGGCAGGATTATTTTTGTACAAACAGCTGCAATGTTTGAATGTTTAGTGTTGTCACTTACATGTGTCTTAACATATTCCTCTGAGTGTCGCCACTGTTGGATGCACATCCAAGGCTGGGGGGATGTGTGTGCATACACAGGTGTGTACACCTGTAATTGAGGAAATGAGGAGCTTTCTGTGGCTGCACAAAAGGAACTATCAGTTTCTCAGAAGAAGAATGCTGTAGGGCCAGCTTAAACATTTTAGTGCTGTGGATGTATGACTTTAAGCCCCAGGTAAAAGCCGAGTGAATATGTCATAGACATGATTTGTCTTTGGATGATAGCAGCATCTCTCATAAAGCACTCAGTCTGGGGAATGATATTAGTAGTGAATGTGGAGAATGCTCTTTTCCCGTAGCTTGAGGTGTGCTTATGTGAAGCTGGCTGGTGAGTGACATGGTAAATAAAATTCAGAGGAAAAATGATATACAGTTAAAGACGTATTTTAGTGGCAGGCAATGCAGCAGCAAACAGAAATAGAGCCCCGCAGTAGGTATGTGAAAAGCAGAACAAACAAATGCCTTCAAGAACTAATGGTCCCTTGAATCTTTTATCTGTTATCCCAAATTAGACTGGGAAAGATCTATTTGATGGAAAAAATATTCTGCTTCATCTTTTACTAAATCTTGTATATTCCCCTCAGTACCCATATTTATGAAATGCATATTAGGAATAGAATTGTTCCATTTGGAGGAAAATGTATCACACACATATTAACAGGGTGGAGATCTGTATGGGAACATTATCTTACCATCTAGATAGTTCAAACCACATTTTTTCATATCTTCCTGACACTAATTCTAGCACCAGAATCACATTAGTCCCCACAGTGGATCTCCATTCCTGACAGTAGATTTCTCAGCAAATGAAAAATCATTCAGTCGTTTCTCTCTAATTATGTATGTCTCTAAATACCCAATTATCATTGGGAACAAATTGCATGCTACAAAGATAATATTATGGAGAGCTGTTAATCTGTTAAGATGCTGCTTTTCAGTTTTGAACAGTTGATGCAGCTGTTAAAACAGAATTTTTGCCACCTGGACATATCATTACTATTTTATTGTAAAATTTAGAAGCAACTGATGGGAAGCGAGAGTACTGGACTTAGCTTTCTAAAGCATTCTGCTTGTCAGATAAAGAAATGTATCCTTATGTCCTTCATAATTACTCTTTTCCATACTTTAAGCTAATCTGGCATTCTTAGAAGGCAAGTCTGTGGCAGCAATAACTATTAAATGTTCTTTCAAGGTTATTTGCTTTGTTAATAGCTTGGTTTGCATTGTCCATATACACGTGGCAACACAGAATAACAGAGTAGATTCATGGTGTTTTCAGCCAAATACAATCTGCATAGAAATTACTTGTTTCTGTAGAATACTTGATAATTATATTTAGGTGGCTTAACTGTAATTAATGTTTAATGTTCACTTTGGCTAGAAGAGAGAAATTACCAGGTACTTACCTCGTGATTATTTCAGCAGGCACTGTGTGGTTATGCTTTGTGGTCATAGCAGTGCAGACTGCTGAGCATCCTCAGCTCCTATGGAAGTCTGTTAATTCTGGGTATCTCCAGAACCTCCTAGATAAGGTCCTGAATCCTTGAGAAATATATAGTGACTGAACGTAAAGCATAATTTACAGCTGATGCCTGCATGCAAGTAATGCCACTGCTTGTTAATGATATCATCAAAAATTTTCAGCTCAAGGACATTCCTGGTCACTAGAGTTATAAAACTTTATTTGTAGTAAAACCTCCCTTCAGAGCTGAACTCTTGGATTTCCTTATAATCCTTGATATTTATTTTCTTTTCATAGCAATTCTTTAGGCTAAAAGATTTTAAAGGAGACATGTTTGAACTAGAGTGATTTCAGTTTTAGAGGTGAACACAGCTGTACTCACATTATCTATTTGTATTGATCTGTTCATATGAAACCTATAAAAAGGTGGACTGATAATAAGTTGAGGGTTGAGTTCTAATTAGCAGTCATCATGCTGCCACCTCTTCTATGTAATCAAATCAGCAAAAATACAGACAATATGAAAGAAAGGTGCTTGAAGAAATCCAAGTTAATGATCTCGTAGGAATACAGCTAAAATTTATGCCTTATTTTACTTTCATGAAAAAGTTAATTAAACTAATCAGCACTTTAAGAACCACAAGAGAAATCCTGTCCCAAATTCTGCTCATCTGTATACAGACAGCCTTGAAATGGGAATGAGGATATAGCAGTGCCCTGTCCCTTGCCAGGGTCTGCAGTGGCCTGTCAGGTAGGCTGTAAGCCTTGTGACCTTCCCCAGTTGTGTTGGTCAGTCCCAATGGACTCAATTCTGCATCCCTGGAGTTTTAGAGATGTAGGATTCATGATTTGCTGCATCCAGAGACACACACGTGGTGTTTTGTTTTCCTCTGGGATCTGCTCACACTGGTTTCTTTATGTCCCCTCTCACACAGAATTTTGACTGGGTGACCATAAGTATTCCTTGCACTGTTGTGGGGCAGGAGAGCCTGAGGAGCTGGGCTTGGAATCCAAGCTGTCCAGGGGTGGTCAGAAACCAGTATTGAGCTGGTGAGAGAAGCAGCAGAGAGAGAAGAACCTCAGACAAGACTGAGACTGTTCTTGTATCTCTTCTTGACTGAGGTGTGGGTCAGGGCACAGTAAAACACACCAGAAGGATACAATGTCCTAAACCAATGAAGAGTGAACATCTCTTTACATCCAAGTTGGCTTCAAGCCAGCTGGTTTCAATCTCCAACTTTTTCTGGTAAACAGAAGAGAAAGTGAGGTTCTGAGCCTTTGTACTTTTAGAAAAGCAAGACCCAGGAAGCAGAGCCCCAGTACCTAAAGCTCACAATGCCATAATTTGACAAGTTTTATTCGGAGAAGAAGTTATTCAGCCAAAATCCACAACTGTGAAGTGGATTGGAACACAAGAGTAACATGAAGGCTATTTTTCAATGATGACCAAATGGACCAATATTGCCAAGTAATTTAGTTTTGGTGGAATTTGATTTCTCCATTTTGTGGTGTCTGCGAGGCAGTATCTATTTCCTGCACTCCAGCTGGGTTATTTGTGAGAGTTTTTGCTTTTTTTCTGTTTGCTTGTTTCTAGTGATGGGAAGTCCTAATCACTGGTCAAGCCCGCATTGTTTTAGGCACTAAATGAATTCAGAACAAAGAGACAGTTCCGCTGCCATGGAGTTTATAATCTAAGTACGAAACAAGAGACAGCAGATGGGTCTGGACAGACGGGGGAGCATAAGGAAACAATGTGACAGGACTGGGCAGCCAAAAAGTCAGTGTTCAAAGGAGAGCAGCAGGCCAGCTAGGAGTTTTCTCCAAGCAACATATCAAAGACAGGGTTTGAAATGAGATAATTAAGACAGCTTTGCAGATGGCTGTAGGGAACTCCTAAGGATGAGGCAATTTGATGGGGAAGGGCTTTGGGAGTAAAGCCAAACATCCTGTGTTGTAGGGCATAGAAAGTGGGTGATAAAGTAGAAAACACTCAAATAATGGTGGTGTCATCAATATTTTAGGCAAGTACATGGTTTTTTTGCATCAGCGCTCTGTATAGGTAGGAGTGAGCTAAAGCTGCATGCCTTTGATCTACTTTGTAAGGGAGAATGTGAAGAATGCTCCTTCTCATCCTCACTGAAGGATTTCTGCCCCATTGTATCAGAGAACATGTCTTGGCCTTGGAAAGTTTGAGAAAATACACTTCTGAGAACATGAAATACTGTGTTTGGCCATGGAGGCTACAGAATACTTATGTACCCCTAGATTCAAAGGCTATTGAAACAAAGCCCTGGATTTGGAAGTCAAATGCATTTTTTCCCTCAAACAGAACAGGAAGATATTCACAAGACCATGTTTGATAGTATTGGACAGTTGGTAAACAACTTGACAGCAATTTCGTCATACATTTACATTGGCTATTATTTTATATGGCAGTTGCATTTGGCAAATTACAATTTCTCTTTGAAAATGATCCTTGGAAAATAATACATGACATTTTAAAGTGACATAATTCGTATATACAAACTGGTAATGCAAGATAACCACACACAGCTGGATGGTGTTAACCAAGTTGAAAGAGCCTTTACTCTCAGATCTCCCATTTTAGTATTTCAGTATCCCATTGCTTTATTAATAAAGTTACTGGTATTTAAAATGAAAATTGCTTGCAAAAATATATAAGCTTTATGTTTGCTCCCAATTTCTGTGCTGTACATAAAGAAGATAAGAGCACTGAGTATCTCTTAACAAAATGAAATCCCTCCATATGGCACCCATCTCCCATTAAGATATATAATATGAACCCAAACAGCATCTTTTAAAATAGTTTTATAGCTGAAAGGGGATCTTAGTTTAGCTTAATTTGTGAATTGCCAGAGGCAAGAATTATCTTTAATGCTGTCTGTGTAAGGCTGCTCCCACAGCTGTTCTTAAGCAATTCTATATCAAAATAACCAGGAGCTGTCTCACATTCATCCTAGGTTTCTAATCTAAATTAATCTAAGTTTCTTTGATAGTCAACAGAAAGAATGAAGCACTTGGACAGGATATCTTGTCCTATTCTATTACATGAGGTCAAAATAAAATTACCTTTTTAATCTCACTCTTGAGGTGTCTCTGTTCCTCTGATGACTGCAGAGGGAGTTTAGATGATTAGCTTAGTCTAGTCACCTCACTCTAGGCAGCTGGAGGTGCTGAGATTAAAAACCACCTTTGAAACTGAGCTGGACTGCCTTTAATTTCTGCCCGGAAAATGTAGTATAGTGATGCAGTTAGCAAACATATCTTTGACCAGCAAGTTTGGGAGGAGAGAAAGGAGAGTCCATTTAGAGCCAGGACAGAGGAGCTGTATCAGCTAACCTGGGAGTTCCACAGCCTGCAGGCTGGCCAGGCTTAGCAGTGACTATGGGTTTTAAACATACACCACCTTGAGAAGCTCTAACATTTGATGTGATGTGAACCAATGTCAAATATCGAGTGCTATTAAATAGTTAATAGCCTCCACACTATGATTCTTACATTAAGAAGGGGCTTTATTGAAAAGATCAGTATGTTTTTGCATGACTATTCTCATACCAACCTCTTTCCTTCAGCTGTGAGGTCCTCACCTCTTGGAATACCCAGAGCATCTTCTGTGGGCTCAGTTGCTGCTGCCTCCATAGTGTGGCAGCTTCTGTTGTGCTGTAGAGATCACTGAATGCAAACTGAGAACTTGCACCAATCTTTCATCAGCTGTAACTCACTTACTTCTTAGAGCTATTTACCAGATGCAGATACATTTGACTCAGTGCAGGGACCATGATTCTGTCTTACCTGCTCTCAGCTGTAACCTGTTTTATAACTCACTCTGTTAAAAGTTGTGGTAGTCTTGCTGTTTGAAGGACTTTTATATAGTTCTCAGAGCTTGTAAAAGAAACCTTTTCCATAAATCATGTTTTTTATTTAAAGTGCTGCTCCGAGTGATTTGACATTTTTTCAAAAGTAAGATAAAAGTTTATGTGCTTGGAAATTATGTCCATGAGAAGTATGTGCTTTATATTTTATTTATTTTGATAGCTTATGTTATGATACATTTGATAGATCCTGAAAGACACTGTCAGTTTTAAAGATACAGCCAATAAACTTCTGTTAGTGATGAAAATGCGCCCCATAATGATCAGATGCCTCTATCTATGCAAAGAGATTGAATCAGCCTGATGACATTTTCTATTTTCAACCATTTTTCTTGCATGGTTTTGATCAGTGTTACATAATATATTCCAAAAAAGGAATATTTGACAAACAATGGAAAGAAAGTAAAAAATCTGGGGAGCATGAAGTCTCTGAGATGATAAACCTTAGGGAAAAAAAACCAAAACCAACAGGTAAAAGAGAGCAATCATACATTTTCTTATCGAAGTTTGGTCTTGAAATAAATTCATATATATGTGTATATATGTAATTCTAATACCTAGATACGTAGGACTTAGGTAGTTTGCTAGCAATGCAGAAAGAGAACCAGAGCTCCAGCTAGCCAAATTTTCAATTAACCCATTGCCTGTAATAAAGAGCATCTATTAAAACCAGCTGAAGATATGACACACAGCTCTTCTGAAGGCTTCAGCATTATCTTTCATAATAAAATATTACATCATAATGGAACAGATTTGAAGGGCAGTGTGGAAATTCAAAGTGTTGAAAATATGAATTAATCACCAATGCTATTTAAAATAACTTTCCTCACCAAAAAAAAAAAAAAAAAAACTTAACAAGATTAATGTTAAAGCTAGAAAAAAATTGCCATGCAATTATCGGGTGGAAAAGTTTAAACAGATGCATGAGTTTCTGGCATCCTTCAACTAGTTTGATTGTGGATTACAAGGTGAGTGCAAGACGAGCACAAAAGTCTTGTACATGTACTGAGGTGCAGTACAAGCAAAACTGCAGTGTAGAGATAAGAGACTACTTAAACTCCTGCCAAGCAGTTCTTCTGGTTTTGCTCTGTTTATACTGATTTGGAGTCAGTGCACGGAAGGACTTTTCTTTGTCTTGTGAAGGACCAATAATTCTGAAATATCATAAGAGTAATACTGTGATTTTTACTGAAGCAGGAACAGCTTCACTGCCAGGTGTGCAGCTTTTGCAGGCAGGCAGAGTACAAGCAGTTGTTACTGTCATTGTTTCACAAAATGATACAAAGTAGTTGTTTACAGGCATATTTTTAAACTGAGAAGAGATTTGAGTGTTTATAGCTGTAAAAATGTTTGCAGTTCTGCCAGAGCTTGTCTACATGTGCAATGCCTCACTAACATCTCCTTTCCACATCCATTCTATATCACAGAGATCTCCCCTCCCCTTCCTACCAAATGGCACAAGACGTTTACTGTGTCTGTATCCACTCAACAATAAAAACAACAGCAATTTTAAGGGTTTTGTCTGGCAATATCATTTCATTACCTTTAATAGTAATTGTTCAAAATAAATTTTCCCTGCAACAGTATTTAATTTTAACACCTTTTCTAGGTGTCTTACTCACAAAGAAAGCTTTAAGACCAACCCAGTGGAAAGTTGCTGCCATGTGGATAAGAATTATTGCATTTATTTTTTCTTGAGGTGGTGGATAATGTACCATGGTGAATTTATTGTCTGCCACAGAGTGCAGCAAAGAAGCATCTCATTCGAATTTTGAAATGAACCACCTACAAATCTGTGAGTTTAAGGCAGGCAGTCACGGGAACCTTGTCCTTTGCAAAGACTTCCACTTAGAAAACCCCCTGCCAGAAGACCTGTCTTGGTGCAATCCTACAGCAAGAGGGACATTGCTGAGCTCAGCTCAGAGCCCTCCATGGGCAGATACTGTTTCTGGATGAACTAAAGTTTGCTCTCCCCTGTTACTGCCCCAATATAAAGGTTTCCCCTAAGCAATTCATGACTTGACTATTTACATTTAACTATATCCATTTACAACATACTGTGATAGAACTCTGTTACTTGTAGAGAGATCGCCACTTGTCCTTCTGTTCTGTTTGGTTTTCCTTTTGCAGTGATTTGTATTCTAGTTTATTTATGCTCTGAAATAATGATTGGCATAACAGTATACATGAAATTATCTTAATGCTAAAAGCTGAAGTGTTTATAGTTGGCAAACCTAAGTATACTGCATAATTAAAACAATTATTTCATCAAAAGACGCTTTTTAAAAATTGTTTTGCAATTAGTGCCATTGAAACAGTTCTATTATTTTACATGCATTTCATTTCTGTTTTGGTCTCTCCAAAGCATATTTTTTTGTAGAAGACACAACAACTTTACATTTTTAATTATAGTTTAAACAGTTAAGGGCATGCATGATCAGATTAAATGACCAAAGTAAACCCTACCAAAGCACAGGAGATTATACTGTGGTAGATAACTCTGTTTAAGGTTATGAGCATATGGGTTTGTTTACAATATTTTCCAGTTTCAGGGATATTGTGTCACTGTATATTCCCAGAGAGTTGAAAAAAGGATTTCCCACTGCTGACACGTTGCAAGTGTTTGCTGAATAGCACAGCACTGTTTTCTATATTGTAGCAGTAATGGATCCCTTGTTATGGGTATGTTTGTAATATTGATTTCCTGTCAGTCAGATTTTATAAAGAGCCTCACATTCTTATTGTGCATCTCTGGTCTAGAAGCTACAGGTATTAGCCTTGAATGTGAAAGGGATTTGCAAAGAGAATGTTTTGTGTGCTCAGTTGTATCACAGCTGAGAGAAAATTAGTTTGAAGCAATGCCTGGTGTATTTGAGGGTCATTCTGCATTTCTGATGTGAAGTGTCCTGAAACCCGCGGGCAGATCTTTTCTTTCCACAAGTATTTTTGTAGAAGACAATTGTAGAGAAGGGAAAAAAATCACATGGATCTCCTGAGAGTGTTAATATGTCCTTGCATGAAGGGATAGACCCGTTCCCATTGACAGGATGGGTCTCTGTAAGGCTCTAGGCAAGATGCTGGTGTGGAAGTTTAAGTGTGCAGTGAATGCATTGACATGAGGCTTAGCCCGTGTGTCCACAGCTCCAGGGAGAGCTGAACCTTATGAGGAATGTTTTGTAAATCAAGATGAACAGAGTTTGAAGGGAAATCTATGCAGACCTGTCCTTTCCTTCAGCACTGAAAGCCCAATTCTCTTCCATGTTTGATGGAGAGACTCTTGGTCTGGGTCAGCACTGGTTCCTCCGTAGGCTCCCTTTCCAAGGGCAGGAAGGTGAGCTCACCTGCTGGTGGCTCCACACGCTGCTGAGCCCAGTGTGCAGTTCATTGTATCTATCAAATGCCTCCAAGGGAAGTCGAGGAATGATCTGATAGGGATGAGCAGAAACAGTGGAAGTTGCACACCAAAGTCCTGCCATCCTTCTGTATCAGAGACAGCAGAACCACAAAGAGGAGGCCTTGTGCATCCATAATTAACCATTCACTAAAGGGCTTCAAAATGCAATCAAGAGAGATTAGTCATGCAGAAAATGTCTAAAACATAATTTCATTATCTCTGTAAGAACCACAGTGTCCAACTGTATGTTTGCTGTCTGGTTCCTGTGCAGGGTTTGTACACTCCTGGCATGGAGAACAGGCTTTTTGAAGAGCAGAACACTCAACAAGGTAAAGGTCTCTGAAGGGCTACAGACTTACCTTTTTCCTTTAAACAAGAATTGCAACTTTTTTTTACATCTTTTGATTCACATAAGCTTCTGTCCTTATTCCAAATCTAGGAAGACCTTTCCGTAGGGCAGTGCATTTTCTGCTTCCTTTTCCCTGTTCATACTTAAGTCTCAGGCATTGGGTTTGTCCCTATTAAGAAACAAGTCTCATCAGGCATAATTTCACACAACTTTCAGCACATCACTAGGAGTATTAGAAAACTCAGTAGCAGTGGGAACATGCAGCTTTCTTCGAAGTTTCTGTGACTGAAATGCAAGTAGATGGTGATCTAAAAAAAATTTGGTATTTACAGTTTCATTTCAGATGGGATTTGTGTTGGTTGTTTACAGGCTGACAAACCCAAAGTGTAATGACAGTTTGATGATTTCAATTTTGTTTTTCTCATCTAGAAGCTTATTTCATGGGTATGTTTTCATTTGTTAAATTATTTTATTTACTAGACAGTGAAGAAATCCATATTTTCAGATAATTTGTTTCATCCTGAAATTACTGAAATATTTCTTTCTGCTTCTTTAGTTTCTGATGTTGACAGAATAAATTGTCTGGACTTTATTAGTGAAATATGTGCAATTGGAAAAATTATGAATGTGTGTATATATTTACATATATGTAAACTTTTAGGTTTTTTGTAAGTGCTCCCACCTATGTAGTTCCATTCAATGCCTTTGTGTCATGTTGGTCCTTGTGATGGTCTGCCTCTGAGTCTATTGACCTTCCAGGTTATATGCTTGATTCTTTATTTTTAGAGTTTAAATTGAATCATTAACTTACCTGCTGTGACAATTTGTTTATCAAATTTTCTCTAAGTTCACCTCTTTTAGCCTTCCTGAGTTCTGGCTTTAGACCTGTGTGTTGTCTTCCTGGAATGGTGAAAGAGCCCTTGTAGCACGTAATCTTTCCTTCCTTAGAACTTCCAAATGTAGTCAAATCCCTTCCTGTTCCCCGAATTATGCATTGGAGAGCCTTTCTGAAGCCATTGCTTTGGTTTTGGTATATCCCATATTATTGTCCCAGATATTTAACCACACTCTTTCCCTGTGGGTGCCACCCTCACCACTGCTGACTGTCTTGTTGTGCCTACCTCTGTCATTGTCACACTTTCCCCTAAATGGCAAGATTGAAGAACATGGAACCTGTTAGGGGGGCATTGGAAGAAAAAAACATTGAATAGCAATTCCCATGACAGCTGTTTTGGCAGATGTTTTTGTTTATTTTTTCCTGCTTTTATTTCTTTTACAGTAGTCCCATCTATCCAAAAACTTCACATAATCTGTGGATACTATTTTGGGCCTGTTAGCAATAGGGATTTCTTATGTTTCTTTCTTAACACTTCTGTCAAAGGGCAGTGCAGCCCACCTAGAGTCTTCCTTCCTCTTTGGACATGCATCTCTGCTGCTTGTTCATGTCTGACAGGATACCTTGCAGGTTTGGACGTCTCAGCTAAGTGCCTGAAGGCAAGATGGGATGAATTTGAGATCTTTGTCCCCATTACAAAAACCCAATCTACCTTGATCTGATGGATTTCTCTAATTTAAGCAAGCTGTTCCCGCACATGTAATGGACTTCTCTCAATCTTCGCTTCTTAATGTTCCCTCTCTGTCTTTCACACTTCTGTCTCTGCAATTTATCTCCTCTCAGACTATTCCCCAGTTGCCCCATGCTCAGCTTGGCTCCACCACTGCCCCTTCCTTCCCCTTCCCTGCACTATTACCTTCATCCATCCCTGCTATGCCCATTTCATCTCTGTTCCCTGGAATAAGTTGTTTATCCATTTAAGACAAAGAATATTCTTCCTGTGTTTTTAAAGTCCTGTAAAAACTGATATAGCTGTGTATTTTTTCATAATTATCACATTGCAGTTTCAAATAATACTATGCCTGGTTCTCCTATTGTGTTGTTCAGTTCATTTCTATTTAACTAATGCTGTAGAGCAGTATGTTGGGCAGAAAGCTTTGTACTATAATTGGGTAGCAAATTATTATTTTCTTCTCTTGTGTTCAGTGAACTGGTTTTGCAGATCTTTCAGCTCAATTCATTATGATCAAATGGAGAAGCATTTGTTTCAATAAGATTTTAATCTCTAGAACTATCTTTTGCATCAGTGACTTTTCATTGTTAATTGCTTTCTTGTCCCCCATTAAGGTGTTCTTGCAACTGCTTCATCCTAACCAAGCTCCTTTTCTACACACACAATTTGAAAAGACTCTTTTTAGGTGAAATAGCCATTGTTGCCTCCTTAATCCATCACTGTGGCTTTTGTGCATCATCCTCCCTTGATGATGCCAAAATGTTTGCAAAATCACCTCTCAGAGGAATTTTAGAAATGTCCTCAATTTCCCCCCATATACTTCAGAATGTAAAAAATCTTTTTATTATTTCATAGCACCAATTAAGATCACCAAAGCACCCAGTCTGTGCTGGATGTTTGTGAGTGAAATGCTATTATTATTGACAGTGCACCAACTGGAGTACACCCCTGATGTCTCATACTCATTCTACTGAGAATGATTTTTTTATTGTTTCTCTGAACCTGTTGCTATTTTAAACCCCATAAAGGGTCTATAAAGCAAAGGCTTAAAACTACAATTTTAAATATGTAAAAAAAAATTACATGCTGAAATAACAAAATCAGAGGATGAGTTCAAGTAGTTCTATCCCTTTTCAAAAACAATTTGTTATGAATTTATTATTTTAACAAAGTCAACAGAACATACAGAAGGAATTCAGTAATGAAAATCATTTGGGGGATTTGACAGGTCTTGCCTGAAATGAAGTCCTCTGAGACCAGCATTTGGAGGCAGAGGTGAAAGCAGAAATTGGTTTACCTGAAGATCTCTGTATAGGGAATCTAAATTTTCAAGGTAGACTGCCTGCCAGCATCAGGGCTTATGCTTTGACACATCCAGCCTGAAATCTATCAAAATCTGGAAACTTCTTGACTTTTCATTGTAACGTCTGTGTGTGTGATTTTCTACACAGAACAAGTCCTAAAAGTTTCCTGGAAATTTTGTGGCTTATTCATATATTAGTTTTAAAAATAATTTAGCTCAGTTCTCTCTCTCTCTCTAAAAAAAAAAAAAAAAAAGCCCCAAAGTTGATTAATATGATCTTATTGCTCCATAGATCTAAGAAGAAATTATACTGACAGTTATTAATGTAAAAGAGGGTTTGTTTTTTTCACTTGTGTCAGAACTGCAAGGCCAGTGTAGATAGGCAGGAGTGAGGTAGATTCTGTTCTTTCTTATACATCATTAATACAGCTATTCACTAAGGGCTACTTGGTAGTAGCTGTGTAACAGGATGTCAGAAATATCATCTGAAGCCTCTGAACTGCACAGTGTCACTGAGAGCTCGTAGTGATTTGCAGAACTTTCACTGCTTGGTAGGTTACTGCATAAAAGAAAAGCCTATCTGGATTTTCAGGTTCAGCATGAATTTAAAAGTCTGTGGGTTAAGGAGGTCTGAAAGTATGTTTCTATTAACATGAACATTTAAGCACAGGGCAAAGTTGGAAGCTCTTTGGTGCAGTGCTCATGTGTTACACACAACACAGCGTTGCTGAGAGAGGAGGTGGCTGAGGAACAGTAATAGCAACTGCACTGCAAAAGAAAATGAAAACACATCATGCTTTTCTGAAGAGCCATTCTGTCCATGCATGCTGTAATAGGTGACATAGGTAGAATACATTTCTGGGTGATTTTAAATATTATTCTTAAGTGCATCCAACTTGGCAATTGAAATCTGTGCAATAACATTGGCTGTGCTCTAGGAGTTTTTGCCCAGCCCTCATAGCATGCACAGAATTATACCATTTAAAAATGATCCTTTCTTGGGGTCATGCTCATATATATCTTCAGAAATCAGATTACTATTTATATATTTATTTACACATTCAGTATTTACTGTCTAAAAAATTCAGGCCTGTGTACTCAGGGCACCAAAGGCAGAGCCAAGCCCTGAAGCTCTCAGAGCTGAGTCACATTAGATGGCACAGGGATGCACCATATTCATCCTGAATTGCCCAGACCAGGAGATACTGCTTGCATTTGAAAATGCTGGCAACAAAGCAAGTTAGCTCTCATGTGATCACTGGAATGCTCTTTGAAAACATAAAATGTTAGGAATAGATGAAAATATGAAAAAATCCATAACCTCCTATCAGACATTGCAATTGCCTGAGTGTTCAGCAGGAGCTCAGGATGGATAAAAAGTAAAAGGTATAGCAAGGAGCAGCAGATGAGCTGAATTCAAGACTAATAGATTCTTCATGCAAATGCTGTGGCATTTATTTTCTATATTAAAAATTCAAATGCAAATGTTTAATATGTCTCATACACATCAGCTCTTTCTGTAATTCTGGGACTGGCACAGTTTTGCCCGTGGTCATTTGGGGATTGCTTTTCCATACACTTTGATCACATTGTGCTTCTGCAATATTCCCACCAGTTATCCTAAGAACTCTGATAACTGAATCTTGTTTCATCTGTCCTAGAAAATAAAATATCATGAAGGAAACTCTCAAATAAAACTGTGGAAGAGGAAAAAAGGCAAACACCACCAACTGCCACCACCAACCCACTCAAAAAATGCTTATTAGCAACTTTAATATAAGCATTTACCCAACATCTCAAAAAATTGTGGCATAAATATATGTGTAATGAATAGCTGGTATCTTTTCTTTCCTGCACAAAGGAAAGCATTTATCATTCTGGTAACACAAGGGACAGAAAACAATGCCAATTCACAAATAAAATCTCTCATGATTTACTATTGTTGTTTTATCCCCTGTGATCCCAGAATGATAAATATTGTACCTCCTTTTGTCAGTATCAGAAGCACTTTCATATGTGGAATAAAGGCTCATTCATTATAATCATACTGGTTTTTTCCACATTGCTTTTTCCAAGCTGGTCCCATATACATCATGCCAGTGACACTGTGACAGCTTCCTTGTGGTCATTTCAGAACTCCACGAGTACCTGTGATGCTACCAGTTTGATTTCTATTTATGACTGGGGGTTTCTTATTATTATTTATATTCTCAAGGCTTTCAGAGTCCTCACTGTGTCTGGGACTTCATTGCACTGAGTTGTACAAACAAGGATCTAATCTAGCCTAAAAACACTGGAACTGGACACATCAATTGAGTGTCCATGGAGTGTGATCCTCTGGGAAGCCCCCAGGCAACGTCTGCTTGGTCTGTTTTTCCTCAAAGGAGAAAGGGAGGTTATGTTCCCTGTGGAGGGGACAGAATTTTCCACTAACTTTCCTAAGTACTTTCTGTACTATTTCATCCTGAGATGATGATGTGAGGGGTCAACACCCATGAAGTCTGTGCAGAACACAGTAGTCATTCCAGGTGAAATGTCTGTAGCTCCAGCCTCATCCCACCTGGCCAAAACCAATCCCTTCTGGTTTTGACTAGTATCACAATATTTCAGTAACTCAAAACATATCTTGATTTCAAAATGTGTCTTTTGCAAATAATGTCAGGACTCTAAATAGACTTACCTTGTTTTCAGTGAGGAATACACAAACATTTAGCACATTATGTTTCAAGGACAGCTGTCCTGGCTATGGTGTGATGGTATCCCCTCTCTCATTCCATGATGGCATTAGGGCACACAGTCATTGCACTAGACCAAGGCAAACTAGCTAACCATTATATTAGAATGCATTAGTTAATTTGTGTGCAGCAGTTTGCAGATAACAAGCTCAGGATTTTAATACAATATTTCTTTCCTGGACACATCTCCTGTGTTCATATTTAAACCAGTATGAAAAGGTCAGTAAACATTGGTTTTGTAAATGAAAGCTCTAAAACAGAACTTGAAAGATCTAGTGTTTTGGGAGGGGGGCAGGAAAGTGTGAAAATTCAGCTTGTTCAAGTCAGACCAATTTTGATCTCTTAACAGGCTCATATATGGTTAAGCAATTTTTCACTAAATCTCTCCTCATCTACTTAAAACCTTTCCTCTTGTACTGTCCCTGTCTGCCCATGTAAAAAGTCAGTCTCCTGTGCTTGAAACCCCATGAATATGTGAAGACTCCATCATGACTTCATCCTAGGTGGAGCTCCCAGTTGTGCAGGTTACTGAGCACACACAGCTTCAGCAGAGCACAGCAGTGACACACCTCACCCTAAAAGCTGTTTGTTCTTGCAGGAGCCTCCTGACCCTACTTCCCTCCCCTTGAAATCCATCCTGGTGGGTCTGCAGAGGGCTCAAACCCCGTCCCTCAGCCTCTGTGGACATGAAGCAGCTTCATGTACAGCTCACACTGGCACAAAGGGCAGCTGTGTCCTTGAGGCCATGCCAGCGAGAAAACCACAGTTTAGTCCCTTTTGCAGAAGGAGTACTGAAAGCACCGTTAAACACAGCAAAGATGAAAAGTTGCATGAAAAATGTGCACTAGTTAGATTTAAAATCTTGAATGGAAATACTGCTCTTAAAGCACATGTGGAACTCAATGTAATAAGGCTGGCTGTATTTAGATTGTTCACAATCTACTTCATTGCTCTTAAAGGCATAGTTAGGTGGCAGTTCAAATGTGAACACTTATTTTTATCTCTCTTTGTAAATAGTGGATGTGTGTATTTTTCTTGGAAAAGAGTTGCCCACTAAAATGAGAAGTCAGGGGAAGGGCATATAATATAAATGATTATTAGGATGTTTGCAGCCTTTAAAACCTATCATAAGACCACCTTCTCACACTAATACAATCCAAAATTATGAGAGAAGGTAGAAGGGAATTAGAGTAGTCTTAGAAACTAACATAAGATTCACAAAGAGAATTCCTGATTATTGGAAGTCTGCATACTAAGTGTTTTATAAAGGCAGTTAAATAATGTGGTGACTGAAACTTAATAGAAAAAGAAGGAGCAAAAATAGGAAACTGGAAAATGAAGGGCTCTTTGGAAGGAAAGCATTGGAAAGTAGTGCAGGAAGAAGCCAGAAATTCTGTATATTCCTCTGTCATTTTATTGAATGTTTGACCAGACAACACGAAACTAACAAAAACCAGGTCCCAGTGTCACACATCTGGCCTTATAGAGGTTTATATCAATCCCTCTTGTCTTTGAGACCCCTTTTGGGGGATAACACCTTATATTTCTGGATTTTAGGTGTTTTATTCTCCTCATCTTTGAAGATAAAAGTCATAAAATCTGGCGTCCCACCTTTCAGAAACAAGGTGCAGTTTGCCACTGATTACCTGCTGTTTTCATTCTTTGCACCCAAACTTAGAGCAAGCTTTTGATGAACTAATCCTAAGCAGGAATATGCTTTGCATTATCACCTTCTTTTTTATTCCTTATGAAAATCAATGTTTGCTTTTGGCAGCTTCAGAGTCTCCAGTGTATGGTGTCTAATGGTATTGCTTTAAAGTTTTATATCTTTATGACTTAGGATAATTATTTATAGTTGCAAATCATAATGTAGCAGCACTATAGGAAACAGAATGCTGGATTGCATTTGAAAGGGAGAGCAGATTCAGGGTTTATTATATTATTATGTTATTATATTATTATATTATAGAAGGCACTTCAGGGCCTGCAGAAGAAAGCAACTCAAATTGTAGCAGTTCTCAGAAGCTGGGATAATACAAAACAGATTTCATTCATAACACTCATATCATTATATCTCTATGTATAGCCATTAAAGTATAATTGAAATATAGAAAATCAAGAAATAAGGGACCTGAAGCTGAGTTTTTCACATGTGATCGAAAAGCATATGGGAAAAAATAGAGAGGGTGAAGGTCAGCAGTTAAATAGAAAATAGAAGACTACGCAATTTCTGCTTTTAAAAAACAGATGGGAGATTTAGCAAAATTGCAGTGAGGGAGTTCTAATGTCCTGCTGAAGGTTCGTTTCTCCTTCTTCACATAGTAAAAGCTTTTTGAAAAGGCATAAATGAAAACTAGCTCCTAATCACATCCTGAATACAAAGCCAGCGAGGCGCTTCATAAGGCACATCAGCTCTTAATGAAAATGTCGGGAAGAACAATGCACAGGATTGCTCTGAGTGTTGCCCCTTGTCTCAAAGAGCCACCCTGGCACTGGAAAACTCCAGGCAACGTGTATCTCTCACCACATCTTCTCCCTGCCTTCAGTTCTGCCATTTCTTACACACATCACTAGTGATGAGGATGGGCTCTGCAGGAACTATTCAGTATGTGAAGATGTGTTTTCATCGAGTGCCTCTTTAGGGAGGTGACATTGTTGGGAAATGGACTTTGTGAATGTTTTCTGGACTGTACCTCCCATTTCCTTTCTACCTTTATTTTTCATATCTATTTAGTAGCATGAGTCCTGTTCAACAGGCCATGAGTTAGAGATCTTATTTTGTTGTATTAAAAGGAAATGTGCAAATCAGGCTGAGAATTATGCCAAATCTGACCTCAAGAGAGGAATATTTCACAGCTCCTGAATCTCTGGTGAATGTTGTTTCTAAAAGGAGAAACGAGGAACCTGAATTTGGTATGTCAGGAGAATTTTTCTCAGGGTTTTCCAGGGACTTTTAGAGAAATGTTTTAAATGGCAAAAGTTATAGTTTGCTAATCTTTTTACCACAATAGGTTTATTTTGATTTGTTGGGGTTTTTCCCCAAACTTTTAATTTAATGAGTCAATGAGACAGTGAATGTTACTTGTTGGATTCTGAGTAGGCACAGAGCTCGGTAGCAAGCTGTGACTACCTACTGTCAGTTTTCTGATTCTTCCTCTCCCAACTAGGACATATGCCTAGGGCACATAATATATTTACAGTGATACACAGTCATTGTGTTGCTATCTCACAGTTTCAGGCATTTGCTCTGCCTGCATATGTCACACAAGCAGAAATGGTGCTCTTCTACTATAATTTTACTGATATTTATCTATATTGACTGCTGAGGACCAAGTAAGTGTATGTAATCAATTAGGAATATGCAGTGTTTAAAATGGAATCCTATTTCCATACAATTTGACAGGTTTAAGTGTGTCATTTTCCCTGTTATTGTCCTAACACAGTGTTTTCAGTGTAAAATAGAATATTCAGCAAAGAATAAATGGGCAGCTGTGCAGCTTACCTGTATGTCCTGGGTTCTCATTCAGAATTATTCTCCTTCAGTGCTGACCATAATTCTGGTAGGGCCATTTGTATAAAATCTTTCAGGCTTAAAATACTTTTTATGGTGACAACCTTTCAGCCCTTTTACCAAGATTTTCTGCTGGAATTAATAAAAATCAATGTCCTGTGTCAGCTGATGTTGGTTCTGCTGATGGAGCCACCCTAATTCTGACAGCAGGGCATTTGTGGATTTTTCTTTTTGTTTTTCTTTTTTCCTTTTTTCCTCATTTTTCTCAGACATTAATTGTGCTGAAACTACAAGTCCCCTTATTTCAGAGATCCTGAGGACCCTGAAGTTGTCACTTTAGTATTATTTCAAAATATGGTTCAAAGCTCAGGGCACACTTTCTGTCCTGTTGGCTTCACTGTGTGTTGCACTCCCAAGATCTTTTGTTTTGTCACAGTGGCTGCTGGCTCTGTGGCTGGGGGTGCTCTGAATGTCTAATTGTGGAAATCAGGGAACACTGAAAACTGGCATTTTTATTTGATCAGAACCAAATTATTAGTGAAACAGAGTGATGATTTGTGGCACCAGTATGGTGGGGATGGAAAACCAGCCTTAAGAAGCAATACTTTTAAATGAGAATACAATAAGGAAAAGCTCTGCAGATACCAAGCCTACTAGTGATTAACCTGCAATCCTATTGAATTTCTGGTGAACTACAATAACTTCTTTGTAAGAACATCTTTAATACTTTCTGGTTTTAATAAAATTTTTGACAGTGGGGTTAAAAATAGCTGACACCTGCTAAATGAAGATGCAAGAGAGAGAAAAAGTATCTTTGGGGATTATTGTTCTAATCTTCTTCCTTAAAAGTAAATGATAATGTAAGTAATCTTGTTTTATCTCTAGCATGAGCAGAATTGGCCCCTTTCAGGCTATTAAACCTATTGTCTTTAAGGTGGAGTGTTTTGTCTTGAGGAGGAGAGTAGTAAAGCTGCAAATCTGACAGTATATGTTATCACCCAGATGGAACATTAGGGAGGTATCCATAAAAACTGAATTTCACCTGGTGAGGTTTATCACCCCAGATTTCCTCCACAGACAGAAAGAAATCTGCTTTAAATCACCACCCCCTGCAAGAAAGGCCCCTCTGGAGGGAAGCAAACCCCGGTGAAAGCTGCTGCCTTTTCTCCTTCTGCCTGTTCTCCTGATTGCTCAGTTGTGTTCCAACCTGTTCTCTCTTTCCTAGATACTCATATGGACCTGCACACACACACACACACGTGTAGATGTTCTGATTACTTAATTACATGAAATATAGTTCAGCAGTGCAATAATGGTCAATCACACTCTGTTTATATGGGTGATAAATCTCTGTCCCACAGGTGTTCCTCCTCCTCATGATGTACAGTGAGGCTTTAGCTTTCATCACACTGGCTAAAGCATCCAATTGCATGAATGGATTTGGGTAAAAAGCTTTTAAAACGTTGTAACTCAAGCTCATAACTTTTTTACAGCTTTCATAGCTTCATTTTTACTCTGATTTGCATCCATGATCCAAATAAAAAGAGATTGCTGGAAATAGAGGTGAATAGTAAAGTAATGCTGTACAAGAACCTCGAGTGTGCCAGGCTGAGTAGACTTTTGCAAACTAAATGTCTCTAATTACTACAGAGAGGTTCATAAACTAACCCCAACTGGGTCACAACTGTGATACTGCCTTCTAAAGAAAGCCCATTATAATTTATTTGTATTAAATCAGGTACCTCTAAAAGTAAGTGAAAATAGAGCTTCTTCAGTAGGCTTTTTTTTTCTCTTCTGCAGAAATAGGTTTACAAGACCAAATTAGATTCTGGCATGATTAATGCATCTCACCAAATTCTTGCAGAGTAGCAAATTAGTTTATAGTGATTTTCTTGAAAACAAATTAAACGGCTGCACAGCATCACAAGAATAGAGATGTTCTTCATAACATATGGATAAATGATTCAATGGAAAGGAGATGTAATCAAACTGAAAATGTAATCCAAATATTTCGGATATTTCTGTCTATTATAGAAAAATGTGTAATTACTTGCATTTTAACACATGATGTGTAATCTGCCATGGCAGAGCAGCAAGGAATTAATCAGCGTAAGATTTGCATGTATTCTAAGTACAATATTCCTTTTTAGGTGTTTTTAATATCATTCAGTTAAAAACAAAATTCTTATTTTGCTAATAACTTAAAATAAAAAATATTTTATGAATTGCAGGTGTTTTGCCATTCATATACTTGATTGATATGTTTCTGAAAACATTGTATGTGCTCTAAACTTGCTTTTCCCCCTCCTAAAAATATAAACATATTTTACTGCTGATACACCTGTTTGAGTCTCCACAACTTATATTCAAAAATACACAGTAGAGAAAGTCTCATGAGTTGCAATCATTCATACAATAATTACTTGTTGCCCAGTTTTTAATGTAAAAGAAAAAAAAAAAACCTCCACGGAAAAATCTGCCATGATTTTGTATAAAATAGGCTGTGTTGGGAAAGATAATGGAATATTTAGGGGCATGCTCAGATTTCTGTAATGACCATTTGTGTTCCAAGGGCCAAAAATCACAATAATGGGATAAAATAGGGGTGTAACAATAGATCACTTGTAACAAGTTAAAACTTCTTAGATAGAAACATAAGATGCTTTAATTCTCTTAGCTCTGCTCTTGTGTGAGGAAGGTGATTTCCTGACTAAACATAATGACTGCTTTATTAATTGAAATGTAGTACTGACAAGTATTGCAGCTTTAGGAGCTATTACTAAACTAGCCTAAATGTAACCATTTCCCAAGCCAATTGTAGTATCTAAAGTGAGTAAATGAGGGGCTTTCAGAAGAAAGTTTTATCTTCAGGTTTGGCAGTCAACTACAATTCTTTTATTTTTTTTTCATTTCTTTCTTTTAGTCTTTGGAGTATGTCACATTATCACTGGACTAGTCTGTGACAAGTTTTACCAGAAAACTCCAATGTATTAAGGTTCAAGACATACATAATGTACCTAGTAATATTGCTTAAACATTATAGCTGAAGGTATTCTTTACTCTTTCAATTTAAAGATTTTGTGTCAAAGTAAAGTGTCTAAGACCTTGGGAAAGTATCTGCAGTTCAGTTTCTCCTTTTATTAGTAGAAAATGCATTGACTTCATGGAGAAATTATTTTATTTTAGTGGAAGTGTGGATTCCATACACCTGGGTTTGGGTTACCCTTCACCAATAGGTTAGGTTAAGGACCAGTCCTATGTAGTTAGTTTTCATTCCCACAGCATTTTACATTTCTTCCTATGAGTTTGTATTCCAGTGGTTTCTCTTGAGTCTGTGTTAATGACCCTGTTGCCCTTCCTGTCCCCCCAGTCATGCCCAAGTATTCTTTGACTCTCATTCTGTGTGTTCCTCACCACCACAGTGCACAGTCTGGTTCATTTCTGTTGCTGCAGCTTCTCCAAAACACCATCTTCCCTCTGCAGCTCAAAACAAAAGCCCTTGCCCAGGATCTCTGCAGTTACTTCTGGATTACTGCCACATTGAACATCTACTGTTTTAACCAGGTTTATTTCAGATCTTTCTCCATTTTTTTTAATTAAGAATAATTTTCAGTAGCGCCACTCACTCCCTTTTTCCCTTGCCTCAAATATAATCATTGTCAAGGCCCACCATGACTTACTGTTCCCTGCCCATCATCTCTCACGCAGGTTCAGGTGAGGGGTCCTCTCCCAGCTCAGGTCAGCCCCTGGCTCAGTCCTCCTCTCTCTCTTGTTAAAGTGCATTTCTGCTTCCATCTGTGCTGCCTTCCCTGGGCAAGGTGCACAGCTTGGATTGGGGTGCAGCTCTGACAGTCCAGTCCAGCTAAATGCAATAATCTCCTATTAGCTCCTTCTAAAATTAATCAGTGAAGGGGCAGCTGAGGGAGCTGGGGGTGTTTAGTCTGGAGAAAAGGAAGCTCAGGGGGACCTTATGCCTCTACAACCACCTGAAAGGGTGGAATGAGGGAGGGGTCAGTCTCTTACCCTGAGTAGCAAACAATATGACAAAAGGAATTGGCCTCAAGTTGCACCAGGGGAGGTTTAGAGTGGCTATTGGGAAAAACTTCTTCACCAAAAGGATTGTCAGGTGTTAGAAAAGGCTACACAGAGAAGTGGTGAAATCACCAATCCTGGAAGTGTTTGAAAGACTCGTATATGTAGCACTCGGGGACGCGGTTTATCGTTGACTTGGCACTGTTAGGTTAATGATTGGACTCAAGGATCTTAAGGGTCTTTTCCAATATAAACGATTTTATGATTCTATGATTTTTGTGTTTCAGGAGGGCTCAAGTTGAGAGAGTGGGAGAAAAAAACTTCAGTTGATGGATACCAGATTGCCCCGATCCCACTACCACAGAACTCCTCACTAGGTCCAACTCATGGGGATGCTGTTTGAGCTATCCCAAAATGCATTGTCAGCCCCTGCCTGTCCTTATTCAGAGAGGCCAGAAAGCTCTGCTGTCTTTTAGCCACTGGCAGGCTGGAGAGTTTAAAGGTACCAGATGTTGCTCAGACCTGGACTGCAGACTAAACTACAGACACCTCACTCTGAAAGAGAAGGAGAACTGCCTGAACCCATGCTAAAAAAAAAAAAATCGCTACTGGCCCCTTGGAACACAAGGATTTCACACAAGTATGTAGGGCCATTTCCTTTTCAAGATGAGAAAGTTTGGGAAAGGCTGAACGTTTCTTAAAAGACACTTTATTGTATAGTCTGCATTTCCCACAAACTGACAGCAGGTAATTTATAAGTCTATTCTGGGAATAAGAATTTCTTAGCCTCTTGCAGATAGCTCTCATTACTAAATAGCAAAGGTATAATAAAAAGGAAAATGACATCTTCCCTCTACTAGTGTGTGGCTATTTTAATTCCACACTATTGTTATTTAGTTTATTATTGTTATGGTCTAAGCTCTATGTCGTATTTTACTTATTTAATTAAGTTATATTCATAAGAAAAGGAAAACACACCTTCTGGACCCTTGGCTGTCTTCCCATCTAGCAAAAATTATCACTGAAAAAAAATGATGGGGTTACTTCCCCAAAGTAATTTCCGAGTTAGTTTAGTTTGTTTAATATATCTTTCTTATAGTAAGAGTGGTGTCAGCTTAAAATACACATTCACACACCAAACAGGAAGAGAAGCCCATAAAAAGGCTGTGATTTTGAGGTGCTGTCAGCTTGTCCTTTTAAAAATACACTAATTCAAATACAAAAACATTCAATATGACAGGTTATGAAGATACTTATTCTTCTTGGCAGTTGCTTATGATTATTTTCCTCTGTGACTAAGTCTGTGATCTCTGGATACTGTCTCGGCACACCTGCCAGATCAGGAAATCCAGAGACACATGAAGGATTGGACTATTTTCTGACTTTGAGATGAACTTAGATCTGTTGTGTTCCTCTAGCCATGCACAATCCTGAACTTCAGATGACTCTTCATTTTTCTCCTGGAAAGTAGGCACTTGAGTTTTAGGTTTGTGCTTGCTTAGGAGGAAGTTTTGTGGGTCGTGCTTCTAAATACCAAATTCTGTGCCGATTCCATTTGCTGTACCTTTTGGTGTCTCCCAACATGATTTGATCTGTAGCAGAGGAGTATGTAGCACAAACATGCTGGCCTTTGCAGCCATGAAAAATTAGAATTAATCTGCTTGAAGACATTTTGTTTGAGAACACAGAAAAAGTATAGAAAGAACCAGGAAATCTTGAAAATGTTACCAAACTAAATTGAATAAGGCTATTTCTGGCACAATGTCTTACAGAAAGAGAGAGAATTTTTCCAGTGGGTACTCAGAAACACTTGCCTAGTAACAATGTTCTAGAATATTATGTTCCTCCACTATTATAGACATTATAATTAATATACTTATTTTCTATGAAGAATAAATCTGTGCAGTCCTAGTATGCATCCATAAAGGTTATGGCAAATGTGGTCTGCTTCATCAAATTAAGAAATAGATAATACAAAACTTCATTATTAACTTGGGTGCTTGTATGTAAATGACAGTTATGCATATATAATATACAATATGTATTTATAAAACAATATTCTTATAGTCTTGAAATACTGATAAACGACAGAACTCTTTAAAATTCCCTACAAAATAATTGGTAATTTTATTGACGAGCGAGAAATTGTCTTCACTGGCTTCACTCTGTGCTATGGTCACCTTCATGAGGCAGCACAGACTATTCTCATCACTCGGTATATCTCCAAACAACTCAGATCCACTTCTACAGATATCCATGGGGATTACATCTTCTACAACTGGAAGATTTTGAATAGTAGATCCTTTCTGATAAAAGGACTCTGTCCACTATGAGGTGAGCCTGTACAGTAACATGTCTTTAAAGCATGAACAAATGGAAGTAACACAAAGACTTCTGGGCACTGAAGGGTGAATCCATGACTTTAACAGTGTAGTGTTTACCCTGTCTTTTCTGTTTAAGTCTCTCTGTATGGCAGCTGGCATTTTATTTTTGTTGCTTAAAGTCACCTTAAGCAGTGACTATAATTTTGGTTAAAATGTCAAACAAATCTAATTGATCAACCTGACTCGTAGTTATTTTATTGTCTTCAGGTTTCTGAATGTTCGGATTCTGCATAACAATGACATGTGTAGAAATTTAATCAAATGAAGACATCTATCCAAATGTTATGTCTGAATAATACATATTCAAATGGAGAAAAACATTTCCAGCTACCTGCCTAACCATGAATCTGAGCTCATTCTCCTACTTTTAACAAAGAGGATAGTAAGAACTCACTGCATTTCTCATTAAAATGAACAATAGAGGAGGGGAAAAGGGTTTTAAATATGCACACCAGAATGTAAGACTAACTTTTTCAATGTAAGGGTTTTTTTCTACTTTTGGAGATAGTGTAGCCCTACATCAGTTCAAATGTAGCTGTATACAATCAGAGGAAGAATGTTTAAACATCCCAGCATGGGTATTTCCATTTAAATCTGATTACAGTGAAATAAAACTGTAGCTATTAAAGGTTTAGAAGAACTACAAATACAAGCAGTAAAAGAAGACAGTTAGTAAATGAGGTAGTAAAACATTTCAGCAGGGCAAACAGTTTCCAGCGCTCAGCCTTCCTGTCGCAGCCTGTGCCGTTCACCACAGCCCCATGCGCCGCTCCCCGAACTGCACTTAAACCTGCAATTAACCTTTCACGCCTAATGAAGCTGTTTTGCTGCAAAATTAAAATATATAGTACTGCCTGGTTTTGCAGAGACTGGGAGGAGAGCATCTCAAAATGAGTTACTTCCTCAGATGCTTTTGTTCGGATGCAGAATTAAAGTGCTGTTTGTGGATAAATCAGGAATGTGCTTTTCAAGGTAATCCCATTTGATATGCTGTATTTTATTCCTCTGCTTATTAATGGGTTTGCATTATTGTAAAACAAAAAAACGTAAAAAAAAAGGCGAAACAATTCACACACCAGTAATTTTATGATTACACACTTCCTGAGAATAAACTGTTACCATTTAACTTCCATTAGGAAAGACAATAGTTCTGCTAAAGACAACCAAGTTGCTTTCTCTGATATTTTTCTATTGTGGATGCAATTATCTCTTACAAAAATATGCTTTCCACTTATGCATTTGACTCGGCTCACTTCTTAATGATCTATGCATACATATCCTTAAAACAAGCTAGAGGTTGTTATAGCTGCATAGAACTAGGTCAGGTTATTTCTATAACATTTAGTAGGAAAACAAAGTAAATTTAAATATAGGTCTGGTTCTGTGACCATGGATTTCCATAAATTAGCCTATGAGATGTGACTCATTGATGCTCCATGTGGGAGACTTACTGATTTCCCTGCTCCTTTCTGCCATGTTACTCAAGAGGCAGAAGCACCCAGAGACCATGTACCAATTTGGAAAATAGCAGTTTGGATGCTGGGTAGGATGTTTAAGCAGCAGTAAATATAATAACTTTGGAGTTGAGGTAACACACACAGAGCACTTTACGATTTACAGTTCCAACTTCAATGACTATAAATATATTCACATTTGTTATTTAGATAAAAAGCCTGTAAAATCAAGGGAATGTTTTGTTTGGTTCTTTTTCTTTTAATGAATATTTAAGCCACAGCATTTTTTTCTGTTACATTTTGATGTAAATTCAGCTTGCTCCGAGTGTCTGTGCACAAGCTTGACTTGGTAAATGAAATTCCTTTAGACTGCCACTCTGAAATAATGAATTGTTCCCCCAGTTAATTGTATTGCTTTGATAACAAGGAACTGTGCTGGGCATAGAGAACATAATAAATGAATTTCATCTGATGATTTGTGTGACGTTTTGAAAAATGATCTTCTGTAGTGACCTGATTTTAATGGAACTCTATCAATATGCCAGTATATCCCAGTATGCAGTGTTAGATTTGAAGGAAGAAGTTCTTCCTTTTTGTTGTTATGACAAGGGAGGTTAGTCTAAAAGCTCCAAATAGATTTTAAAATACCTTATAAAATGTGGAAAATCTGTTTACTAATAATGCTCCTTCCATTTAGCATACACTGTAAGCCTAGATGTTAAAGATGGGATCACATGTAAGCAAGCATCAAAATGTTCTTTAGGTTTTATCCCTGAATGTGCTAATACTGCATGCTGCTGATACTTTAAAAGTGCCTCAATTATTTCAAAAATTTAATTTGTCTGAAGTCCAATTTAAGGCATCACTAGCTCATGCCAGGAAATATCTCTGTCTGTGAGAAAAAACAACTTGATTAATCTTGGCTCTTGCATATCCTGAAATGTATCAATGATAATTGTATTTAGCATTTTACAGTATAGTGTCATGCATTTTCAAAAAGCTGTATACACATTAATTCTTGCAACTTTTTTGTGAGTTAAGAAAGGTAGCATTCCAGAGTGCAATAGAAGAGATTTTTTCAGCATGCTGAAAACCTGAAGCAAATCTGACTGTACATCATATACTAAGAAAGAAAAATGTAGCAACGCTTGTTAGTGAAAAACAATTTTTGCACAGTTTCTTAGCAGATAAGTGCTGTAATGAGGGATTCTGTGTCATGGGTAAATTGAGTTTCATCTTGGCTTGAGACTGACTGCCTGTTAGATATGGTGGAAAGTATTTTCAAATGTTTCCTTGTAGAGTATTTGAAGATTGATATGTATTGGGCAGCAAGGAGAACCAGCACCATCTTTACCTACATTATGGGTATATGTAAATGTGGGTTTGCTGGTAAAGGTGTTGTGATTTTGTTGCAGTAGAACATGGGAATGATGTGAATACTCCAAATCCATTTAATGGTAATATGACCCATATGAATTTAAAAACTCAGAACTGCCATGTATTAATAGTGTTGTTAACCACAGCATTCCTGGAAGTCAGTAATTTCTAGAAAGGATGCAGGAACAAGCAAATAGAAGAGTAAATTCTTAACTTCTAATTTCTTAGGTATAAAGGGGAAGCCATAGGAGGAGCAGCTGAGGGTACTTGCTCTGTCCAGCCTGGAGGAGACTGAGGGGAGACCTCAACAGAGTTACAACTTCCTTAGGAGGGGCAGAGGAAGGGCAGGCACTGATCTCTGCTCTGTGGGAACCAGGACAGGACCCAGGGGATGGCCTGGAGTTGTGTCAGCGGAGGTTTAGGCTGGGCACTGAACAGCTTCCCCAGGGCAGAGGTCACAGCACCAACCCTAAGAGAGTTCAAGAAGCGTCTGGATAACACGCATGGTGTGATTCTTGGGGTTTTCATGTTTGGAATTAGGAGTTGGACTTGATAATCCTTGTGGGCCCCTTCCAACTTGACATATTCTATCATTGTGTGATTCCTAGGCATGCCTGTCCATGCCCATGGTAATACCCTGTTAACATTATAAAAGGTAATCACATATCAACAAATTAACCAGTATCTGAAAAAGAAGAGCTTTGGTGAGTTGACAACCTTCGGAATTTATCCAGGCCAACACCATCATGTTTCACTGCCTTTTTACAAGTCTTCCTGAAAAGATATTTTCATTTCTTTTTGTTCATCACAAATGCTAACCTCTGAATATTCCCTAATTAGGGAAGCATATGGATTGCAAAAGCAAATATACAAGGATGTAAATTATTTCCAACTACAGTGTCCATTTGTCTCTTATTTTTGGATAGTTTATCCATTTCTCAATGCAATGCACAAATATTTAATAAGAGAAAATCCATGTCAGAGAGCTGCTGGGCTACACAATCAAGAAAATGGTGATAAGGAGAGGTCATGCTAAGATCACACGGCAAATCAATAAGACACTGAAATGGAACTCTGTTCTCCCAATTTCCAGCCTGGTGTCTTAACTGCACCTTTTCTCTTCCACTGGTTCTTCAGCATTGCCAGGTAGCATTTAAGAAAGTGAGAACTTGTTATCTAACTCTGAAATAAAACTGATCATTTCTGGGAAAGTACAAAAACTTGTCATGAAAGGAACCATCACACTGCTCTGGAATTCTTCTCAGGAAAGCTGAACATTAAATTGTGTTTTTCCTCTATTTATCTTACAGGTCTTGCAATTGCAAGTGCACTGATAGACATTTCCCAACAGAAGCCTGCGGACTGTAAAGATAAGAGTTCCGGAGTCAGGAATCGAAAACATCACCTGTCAACACGTCAAGGAACTTGTGTCTGAGATTCAAAAACTACAATTGTATATTCTGTAATGTTTTCTTTTTAAATGGCTTCCATTGAAAGCTACACTACAGCCTCAGTTTTTATGGAGGCAAATCTATGAATGAACATATGAGGTACTGTGCTCTGTTCTAGTCACACAGCCTGCTATACCCCAAAGCAGAACAAACTTGTGGTAGGTATGAGTATGTTTGATGAGCTTTAATAAAAAGAGTGGATCCTGGTATCAACAAAATGCAAAATAAAATCCTGAACATATCAGAGCAGGGAAAATCCTTGAGCAGAACTATGAGAAACTTTACAATGTTTTATAATGTAGAAGCAAATTGTATAATTAAAAACTGAGCAAATTCCAGGAAACTAAAGGAAATTTTTTTGTATAGCTTAATGTAACAATGAGAATTGTACAGTTCTTTCCTTATAATCAGCATTAAAATTCCTTTCCAGCAAGCAGGAACTAAAGAGCATCATTTGGATTTAGGTGTTCTCATTGCCTGAAATAGGTAGGCAGCTTTGGAATTTAGCATAGGTGCAAACTGAGAACACCACGTGTTCATATTCAAAGGACAATTCCATTTAAAAAAAAGCATGATTTGAGCATTTCATGATTATTTTTCTTTACACTGAAGAAACCTGATAAACATAATCTGTGCTGCTGCAGAGTGGTGGGTGGGCTTTCATGTTTCTGTACCGAGGAGTTTGTCCTGAATTTGGAATGACTTGTTTTACAAAGAGGGTCCTCCATGCCAGCTAAGTGGTTAGCCAAATTAATCAAGCATGGGAAAGCTTCTTCTGCAATAAAATTTCCTTTTTTTTCCCAAAAGTGTCTCCAAGATTGCAAATCTAGGGAGAGTTGAACTTGCTGTTATTCAACCTGCTTCCATTTCAATATTGAAATTTGCTGGTATCTATAAATTGTCCTGACCTCTAAGCAGAAGAAATGAATCCCAGTCAGCACTTTGGTCCTTGTTTTTATAATATAGTATGGATTTATTTTTTCCCCTCCCAGAAGCAGAATTTCATCTCCTTCTCACTTTAACACCCATTAAAGTACACAAACAAACAAACAAACAAACAAACAAATAAATAAAAATCCAAATGGCTTCCAACAGTGGTTCTCAAATCCAGCATCCAATCCAGAACCTCATACAATCAGTACCCAACAACAAAAAGCAGATAAAAGAGATTTGAAAGGACTTCAGCCTTTTGGGGGCTCAGTAACCACAACAGATAACCCAACAAACAATTTTAATGGCCCTCAGTCTTTTTATTTACTAAAAATTCATGGATCTATAAAAGAGTAGGAGAATGTTAAGGGGTAGGTAGCAGATATGTCATATTCTCATTTATGCATTACACTTTGACAGCAGTATAATATGAAACTAGTAGTTTTGTACAACCTTGTTGAAAGTATAGTTTCTCAATCCAAATCTGCCACCACACTAGTACAGGAGAGTGATACAGAGGTATAAATGTCTCATATAATGATAGACTTCTGGTAACTATGAAAGATATGAAAAGATAATTGATGTTTACTACTATTTCTGTATTTTTTATGTTCTTTTATTTCAGGCAGATGATGACATTTTACTGTTTCTAGTTGCCTACATAGTTCCTTGCATGCCATGGTGGTGCAGTAGCAGTAATAAAGGCCTGTTGTGAGTTGTGTTTATTTCCTAAAGCCATTCATACATACAATACTCAGCTTAATTTGGATGAGGACTAAATGTAAAAATAATTATAGAAGAGGAACGATTGTACAGTATGTAGCTATATCTTATACAGGAATATTAGAGTGCATCTAACCATCTCTATTGTTTTGATAAATTATGCACTTATCAATTATGGTATAATTCTTTCTTATACTGGCATGATTGTTTCAGTATTTTCATATCTTAAAATAAGATTATTATCTTAAAATAATGCCATCACAATCTTGTGACTTTTATTGCCTATTCTGACCTCATGCAACTTAAAACCTTTAAAAATTCCTTTTAAAAGTTTCTGTTGGGAATTTTCTAGTGAAAGAAAAATCATCTTTTGAAGACAACTCTTCCCACCAGTTTTCAAAGTTAATCTGTTGAAATGATTATAAACCCATGGAACTGGCTTATATGATGCATACACTTATGAAAGGGAAAGAACCACTTGTCTGGAATATATTCCAAACTCTGTCTTATCCTCAGCCTAAACATTTCACATAAGAAATATACGGTGTGTGTTTTGTGAATGTTCTGGAAACCCCATCCACAGAAAGACCATATAGTCCTGTAGAGCAGTTTTGACTGTACTCACTCAGAAAGGATTAGACTCCTCTGTGTTTCAGCCAGAGCTTGAAAAATACTTGAAAAGCAGGTGTGAGTTTTAAAGGGATTAAAATATTTTATTACAACACTGAAGATGGACAAATAGTGATCAGCCATTTTACTGTGTTTTCAGGTAAAATATTATTTTATTGTGCAAGAAAAGCATGTTTGTCATGGGATCATTCAGCATTTCCCTTCACTCTGAGAACTTTTTTTCTGAAGTATCTTTCCTTTCCCAGGATCCCTGACTGCATGAAATCAGTAAATTCATGTAATAATTAAATAAAAATACGGTGGCCACACTTAAATACAAGAAGTTTGCAAACACATCTCAAACCAAAGTTTCAGAATAACTGTTAGAGCTTTCTTTTTGAAAGGTATAAATAGCATAAAATGTCTGATAACTGCATTTTGTTAACTGTTGGCAAGTGCAAACTTTTCAGTAATGACCACTGTATATCAGATGAAACATTTTATGAACTGTCACATGATTGCTTCATGAAAAGGCCTTTTTTTAAACTCTTTGTCCAGTTTGACTTTGGAAACCTTTCTTAGAGTCAGAAAATGTTGAATGGCCTGTTTTGCTTAATGTGATTTATATTGGGTGAAAAATAAACGAATAAGTGCTGTTCTGGTAAAAAAGCCCCAGTGAAGTTCTGATTGTCAGGATTCGACCTCCATCCCCTCAGACTGTGGATTCTGCTGAGGGAAATTCAGCAGCTCTGAATTCCCATTCCAAATATGAGACAGATTGTCCATGGTAGCATGGGTTTACTACTTCAGTTCCTCTCTGTACTTGTATATTTATATAAAATCCTGAAACTACTTAAATCGAATTTGTGCACATATAAATAACACTTTAGAATATTTACTTCCATTCATTACATTCCCATGAAATGTAATGAAGTGTTTGTTGACCTATAAATAAAAAATGTTATCTGTATGTTGCCACTATTAAAGTTATTTATTAAAAAAGGTCAAATTCTAAATATGTTGAGGCATGAATACACCCTTAAAAGGGAGCATTCAGATTCATCTGATTGGAGAATTTTCATAGCTGACAGCTCTCTTTATAGATAGAATTTCCTTTCATCTTCCCAAATCAAAAACATTTCAACAAGTTCAGATTGGGAAGTCGTTATGTGTAAAATCTGCAGCAATAATTATTTTCTTAATAATCCAATGTAGAGCCTGGAATCCTGATGGTGAGAATTTTAGTTTGGGATCACTTTAACATATGTTCAACCTTTATGCATAATAACTTTCATAGTATTCACATAAATTATAAAATCATGATGTTCCTAATTTCATTACCAGTTTTTTAAAAAGAATCCAAAAGGTTTCTTGACAATAAAGGAAAATTCTCTGTTAAAGGTAATTAACAATCCCTCTTTTTTTATAAGCAAAAAGTTCCTATTCAGAATGCTTGACATGACTGGGGAAAATTAAATAAATTGATGTATTTTTTCGGTCTCTAAGGTGCCAAATTACCTGAAAAACTGTCTTTTGCTGATACTTATTTCACATCAGAATAAAGTCTGGAATATCTAAGGCTATTTGAGGTGCTTATAACAAATAATAAATAGCAAGTCTACTTTGTCTGCAGGTGGCCAGAACTTCCCATACTGTCTTCAGCTCTACTTGCTCATTACATACTAACAAATAAGAACAAAGTTGGCAAAAACAGGCCTTGCAGAATCTGGGCTTGTATAACTCAGGGCCATTTATTATTTCAGCTTTTCCTTATTTAATGCTATTTCACTTTCAGAATGAATGTCTGTATTTCTTTATGACTGCCTATATGGCCACATGTGGCCATTTCTATGGCTACAGGTATTTCTGATGTAAAAAAGCATCACCTTGCATATAAAATTTAAATTCTAGTGACACTCTGAATTTACTGTGAGGCTGAGAGGTGACTGTTAATCCCCCAGACTTGCTCATGTACATTGAAGCTCATTCATGTCTTGGTTTAAAACATCTTGTTGCACCTCTTGATGTGATAAAAACTTCCTTTTCCTAAAATAAGAAATCAAGGGCAGGAGTGATGGGCAAACCAACCATCCAGTGTTAGAGCACACAGGAAGCACATGTGTGTGTACATATATATAAATATAGATGTATATCGGATTATGGAATTGGTTTCACACCTTATCTAAATCAGAACATTTTCTCAGTTTCCTCACATATTCTCACATACTATAGTGAATAATATAAAGACTTTAACTGAATCAGTGACTGGTTATGTCTGTAATAACAGCCATTTTTGCAGAAATAAAATCTTGAATGTATTTGTCCTTTTGAGTGAAGATATAGAAGTGTGCCTGAGATACTGTAAGGAAAGTGTTATCAATTGTCAATTTTATCAATTTGGTAACAGTATTTTCATCATGTCTGTGACTGAGTGCAGAAGGTGAGCAAGTGTCTCCCATCCTTTAGTATCCTTTCTTTTTGGTGTATTTTCCTGTTGTGGGTTTTACATGCTAAGGCAAAGTTAATAATACAGAAAGAATATGAATTTTGGCAGAACTGCTACTCATTTAACAATAACTGTTTATCTTTCTACGATTTCATCAAAGCAGTGCTTTGCTATATTATTTTCCAATTTTAGCAAATGTCTTTTTCTAAAAGACCTTTCATTAAACAAGAAGCAAGAAAAAAGTAAGATGGAGCTCTTCAAGACCTAGAAGGTGTCACAAAGATCTTGTTCTACTGAAGGTCTGAATCCTTTTAGCATTTATTCTCAGGTCAGTATTTCTCAAAAGTCTCTGTTATTTCATGATTTTTAGGGATTAGCATGAAGCAAAAATTATTTTTCATGTGAAGTCCTAAAATTCTTTTATGACATTCAGTTACAAAATATATTTGAGAAAAAATAAACATAGCTTTGAATCATTATGTTTAAGATGACCAGTGTGGATTTCTTATGAAAGAACTCTACAAAAATTGTCTGTACCCTAAACTTTCAGACATGAATTCTGTTAATACTCCTGCAAGTTTCCTCTTCCCCAGCTTTGTAAAGCACAAATGGCCAGGTATAAAAATCTTTTCAGTTTATTAATAAAAGTAATTTTATGTCTGTTTCTAAATAGATGGTTGGAATATGAGAAAAAGTGGATACTGAGGAATGATAAAATTAACCTTGCTAATGACAAGGGAATATTTAAGATTAATTAATTAATGTTTAGAGAGTACTCAGAGCTCTTTACTGGTCTAAAAATAAGAGTTACTTTAAGAGTGCTAAGTGTATTTTAGTTATTGGGCTATTTAGTATCACATTCATTTCATAGTGCTAGATATTAGTTATTTGATACCACAACTTGAGACATAAATAAATAGATAAATATTTGCTGGCAGATGTTCATACTCTGTGGCTTTTCACATAACAGCGGTCACAGAATTTGCTCTTGATTTTTCTTATCAATGTAATTTTCCCATTGTTGGTAAACATTTTACTAATCTATTCCACTTATTAATTAATTTTTGATTAATCAGGTCTCTTAGATGTCAGATTTTATATTATTTCACCTTTATTTTTCTTCATCAAGGAGCTATTTTTGTGTGAAACCTTCTGCTTCATTCCCAGTTGCCCAGACTGTAGGATCCCAAAGGTGCTCCACTATTTTGTTCACTGTAGTCTGAAAATGTCAGTGATTGCACCATTTTAACCATGCTGAAGAATATCAGGGATAATGCATTTCCATGCCTTAATCCCTCATTTATATTAAATGGGCCAGAGATTTTACACCTTCTTCATGCTTCATCTTCTTCATTGCAAATTGTGACTATGCCTGTTAAAAAAATGTTTCATGGAGTTAGAAATTCCTCCAGTGCAGCTCAAGGGCCACGATACAGCATTGTAAGATTTCTTAAAGTCTGGAAGTCTGTGTATTCATTCTGACTACAGTGTTATATCTCATCAAATATGTCATGAAAAGATTTAATATTTGGTAGAACTCTTTTTCAGAATTCCCACTCGTGTTAGTGAAAAGTTCCTGCTTCTTTATTTTTTTAAATAAAAAGCAAAAAAGCAAAAACAAAAAAGACCCAAACCACACAAACAAACAAAAAACAAAACCAAGAAAAAAACACTCAACAAAAAAAAATGCACAAACAAACTAATGACAAAAACAACTCTCCAAAATATGTAAAGCCTTCTGAGAAAACTTTACAGACTTTCAGAAAAGACAGTCACTCCCTGCACTGGCTTTTACATTGTGTTTCTGAAGGCACCTTCCCTTGCTCTGAACATTTTTCCGATATCTGAAACCAACAGAATTATCCTGTACAGCCTCTGGCTTCATTTACCTCCTCCTGCTTTTAATAATTTAATGCCAACCCTGTCAACACATGGTGCCAAGTTCTTCCCAAAGGCTTGTAATTGACTCTTGGATTTCCTCAGAGCTCAGCTCCACAAACAGCTCAGGTCCATCTCTTTACAACTTCCTTCTTTGAAAAGAAGGGTTTTCATTGTTCAGCAGAGTAGCAAAAGAATGAGACTCTTTCCTTCAGGTGTAGATTTTTTTCCTCTGGCATTAACATTCCTCCTCTGCCCCATCCTCTCCACCAGGCCCTTCAAATATTGTCTTTTGTGGTGGTTTTCTCTCCTGGCATTTTGTTTTGATACAATCTCATCATGATCCCAGTCCAGGTTTTGAAGGCATACAGTCCTTGCCACGTGCTGATCCTGATTCCTTTCCAAATGCTTTTATCTTTCCTCTTGGAGGTATGCTCTTGGTTTCTCCAGGAGTTCTCCTGCTCTATCTCCAATCATCTTACACTTAGTATTAGCATCATCTGCACAACTCAAATAGAAATATTCCTAAGCTTCAAACCTGTCCTTAGTTGCTGCTCACTGTTTCTTTAATCACTCAGAATTTTTAAGTTTTTTTTGTAGCATATATGTTTGATTTGTCTCTGCTGGAATGTGGCTGTTTCCTGTACAGACCTTTAAAGTTCTAACACCCAGCCTGCTGTTCCCACTCCCCTGCATTGCATTTGGACTTCTCTTGTAGCATATGCACTCAAAACATTCCATGACCTCAGTGTCCACCCTTTCCTCGCACCTCTGTACTTTTTTCTGCTTTCCCAAGATTCATTCAAGTGTTTGCTAAGAATTTATGCTTCTTTGTTAAGAAAAGACCATCAAATCCAAGTAATATTGCTTTGATATGGCCCCACTCCTTTAGCCTGCCCAGGTCTGTACTGTCAGCACAGCTCTCAGAGTTGTGTGTTGTTGTGTTATGTCAAGGTCCAAGCAACTCTAGCTAGAGCTGCTGTGCTAAACCATTGCCTAACTTCTGTGGTGCAGTAGATCTTGGGGTTGTTTTATGCAATATTTACAGGGTGAGAGGGGAATGTTTGAGAAGTTTAAATATTTTAATTGAAAAAAACATATTGCGGTAAAGATGTTCCTTCTCAACCAGATTGCCATTTCATAGGGTTCGCCTCCCACTGTGCCTCCCCCAGTCCCATCAAAAGGAAAACATATAGTTATGTTCTCTTCACCACTGAGCTATGCTATTGCTGATGGAAGACTATGTTATCATTTATTCTGTTTAATAAACAAATCCTTATTTTCAAGAGGGGCCCTTAAAACTGTACAGCTTAATGATAGCTCAAAATTGAAGCATTTGGAACTTTCCATTTATTCAGTCTTTGTTCAGACTTCTGTTACAACAAACTGCCTTTATTATAGAAATTACCAACCCAAAAGCAGTGCTTTGAGGCTTGGATGGCTTTTGCCTATGTGATGGTTTTGATTCAGGCCTTCCCTGGTAACCAGGTGTAACTAGGGAAAGGCTCATCTCCTAGGTATTCCCCACCTGGGTTTTTTCCCTCCCACATGACAAGGGAGGATATCAGAGAGGGAGATAGGAAGGGGCTGGTCTCCTTGTTCCAGCAAGAGTTGGGAGCAGGTAGTTTTGCTGCTTTTGATCCCTTGTCAGAGACACACAGGAGATCAGGGAGAGCACGTGAGAAAGAGCTGGTCTTCTTCTGAGAGTTGTTGGTAGGACTGTATTTTACTGATTTGCTTGGAGGGTGGGTGGGGGTGTCTAGTAGTACCTATTTGTTCTGTTTTGTCCCTTTGTTGTCTCTGTTTTCCCCTTCCCCTTTCCTTCTCCCCTGGAAGTTTTCCTATGTTGGGTGCAGATTGTGTATATATAATTGTAAGTGTTTATAAAACACATATATGGTCCGAGTCAATTCAGTTTCTTTCAAGTTTTTTTCCCTTTTTTTTCTCCCGCTTTGAGGAGGGGAGGGAGAAGAAGGGGCAGATCAGGGGCTGGGAAGCCAAAACAAAACCAAGACAGCCTACCTGGCAAAACCTTTCTTTGATGGCAAACAACATAGAATTGCAAAAGTTTCTTTATTTGTGTTCCTGTGACAGTGCAATGTGCAAGCAATAGTTTTGGTGTCTGGAGTATCAACTTGTTCACTTTATAGACTCTAAAAATGAAGGCCAGCAGGAAGGGCATCAGTTGCTGTACCCATTAAGATTATGATTTCAACAACAAAACACTGGTTCACTGAATTCCAAATAAGTTGAACGAGTGAACAACACAGCATTTAGCTTTCTGGTTTCTTGCTTGAGTGTTAGGAGTGTGATATACAGGTGAGGTTCTGCTTCACAAGAGCAGAGACAAAAGAAAGTGTTAATTTGACTCATACTTACTTCGAGTGGTACATGTGTGCTCACACACACATATATATATGTATCTCACCTATAGAAGTATTTGGCTCAAGGTCAGTGGTCTTTCTTGCACATATATGATATCTTTCTGCATCAAAACTGCAGTGTCTTCTAGAGGCTTCAGGAGGTTTCCAACTTTCTAGTTTTACGTGCGCTAACTAAAAGGTGGTTTTGCTTTCTGAGTGGATGCTGTCCTTAGTTATCAGAAAGAAAGAGCACAAATGAAACCTTTGAAATCTTCAGGGTTCCAGTTAGGCAGAAATTCATGGCTATGGGCTAAAAAGAGATCAAGCAAGGTGATTTTCCCATAAGTGGCTGGATGTGCTGCTCCTCTACCACAGGTGTAAGAGTACTAAGGTCAGGATGTGGTATTTTGATCAAATTCTTTAGCAGGTCTTAGAATCACCATTCTAAGGTATGGCAGCAAAAATTCTTTGATGACAGAGTAATGGCACATGTTTATAGGAACTGGGAGCAAGCCCAAAGCTGTCCTGTGCTGTAGGGACTGCTTTTAAAATTTATTACAATAGTGCTTGTATTTATTGGGATCATGCTATTTCAGCTGCAAACATTGTATTACATTGCAGCAGGGGGTTGTTTCCCAAGGGTTGTAAGGACACACTCGTAGTGTAATGTAGTATGGTGCAAGTCTCTCCAGCTCGTTCTAGGTGAGTTAGTCTGGGTACCAGAAGGGCAGAGCTGCGTCAGCACTGTCCTGCACCCCTGCTAATAGCTTACTGCTCTGCAGAGCTAATTAGCTCCATAAGTGCCCACAGGATACTGGCACTGGGACAGGCCAGCTTGTTCCCAGCCAGCTCAGGTAGCTCTGCACAGCATGGAATTTTGCTGTCCAGTTTTGCAGTTAGTAACACTGAATGCCAAAGAAATGTAAATAACGGCCCCTTTCCAGAAATACACTCAGTGCTATTGAGTGGCATTTTCCTGCAGGATTTCTTCTATAAGCTGGTGAAGCAAAACAAATGTTAAGATATTCATATTAGTAAGTATCTTGTGCCCTTAAAGAAGTCAGTCACTCCTCCTATGAAGGCTGGCACTAACTGATCTGAGTCATAGCTTAAAAAAAACGAGTTGGAAGAACTGGGTACAAAAGAACAAGAGACCAAGGAATAATAGCAAGTAATCCTTGGATTGCTTTTGAGCCAGTGTTTTATGAAAGGGTATTTTTGCCTTTTTTCTGCTATTTCAAGGTGCATGGGTACTCCCTGTACCTCTGTGTCTGACATTTTGTTAGCTGCTTCTGAGTAAAACACTCCTGCTCCAGCTCCAAAATTACTTCAATTTGTATCAATAACGAACACCTTTCATTCCTTCTCAGCCAATCTTGGCATATGCAAACCAAACTGAAAGCTATGGTCAACATAATAAACTGAAACATCTATCTCTTCCAGTCAGCCATTGCCTTGCTATTTTTTTTCACTTCAGATAAACAATCTACAATGTGTTTACTGAGGCTTGTACGGATATCCCTCAATGGCACAGGCAAGTCTACTTTTATTCCAGCAGACACAGAGAATAAACCCACAGTGCACAGTG
This sequence comes from Pithys albifrons albifrons, assembly GCF_047495875.1. Classification (NCBI taxonomy): domain Eukaryota; kingdom Metazoa; phylum Chordata; class Aves; order Passeriformes; family Thamnophilidae; genus Pithys; species Pithys albifrons. Next base: position 8,094,522 of record NC_092466.1, on the reverse strand, counting down.
CGTGCAAACCCCTCTGAAACCCAAGATTATTTGTTCTCTGACTGTTCTAAGGTAATTAAGGAGCATTGCATGTTTCTCAATTAATGATTCCTCGTTCAGCTGGGGATCTTTGATGCTAATTTGTTTTAATCAGGACAGAGACTGCTAAAAAACTAAACAATTCAGTGAAGAGGAACTAGGAATTTTTAATCAAGTGGAAAAGATCTAAATGCTATGAGGGACACATCCATCATAAGTTTTCACTTCTTGTTCATTTAACTTTGTTCTTTCAGGTCTCATAAAATGTTGTGTTAATCAATGCAAGAAAGTTTGTTAAGATGAAGACTGTGTGGTGGTTTTTCCTGCATCTGATGTGAACACTTGTGCAAAAATTAGGAGCTGGAACAGGAGCTGTGATATTAAAAAGCATTCACCACTGGTTTTTAGTTACGCACTAAAGTTATAGTTTCATGTTTTGTCAAGCATAATGTAGGAAGTTGTCAATCATTGTGGTCTTAATATGCTCAGGAGTTAGTGAAAAAAAAACTGGGTTTGTGGGGGATTGGTTGCTCTCCATTTAAATGTTAATTTTTTAATTATTTTGGTACCACACGATATGCATACATTGGGCAAAATGACCTTCTGCAATCTTCTGCACATAGAATTAGTATTTCAAATGCTGCAGCCCATGCTACATGAAATCACACAGTTTCTGAGTAGACCATGTATATGCTTGATAAAATAAAGTTTTATTCTGAAGTACATTTATAGCAAAAGCACTTCACAGTTCTGTCTTTTCCAGCTGCTTTACCATGATAGACTTTGTATCTTCCATCATGCAAAAGCACTACTGTGTATGTTCTACTCCTGTGGTTTCAAGAGAGGAGTGGTGCTCCCCAGCCTTGACTTCCAGAGATCTTCAGCCCTGTGATAGAGTTAAAGCCATGAAGGACACCTAAGTCCAAAAAGCAAATCTTCCTGAATAAGCAGTAATTTAGCACCTGTTCAATTAAAGGCAAATTGTAGGTGCTAAGGAATTTCCAGATCAGGAGAGGCATTTAATGGCTTTGAGGTTTTCAGTGTTAGGAAATTTTTTCAGATGAGTACTTCTTATGTGACCTCCAGAATCTTTCCTTTTACTGCTTTTAATGTATGAATCCTGTTTTGGACTGGTACCTACCTTCCAGTTCTGAATCTGTCCCTGGTGAAGTATTGTGTACTAAGTTCTAAGCAATGCCAGAAATATGCAGACAGCCAGGAAATCTAAATGGCTTCCTGCCACTTTGCCCTTCTTTCTTTATGCCTGAGAACCACTGTGTTTATTTTGTAGTTTAGGAGTCCAGATGAACAGAAAAATCCTGACAAATTCCTAATGACCTACATTAAGGATGAACTTTAAGGAGTTTAATAGCAGCAGATTTGTTGTTTTGGGTTTGGGGTTTTTTTTGGAGGGGGGAGGGGGGTGTGTGTTTTACTTTTATTTTAAAAAAGCTTGAATACATCACAGTCAAAAGCAGAATTCTGTGTTAAATGTTTCCCATACAAATGGAAGCACAGCTGCCTGAGAGTTTTCTACAGAAGCTGGGTTTTTTCACCAAAAGCTGTCCATACACTGTGAAACACAGTTCAGATGTTTGAACTTATGCTAATTGAAAGATCAACATTTTTCTTTCCTCAGTGAGTACCCTGCTCTTTTCGTCTTCAAGATGGCTCTCCCATGTGCAAAAAATGAGCTGTAATTATGCCCAGCTCAAGGCAATCTCAGGATCTAAAATATCCTGCCAACCAGTGTGTTCTCAATCTGCCTTGTTAGTTCACAAAATTGTGCATGTGCCTTTGCTACAGTCTCAAACCTGATAATGTCACATCATTGGGACAGGAAGCACTCTCTGATCTTATCTGAAGTGACACTTGCAATTTCAAGTTCTGGCTTGATGAGATCACGTTGTCAGGGCTCCACGTAAGTGTGATGTTTCCTGATTTGCAATTGTATCTGTTTTGAACGGTCTTTACACTGTTCAGGCAAAAGCATATGATAATGTATTTTGTCAGATGCAAGGATAATGAAAGGGTGATTTTGTTTCCACTTTTAGAAAATCCAATTCATGTGACTAAACTCAGTCAGTTTTCTTAACAGTTCCAGCCCATCTGTGTAATTCTGTTTGCACCTGGAAACTGTAGTACCTGCAAAATGTGAGCATGTCAAGGTAGTTCACCCCCTCCATAAAATAGATGAGACTTATTACCTTTAAACCTCTATTACTTCCATGAAGCTCTGGGTTCTAAAATGGTTTGAACATGCTAGAGTTGTTAAAATACATTTTATGCCTTAAGCAAAGATATTTAACATAGTAAAAGCTTGTAAAATTGAAGAATACTTAAGTACCTACATTGTGTTATCGGCAATAAGAAAGTCTGTAATATCTAAAACCAGGAGACTTTCAAGTCACATTTCAAATGTTTTTTACTATTGATATTAATTTTCTTTAGATGGACACTATAAGGGAAGGAAAGAGCTGTTATGAATGCTGTATTTCCCTTTTTACCATATAGATTACTGACTGGATCCTGTAACACCAAGTAAAAACAAAAGAGGGGAGAAATATTGCATCTCTCTAACCTATTATAACTTCAGAACTTCACCACCATAGTTTTGTCCAAAGGCTTAGCTCTTCAATCCCCATTTAATAAGCATAATGCCAGAGTGCACATCAATGCAGATGACTAAGGCAGAGAGCACGTTTTGACCCCTCTCGTAACAATGCCATGGTAGCACATTGATTTGTCTGGATTGTGCCATGAGGATCATAGCAACAAGACAGACCACAGCTATTTGACTAAATTACTGCAAAGCCAAAAAGAGAACTAATATTGGTCCATTTAAAGTGATGAAAATAGAAGGCAATAAGAGTCCAGAGTATTTGACTGTCTTGGATAATAAGATGAGACTGGAGTCTTGGGCCTGAAAGGCTGGGGGAGTGGAAATGGAGGAGTTTCTTGGCAAGCAGTTCTGAGGTCCATGCAAAACCTTTGGCAATTATTTTTTTCAACTGATTCTTATTCCTAAATAGTTGTGTTCAAGCCAGAGGAAATACAATTTCTAGTTCATAAGAGTTATTCCCAAATTGCAGTAATTGTATCCCTCCTACTACAAGATTAGATAAATATACAATTTTGTTGTATATCACATACTGATCTATGACCCAGATAAATCATTAAAAATTAAACCTAAAATGTTGCATTTGGACTGACTAATCCTAGAAAAATACTATTCCTTTAATAATGAAAGCAAGCCCAAAATGCATTGTATTGTAAGGGAAGTGACAGTTCTGCCAAAACCCTGCATAACTTGCAAGATGCAGGCTCATGTGAGATTACTGTGTGCTGTGCTGACTAAGAAAAAGAAAGGACAGAATTAGGTTATTGTGATGGTACCATATCTGTTAGGCCAGTCCTGAGATGAGAGATGCACATGTAGTGCTGCCTTTGTGCATCCCTTCCAGAGTCAAAGCACTCTCCAACTTTTGCTTGTATTTTGGGGTCAAAGCAGGAAGATGCCTCTCTCTATCCAATAAATAGGATATGGAAAGATTTTTTGACAGAATATTATCATGGCACATTTATCACAAAGCTACTCAAATTAATGCACTTGAAGGAGAAAGCTGTCTTGCCTTATTTCTAAGGGACTGGATTTCTCCTAGTTGCACAATGTGGTTTTGTATTTATTCCCAAGATGATGTTCAAACTTTATGGCTGGATAGTCTAAAACGTTATTAGATGACAACAATAGCTTCCAATCTATTGCCTGGTCAGCTAGATTTTTATTGCTTAAAACAGCTTAACCTTTCCCTACCATTTTATAGTGTATAGAGAGCTTATTCCAAACCTTTTTATGTTTTAGCCATAGACATGTTTAGTAGATAGAGATTTCAACAGTACTGTGATTAAAAATCTGCATCCTATGGAGACATTTGCAGCAGTCTGTTCTTGGCCTAATGCTAGTTATTCATAAGCAATGATCTCAAAGAAAATACAAAATCTTTGCTAGTAAATATTGCAGTTGACATAAAGGTTAGTGGAGTGGTAAATAATGGCAGGACAGATCATTTCTGTGTTCTGGACTTGCATCATTTCATAAGGTGAGCTCATCTGAACAATCAGGTGCAATGTCATATGCCTGGGAACAAAGAATTCCAGTCACATGAACAGAATAGCAGAAAAGTACCCTTGAAATACAGTGATGCTGATGAGATTTAGAGTTTGAGATAAGTAGTGTCTGAATATGAACTCCCTGTTCAATATAATGGCAAAGAGAAAAACATTAGCTTTGAATGGGTAAGCAGTGAATGTCAAGCAGGAGGGAGATGAGTTCATGATATGACTGAGATAATTGCTAACATTCCCTGTCCAGATCTTGTTTTCACACATTAAGAAGAAATCTGGAAAAAAATTATAAAAGGTTCAGGGAGGGACAAAGGAATGATTCTGAGCCTGTGGAAGAGAAATTCCAATAATGTCATTTAAGGAAATTAATCTATCCAATTTATCTAAGGGTAGGTTATTAAGTGAATTGATACCAGTCCTCAATATCTATGTAAAATATCTGTTTTACAATTCTGAATATCTGTGAATACATCATTAAAAAGGGTAACATTATCTAGTGGATAGAAGCTGGATTGGAACAAATGTGGACTTAAAGTAAACCACATAGTGTTTTAAAAGTGAAGGTAACTGATTGCCAGAACAATTTATCTCGTAGCAGAATGCATTTTTCCCCCTCTGAGTATTTTTTTGAAAAATGTACTATTGTTTAAACAGAAGTTAATTTAAAATAGATTATTGTAATGATCCCCTTGGTTTTACAATCCATTAAAGAGACATTACAAATCTCCAAATACGACCTAAAATGCAGATTTTCGTTTGAAGAAGAAAATGTTTACAAAATGAAAGACCTATAGGAATATGTGCTTCATTCATTTTAAATCTCCAAGAGAAGTGTTTAAAAGAACTAAGAAACCTCTAGTGATAGTTGCAATGCAAATCTTATGTATAGGAAGTTAAAAGGGGAATCCAGAGGAGCAATGAGATGAGTTTCTGCTAACTGTCTAAGTTGTCCCAAAATGCTGAGGAAAAATAACAAACTGAGAAGGCATGGCCCTAAGAATTGAATGCAGCAATAGCATAATTATCAGCATATTGCTTATAATAAGTCTTGCTTATTGCCCTTTCTAGCTTGCCACTGACTTTCTCTTTTTGTCACTGAAATGTAGCCAAGATTGTAAAATAAAACTATAGCCATTAGATGAAAACATTTTGCTGAGACATTTTTTGAAATATTGGTATCACTGCTCCATATTTCTGTGGCTTGTCATGTGAAAGAAATGAAGAAAAATATTAGTGAGCCATTAGAAAATGTTTGACTCTCTAGTACTGCTCTGTACTAAGTCATGCGAAAGAACTGCTCCCATTGCTGGAGACACACAAGGTAAAAGATATTAGTATGGTAATGACAGCAGAAAGGGTCAAAGGATGAAGGAGTAATGAGAACAGACATGTCAGAAGGATGAATAGGTGTGGTCATTAATTTCAGTTGAAGAGACAAAATGTAGATTCTGGCAAGATTTAGAGGACAAGTAGAGGCTGAATATGATGCAATAGCTGTAGGACAGGGAAGAGTAGAACACATTTGGATCAGGCAAGAGAGAAGAGAAACACTCTTCCTGCATATAGCATTTATTCTTTTTTACAGGGTAACACCTCATTCTGCTGCAGGGTGAGCTCAGGGACAGAAAAGGAAAGAGAGCTGCCAAAAGGCAGACTGCTTTTGTCTGCCAGGTACAGCTTTTCAAAACTGCTCACCTCAGGTGATTCAGGGTAGCTCCTGTTTCAGAGCAAACGGTGCTAAATGCCATGACTGAACTACTTGTGAAAGAAAGTCCTTAAGTACAGAAACTCATGAAAGATAAATTTCCTGGCCTCAAGAACAAGAGCAGCAACAAGAGGGTGTTCATCATTTCATACCTCTCCTTTGCTTTAGAGCCATTATTAACACTGCTCGGTAACAAAAATGTGTATAAATCAGGGGCAAGGATCTCAGCAGGGTCCCATCACAACAGCCCTGCAATCCTAGTGAGTGCACACATTGGGTTTATGGCATTCTTAAGCCTGAGTCTCACCTAATCATTTTGCTTGCTGGCTGCCTACTGGTATTGAGAATCCTAGAAATGCAGTGAGGATGAGAGGATATGTATATATGTTTTAATGGCAAGGTCATGAGCACTGATGTAATAGCAATAAATATCCAAACATCTTTGACGTTCTGATCAAAGACACCCAAAAGCAAAGAGTTCAGTTACTTAGTTTAAGCTCCCACATTTCAATTAACGTTCAAAGAAATCTTTCCTTCTAACTCATTTCTAACAGAAATGAGTTATTGATGTAATTATACCAATCAGAAGAAAAAACTTTAAATACTAGTTTTACCAACTGATACTGGGAAACTATTTCTTTTCAATATCCAATTAGATGCTTTTTCTTCTTCTATTCGCCAGAGCCTCAGTTCAGCAAAATACTTAAATGTTTGAGGTAACTTATTCTATTCAACAAAACACACAGTTTCATACTTACCCATATGTTCCATTGACATTAAGCACATACTTAAAGTTAAGCACACAATTAAAGGCTTAGCTGAACTGGAGACTAAGCTCTTTATAAAAGAAGGTAGTTCACAAAGAGAACATGAGCAAGGGCTCATTTCTACTTAGTTGTGCTTTGCAGCTAGATCTGTGTTTAAAGAGAATAGTGTCTAGAAAGAAATATTTAATCCTAATTCCTCTCACAGGAGTCTCCAGGCAGAGCCAGCTGCAAAGGAAGACTGATTAGAAAACTAGGATTTTAGGACTAGCACATCAAGGACCATCTATTTTAGTCATCCCATTACTGTAGACAACAAAGCTTGTTAGCACTTCCTTGGGTAGGGTGGCCATATAGATACAGAACTGAGGAACCATTCCCAGCCACCTGCCTGGTTACCTGGATCAAAACTAAGTCCTTGGGGACATTTTATAAACGCCTGTATTTCTGGAAGAGGTGTCACGTGTTGGAAAATCAGGAAGGTGAAACAATGTGATGTGCATTCCTTTAACTTGTAAAATCTTTAAATATCTGCCATCTTGTACTGCTCTCTCACTTCTCAGAGTTCTTACTTAGATTTAGATGTGGCACAGACTACAACAGCAAAGTTCATAATTCAGAGCATTAAACTCTTGTTGCAGTTCTTGAAAAGTGTTTGGAAGAGATTTTCCTTTTTGAACTGTCAGGCACTTTTCTCCTAAATTCCCTAAACCACGAATTGATATCTAAGTGTATGTCTGTGTTATCTATAGCCCTCACACCATTCTCATAACCATTTATGATTACTGTTATTAATTTTTGTCACATATCACAATTTGAGTTTCATATCCCCTACAAGTCTTTTCTGGCAATAAATAGCATTACTTAGGTATGTTTATCTCACTCGATAAACAAAAGATTCCAAGAGAATCTTTATGCTACAGTTGGATTCAGATAAATAGTCTTTTCAGCACTGCTGTGAGTACAAGTGACATTTTTGAACCAAAACTTAATAGAGAGCGACTGGAATAGCTGACTCCTGATTTTTTGTGGAGATAAAATGAAACTTCAGTCTTCAGACAGTCCTATCATTGATTTTAGTCTTTTATCTCCCATGAAAACATCCCCCTCAAAAATCATTTAGCTGTGGATTTAGCAAAAACAGAAAGCAGATTTTGTCTGTTTTCAAGCTACCCCAGTAATACAGTTATCTGACTTTATTAGGGCATACAGATGCTCGTTGGAGAACAAACCCACTTCTAAGCTGACTTAACCCATTTCTTACCCTGACAGGAAGAAATATATTTAGCATGTATCCTGGGCAAGTCACATAGAAAGAATTCAGTGCTGGGAACAAACCAGACAGCAGAAAAGTAGCAAATGGAATAGTATGTAGAGTGAGGTGTGAGCCAACCCATATATCAAAATGTGGCTGAGCACATAGTACAGTTCTTCCCTTCCTCCTGCCGCCCATTGTCAGGACTATCACGTTTACTGGAGCGTATCTGCTATTGGAAGCTGCACAGAAGCTTTTAATCATGTTTCCCACAGTCTGCCAGGACTCATCAAGTCCTGGGATAGGCCAGGGTCTGTGGATGGTCCCATCCCTAATACATGGACTGCCTACAATTAGGAAGGAAGAGCCATCAGAAAGGCTGTTTTGCTCCTTCCCCTGCTGACTGTGGCCAAACCCCACTGTCCTCACCAAGGGCTTGTTTCAATGTTTGCCTGGAGATGCCGTGTGCTTCCTGGCACAAAGATCTGGCTGGCTTGTGCCCCCTGCACCATGACCACATTTAGTTATCTTTGCCAGGACATCTTCTCCACCAGGGATATACAGGCCAGAGTGCTTTCCAGAAACCTTACGAGAACTGTTGAGAGAGTGTGGGAAGTGAGAGATCTCAGCTACACCAATAGGATGATGTGGACATTGTCAGAGAGCCTCTGCAATGCTGCATGATCTTGTTGTGCTGCTCCTGAATGGCTCTATCTGCAACAGTGGGCATCCAGTGCTCAGAATTTGCAAGTGCCTAGTTTCAGGAATGTGAGGAGATTCAAACAGTGGAATGAATTTATGGATGCTTGGCATGAGAACAAGGGAACAGGATCAAACTTCTCTCTTGTTCAAGGCAAACACAGAAGGGAAGGAGGGAGGAAACAAAATTTGCTTGTGAATGCATAGTGAAGCTTGAAGTGTACTGGATGAAGAAGCAGAGAATTTATTTGCATTGCTTAGCTGTGTTTTGATATATTTGTCTAGTAATTGGGCAACCAAAACCTTTGGGATGTCTTTCCCTAAGAGCAAGTTAAATGAAAGGCAGTAGCTACAGAAGGAATGTGTGCAGAGGTGTGAAGAGGAGGATGAGGGAGGGTAGAGGTTGGGTTTGTCAGTGGTCTGTGGAGTCAGGTGAGGAACTGCTGCTCTTTGTTCGAATGTCTGATCCCACTGTGGAAATTCTCAGTGCTATTAAAATGCAGTAGGGACTGAATTTAATTGCCTAGTTAGTGAAAAGGAGAAAAATGGTGATTCTGTTGGGAACAATGGTAATAAGGTGATAACTCAGGATCCTGCTTTCTATGTGAAGGTCCTGATCCTCAAACCTACTGGGTGATAAGGCAATTTATACAGCAGGATCCATATGAAAACAGATTGGAAGTCAAGTATTCCATGGTGACTTTTTCTGTCACCACAAATTGGGTGGTGCCTTTGAGTACCACCCACTATGTCCCAGTGTGTACATCTCGCTGTTTTCCCAGAGCTGCACTAGAGCCAGCTGGTAGAGTTGGCACATTTGCCTGTCTGCTAAAGGTAAAATGTTGAGAAAGCCAACTTTTGCTTTCATTCTGATAAAAGTTTGATTGCGCATCCTGTGCTAATTGTAACACTGTCCTTTTGCTGTCTGTCTCCACACATGCATCTCTTGCAAACCACTGCTTACTGCAACACTCTTCACAGTGCCTAGCAGCTGGTGCTGCAAACAAAGAGGCTGATTGAGCACTGCTTGATGCTAGGCACAGCTCTGGTAGCTGGAGCTGAGAGAACCACAAGATGATTCAGTGTTTGCTGATCCCCCCCACACGCACCCGCAACATGTGCTCGACACTGTCCTGAGCATGAACCCCAGTTTTCAGAGCTGGAGTTCAGCTACCCCATAGAAAGCACCAGTACAGCTGCTGGTTGTGCCTTTGAACTGTTACAGCACCAGGCTAGTTTCTGAAAATAACCCATGGATGATTCCAGTGTCCCCCTGGGGACATATATATCCATATTTCTTGTCTATTCAGTGTACCTGTGTGTGAAGTCAGAGATCAGTTGGAGCTCTTCCCCTCTGTTGGTGAGCACATTCTGCTTCTGGTCCCCATGCCATTTGATTTCATTTTGATTTGTTTTCCCCTCATCTAGCCCCTTACAATAAAGTTACTGAAGAGCTCTAAATTGTAGGAGCAAGCCATCCTGCCCTGTGTTTTGTTGCACTCCATGTTTGCCTGGTGCAGAAAAGCCTGTGTGCAGCCTGAGTTCTGCAAAGCACACAACAGATCTCCAAGTTCTACAGTGCTGAGATCATCCTGGAGATGCAAAAATAACAGTCAGGCAGTGAAGATCTCTGACAGTCAATACATAACACCAACACTGGTAGAGAGAGAGTGTATGTGAAAGAAAATCCTATGTAAAATTTAATGTGGGGTGCTGTTTGTGTATTTTTTTTAAATATAGATATGCAGTTTCCATGGACACCCATTTTTATCTTATAGTATGTTTCCTTTTATTAAATATGCATAACCAGGCTTGCTCAGGATGTGAAGTCTGGTGTTTGATTTTCTTTACATTGTCTCTAGGGAATTACTAATAGGCAAGCAGATTTCTGAAAACATTTAGGACAGCTTTACTGTCCTGCTGTCAAAGATGTTTTAAGCCTTAGGAAGCCAGCCAGATATAAGAAAAGGACAAAGAGTACAGAGAAGGTAAACTGCTGTATGCACTGTGAGAGGCTCATCTTCCCCTAGCATGGCCCATTCTTCTACTGGATCGATCTTTTCTTTCAACAGATTTTCCCACTGTCTAGTCCTTCTCTTGTTTTCCCTTTTTTCTTAGCCTTGGTAGCAGCAAATAGTTATTACTGAGAAAATCTGATTGCCATGGGAAGGGTTTGCCATGTGACTTGAGAGCTCATGGCTGCATGGGGAACAAGTATGTGAAGCAAAAAAAGCCAAGTGTTTAATAAGGAAGGAACTGGGAAGGTTTTTTGATTGTTTTACTTCAGATATACCTTGCTTTAGAATAAGAACCTTCTAAAAGAGAAAAGGCCTCATGTGCCTTTTAGGATGGCCCAGAAGACACGGTGGTGTCTTGCCTTAGGAAGCCTAAGCAGAGAGTTACACTGAACTTCATGGTGTATCACCAAAGACAAAAATGAGGTGTGTGGAGGGATGGAGTGGATCCTGTTTTTGAATTTTTTTAAATTTTAGGGAGGAGCTATTTCTTTTGGCTTGCTGCTGAGAAGGAGTTAGAGATGGCAGATACGTATATGACGTTTTCCTTCTGTTTCCCCATTAGCGCACAAGCTCAGAGTTCATGACCATGTTCTCTTTAAAAAAAAACAAAACAAAACCAAACACACCCAAATCAAACCAAAAGCAGCTTTCAGTTAATTTCTTCTTTCCTCTTTAGGAGCAAGAACAGGTGCCAAACGCAGCAAATGTATTAAAAGCTATTGGTATCACATTGTTCTTTGTTAGGTCCCCACCTGGTCATCTCATCCAGGTTCATTCCACTTTTTACATTATTGCAGCCTTCTAGAATCAGGCAACACACATTTCTCTGTCAAGTTTAATGGTGAGAACATTGTCAGTGGCTCACTGGCATGCCACTTAGAAGAGAGAAGGTGAAAAATTCAGAATTATTCTGTCAACATCACTTTTTCCATTAAAAAAGAAGAGTATAGGGCAGGTTCCCCACAAATGTCATCACTTATATCTGCTTATACTGCAGTCTTCTACCTGAAAGCTCTCATGGTGTTTTTATCCATTAGCCTGTTCTTTATCAGGTCCATTTTGTATTATCTTGGACACTGTATCGAGCAGCAAACTATGAAAGCCAAGAGGCAGAGCAAAGGGCAGGTGGCACAGGGGCTGATGCAGGAGGTGACTCATTTGGCATTTCATCCTGATCAGATTACTGTGTTTAATTTGGACATTGGAATCTGGGGTCTTCTGACACTTCTCATGGCAGACAGGAGGAGAGGTGGATGGGGGAGAAACTTTTGTGCAAAGATCTGAAAGGCAGCAGGGCAAGAAAGACTTGCTTCCATTCTTTTCTATTGTTATTACACTGGCAAATAGAAAATAATTGCTTTCTAGCACAGGCATAGAATTTCTTAGCTGTGAGTAGGAGGAAAGTTACACTGAGTTTGGTGCGTGTCCTTTCTGGCAGTGGAGACCGGCCCTGAAAATGCATCTACAGATTGTGTAACTGTCTTCATGACAGGGACGGACAAAGTGACCAAGTTATATGAGACTGGTGGCCTCAGTTCCTTCTCTCTTATACAGACAGTTCAGGAACCTGGTGAGACTCTGTGGTCCAGCCAGGTGTGTGGCCACATGCCCCAGTGTCCCATTACCAATCAGTGTTCCTCATAGCCTGAATGTGAGTCCAGTGGCTCTTCAATAAAACCAAAAAGGATTCTGTGTAGTGAAACCTTGAATTCCTTATCTCAGCACTGCTGATGTGAGTGGGACGTGAACCTAGAAAGGTATATTTTATGCCTTTCTCTGTGTCTAGGTAAACACACGCACCTGTGGCTCACCTGCCTCAGGGAGCTCACTCTGTGCATCCTCCCCTTACCATCACTGTCCCGCTGTCTTGCACAAGTCAGGGAATCCCAATTAGCAATTAATGTTGTTTCACTAAAGTGCCTTTAGAAGAGATTCTTTTTTAGCTGAAGCCTCTCCAGTGTTAATGATTTCCAGCAGGGCTGACGGCCCAGAGGGGCTGGTGATAACCTGCTTCGATCAGTGCAGCTCACTGAAGGACATTCGGTTTGCACTTGGTGTGGACAGGGTTTTGAGTTACTTTTCACAACCATCTCCTTTGGTATGGAAGAGTAGTAGTGAGCTGCATTGCTTAAGGAATACAGACCTGGTAATACATGTTTTCATGACAAACAAGGACCTATATCAAAGCCCTTACTCTAAGAAGGTGGTCTGTGCTGTACAGCTGCCAGTGCTGTGTGGGATTAGTCAGCCCTAGTGCTGAGCTCTGCAGATTAACGTGTTCCTTTTCTCCCATTATATCCCTTCTCCACGAGGCAGTCTATCTCTTGCATCAGTAATGACCAGCTGCAGAGCCTCAGGGTTTTCTCTAGCTACTTTTAACTGATCTAGCACTTCTTATTTTTTCCATGCTCTGCCCTTTCCTTGATTGGTAAATTCCCCAATGTCTTTAATCAAGCTATGTTGAGCCTAGCAGCTCTGGCAAGTTTTCTTTTGTTTTAATAAAAGGTGAGCTTGTTCCCCAGGCAGACTCTGCCAGCTCAATTTCAACTATTGCACATTTGTCTTAAAAAGGGGCCTCCCATCTCACAACCACAGGCAATACAATATCCAGGTGAACTCCTGCAACCTGCCCTTTCCCCTTCAGAGCAAAAAGGGACTTTTCCCTCCCACTTCACTGAGATCAGTGTTTTTGCTGAGTGCATTCTTCATTCACAGCTTCAGGCTAATGGACACAAAGAGTTTAGTTGTGTGGCTGCTGTTTAGTTCAGCCTGACATCTCAGATGGCCATTTGGGCTCTCCAGAAACATCCTTAATTAATATTCTGACACTGATAATGTTCAAGTCTGCAAAGCCAAAGTTAGGCATCCTTGAGTTCCACCTGTTTTTTCAGTTCTCAGCCTTTCCATTTTTTTAGGTATTTGATGATTTGGGAGAAATGTTTCAGATAATCAGACTTTGGAAATTTCACCTGAAAAGGAGAAACAAACTTCTTATGATTTTGGTCTGCACAGGTGAATGGATTTAATTAGCAGAATTTTATATTTTTCTTGTTTCAAGCTCTTCTTGAGATGGTGCCTTTGCAGCACCTCCTAATATTTACAAGCAGACATGCTGGTTATGGAACTGGAGGACAGGTGAGAGGAATCCCAGATAACTCATGAAGACTCAGAAGCCATATCTCTGCAACTTATCCTGCAATTCCCTCTAGGATATAATGTACCTTCTGTCAAGAGTCTCATCAAAACTCTTCTCAGATTTTATATGTGTGTTTTTTAAAGTTTCCAGCCATCAGTAAGTCCAGAAAATTCAAAGGAAAGGCTAATTATCAGGAATACTTATTTAGGCACTAGAAGTGTGAAAATTGCTATTAAAAGCATCTCTGCAATTCATCTATTCCTGTATAAATTGAAGTGATAAGTCAAGATGAAATATTGAACCAAATGATGTGAGAAATCATCAAAATTTACAAAATACAGTAATTTATTTAGTTCTATGCAACATAAACCAAAACCTGTCATTCTTTAAACACTGATTACAGAAAGTGGGTGATGGCTAATGAACAAAGGTAGGAGGGATTTCGAACTCATCCTCCTCTCACTCAGTAGGTCATTGATTAGAACTAGTCACCACAATAAGGAGAAATAGATTTAGCTTCTTTCTCTGCCTGATGGACATAGAAGCCACCTCCTCACCTTCCAGGAGAAGAAGCTGCTGGATGCTGTGGCTGAGCCCGTCCTTCTTGTGTGAGACATTTCAGCACTCTGAGTGAGGAAGAAAGGGAGACTGTGTGAACCCACGTAAGGGTCGGTATTTTCAGCTGTGGGGTAGAACTGCATCACAGGTCTTGCTTCAGTTATCAATTGCTCATGGAGTGTCAGAGGAGAAACTGACACATGTCCCAGGAGGGATGTATGAACCCTTAAAGCCAGGATGGGCTGGATCAGATCCCATGCTCATTTCTCTTAGGCATCACTGCAGTTACAGATATGGGATTCAAGCAAGACAACTCAAATTTCTTCTTGCTTACCATTCTGTAACATCATGCTAAGTGGGAAGGCAGGGAAATGAGGGAACAGCTGCATGGTCCATCTTGGCTAAAAGTAAAACATGCAATTCCTGGCAGGGTGGGAGTTAGTTGTCACGTTGCTTTCTACTGGGAGGAAATGGACCTCAGTAAAAATTAATTGAGTGGGTCTGCATGAAACTGTTGGGTCAAAGGCAACAGAACCATCTACCAGCTCTGCTGAGAGTCCTGCTCAATGTTTTTTTCTCAGATGGAACCATTAGGAAATTTGACTTGAATTCAGGAATGGCTTCTGGACAAGAGAAATTGCATTTCTGGTGATTTTATTATTGACTTGAAAATATATGTTTACCCAGTACCACAACAATATAAATAGCTTTTATCTCCATTATAAACAGACTTACTTTATCTATCAGTGATGTACTTTAAATCTCATATTTCTGTTACGAACAGGTTTGTTTTACCAGTGACTTACTTTAAATCTTGTAGTACAGTTCTGCCAACCCTAATTTTCTTTATAGCTAGATGCAGAGCAAAGAAAAATAGGTGCTATATACTCCACATTCACAATCAGGAAAGTAGGGGGCTCAGCAAGCTTTCCTTCCCTGTTCGGACTTTGTCTGTAGAGAACAGAATGAGAGAGGGGTATTGGGGCAATTCTTGAGGCTCTCTAATCATGGAGTAGGGACAACTGGAGCTCTCAACAGGATAAGCTGGGAAGCCCTACAGGGTGTCAGTGAGACAGAGAGGAGCTCATGCCTAAGCCACTGTGTGGGGCTCCAACAACTCGAATGCTCCCTCTGCATGGGCCACTAATTATATAAATGTCATGAGCTTCAGGACTCGGTGTGTCTGCATAAATAAACCTCCCAGGCCAGGTAAGGAAGTTATTGCACTTGCTTTCTGAACAGAACAAAGCTTAGTGCAGTGATGAAGCTACACACTTAGCACTGAAGACATAAATGTATGAAGTCAATTATGAAAGGAAAGCTCTGTGGTGTGCAAATAATTGGTACAAGTACAGTGGCTTTTCTGTGTGGAATACATCCTTGGTGTATTGCTGCAGCCTCCCAACACAGCCAAAGAAAAGTAACGGATCAGAAGGAATAAACACACCTTAAAAAGTCAGCACGAAGGAAAGGAAGATGAGAAGTTAGGGGTTAGCAGTGGGGTACATATTAATTAATATTTTGAAATCCCCAACTATGAATTTCCATACTTTGAGACACTTGAGGTTCTTTTAAGTACAGCCAGAAGTCAGAACTCTCTTAGTCATTAATTGCTGTGGTGATCATTAGTGCTGGGCACCCAGTGAGTGCTAAAAACAAGTAAAGACAGTTTATGTTCAGAAGTATTTACAATTTGAACTGAAGTAGAGCACAGTGAGTGAAAATGACGACCACAAAATACGAGAGTGGAGCTGTTATGGTTATGTCAGAGTTTTGGTGGTATTCCAGTGTTGGAGTGTGTCCAGTGAAGGGCAATGGAGCTGGGGAAGGGTCTGGAGAGTAAGTCATATGATGAGCAGCTGTGAGAGCTGGGAGTGTTTAACCAGGAGAAAAGGAGGCTCAGGGGTGACCTTATCACTCCCTACAACTCCCTGCCAGCAGGGTGTGGCCGGGTAGGGGTTGGTTTCCTCCCAGGCAACCAGCAACAGGTCAAGGGGACAGTAGCCTCAAGCTACACTAGAGGTTCTGGTGGGACATCAGGAAGAATTTCTTCACTGGAAGGGTGGTTAAGCATTGGAAGGGGCTGTCCAGGAAGGTGGTAGAGTCACAGTCTGTGGAAGTTTTCAGAAAATGACAGGACATGGCACTCAGTGCTGCAGTTTACTTGATATGGTAGTGTTTGTTCAAAGCTTGGACTTGAAGGTCTTGGAGGCATTTTCCAACTTTAATGATTCTATGACTCTGTAATTCCATTATTCTATCCCTTCTCCACAATGTGGCTTTGCAACAGGTAGTGTCTAAGACTTCTCCTCATAAAATTTCAAGGTTATGAAATTTAGGAAAAGTCACATAAATTGTAACAGCACCATGACCTCAAATCTTTGAGATGGCTGATGTAATTTAATCACACAGGCCACACTGATATAAGTGATATCACATCCCATCAGAGAACAAGTTGCTTCCAAATCTCTTATGAGGTTGCTTAGCATCAATACCTCTACTGGCAGCTCTGGCAGTCCAATACACTCTCTTCATTCTTTAATGTGTCTCTTGAGTGCTTGATTTCCCTCTCAGTGGCCACCACAGTAAGAGGGCTGCAGATAAGAACATTCTTGGGGGTGCTTCAGATGGCTGAAATCTTTCCAGTGGGAACGTCTGGCAGGCAGCACCAGACTTGGCCAAGTGCTCCAGCTCCTCTTGGGAGCCACTGTAGTGGATGTGACCCTCTGCAGAGCTACCTATGGGCTAAAGAGGAGGAGGGTATTGCCTCCACTGAACTGAGTGCTCCCCTGGTGTATCGTTCATGGGGTTCCACTTTTGGGATGGAGGATTTCAATAGCTGGATGAGAGTTTGAGGAAGTTGTGGTGCTAAACAGAGCAGTGCTTGATCACAGCTATATCCAGACAAGCTAAATAAGTACTACATCCCATGCCCCATCTGTCATATGCCATAGTAATAGGCTAAGTTTAAAACTGTTTAAAACCCAAGAAGACTCATGTTAGCTCTTGCTTCAAGAAGCAGAGGAACACAAGTAGTTAAGCACTGTTCATAATCCAGTATTAAACTCAATTCAAATAGGGTTCTGTGTCTAAATGCAAGGCAGTCTTTTCCATGGGCATTTAAGGATAAAAGAGGGGCTAGCATAATGCAGACAAGAAATTAAGCCAAAATTAAAAAAAGATTCAAATGTAATTCAAAGGAACTTTAGCTGCACATACAGTCTCTTGCACACTGGCTGCTCCATCTGGCAAATCATTAGAAGTCTAGAAAAAAAGGGAAATGGGCACTGAAGAACAAGATGGGGAACACTTTTAGACATGGTGAATTATTGGTCCATCATCTCGCTGTGTTTTCCTCTCTCTCCCTCCTTATTTCTAAGACAAATAATTTTGTCCACTGTCATGGCCTTGAAAGGACTTTGTGGAGTTTTTGATGTCTTGTTTTAGATTCCATTTGTTACCTCTCCTTCTTTCATTTAGTGATGGAAGGGAGTAGTTCTGTCCTATTCAGGCTAGAAGGAGGTGCTGGAGCTTGAGTGGCTGACGTGACATGTAATGTCTTGGCCGCCATCTCTTCAGTGGAGGATGGGGACCATGGAGGAGCCCACCAGTTAATTCCTACCACAGATGATTATTTCTCTTCAGGAGCAGAACCTGGGCAGGCTGCAGGGTTCTGGCAAGGTCTCCTGGCTCACAGGCAGTACAGTAGGACTTGGCCCACTTTTTGTCTTCCTCTAGTGTTTCTGCTATATAAGAAACAGCATAGCCTGAGCTGCCCTGAATCTGTGGAGGTAGGAAGAGGTTACAAACAGAAATCTTAATTCCCTGCACAGCACGGAAGTAAAACAGCATCTAGTTGCCAAGAAACAAAGTTTCTCCTAAGGAATAATGAACAATGGTGAAGCCAAAATTACTATTAGACACTATTTGGCAATATACCATATTTTTACTTTGTCTCCAGCCTTCATCTTATGATTGCCCTGATAAAGGTGTAGAGCACAGAATAAAATGATGGAATGAGCAAGGAGCATAAATCACTTTTTTTTTCCTGTTCTATGTCACTGCTTTGCAGAGAGGATGTTCCTGCCAGGGGACATGTACATCATTTTTCAAGTTCTGTGTCAGTCTTCTAAAGAAGATATCTGTTGATCATGCTCAAATTTATCTAGGGAGTATATCTATCTCAGCAGAGAGAAAAATAATTCATTCTTTAGATCTGCCAGTCAGAGCAAACATCTGTCCTTAGAGTGAGGAAAAATGATAGGATCCATATCCATATCCTCTGTGTCAAGTTATCCCCAAGGAAGGCATGAGTCTCACTGTTACCGTGATCCACGGGAGAAATAGTTGTATGCAGCACTAGCAAGAATCACCTTCCAAAATCAAAAAATATTTATCCTTAAAATTTCTGATTTACTTCTACCTCACTGCTGGGAGAGTTTTACACCATTCCCAGAAAACCGTCAACTCTTCTTGTCTGTATCACTGTTCAGATGTAAATAAATTGCTTCTCTATAAGAAATGTCTCACAAGCTGAATGAGAATACACTTTATGTCTTTGAGCTCCAGCCACAGACTTTGGGCTTCACAAATTTTTCAACATGTTTAGGATAATAGGGTGTCTTTAAAAAGTAAATCAGGCCTTGAAGTATGAGAACAAAGGCAGTTATGCCAAGTGGGAAAACATGGGGGTAAGGAAATAGTGGCTTTGGGATAGGGGAAGGAGAAAAATAAAATGAACTATCATCAGGTTGTCAGGTTTACAGTTTTATGATCTGCACAAGCTCAATAGAGTTTAGTAGAGTGGAAAAGCTATGCCTTTGAAGCTGTTATTGGAATGCATATTTCCTGATGGGCTAAATTGAGGAAGGGACAGAATTCTGACAAATTTTAATAGTGCCATTTAAGTGGGTAAAATCTGTGTTCGTTGTTATGCTGACAAAACAAAAGAATTAAAGCAGTAGCTCATGGCTGTACTTGCATACTATCTGCTGCAAATTATCTTATGCAACTCCAGTGTGTTTTCTTTATCCTTTCTATGTGCTGGTTCTGTGAAACCACACCTCTCCCCCTTCCCTTGTGCCTTTTATAACTTAGACACTGTTTTCCTCTCCTCCCCCTTTCTCTACCATCAGCACTGTATTCTGCTCCCCCCTGCCTCTCACCATAGACTGGAGAGTGTGTTATGTTTGTGAGTCTGAGTGCAAGAGAGTAGAGAGACAAGCAGCAACACCTGCTCATAAAGCTCTGGAAAGCCCTTTGTTACTGGGATGTCATATCTATCATTGTTGGCTTTGAAAGTTTACACCAATTTGAGATTGAGCTAATGATGCACAACCTTTATTACAGGAGGAAGTTTAAACTTGAGAAACATGGGATCAAGTAGCTATAATGTTTTTTGGAGGAGGGAGGATGTTTTTGTTACTTTTCTTAGTTCCCTGAGTTTTGATTTTTTTTATCCTTGTGGGGCCTGTTACTGCTTGCCTGGAATATACCTGTAAAACTATTATTCTTAGGGCTCCCTAGCTATGTAGTCATATTTAGACTTTTACAAACAAGCAACACATCCTTAAGGGCTCTTAGGCACCCTAGTGATAATGATAACTGAAACAGTGGGTGATCTTTCCTTTCTTGGCTAAAATATTTCTGCAGGACAGTGCCACAGACTTGGCTCTATTCCATCAGTCTCATCTTCCTTGGCTCACTGTCATGGCTTGCTAGTCTGGAACAAAGCTCTCAGATATGTTGCAAGAAAAAAAAATCTTACAGAGAGTTAATGACCACAGTCAGAACTATTAACATCAACCGAAGGCGAGTTAAAGGGACATGTGGCAGATCTTCGCACTGGGCTCCCTTTGTGACTCTAATGCTGCGCTGCTGTACAACAATTCAGAATAGTAACACCTGCTGTAAAACAGCTCAGCGACTGTGCTAATTGCTAAACTGAGGGAAAACAGCATTAAATAACACGAGGGTGACCACACTGTTTCTGTCTTCAATCATTCAACAAGAGATCAAACACTGAGCTCTGCTGCTGAAACTCAGTGAGAAGGAACAGGAGACCTGGCACTTGTGCTCTACTTAGAGCCTGAGTACATCTAATACCCTCGAGGAAAGAAGTTAAATATAACTTTAAGGCATTTTGGATGTTCAGGGACATCTTTCCTGTTCTTCTATCAGTGTATATTCTGATTAATAAGTTTGGGGGCTGGAAGGAAGGAAGTGTCTGCAAAACCCTAAATGCACATCAGTCAGACCCAGGTTTCTCATGGAGAGTCAGGGAGGAACCACGAAATCAACTTTTTACTGATGGGACAAAACTTCTGGCCAGAAGGAATTTTCTGGGTAAGTTTTCACCCTGCTGTAAGAAGCCTTTAGGCAAAGAGACCTGTAAAGATGTTCCTCTGTCTGAGAAGTGGAATGGTCAGTGCTGAACTACATTGAAAAATGTAGTGGACACCTATCATGGATGTAGATACTCATTATTCAAAATGCAGGCCATTTTTTATTATGAAATTGAGGTAGGTTTGAACTATACGAGTGGGGGATTACCTCACCTGCTTTCCCCCTTGCAATACAAGTTGTGCTGTTTGCAGCTCTAAATCAGGCAGCCCTTTGTCAACATCAGTCACTGCAAGTTTTTTCACTGTAAAAATCTGGGGGATGCAACAAGATGGAGACTAATTTGCAGGTCCTACCTAAAATAGCTCAGTCCATGTATTTTAAGCATCCCTTCCAGTGTAAGACAGTGATTAATTAGAAATCCCTGCCCCAGTAAGGCTTGTTAGTAAATCTGATACGCAGTTAGCTGACAACTCTGATGCACAGAGTTTCAAACCTCCTTTTTGGAAACCTTGTCCTCTGCCCACCTCCCACCTCATTGTGAGGAAGTATATCCATCAAATTTTACATGGGACAGCTCATATTGCTATCTGGATGACAGAAGCAACATTTTCTACATTAGAAACTCTCTACAGATAATGTCCTGAGGATTGAGAGAGGGAGATTAAGTCTGAATAAATATCCTGTGTTATTCATATTTAATCATTTTACTTAGAGACTGTCTAATCAGTCAAAGCAACAACTGTTACTGACATATAGGTTTCATAAAAATTTATCCTAAAGTGAAGCAATAAGCCTTGTCCCTTCTTATTCACCTTGAGCCTGTAAGCAGATGCCAGAGAGAACAAACTGACTTAGAAATAGAAACTGATGGCTGCAACAAAGAGCCACGTAACAGGAAGTTTGAACACAACTACATTGCTGGGGGAAGGGGGAAGGAGAAAGTGTCCTTTGTGTAGCTTGGTTTGGTAAATAGTATACCTTTGTAACCCTATTGGCTTCTGAGCTTGGGACAGCTAAAGGTGTGAAATACGTGCACCCAAGTATGTATGTTTTCATATCACCAATTTAGAGTCTTTCCTCCCACTTCATAAATTCCGCCAGGATGGGAGGAAAGTGGAAGGCAGCAGGGGGACAGGGGATGGTTTTAGAGAGACTAAAATGTTGCTATTTCTCTGAGGACAGAACTATAATACTTGGCAAAAGGCTGGGAAGCAACATTTGAGGGAAGGAAGGAGGAAACAGCACAGATAAGCTGAGAGAGGGACAGAGATGGTGATTTGAAAATTTCTAGAAGAGACAGAGCAGATATATAGCTGATATGCTGTAAGTAAAGTGCACTATAGCCAGTGTGGCTGAGGTGAGCTGGCATGTGCTTTCACAATGAAATTTGGCTCCTCCATCACATGGAATACTCTCTGGTTGCTGACCCATCATTTAACTGCCTGGCATCCTACTAAGACAGAGCAAGCTGTTCTCTACCTTTAGAGACAGCGAGTACGTGTAGCAATGTCTTGAATGTTTCCACTGTAGCAAAGAACAGAAAGCCTCTCCACTGTAAGCATTAGCAATGCAATTTCATAACTATCTGTTCAGACAGTGCACAGGAGCTTGAAAAACAACTTGAGACACTTTATTCCCTCCAGGAAATGCCATCTGAGAATATGTTAATTTGACAAATATGCGAAAGGCTGTCCCCTATTGGTGAACCATGAAGAATACCACCTCCTTTTTTTAATGTGTATATGAGACATGCTCCTCCCTGCCAAGAGTGGAACAAGCCTTACCCTCTCATCAAACCAGACAGCTGAAAAGTATAGAGACATTGTGCTGCCTCCTTTGCCTTGCAACATGAATTTGATATTATCTGTACCACCTTTGACAACGCACTTGAAATTAATCAGAGGAGAAATGTCTTATTTGATTATATTTAACCACAAACATTGATCAGTTGCATGCAATTTTAACTTCAGAGCTGCATGTCCAAAGTCCTTTCTAAAAAGGGCAAAATGTTACCCAGAGACATATGGGAGCTTGTATTATCTGGGTCTCTGAAAAGACACACTCGGGGGAAATGAGTGTATGTCTGGGAAATTAAAGATCATTTGCTATGAAACTCTCTGTGAGATATGGACAGTATCAAAAGAAAGATCCCCAAGACATCACCCCTTTGCCCATTCCTTGTTTTCACTGAAGTTGTGTCAGTCCATCTTTCTTTCAGATTCTTTCACTGACTCCTGGCAGACTAGAAACTCAGTCAAGCATGAGGAGACCACAGCAAGACCCACTGTTCCTCAGCATTTCAAAGGGCATCTGACTTCCCTACCTGTAGTCTGGAAAAAACCTCATGGGAACTATATTGTCCTCAAGACCTTTTTCAGGCTTCATTTCTGCCCCAGGAGACTTATTGTGGCCTAAGTTACAATAACAATTTGGCATCCTTAGGGCGGATCAGTCAGAGGAACTATCAGGCAAACTCGGAAAGAGTCAGGTGAGGCAAGACCTGACAGCAGTGTGCAGCTGGAAGGCTTTGCTTTGGATGTTGACTCTATGGTTCTCTAGATTGGAAGTCCCCACCAGGCATGTTGTTAGAAGCTCTCCAGGGCCTAGTTGTTGGTGCAGGCAGTCACATCCTCATCAGTGGTGGGCACATGTTTGGTCAATTCCTGGACCAGAACTCCAGGCTCAGCTGCCTCCAAAATCTCTCAAGCTATCATGCACCAAAACTGCTTTACCAAACAAAACAATTTTGTTTATGAGCACTTTGTAGGATGGTATTGGAAAACTTTCCATTGTTATTGCTTGTATTTTAAATAGGTGGAGATCATCATTTGTCAGTTTGGGCTATTTCTTTGGGTGGGGTAGATGTCCCAAATTTGGTCTATCCCATGGTGCTCAGATAGTAAAGCACTTTTCACTGATGAAAATAATTTAAATGAAGGTGAAAAAAATTAGAGAAGAGAGACTTATTACAGCATATAGTAGGAGAGTAGTCTGATGGCTAAAAGATATCTGCTTCAGTTTCTAGTCTAGAGTTTGTGAAAGCTTATACTCCTCAGCTGCACAGAACCTGTGAACACAAACAGCACACACGCTCAGGCAAGCTTCTCTTCTCCTAAAAGAGAATTAGGAGTGCCATAATTCTCACACCTTTCTCAGATACAAGGGACTTTGGTGTTGATTTGCATGTCCTGACAGGTTTTTCTTCACTCTATCTCAGATTCATCATTCCTTTGTAAAGGGCAGTAGCTTTTCCTGTCTCTCCCTATAACCTACCTGCTCTCCAGACACCCCAAGGGTCCTGGAGGGCATTTCCTGGAGAGAGTAAAGTATCTCAAGCTGTTTTTCAATAGTTGGTTTGTTTGGGTTTTTTGGAACCTAAGAAGGAATTGCTATTTGACAAAAGTGACTGGGTGGGTGGAGGGGGGAGCCTGAACACAAAATCCTCTTGTGGATTGGGATTCTGGGGTGGAAGCAAAGGAAGAAAACCTTGCAGGGAGTGTTTTCAAGCTCTTAAGAATATGTTTTTCCCAGAGCTGTACTTAAGCATAAGACTGTTAATAATAAGAGCACAGTAGGGTAATATAAATGACACAAAAGGTACTCTCTCATTGCAAAGCTGAACAGTTTGTGATTTAGTCGATTTTTATGACAAAAGAGACAAAAGGATTAAAAGATTTTTTTCCTTCTCAAAAGCTACCATGCCTAGTAACATCTTTTGCTAATAAAAAGAGCTCAGCCTCCACCCCCTCCTGAGATATGTTCTCACCCAAATAAAGTCCTCCTACAGGTCTCTGGGCCTATTGACAACTTGTTCCATGTCACTAAACTTGGGTTGCTGCCCTGCTACAGAAATAACAATGCAGTGCCTCTTAAATAGTCTTAGTGTTAATAAGTGACAGAAGAGATGGAGTTTTGCAGGCTGCCAGCCTTCTACCTGGGATCTTCCTTCTATCATTCAGCTTTGTTTTCCCTTCCACCTTGTTTGTCAGCAGCATGGCTTACATACCAACAGGATGAGATTCAGTTTCCTGTTGTGCTGTAGCAAAACAACTGTTGTTGTCTTTTGCCTTTTTTCTTTTTGCCAATTTGCCATCAGCAGGCTGAAGGTGAGAAACTCTGAAGTGTACAAATTTGCCACAAAGCTACACAGAGAGAGAGAGTGGTATCCATGAGCACATGGAGAGGGGATAGAAACTTGTGGGAAAGAGTAACCACATGAAATGGGTCTGTAAAATCTTGATGCAAAGAAGGAAATCTTTTTCTGTGCAGAATACTAGAAGCCTGATTCCAGTCCAAACAATAAAATCCTCTCAAAGCAGACCTGTAGATAAGCTGCAGAGGCAGTGTTAATGCCAACTCTCCTTTCAGATGCAGCCCGCCAGCTGGTGCAGGCTGTTTGTAAATCTGAGTATGCTGCTGAAAGTGAGGCAGTGCCCCCCACTCCCCAGCAGTTCAGTCACCTTCTCATACAAATGTATGGAATCCAGATAAAACTGCCTTCATGCCTTTTTCAACAGAAACAGGATGAGCAGTTCTAAATACCAAATAGTTCAGTTGTGTCTTCCTCAAGCGTTTTCTAGCTGGCAAAGTCTAAGGATGAAGCCACACAGCTTTAAGGAGAATATATGACCCTAATCCTGCAAAAAGGCTTTGGAGTCTTTTCCCATCTCTCACAGACTGTGTGAAAGGCTTGGGTGGGTACATGGTACAGTTTCTGTGAGCCACTGAGGTATGCAACTCCCACTGAAATTAAGGAGAAGGCCTTAAATAACCTTTTAGAAAATTTGCCATTATATATTTTTCATATATAAAAGATAACATTTCTAGATTTCTTTTCCCCTGTTTAGATAAACGTGTTCCTTGCTTAATGAGCTTTTCCCCACCACTTACAGAGCTCAGCACCAGGAAGTCTGACTTTTGGTACCACAGTAGTTTTAGGCACAGCTCTGCTATCTGGACAGAAGGGGCTGAGTGGCCTGCAGTCCTTGAGTTAGCAGGATGCACCACAGCACTGGCAGCAGAACACCTTCTCTCCCTCCCCAGCTGTTGGATCCACTCCTGATCACGCATCTGGTACAATGACCCTGCGTGGATCATCAATGGCTCTGTAAAAATGCATACACAAAGGAAAGAGCTGTACCTTGCTGCATGGCTCCGGGCCAATTCACTCTGCAGCATGAGAGAAAATACTTAATACAGAATTACCTTGGTCTTTGTTTCATTTCTCTGGTTGAAAACAAACCTTTGTCTCCTCCACTGGATGCATTTGTTATCATTAGTTCACTGACTGGTGCATATACAGCTGTTTTTAGCCCCCATTGAAAATGCAGTAAGTTTAAGTATTATGTGTTGAATGTGGCAGGATAAATAAAGACATACTTGAGCAAACATACATTTAGTAATTTATTTCTCTACTAGCCATTTTAGAGAGCTGTGGGGTTGTTTGTTTTTTTTTTTTTTAATCTAATCCATTCAGTCAGCGGTCTCAAGAGTAAAAGCTTCTGCCTCAGCTTGGTGTTGATGCTTGGTCGAGTCTTAAAGCTTCATGGTTTTTTGACACTGCTCTAAGTCTGAAGCTTTGATGTCTGAGACTGCTGCCTGCACAGAGAAAATCATATTTTAAAGTTTATCAGTACGAAGAATGTGGCTTTCCTCAGATATACACACATGCATCCACACACGGCATCTTTCGACTTATTTTAGCCATACAAGTTTCTGTAGGATTAGATGGTTCTTTCACTTACTTATTCCCACGTGGATGTTTCTATCTTTAATTGAAAGCTCGCAGTATTTGTGGGCTAAGGCACTACACACTTGTGCTTATCAATGTCGATTAGGGGTGAAAAGAAGAATGAAAATGTTTTTCTGACTCCAGTACTGCAGCTGCTGTACCTGGGCCACTTTGGCTACGTCTCTCCATGTAAAAGCTGTTGCTGAAAGCAGTGGGACTAAAGTGAGGGTCAGATCTGTGCATCTGTAAACCTGTAGGCATAACAGAGACCAACAGTGACTTTTGGAGTGCAGATACAAACTAGACCATCTTCCATGGTCCTCCAGGGAGCTTGTTTCATGGGTTGGCACAATGGCTGTGTCACTCCTTTGGCTGCAATCTTGCTGCTCCCCTTTTGGCTGGGTCTGGGGAAATATGTGAGCCACCTCTCTGAAGCTTAGAGTGCCACTAGTTGTGGAAGTTCAAGTCTGCTTTTCACAGGCTAATGGAGCACACCGGGGCATGGGATTAGCAGGATTAGTGGGATCAGTGTCTGAGTCGTAGCTGTTCAAAGCTTTCTCCAGTGTACAGATGACTCCTGGCAGGAAGGAGATGTGGCTCCCTGTAGGAAGGGCAAGACACTGACTAAGCAATCATTCTCCTGTTATAACCACTCTCTGTTCCCAAATGTGCTTTATATAAGGAGCAGATAGGGCAATTTGCTCGTGTGCCTTTGTGCCACATGTAAACGTTTTACCAAGTTATTCAAACCAGTGGCACTTGTGATTGCCTTTGTATGTCTCCTGGTTTCCATCCACACAAGTGAGAGCACATAAAGAGGTTGTGTAGGCCAAAACTCATGCAGAATTTATTTACACAAAGTTGTAAACAAAAAGCAGCACCCAACACAATTCAGTGTACCGAGCACAGGGAGCTAAATATGTTGTTAATCACTTCAGTGTCTTTTGAGGAGACACTGGAGAAATGGTGTAATGAGGAGTGAGGAAATGGAGAAAGGCTGGAAGTGTAAGTTTCTGCTAAGAGTACAGTTTAAGGCACAGCAATCCCATGCCCAAGAGTCCTTAGAAATATGAGGCCAGGACTGTGAAGAGATGAGAGAACAGAACTTAGTTCACAGCATAAGTAAAAAAACCTCTTAGTGTAATAAAAATTTAAACCTAATCCAACATCCCTTGCAGTTATGAAGGATAATGCACAAAATCTGCTGTTCCAGATGCTAATTGTGGTGTGGCATTTCAGGCAAACCTAGGGAATGTAATATCTGTCAGTGGAACTTATGCTCCTAAATCCCATCAGTGCTTTAAAAAAGCCCTCACTGCTCTCCTCAACCATTGTAGTTATCACTGTCAGTGTCTCCTGGTATCTTTTGCAGCTACTGGGGAATGCCTGGAAGTTCTCAGGGAAAGAAATAAAGAACAGGGTCTTTCTTCTCCTGCTATTTTTAACAAAACTCTTTATCAGTCATTCTTTAAAGAACTGGGTTACTCTCTTGCTCTTCAGCACCTACCATCTGCATCTGTCACCAGAAAAAAGGCCAAATATTCAGTCTTTTTCTCTCTTTCTTCAGAGTAGCTGCCCAGAGCTCAGGGAGAAGTATATAGAAATATGTTAATCACATAGAAAATCTTCTCCACCTACTCTATCATCTTGGTATTTTTCCTCCAGCTTATATTTATCATCTATGTATAGATTCCATGAATGAAGAAAATTCTTCAAGAATTCATGGTTCAGGCTGTAAGGCAGAAAGTAACTGGGGAGAAGGAAAGAAATGGCAGGTAAAACATAATTAATTGTTCATACTCTGCTTTCCCTCAGCCATCTATATAGCTCTTTGCTATGGAATTGGAAATGCCTTGGTATAAAGGTCAAGATATTAGTGAGCTGGGCAGGATTCAAACAATCTTTGTTCAGTTCCTGCTGTTGACTCCCTGTATGACCTGACGTAGGTCCCTCATTTCTCTCTGTCTTAGATCTCTACCTGTAAAATAAGGTAAGTGTATTTCTTCTCCTTTTTCTAGTCTATTTGTCAGCCCTTCAAGCATTGGTGTTAGATGTGGATGCAAACCCACCCACAGTTATACCTCTCAAAGCATAATGACAGGAATGGAAATATGTAAGACTGTACCCGAGCTTCAAAATCAGTGGTTTATCTGGCCTCTGTTACTGACTTTTTTCTCATTTGTATTCTTTGTATCAGTTACAAACTCATGATTTTAAAACAGCAAACTAGCTATGAGCCTATCTGTAAAGAGAAGGTATTTGTGATAATCTTATGCCACCTTCAAACAACTGAAGATGGTAAGAAACTTTCTGGCAGGAGTTCATTTGTAACTGCATGTTTGGGCTGTAAGGGCTTTCCTCAGAGAAGTCTTGCTGGCCAGTGTTTACAGCACGGCACTGGACCACAGAGCTCACAGGCTCATCTGTCACTGTATTCCCAGGCATCCTCCAAGGTACTGTGAAAAAATGTAGCAGAAAACGGTATGCCATTTAAATTCACAGCAGTAACAGAAATAAAAGGTTTAACTGTCCCCATGAACCAGCTCCTTAATATCCCATCAGAGCTACTTTGCTCAAACCCCTGCTGTAGCTCAAGGAGCAAACAGAGAGATGTGGATTTCAGCAGCAAAGTTGGCCCAAGACGTGTTTTCCCCCAGGCAAATCCTTCCTCCTTCTTGCAGTTCATCACCCCTCAGCTGTGTTGATACAACAGTTTATTATGAACATTGTTTTCAGACAGTTCACACCAGGAATCCAGGCTGTGGCTCAGCTCCACAGACAATGGCGATGGCACAAGCGCAGCGTGTCGGCCGCGGGTCAGCAGGGGCCGGGCAGCTGCGGGGTCTGAGGCCGGGCTGGCTGCTGGGCAGGGAGCAGTGCCATGGCCCAGAGCTCCCGCATGCAGCCCCGTGGCATCCTTTTAGCTGCATGGCAATGAGTGCGTGTGCTTTGCTAAGAAGCTGAGTGCACAACGGATTCCTAAGGCTACGCATGCCAGGGCATTCCTTGGGAGAATATCTGCTCTAATTCAAACATCCATCTCACGGTATCCAGGAGTTAGAGGCACTTCTGGGAAATAGAAACCTTCTGGACACACGTGATACACTATGACAAAGAATGGGGGCATTGAACACAGACCGTTGAGAAATTGGAGTCACAGGAGTCAAACAAGAAAGATTCTATGAGGTGATTTTTCATGGGTTTTTATTTTTCCTTTTGTTCTTCACATGGTGAATGGGGTATGGCTGCTCACTTTCTAGTTTGTGAACTACAAATTTAAACAGTGATCTTACTAAAATATTGTTGAACCTCATTACACCAAGTTACCAAAATTGACTTCAATTTGCATGCTTGTGCAGAAGCTTATGCTAGGTAGAATCACAACATTTATGGTCTCCAGATGGTAGCTGCTTTGATATATGAAGGTCACATCTTTTCAGATCTATTTGTTCTGTATCTGTAGGTAAATTGGTTGAGATTTGGGGCTGCTTTGAATCAGAATGAATGGCTAATAATGGAACCTCAGTTCCCGTGCAGGACAAAAGGGTAGTGTCTGTGAGCTACTAAGGATACACCTATAGATGAGCAGATTGGCCAGTGCCAGTAAGCACATTTTAACCAGGGAAAAATGATATAGTTTTATGCCTATTTGTCTACTTACTTCCATTAGCAAGGGTAGATAGAACTTTTTGTCAGTTATGTCATTAATCCTGTTCTTCTAGGCTTGATTTACTATTGTAACTAGAGTAACTTCCAGAATTTGTCTGAAAATGTATGTACCCATGATTTCCTTGTGCAGAAAAATTCCTCAGTTTCCTGACAAAAGCTGGGCATAACACCCAGCTGCTTTCTCACAGGTGGAACACAGGGACATAAAATGACAAAATAAAAGCCCAAGAGAAAAAACTGGCTGAAGAGAGCAGAACAAGGCTGGTTTCTCAGAACTGACTAATGATAAGGGGTGCCTAGATTTGGCTTTTACCTAGCTTTGAATGTCTAGCCTCTGAAGATTAGAAGCATTTAAGATGTCTCAAACCTGAGCCAAAATCATCTTCAGTCTGAAGTTTGCTCACTGATTCTCCTCCTCTCTTTGGGCTGATGACTTCATTTGTCCCACAGGTCCTTTAACAATGCATTTCCATATCATGCCTGTGGTCCTTTCATCTTGCCTCATTTCCTGAGAGTGCTAAACTGCTTGGAATTCCTTTCTTTTTCCAAATTGAGAGTTCAAAGAATGGATTTGTAATTAACTATTCCTGATGAGTGGTTTCATTAAAGAACAGAAGGGAAATTGTTCTAATAACCTTCTGTGTTGAAGAGGAGAGGGATAGTGAATCAAGATCTTATGAATAAAAGGACAGCCTCACACAACACTGAGAACTTCCCAGAACTGCAATGCATTGTTTTCTGTGGAATTATGTGGATGGTTTGGGCCTGCTGCTACACCTCTGCTTTGTTGAAATCAAGCTGAGCTAAAGACATGGCCCTTCCTTGTTCCCAGTGGGGATTATCCCAGTGTGGTAAAAATGTTTCACTAAAAATGGGATAATTTTGCCACAAAGTTCCTATACATAGAGCCAAAATTTCAGTGCATCTCAAGCCTCTGGGTTCACTAAGAGGTTATTTGTACAAGAAAATGCAATATTTTCATGCTCTATAACTATCTTTGGTCCGTGCACTTTAGTTGTTGAGCGTTTAGAACAGTTTCTTCCAGGATCACTGGGGGCTTGCCACTGTACACCAATCCATACTGTGTCAATAAACATAGTGGGATTTCCTAAAGCTGTGATGGCATCACCCATAGTTTGGATGAAAGGCGTGTCATCTTGTGAAAATTATCAAATTATTATTAAAAAGATAGGGTCAGATTTATTCTATTGTATTTAGAAGGTAAGACTATGGTAGGAGAGTCTGTGGTGTAGAGAGCTTAGAAGAAAGGATAGTACCTTCTCTGTCACTGGGTCAGTCGCTCAGAGAAGTCTAAAAAAGGGGGGGCTGTTAATAATGGATTTTCATGGGTTAACCTTTTATCTTTTGTCCTTTTCAAAATGCTGTCATGTAACATGAGTTATGTGCTACCACATAATTTTCCTAAAGTGGTTGTAATATGCACCAAAGATGGTTATGCCCTTTGTCTGGACTATCATTTTAGAATACACTTTAACTGCATCTTCTGTAGGATATAGCCACTCTGGGAATCTTTCAGAGACACAATTCACTGCAGACAATCCATCTCTTATGTGTAGTCATGCAAAATAAAGTAAAACAATTTAAGAATGAAGGCATCAGTCGACTTCAAATGTATCTGAATTCTTTCTCCCAGGAGAAGGCAGAAAGGCAGTGGTCCTAATCTTGGTGTAGCTTGTGAAACACTTACAATACTGATTAACACTTGTTCATGTTCTGCCTGATTTCAGTGGAAATTCTCTGTGGTTTCTGTGAATTCTGAAGCCCTCAGATGAGGAAGTCATGGAGGGTTACCAGCTACAAGGAAATAACAACTAGCTCAAACAGCTTTGCTTCAGCACAGGGATGCAACAAGCTCAGCCTGGCTTTGGCTACAGTACTGTGGTTTGTGCATCTCTGAAGGGCACAGGATGTATTGGAACATTTTGAGGCTCATCTCTGGGTCTCCCACGTTTTGCAGAGTCTTTAAGGAATGGGAACTGGGCAATGAATGCAGCACCAGCAGAGCACCCCATGCCAGCAGTACTTTCCAACAGGAATGTGGACAGAGCTGAGGTGTTTTCCTGTCTAATCCTAAAGTGTGGTACACTTTAGATGAGAGACAGGCGCCTTCCTACTCCACCCAGGGAGCTTTCAGGCATGTAAAAGTGCTTAATGAACTGTGGAGCCCAGCATGAAGGTGCTGGCTGAAATAAGTCATCTTCAGGATGAGGCAGTGTAGAGAGCAAATCCTGTACATCACCATCCCAGAGGCTGGCTCCTAACTTCAATTTAATCCCTATTTACACTGCTTGAACCTTTATGTTCTCATCCATAAAATGGATTTAACAGCATTTTTCTGCCTCTCAAGGCAGCTGGGTAAGCACACAAAGATGTGTGCCTTAGCACTAATGAGCTCTTATGAATACTGTAAACGAGAAACATCTAGATTAAAATGATACAGGGGCTTTTTTTTTATTTTGCTGAAAATAACTGAATCTCTAAGGTCACTTACAAGGGGGGTTTCCAGTGGAAAGCTTTATATTTTTGTAGGAAACAGTGGGGCCAGAATCCATCAAGTGTAAAGGTACATTTGTATAAATGTGCATAGAATAGTCCAACAGTTTCATCTGAGAAACTTTTTTTTTTGCTTTTTCTTATTTTATATTTTAATTTTTTTCCACAACAAGAAGTCTCTACTAGAGTCAGCAGCACTAGGGAGAGACCAGATGCCTCAGCTCACTGTTTTTGGGCTCTGGACTTCAAAAGTTATGGAGAGAGAAGGTCAGATGAGAGAAGAAAAAAAATCTGTATTTCATACACCAAATTTTTTAATCTAAATCCACCAGTTATTGTGCTGTGTGCTTGTAGACTTGGACTAGTGTGAAACATGGACACATCCTCTGCTCTTTATCACAAAATCAGCTGCAGAACAGAAACATGTGAAATGCACAAGGCCAAATGAATAGAGATTGTCATTCTTTCTGGTTTGTCTCTTCCTTTAGACTTTCTGAATTTCCCTTGCAGCAATACCAATCCTGTGTGATTACAGTGAGCACGTTTATGTCTCTATGCTTAGTACCAATTTCCAAGCTGAAGACTATGATTTTATTGTGTATTATTTATAAAGTTCCTGCTAGGCCTAATGCTTGCTTCATGAGAAATCACTGGTGAACATTTGAACTGAATGTGTCTCATTCCTCTTAACAACCCACTTTATCAGCACACTGTCCACAATAATGCTGAGCACACTTCCCACAGAGTATATTTTAACTATTCCATTACTTTATCACAAGACTGGCCTTGCTGGTTGGTAAATCCCTTCTTATACCTTGGAGTGAGTGCACCACCTGACAAGAGGGTCAGAGTTTCCTGCACACAGTTGAATGTTATTTCACCTCCAGCATTTCACTTTGGAAACTTTGGACTATTCTCAGTTTTTCAAGTCAGCAATTGGATCATATTTATTTAGTGCTGGCTGTGCAAATGTATTGATTTGTAGCCTGTTATTGTTTTGTGCCATATATTTACGTGGCTCTAATGGACTGAAAGTGTTTCAAAACTGAAGGGGATTAAAATATAGAGCTTTTTCTCTGGGCAAGTGTAGGGAATATTATAACTTGAAATCTGTTCTAAAACATGAATTTATAGCTTATATATACTGTTATTTTAAACCTACAGATACTCTGACATCCAGTAATTGAGTACAAAGCCATGAAAATAGTAGAAAGAAACTAAGGTACAGAGAGGAAACATTGAAGTTGGCAACACACACCTTTGTCAAATGCGAGGAACGAGCTTTGAAACGAGCTTTGACTTTTTCTTACCATCATTTGCTTGGTCGAATAATCTCACCCCCCTGACAGATGTCACCATATGGCCAGTGACGACTTCCCATTGAAGGCCTATGGTGTTTATAATCTCCTTTTACATATGGATAAAAAGCAGTCCTGTGATTGCCCAGTGCAAGAGGTCTGTGCTCCTTCTTTAAAAGGAGTGTGCCCAGACTCACCCCCACTCTTGGCCCTGCAAGTGTCCCAGCCCAGTTTTAGTGTTTTGAACCTCATTCAGCCACTGTCCGTTCTGAAAACTGGATCAAGACTCCATCTTCAGCAGCCCCCAGGTACTGAGGGTAGGTTTGGAGAAGCTTAGGGCTTAACTCTTTACAGTGCTGAAAGTGGCACTGTGCAGTTGATTCAAGCCTCACATGTTGCTACAGCTGCTTTGGCTGCCACTCCTGCAAGGGGCATTGTCAGAGCATGGCTACACAAATACGAGCGTTGTGTCCTGCACCTCAGCTATCAAGCAAGGAACCTACTGCATTGTAACAGCACCAGCCACACTTACTAAGGAGTCCTGGCACCCTTAATGAATGAGGTAAAGCTGCTAATGATCCAGTCATCCATTCATTCTTGAGACTGCTTAATTATTATACAACAAATTTGATTATAGGAGTTACTGTGTGTCTTAAGTTACTGGATGTCCTTATATGCATGGCTGGGCTTTCCTAGTAATCCTATACAGTGCTTGTATCCAAGGCACCATTCAGTGGCTTCTTGCAAATCCCCACAAAGCAATTACTGTCCTTTCTACATATTCAGAAATTTTCAGTTTCAGGTGCAATTAAAGTAAAATTGCTTTCAGTAGATACTTGGCTATGATGACTTTTGCTGGTCATAATTCTCTCTGCACTATGTTGTTTCTTCAGATAAAAATTATATTTCTCTTGTGCCCTGGAATCTTAAGCTCATTTTTGACCCAAAGTATCCTCAGAGAGTTATAAAACTTAGATGTTATAACTGTACATTACCTAGTAATGAACATTGTGAGAATCAGGCCAGGAAGATGAAGACAAGAGGTATGAATTAATGTTTTAATAATCTTCCTCAGATCAGTCCAAGTCATACAGGCAGGGATCCCAGTAACTGCTATTGAGCAATGCAGCTCCTCCTGTATGGTTGGATATTGCTTTATAACTCTCCAAGGAGATGATACTCCAATGTCTGCAAAGACAGATGGCCACTCAGCTACCAGTAAAGCTCTGACCTTGTCCCAGCAGTGGTGCAACTGTGTACTTTGGACAGAACTGATATTTGCAGAGCCACAGCTTTTGCTGAAGGCATAGGAAGCTGATGAGTTTATTTTTACTTCTATTTAATCCTAGGTTGTGCGAGACACTTTTGTACTGATCCAGTAGAAAAATGGAGCAAAGACCTGCTCCATTTCTGATAGACTAACACAAGATTTGAACTGAAATACAGCTGTGAATCACTTGGCTCCACAGGACTGTGACAGGGCACTTGTTGAAGCACTATCTCTCACAGCCCCATGCTGGTGTCACTCTTCTCCAGTACAGGAGCCAATTTTGTAGACCTGCACAATGCCACACATAAAACCTTGCTGCCAGAAAAGACCTGCTGTG
Source organism: Pithys albifrons albifrons (assembly GCF_047495875.1). Taxonomy (NCBI): domain Eukaryota; kingdom Metazoa; phylum Chordata; class Aves; order Passeriformes; family Thamnophilidae; genus Pithys; species Pithys albifrons. The sequence goes on along the minus strand of NC_092466.1, from coordinate 8,059,080 downwards.
ATTGTCCCATGGTTGAAATAGTCAAAAGTATAATGTCTTGTTCTTGCATTTTGGAGTTCAAAGAATCTTCAAAGAGTGCAAAGACTCCATTCGAGCAAACAGTACAGAACTATATACTAGAGAAACAGGTTTAATAGATTAAGAGGCTGTGCTCTGGCACTGTGCAAGGTGTTGGACTTTCCTGAATCATTTTTTGAACACAGCTTTTCTCTGGGAAAAACACCTTGTCCGGTTTTAAAGATTTTGTTCAATGGTGGAGAACACAGTACAAATCTTGTTTACTTGTTCCTATGTTTACCTACCTTTTCTGTTAAAAATATGACACTTTTCTTTTCTGAACTGGACTAGATTTAAAAGCCAGCCAGCCTTGTTAAAGCTTTGTCTATGGATGGAAAACTTTCTATTTATTTTCTAATTTCTGCTCCTTGTTAGGTTCCTACAGTCAGTGTTCACGACAAAACACAGTGTTTTTGTGATGAGACTGCACTGTTAGGGATGTACTATTAGCCATGCTTTTCACAGACACTTAGCATCACCCTTTTGCCTCTTCTTGGAACCATCTTCAAATTTTTCAACACCAGTTTGATGAGATTTACTGAAAAGGGACAGTACTGACCCAGATGGCTTCCCACCCAGGGCTTTCAAAACTGGCAACACAACTTCTATTCCATGTGTTAAACTATAAATAGAGCAGCAAACACTGAAAAGAAATTAATCTTATATTTTTAAGTACCTGACTGCTGTGAGATTGGTGCAGTGCCACAGAAATAGTGTTCAACAAAGCCAGTGTGCTTCAGTTGACCCTAATCCTCCATTTGGCTGGTCTGGAAAATAGGGTTCAGCACAAAGGGGAGTACATTTGCAGTGACTCTACCAGATATAGTTTTCTCTGTCAGTAAACCAGAAAATTGGGAACAGGGGGATGTTAGTAGAGAAACTATTATTGCTGCAACCTCCTTTGTTATCTTTAATATGCCCTCTGGATATGTTCTGTGTTGAGAGTTACCTTCCAGTTCCTCAGTCAACATTAGTCCAGCTCCTGGTCGTTGAGTGTTTTAAAAAGTCAGTTAACCAATAAAAACCCCAGCGAAGCTCCAAACCAGCATCTGGCATTGGTAGTTCAGATGTGTTTTTGAGTAATGCCAAGCTCCAGGAAAGCTGAGCCAGTATTCAGACATCACTTTTTGGAAATGGGATTTGCTGTGTTGTTTATCTTCTGTATTAATGGAAAGGGTCTGACTTTTGTTTTTTAACCTTGTTGTTTCAATGCTGGAACAGTAGAAATATAACACAAGTTAAAATAATAGCTCTTGAATAATGTGATATTTCCTTTCATCTCCTGTTTAGTAGGCAGCCTTGGTAGTGCCATTTCATGTAAAGAACTGCAGAGTCACAAGGTCTAGGAATACAATAATTCCAGCAATGACAAAACAAATGACCTGCTTTGTCTTTTTATTGACTATAAATGCAGTGAAAAAGGCCATTCTGCATCCTCAGCCATAACTAGTTAATTATTTTCTGTTGTTTTTTGTAGATGTTTCTAACCAACATTAAGTAAAATGTACATTGTGGAACAAACCATCCATACATTATATGCCATAATTACTGTTTAGCAATTTCACACTAGCAAAAATTTATTAAAACTTCACGACTCATTAATAGTAAGTGATCATAATCGCTTAATAGAAAAGGAAACCGAGCTAATGATAGAAGTGCTGATTAATGTTTTTGACCTTAAGACAGGAAGTCAAGTGAAATTAATGTCACTGGGTGTTGAAAGTTAAGTTATTGTCAAGTGTATATAGTCTGTAATCATAAGAGAAAACCCCCAAACTACACAAATTTTGTGTTCTTCAGGAGAAAACTATTCCTTTCTTACCCTGCACTGCATTTTTAAAAAAATTCACTGCTACATTTCAAGTAAGCACAAGATTGACTCATTTATTATAAAAATAAGTAAAAAAAAAGAAAATTATCTAAACATATATGCTCACTTCAGGAAGAGATCTCAAAGGATTACTTAATATGCTATCAACCAAGTGGCATTATATATTAGCTATTCATTTTTTTTGTCAACACCATTGCTTTTATGAGCTCAAGTTCAATATTTTTGAAGAGAATAACACAGTAAAGCTGACCAGTCAGTCACCTGACCATGTATCAGATACTTGGCTACCCCTCGATCTGACGGGATGACTGTCTTTACTGCCAGCTGTGTGCCAGGAAAGCATCATCCCTAGCTTTGCACCTGGCTGTTTCTGATGCCCACTGGGGCTGCAGCAAGGGGTGGCATTTGAGGTGCAGCAGGCACTGGACTGCACCAGGAGGTCTTGTGGCCAACTTCAAGTCAGGCTGACATGGCACTTAAACATCCCCAGTGTGTGAGGCTCACAATCTCTGAGGCAGCACAGGAACCAGGCTGTATTTGGAAATGACTCTTACTTCAGCAGTAGATCTTTCTTATGTGTGATTTTTTCCATGGAAATGAGACATTATTTGAAACAAGAGTCACAAGGACACGATACTTTTAACTATGCCACAGCCCTGTGTGTTACGTTGAAGGAGGGCAGAGGTTATGGAGCCTCTCACAAATTGGTCTAATCCTGTCCCACTCAAGAGGCTGAACGAAGATGGCTCAGCCTTTCACCCAAGAAGGCAAATGTTTTCTAGATGCTAACTCAGGCTGTGAGCCCTCCAAAACTGTTTGAATGACCTTCTCTAGATTATTCGACAACTCCCATGATGGGCAGAAAGGGAGGGACAGTTTCTTGCAAATATGAGCAGAAACACAGAAACACTGAAGTGTGTTCATGAGCTTTACATTCGTTTGACATCAGTCGAAGTCATAGAGGGAAGGACAATCCCTTTCTAATAATGTCACTCAATATTTAGCCTATCTACATTTGTATTAATAATAAAGCCCTCAGGCAGTGAGTTATGTGCAGCCATTGCTCTGCTCAAAATAGCACTGCAGTATTGACAAATACTGTTCTGGAGACAAATAAAACCTAAACTATATTTATATCCACCAGATTCTGACCTCTGACAAACAAGCACAGCCAGGCTAATGCTACCTTTGAGCGTCTCCAATCCAGAATGAAACCTGCAATGGATTGGTTAATGCAGACTTATTTTTACATTTATGGTTTTATACTTTGTGTGTGTACTTTGTGGGACACTTTCCAACTGCTTCTCTTTAAGAGTTTTGTGTTAATGTCTCTTTTAAAAGCATGAGGAATGTGGTACACTTGCAAACCCAGAGATAAATACCATCTGTTTAGTTAACCTCACTGAGAATATTGGTGGAATGTTGTTCTCTTTTTAAAATACATATACAATAGCAATTCTGAGACTTGAATCACAGGTCCTTCAAAAGCAATTGACTACCACATTTTATTTTATAACGCTACAAAACATAAATGTGTTTTTTAATTAAAGACTCTGTGAACATACTTTCTACTTCAAAGCAAGAGATTTTCTAGCATCCTCTTTGGGGGAAAAAATGCAAACAGCAACCAATTCAAAAAACCTTCTGCACAATTACTGTGGAGCAACATTTCCTATCCCTATTTTGGCTCGTTCCTGGCTGTTGCTCTGCAGTTTTCTGTAATTAATATAGACAGAAAAATTTGGCGATGCAGAATTAGGGAGTGTAATTTGTATTCGGAGCCAAAAGAGACACTCGTATCACCAAAACAATCGAGTTTCTTGTTACCAAAAAATTGTTTCAGGAAATCACACTTGTTTCTCTGAATGTAAACCAGAACTCAGCATGACACAGACAATAACAGAGAGAGGATTTTTTGCCAACACACAGGAGCTGGGCAAGTTTCGGGACTGGCTGATTGCTTGGGCAGATGGTTTTGGACACACACTTGGAAAACGGTTAGGATCACCTTTAGGAATCCCTCTCCTGTGAGGCTCAGATCCTCCGCTGTTCTAATGGCATGCTGGAATTGCATCTCTACAAAAACTCCAAATGGAAGGTGTCAAATTTGCCCCCTCTAACATGTCTATCATAGGCCTGCTTTGAAGGTGCCAAACCACTCAGTTGCTTATCAGGGTGTCATTTAAATTGTCTCTCAATTCATTTCACTGAAATTATTCTATAAAGGCCATTAAAAATAGACAACCCCATTTATCTGAGCATCACTAGACCTTACAAACATTCCTACTGAAAGTCAGCCCAAGTGCCTAGTGGGATGGGCACTGTTTGGTTAACACCTCACACCCAGGACAGTGAAGAGAGAACTTGATTTCTTCATGACAACACTGGTCCTCTCTGTCAGGACAAGAGATTGATGCTATGAGGCATCATTCTTTATTAATAGCATAATATATACATGGGGAAGAAGGCCAGTGTGGCACAGTGACTCATGTTTGTGCACTTTCCAGGCAGACCTCAGTGCTCACTTATCCAGTTGGCCTTTGTCCAGTGAAAGGAGCCCTCTCAACCCAGAGGGAAATTGCCAAAGGGAGCCTATGTGTGTGAAGAGTAACCATGAAAAGCAAAAAAACCCCAACAGCTCAACACTAAATTAACAAAACAAAACCCAAAAATCTAACCCACAGATGATGCACACAAGAACCCATCTGGCCATGCATAACTGGCTGCTTAGTGATGTCAAACACAGCTTGGTTTCATCTGTCCCAGGAGAGGCTGCTCAGCAAGTTTGTCATGGAGCTGTCCCTCTTGAGTGGAGGCTTCACTGCTGTTCCTCTCCCCCCCCCCATCCTCCTGTGTCACAGCACTGGGGCTTGGCAGCGCAGAGAATGAGGGAAAGCAGGTAGAAGGAAAGCCCTACACTAACCCATACTGGCAAATATGTTGACTGCTTTTGTGCATCCCATTCTCCAGATGTGCCTTTGAAATAGTTAAACACCTGGGAGATGGCACTGCAGGAGCTGAAGAACCTGCAGCCCTTTATGCACGGGACTGTAATAGCAGCAGAATGACTCCCAGATCCAAGCAACCTCAGTAGCTGGCCCAGGAACCCATGCTGAGCTGTTGGATTCTGCCAAACAGAATCTGCTGCCTTCCCCTCCCACCTCCTAAAACACAGATCATCTGAGTAGCAAACAGTGCCAGAACAGCCAACCATCTCCTGCGTGCATCACCCCATGCAACTCCAGCCCCTTCTGGAGCATGAGGATGATTTAGCTGGAAGTGTTTTCAGCCCTAAAAGAGAAGCCCTTTCACCTTGGATTATGTGCATGTCTACCATTCCCATCTTTCCTTCTTGCACCCTGTCCCCAAACGTTGCCTCCCCTCTCTGAGGCCGCAGCGATGTTCCTTGTCTGGCCCTAAGACAGTGAGAGGCTCTGCCCCACTCTTTCCTTTCTCATGGATGAGTGTGACTGCTCTCCACTCATAATATATTCATTTAAGGCTCAGTTATAATATGAGTAAATGCTAAGATAATTTTCCTGGTTTTTAGTCATCAAAATGAGGAAGGGCATCATGAAAGCTTGTTTATCCACCTTCCCTTTCCCCATCCAGCACACTCTGCATTTCCTAAAATATCCTCCCGCAGACCCTTTTGTCTTCAAAGCCTTTGCAGCTCTTTTGCTCCCTTTGTGTGAGAATAGGAGCAAGCCCTTTCTTTTTGGCCTGGCAGGCTGAAGGGGTGGGATGGGTGTGGAGGCGTGTTTGCGTGCCAGACAGTGAACAGGCATGAATAGGGCCAGCTGGCCACACTTGTGCCCATCTTTCTCCATCATTTCCGTCTGATATTGGTTGCTCATTGTCATTTTGCAAGCCACATTCACTAACACAAAAAGACTAGGGAGCAAGCAAATGAACAGATATTTAAAGGGAAAAGCTTTATTTCTTATTTTCTTAGATGATAGTAGACTGCAAAACAACAGGGGGAAATGAGATCAACCTTGTTTTCCTTTTCCTTGATTTTTTTTTTTTTTGCCAGTAAAGCTTCCTTTCTTTTTTCTTTTTTTTTTCTTAGTAAATCAAACCAGGGAAAAACAACGAGGGAATTGTTCTCACAAAAACATGCTTTTTAATTAAAAAAGAGAATAATATTTATTGAGAAGGATTGTTTTCTGGATATGTACAGTATGAATGCAGGAGGATTATGCCAACAGAAAACACCAAACGCCGTGAATCGACTTCCAAGATGTGGACAGTTCAAAGAGCAATGTCCTCAGAGCAATGTCTAAGTAAGTCAACAGGAACAAGTGAACAGTGTCTTTGTTTTTTGACAACAAATTACCAGCCATTATGACTGAAGACCTGCAGAGAAGTGTACAGAAATCCGTAAGACGACATAGAATTTACACAAGAAGGTAACTGTATAAGAATTTCCTCCAGAAAATGCAAGTGTGTTCCAGACAGTTTTGGAAAAAAGAAAAAAAAAAAGGCAGGAAAATACCAACATTGGATATCCTCAGATCACAGTGAATGCCAGTCTTCCTGGGTATGAATGCTACCTGTAACCTCTATCTGCATTCTTTCTGCTTACCTTCAATTAATCCCTTTATCACCATAATGTAAGAAAAATTACTTTTAATGTGAGCCTTGCCCTACTATTTCCTTTTTGCTGCAGCTCTTATCAACTTGCACTTTACACGGAGAGTGCAAAATTTGCCATATCCTCAGGTGAAAAGACACATGCACCTTCCCAGCCTGAGCAGTACTAATCTCAGCTAATCATCTCAGTACTAACTAATGCTACACAAAACATCAGACAAACCCTGGTAAACAAACCCATTGCAGTAATTTTGGGGGAGGGGAGAACATGGAGATTAAAAACTGCCACCAGTTAAGTTGCCCATCTGCTGAAGTGCTTTGAAGAAATGTCTTCCACTGCTGCCTTTTGCATTTCTTTTTTGTTTTTACCCAGAAACAATGGAGGACAATGAAAGAGGTAATGGTTTGATTTTAATGCATCACTTCTATTGTGACCCTCCCAGAGAAGCACCAATATTAAATTCAAACCTTATTTTTGATTTAATTTTTAACCTTCACTTACTTTTCTCTGTAAGCAGTGTGTGACTCAGCTCAGTTCAGGTTGTGCACTCCCAACTGCCAGATGGGATCCATTGTAGGGCTTTATTCCATCTCTAACAATTCTTACACTCTTCTGAATTAACTTTCAACTAATATTTAAAGCCTTTGTCTCACTCCAAAGTATGCAGAGGATGTAATTACTAATAATCAGGTCTGGGGATGTGAGAGGGAGATCCAGTACTCCCTGCATTTTAGTCAGCAAACTCCTAGAATTTCTTCTGAAGAAGAAATTTCTGTCTTTTCAAAAGGGAGAAAAGTTTCCATGGGCCAATTCACAAAATGAAAGGAAAAAAAATCGGATTTCTGCATCTTACCCTCACTGGGACACGCATTTCTACATCTCAGCAGTGCTTTCTGCAGTATCTCCTGCTAAAATAAATAGTGGTTCCCTAAACAGTCATTTTTGCATCTTCAGCCTTTCTCCTGTTTTTGACAAAAGCTTCCTTCTGTCATATATATCCTATTCCACAAACATTACCAGGAGAGGACCATGACATTTTAATTTTACTTTGAAAATTACTCCAGAGTTTCAGCAGATTTTCTGGCTTCCAGGCTTACATCACTCTATGGTTCAGTAAATCCATGGGGTTTAACTTTTGTAGCATTTAAGCTTTGACCTAAGGACAAATGCAAACCCAAAATTAACCTCTTATTCGGTGCTGCAAAGCTGGAGCCAGCAACCCTGGCATGACTTATTTGTACTGCTCTTATGCAACTGGACAGTCAATGTTGGCTGAGATTACTCATCTGAGATGGAGTTGGTTGCTGACACTGACACCAAGACCTTACCAACCAGTTTCAGCTCTTTGATGCTTCCAAGCAGATGGAGTGAAAGAACTCAGAAAAGGCTGGAGGTGACATCAATTTGCAGAATAGGAGGCTTGAAGAATCCTGAAAACATACACGACCTCCTGCACTGGAAGCTGAATGCCCCAACCTCTTGCTCAGTCTCCTGAGGACTGAAGGTGCTGGGCAGGTGGTGTTCAGTCTTTGGAGGGCAGACGTTTGTAAGAAGTCAGTAATTGTGGTATTTTGGAAGGAGGAATTTGAAGGAGATTGCCCTTAAATCTATGACTCATTTTCTTTGGGATTCTAGGGAATTCTCCTTTTGACAGACTAAAAAGCAGTGTAAAAGAATTAGTGTGTTGGAATCAATAAAAGCAGGGGAAAAGGGGCTAATGTTTGGCTGCTTTAATCTAGGTAGCAATTAGCTCTAATTCTATGCATGGCAACAGCTACTGGCAACAAGGTAAAGCAGCAGAAACTGGTTTATCTCTGGTTAAATGTGCTCAGAGAACTTCTGGGAGTAGCCCAGACAGTACCAACTTAGAGTACCAGCCTATGGATAAGAAATGCTACTGAGAAATCTGTTGACTCTGCTCTTTTAAACTGTGGATAATCTTATGGTCACCTCTTGAATCTGTTTCTCAGGCTTTTATGAATGATAAAAAGAGATGAACATTTGAGCAGGAGTTGCAGGAATTGGCTCCCAACTACTGAGGTGACCACAGCTAATATGTTATCTATTAAGAATAACCATGGCCTGAAGCCAAACATAAGAGAACATGAAACAAGGGTGTATGAAAGTTGAGAAAATATTGAGTTAGAAAAGGAAATTCACCATCCTCCCAGATTTTACCTTAAAAATGGAACTATCACAATTTCCCAAAGAGACTTCTTTTCCTTGAAAAAAATTTACTGCTTAGTGAGACTTTATCTATTTGACTGAAATTCCAACTGGAAAATACATTATAAGTGTTTAAATATTTTTAATAGCTTGTGAGAGTTAGAAAGTTTTCAATCCTATTCAGTATCAAACTAAATTTTAAATTCCATCTGGGGAATAGCAGCAGCATGTTTTAACTTATTCAAGTCAAATCACTGCTAAAGAGATAAAATGGGAACTTGCAGTTTCCTCCCATTTAAAGGTGTTCTTAGTTCAGTAGAGACACACTCCTGATCACATTTTTATTTCTCAAAAGTGAAGGCTGTAATTTAAAAAAAAAAAAAGCCAAAAAACCAACTGAGGCAAATATATGCAGTGGAATATTGTAGAGTTGGACAAAATGACCTTGCAAAGTTAAAGGAGAAGTTGAAATAGCCAATAATTGAAATGTCATAGGAGGAACTAGCTGCTAAGAAAAAGCAAATATTTAAAGATGAGAAATATCTAACAAGTCACTGGATTAATTTCTCTTCCGAGTTCATCAGAAGCAAATATATTTCTATTTGATGTCAGGGACGTCAGGTAGAATCTGACTAACCTTATGGACATAAAACAACCTTGCAGGCCTCTTTAGCCCAGAACAGTTTTAATGCAGAACATGGAGAATGCAGAACAGTTTAATGCAGAAACAAAGAATGTCAGTGAACATTTATTTTTCAGTGAGGTAGATCCACCTTGGTGTTGAAGACAAAGAGTTGCATTTTATGAAAGTAAGTTATAACTTGTATGAATAACTGCTCGTGCTTCCATCTTTTACTGCTTGCTCTGAAGGAGATGCTGTTCCAGCAGAATTCAGCTCTTTTATTACAAGCTAAATAGGGGATACTCCTGTCACTTGACATACACAAGATTTATGTCCCTTCAGGGAGCTTTTCTGAGTTTTACTCTTCTCCTTCACTGGTTTCCACCATCTATACTCCATGGAAATATCACAGTGATTAAGCAACAACCACAAATTTTAATGAGATTGAGATTTCAAGGTGATTCCTGCTCTGTTTTCTTCATCTCCAGCCTAATTGCACAGGCTTAGTAAAGGTGGATACTTTTGTGTTTTCAGTCTACTGATTCAAACAGCCAAAGAATTGTGAACAGCTCCATAATCAAAAGGCTGGACCGCAGAGGGGTATAATTTCATTTGAATAAAAAAAAATCCTGGGGATAGGTCTCCAGACAGAGTCTGTCTACTAAGAATTCTACTAAGAATTCCAGTTCCTCCTAATTTATCCTATCAATGTGTGTCCAATACGTTAAATGAAAAAGATGGCTTGGATCTGTTTCTGGTAGCCCATGTTTTACACACAACTGAATTAGATTTACAACTGACACATGATCATCTGTGTGGACATTCTGCATTTGAACAGTTCTTATATTATTGTTACATGGACAAAATTAATGTTTTAAAGGAATATCTAAAGCCCAGCCTAAGTTTGTTCATTTGAGCATCTAATATACGGCATTTTAGTGACTGAAAGGGGAAAAAAATTAAAAGTATTTGTGTAGTGTAGCAGATGACTGCATTGACAAGGTCACAATGATAAACTGACATTCTCCACACCACATCCAACCTAGTAAAATCCTCCAATATTTGCATGGTGATACCTGTAAAAACTTCATTATGAAGTGTCAGATTCCTAAGGTGTTTTTTTCTCTTCTACCTGTTTAATAAGCTTGTTTTGTTTCTTTACTTTTTTTTTAAATTAAGAATTCAGTATGTTTTAATTTACAGGAGAAAAATCTTCAGTGCTCTGCTGGGCCTTTTTTGTGGCAACATGGCTACCTGTATAAAACACCATTTTTCCTCCACTACATACAAATGGTACTTCCAAAGGTAACTGTCATGGACTCAAATAGCTGGGAGCTTCTTTTGTAATCAGAACCTAATTAGTTATTTACAGTACAAGTGATCAATAGCTTTTATTCTAGATTCCACAGTGTCAGAGCTCTAATAATTCATATCAAATGTGTCAGAGACACTGCAATCAAAACAAATGTAATAAGTCTTCAAAAAATATATTATAGTGGGAGATTACTAAAATTCCCAATACTGCTTAAAATGTTTAATGTGCTGAATACAAACCATATTTTAAAGAAGGCTTTGTGGATCAAAGATGGATTTGATAATTGTAATGTTTATGAATTTGTTTTGAAAATGTTTTTAATTGCATAATGTCAGGCTTTTGAATTATAATGCTATGTTCATCAGCATTTCAATAGGTTATACTATCAACTCCTTTTGACATAAATGAATTTGCTTCATTTTTTTAAATCATGAATCTCGTAATCTTTTTTTCTGCTGCCACTAGTTTTCAATAATTTAATTATCTTCTACAAGAAGAGCAACAGGAACCACATGGGCTTTGCTGGTAAAGATGGGCTACATATCTCTTCTCCAAAACCAGCTCTGCTGCCTTTGAAAGTAATTTGCAATTTCTTATCAAGACAGAATTAAAGAGTAATATTGTCTAATTTGTTATGTTCAGAGGCACAGAGTATTGTAGAATTCTAGCCCATACACAGTGCTCTGAAACCTGCGTTACGTGACCATAATCAAAAGTACATGATGAATTTCAAAACTTATTAAAGTGTTTATTATTAGCTAAGAAAAATCTCAATAGATGAATTTGTCAGTAAGTTTAATATTCTCTTGGTAAAATGTGTATTTTGGACACTCCAAAACTTCGGTTTATAAAACAGCAATTTGAACTTTACAGTTGTATTGCAAATAACTGCTCTGGGCATCTCAGGGCAGGATGGGGCACAACTGTGTGAATCTCAGTGTAAATCTGTACATTGAACATGATGAACTCCTTGCTTGGAAAAGTCATCTTCCATTTCCAATGGAAACAAAACCTGATTACTGCTGATCGCTTAGACATAACTGCTTGTAACAGTCAACAAGCCATCACAGTAAGGTATAAGACAGGCCTTAGGAGAAATGCTGCCTATTTGATGACATTTAAAGCTTTAAAGAATTCCTTCAAGATGCTGCAGGAAATCATCATGAGCCAGCACAGTCTGCCAATGCCACTGAATGAGGACCAAGAGATTAAATCATGTATACTGGCAATTAATTTATGGGACTCGTCTTGCAAACAGTTCATCATGGCAGCAACGCCAAGGTCTGTGGTAGGAACTACCATGGCCAGAAGGGCCTGCCACGTGGGGGTGTGTGCCTGATGCTGCCTTGTAATTGGATCAACCATCTCTTGTGTTGATTTTAGCTGCCTCAGAAATAAAACACAGTTTATATAACATCCTACTACCTCTTGTCCCTCTAAAATGTTTTTGATAAGAGAAGTAAGGCATGAAGTTCCTGTAACTTTTTGATCTGACATTATCAGGTATGTATAAACAGATAACAATGTTTTAGCAGAGCAAATAAATTGAATGTCATTTTTTTATTAAACAAACAGTATAATAACTGGACTATATTATCACAATGGAAGCATAGAAGACCATAGACTGTACAGCTGAAACCCTGTAGCAAAACTGTTCCTCATATTTAAAGAAATGTATCTTTATCAAGCTTTCACAATGGCTGCTTCTTGCTTATTTAAAGAATCTTCACTCTTATTAAGGCTAGATGAATATAATCAAAAGATAAATGTACTGTTAGAAGGTTCTACACCACACTCTATGGGAATTTAACCGAAAGACAAACATTGTATTATACCTGCATGTGTCTTAGAATGGCTTCTCAGCAGGGAATGCAGAATCACTTACAGTACAGAAACATTTAAAGAGGAAAATGCTAACACACTGAAAGAGTTTAACACCAGTAGCAATTTATCAAATGAAGAAGTTTCATAAAGTCCACTCTCTGGGAGAACATTCACCATTAGACAAAAGCCTGGCATTCTTGATAGTCTGAAGTTTAATCAGTTTGAAAACCAAAATTGTTTAATGAGATAACCAAGATCTTAAGGAAACTGCCATCTTCCTTCTCAGGTAAAAGCCAGAATTAAAATAATAATTATTAAAATAATCCAACCAGGTCGCTTTACAGGCAAATTTACACACTGTCTCTTTAAAACACTGCATGCCCAAAAGCCTTTTGGGTTTGGAATGTAGCACTGCACCAAGTATTTCACAAAGCCTCTAAATATCACAAGAAGCTTTTTTTAGAGAGAAAAAAACGTAAAATTCCAGCTGACTGAGACTGTTCTAGCAGGAGTGCCTCGGCTTAGCTCCCAGACCTGGAATTCCAGATAAACAACAGAGGACAGCAAACAGAATTTTTTTTTTACACGTCCTTTTGTAATGCAGCTACAAGACGACTGATGAGCTTAGGGACAAAGAGAGTGAGAGTGCAAGTGTCACCAGAGTGAGCTGTGTGCTTAGATAGAAGCTCGTAGGAAGAGCGAGTGAATTCTCCGCAGATATGTGGCTGGTGGAGACTCCTGCTGTGTTGTCCTTCCCAATAGCGTTCTGTAAGACACAATACTTTCCTTGGTCACCACTACACATTTCCATTGCACAACATTTAAGTCTACATCATGAAATTCATCTTGTGTTTGATCAAGTCCCACCCTCCACTGATAACTTATATATCAATGTCACAAACTGAAAGATACAAAAAGGCATCAAAACAGATGTCAAAATGCCAGTTTTTTAAATTTTAAAAAATCCGATTTTTAGCAATGTTTCAATGCATAACATGTATAGTTATTTTTTGGAGAATCTGTTTGTCATGCTGGTTTATTTTAAAATAGAAAAGCAAGACCCACAGAGAAACTGCAACTCCTGCACAGTCAACAGAACACCTTTGTTTGACAAGTTACTTCTGGATAACAATAAATAAAATCTAATCCATGGGCTCAGAAAAGACAGTTTTCTAGCTTATGAAAAAATTTCCTTTCCCCTTAATTGCTGCACTATTTGCATTTCTTGGCATCTTTGCTACCAATAATTAAACAGTATGCACATGCCAGTACAGATTGGCAGATTATAGTGAACTACTTAAGGAGCAGATGTAGCAGAAATATTTCTCATTGCTATCATCCTCAATAAAAAAGAAAAACCTAACAGTATAATCACAGAAGTGGAACAATTTAGGGACCTCTAAGATCATTAAGTCAAATCTATTCCACAGAGAGTGGCTCAAACCCTGTCTGCACAGTATGTGAAAATCCCAAAGGATGCAGCTTCTACAGAGGGGACAAGACTCTCCCATCTTGGAGAGGAAATGGGCCATAGTACAAGGTACAAGTGCCCAGAAGATCAGATACAAAGAATGAGTTCAAAGCATCAGTTTCCACAGGAATGACTGTCTACAGAGCCAGGGAGGTATTCATGGCTCACTCTCCCTGACATTCCCTCCCTTGGGTACCACTTGCTAGGACTGGCTAACTGGAAGGCCTTGAGATGCAAACTTTTGAAAGCTGTAAAGGCACTGGGGGATTATCACAATATGCTTTCTCTTACTCATCCCTGGGCATCTCCCTTTTGGAAACTGTCATGGACAGGATATGGGATGAGATGGACCAGCAGCTCTTAGAGTTAGCTTCAGTCACTTGGGCCTTCTCACCCAAGGTCTTTTAGCCAGCACAGATGCCAACAGATGCATTAGCATTACTGCATTGTTCCTCCCAGTGTTGCTGGGATTCACTCTAGTACCCACAGGAAATTCTTAATAGAACCTGAAGAATTAGGAATGGGCTATAGAACTTCCAGTGTGTAGAAGAACTGGGCAAATTTGGACTGGTGAAGGAGAACCTGAAAGATACGGTCACATCCTTTTGGCAGCTTAGAGCTGTATAGCTGGTCTTGCTCCAAGGCCTTGGCTATATGCTTCCACATTGTTAAAAGTAAGTTTATGTATATCACAAATTATTAAGCTTTCTGAGAGACTCAGTACAAAGGATATGGACTGACAGACATGGAAACTGATGTAATGCTTGTGTCTGAAAGGGCCCTTTGATGTCAGGCTGAGCAGACTACTCAAACAGCACTGGGAGGTTCATGTCTCGAGTCTGTCAATCTGTTCCCTGATGTATAAGCATCACATCTCCTGATGTGAACACCATTTCATGCCCTAAATTGGTCATTTGTTTTAACCACAGAATGATGACCAGTATGTTTCTGTTTATTTGCAAAAACCCATCTGATCCTGTGCTCCTGCAGACTATTAAACATGTATACTTCCTAGGTGCAATGGTTATTATTATGGGATTTGCCTAAATGTGTACTATACAGCTACTAAAATACAAAAGTCAGCAGAGGACACTTGGAGCCCATCTCTGAACTTCTAAGTGAGGTCATTCTTTCATGGTTATGGTATGCAAACATAACAAATCTGACAAGACAAGTATGAGGTAACCCAAGATAATCTCGAGAGAACATCTATTACAGGGAGACACCTCTGCTGCAAAATACACAGGATCCACACTCTTACCTCATTAAGACAGAGCTCTGTATCTACAGATTCATTGGATTTTCTCTTCTTCTGTGCCTATGAACAAATGCAAAATTTATTGACTGTACAATTTATACATACAGCAGCACAAAGCATTGAGATAAACTTGCATGAGTTGTCATACTCCTATAATTTTGACAGCAATTTGCACATGATTAGCAAATAAACCCTCCAAATGTAACTGTGTTTTCCAATAACATTCACATTCTCGTTTGAAATTACAGCAAAATTTCAAACAGTCAACTAAGGGTACTTAGTAATTATAATGAAGAGTGCCATCAGCTGCAGAGAACATGTTATCTTCTGTGGCCCCTTAAAAGTAATGCTGGATGTTCACGAGAAGAAATGAAACATTACAGTTAATAATTACCATAATACACTGCATATTAACAAATAATCTACCATATACCTCAGTTTCAGGAAATATGCAACATAGGAGTGTTTTATCCTTAATGGTTCTTGCAATTTTTCCAAGTATTACTATAAAAATAGAAATATGATTTTAATATATTTCATGGCTGTCAGAGAGTCTCTTCTACTGAAGTCACATAAAGAGCATTTAATATCTTTTAACATACATACCTCAAAGTCAAATTGAACTGTTTGTTTACATTATGTTCACTGATTATCATACATGGAATACCACTGAATGCAGAATATTTTAATGGCTAAGAACTAAAAAATGAATCTTCTATACCTTCAGCCATGGCATATGACGAACAACCATCTGTTGCTATCACTGTGTGCTCCCACACTGACTCAAGTAAGAAACATTTCAGGTGGCATCATATGAAATGAGAGCACTAATGTGCACTCTGCCCAGTGTCAGAAGCTGTTTAATATTTCCATTGCTCAAGGGAACAGGACTGGGCTGGGCACCTTGTGCTTTTCTACAGAGCAAGACTAATCCCCACAGTGCAGAAGGCTTTTTCAATAAACGGTGCTGTGGTTGAGTTAAGCACTTCAGTGATTCTCAGTATCAGTTCTCTCTTTGTATATTCCAGAACAGAAACATAGGAGCTCACAGTGTTCAGTGTAAATCAAGTCTGAAAACAGGAGACCTGGGTTTATGCACCAAAACTACTGGCTGCACTGGGCACCTCTGATACTTCCACCTGGAGGTTTTGCTGGACTTGCAATTTATTTCCTGCAAAAAATGAAGATCTGAATCTCACTGTGTTGCATTCATTTTACACTGCAGAATCTCCCTGGTTTTGGCACTGATGGACTGGACTAAAGCAGATGTGAGAAAGTGCTGAGCATTCTTGTTCTATGCCCTCAAAAATTCGTTTTCATGTACAGCTATTTTATATCTCAGAGCCACTGGTTCTGCCAATGGATACAAAATAGTCTTTGAACTAATTACTGATTTTAGAATTCAAATGAAGAAACTGAACTTCTGATTAGGTAACACATTCTCTGTTTTGAATGATAAATATATTAGAGACAACCGAAAAAGTGAAACAGCTGGGATTTAAGACAAAGACAGTTTAGCTATACTAAGAATACATCCTGTATATATGTTAATAGTTTTCATATATATGACAAAATAATAGCTCCATTAATTAACAAACACCCACCATAAAATTTCTCTCTTTCTACTAATTAGTACTATTAAAGTGGTTATAGGAAGCATAAATTTAACTGTCTAAATAGAAAACAAAATCCCTGGAAGTAAATTTGCAACAAGAGGAACTATCCCAGTGAAGCCTTCCTGCAATGTTTGTAGTGGTGGTTGTCTTTACAGTGGTTAGGAAGGAAACTTCTTTGAAAATCAACTGGGCAGATTGCAAATCTTGAATGGCTGGCACCATGGAGAGGGGTAAAGGAGAGACTAGATTTAAATTCTGATTTTCTTATGTCCTGAACACCCTACCTTGAATTGGAGTGTGAGGCTTCAGATAAAGCCTCAGGTTCAGAGCCTCAGATCTTGACAGTATCAACTGTAAGGATCATACAAGCCTCCTATTTCTTGGTCTGTCATTCAGTGCTTAATTTTCTACTCCAACCAAATAATCTGTTCATTGGAAACACTGAGCTTTGCTGCTCACCCCTGCTTTGGATCCAGAGCACTGTGCTAACTACCAGTCTACACTTGGTAGTTGGTCTCAACACCAAAGTCAGAATTTATAATCCTTATGTACTGTGTTTATCAAATGAGAAAGGACAGAAATGTCACTATTTTTCTTATATGCAGTAAAGTCTTCCTTTACCTCATTCAATAAACAATAGAGTGCAGCAGCTAACATATGTTTACCTTTGAGAACACTATTTTATGTGTAAAATCAACAGCTAGAAAAAAAACCACCATAAAAAAAGCTTTTCAATCATTTTGATCAACATTCTCTAGTTCTCATTTGGAAGGTGATACTCCTCTGTATCCATGTACTTATTGTAGGCATTGTAACATCAACAACACTTATTCAATGAGTCTACTATTATAACCACCTCCTCTCTTAGAACTGAAAAGCAATTTTAATAATCAGGCAGGCTTTTCTCTTATCAAAGCAGAAAGGACAATATTTAAAATTATAGCAAAAATGCAACCTTTTGTTGGGGGGAAGGAAAGGGGAGAGAAAAGGCTGTCATTCTGAGGCTGAGATGAGACATTATCTTCCAAGTTTCAAATTGGAAGAGTACATTTTTAGTGTTGAGTTATAAACCTGCAAAAATGGGTTATAATGGAAATACTGGCATAGGCTGCACTACTGTAATACCAACAGTGCACCCCTAAATCACAAGTAATGGGAAAAAAACCCCAAACCTACATGTTGAAGAGAGTGCTATAGAAAGCCTATGTCCTTTACTTACAACCAAAGGGGAACATTCCTCCTGCCCTACCCTCAGGCAAAACCAACTCTACATGTAGCAGAACCACCTTGTTATGTTCTACAGTGAGTGAACAGCTTATCAGAAGTAAAAAAAAAGAAACAGGGCTTGGAGGCTTTTTTCCTTAGTGGAAATACACCCAGACTCAGATACATGCATTTGAATCACAGAGGATATCCTCAGCTGGTGGGTATTTACTAACTGCTTCTATTTTCTTAAAAATTTAAACAATAGAAATGAGTGTTCATCACGTACACCTGCAGACAGTTCTGACAAGGAATAACCACAACACCAACCAATTTGAGAAATGAGAGTTTCTCATTATGCAAGATGCCAAAGATTCACTGCCAATTCCCATCTCAGGTATCCTACTTGCCTAAAAGCAGGCAAGAAGGTACCTTCTAGGTTCTAGAAGTACCTAACTCCACAAGAGTAAAAAAGCACACACAAATAATTAAGTTATCTGCATTCAAACTTTTTTTTTAAATTTTAATTTTGGTGACAAAAACATCTAAGGGGATTCCACTATTAAATAAAAAACAAGCAGGACTGGGTTGATAATAATAATAATTTAAAAAACTGTAAGAAGATCAGCTTGAAGTGGCTAAGTGTATGGAAAGACCTATGAATTCTTTTCTACTGAGGTAAAACAGCATTTCCCAAAACTTATATCCTGATCTGTGACATGCTTCAGACTATAAAGCAAAGCCACGTAAGATGGGTTGACACTCACTCCAGCTTCGCAGGGAACTATAATTCAGTAAACATGAGCTACTCTGATGAAGCTGCCTCCACACTGCCAACAGGCTTCAACTCACTCAAGCTTTTATATTTTGTAAAAGTGAACAGCTGCTTTCCCAGAGAATCTTCTTACTGTAGTAGGACAAGCAACAGATGCTATTTAGAGATAACTGTATTCATGCACCTCTTCATGAGCTTCAGTATCTTGTCTGTTAGTCCCACACCAGCCTTGGTTTGGTCTTGCCATCTTGAGCTTTTATATTAGAACGAAAATAGTGGACTTAGTCAAGGGCTAGTAGAGAAACCAACTGCATGTCCAGAAAAGAAAAAAACACTCATGATGAGAAGCACTTTTTTAACTTATTTCCTAGAAAGAAAGATAATTCAGGACCAGCAGAAGAGCTAGTGGTTTTCTGAAAGGAGTATTGCACACAGAGATGTTTCTCTTTAGAAGACTCTGTGGACCTCTGTATTTCCTCCTGATCCAAATGCATCCTAGATGAGTTAAATCATATGTTCTTGCTCATACACACCCTAACTAGTCTTCTCTTGCCCTGCACCTAATAACTATCATAGGAGCCTTCTAAATCTAATAACATTCTCCTTTCCATCCCCCAAATCCTTCTATCTTCATCCTTCGTAGACACCATAGCCCTGAATTTACATCCAGAAATGCTATCTTGTAATTATGCATCCAGCTTCTGCAAATCACAGCACTACATGGTTAATAAATGCACTAAACACTGCAGCAGTATCTCACCAGGAGTCAGTGCACACATTTATGGCTTGTCATCCAGCAGTATTTTTATATAGCCACTAAAGCATGAATTTCTATGTTACTCACAGCAAGGAAAAGGTCTGACTGATGATGGCTCCAAATGGAGGTAAGCTTTAATTGGGAGGGAGGGAAGGGAAGAAGTGGAGTAGAATACATGGGATCTGAATGCAAACAGGCACAGAGTGAATGTCCAAATTCAGAAACCAATTCCTTTCCTTTGCTACACACTTTAAGTCTTCTGTGCTTTAAGAAAGGTATTGCTTAGACATTGCAGGGACAGGCAAGAAGCATCATTATGACAGATATGTAGGTTGTTTCTACAGTTGATTTTAATGAGCATTTGTCCTCTCCCAAGATGCCTGGTTAGTTATACCCATATCAACAAGCCTTTCTGAAGAAAAGGGACAAATCCCCCAGAATACATCCTTCAAATGACCATGCTTCTAAAGTAGCTATAACAAATGAGGATGCTTCTTCTCGTTGTTCTTCTCCTGTATTGATTAGAGAGATCTACCATGCAACTAACCTGTTTTTCCAACAGCACACAAACAACAAGCAGAGAAATATACCCACTGTCAGAATGCAATCAGTTTAACTCTTCTGTGCTCACTAAGTGGATGGTGCATCCATCACAACTGCCAATAGCATTTTCTTATTAGCACAGTTGTACTATTCTACACTGGAGTATAATTACTTTCAACAGGGAAGATAAGCAAAGTGTGGGTCAGAGACACAGGCCACTGAAACAAGAATCCAATTCAGCATGGGGTAATTTTGAAACCCCTATCATACAGCCTGAGTGGAAAGCTATTTAAGCTACAAAAACAATCAGCTTTGCACAATCCTGTAACAAAGCAGTGAGATCTTTTTTTCTGCTTCTTTTTTTTTCTCTCTGCTGAATCAACCCTCCAGATACAAGCTTGGGGTATGAAATTATCAGTCGTCATTCTGCATAAAAGCACTACAGCTCTGTCATGCCACTTTGTAGAGAGAAGAAAGTATTTTCTAGAAACAAGACACCGCCGGCACTATGCTCCAAAGCTATGCAGATAACACCCAGCACAGTAAGAAGCAAATCACAAGTTTTTTGGCCAGGAGACATTTAAAAAAGCAAATGAAGCATCCTCTTGTGCCCACACATGCACTGGGAAAACACACACAGAGTTTGGGGTTTTTTACTGCATTCCCTTCTTATCCACCAAAATTAATCAATTCTTTCTGGATTTGAGCCCTTGAGTGTAAGAATGAAGAAACACCTTAAAGCAGGAAAGTTTGTTTTCTGGTCAGGAAAGAGAAAAAGGGATAGTGGGTCTTTAGAGATTATTTTCATGCCTTCCTCCAAGTTCAAAAGAAGTCTTCACCCCAGAGCAGTCTAGAGGAATCCTCTAGGAAGAGGGACTGGAACAAACGTAGGTCCTTGTTCTGCCAGACCCAGCTTTCCAGCCCTTCAGTCAACAAGGGAGCACTGCCCAGTCTCCCTGCTCAGGGCCAGGTGGGCTGGAAGTGTCTCTTCCTCAGACCACAGCAAAACGAGGAATCAATTCAGCTCTGGGCTAACAGACTTTTGGGGATCCCGACAGATGCAGATGAAAACACACATAGCAGCAGACACTGCTTCACAAATCTAAGAAATGGGCCTAAGAGCTGATAAAGCTTGATATAGATAGAGGAGGACCTTCTCCCTTCAACCTCTTGGATTTTCAAATTGTAAGAAAATTTGACTGGAGAGGGAAGAGCTGGGAGCAATCCTCCCAAAAGGTGCAGAGTAGAGTGTGGAGAGGGAAAGATATTAATTATTGCTGGACCATGCCAAGATGCTTATCTTAATAAACATGAGACCTCATTAAGCTGCATCTCTCACTGTACTTATATGGCTGGGACAACATGGCGCGAAAATTGCCTAGCAGCAATCTTAAAGGTTTTATAAAAAACAGATCCTATCAGAAACACCAAACTGATCAAACGGCTTACAAGGACCAGACACAGAGATCTTCAAATATTTATTTCAAGCAATTAGTTTCCCAGCGAGCACAGCACAAAATATGACACCCAGCCAACACAACTGAACTGACTTACCTTTCATGGCAGTACAGCAACTTGCTAACAAATTTGTTTTCATGTTTAGTCATTCATTTAGATGACAAACATAAATTTCTATAGTCCCAGATTCTTGCTTCCTACTTTTAGGGGATATTATGCAATTCTCCTAATATGGTCTTTTTATGGATTTGCCACAAGCAAATATTTTTGCATTAAGAAGGGCAGAGGAGAAAACCGAATACTAAAAAGCACAGACAGAATAAGTTTTATTAGGTTAATATCTCAATGGCGTGGGCTGTCTAGGTTGCTGGGTTTTTTCTCTAGTTATAAAACTAAAGAGCCATGTAATCCAAAGTCGAGTTGTTTCAGATTTTATTATTAAAACACATTTCCCTAGTGATTCACCACAGCAATCACCCCAGTGCCATACACAGCAGTTACAGGCAGCATCTGGCTGCTGCACACTGAACAGCATCTAAGGAGAAGCACCAGGAACACAAAGCCATCACAGTCCCAGTTAAAAGACATAGTCAGCTTTTAATTTTGAACAAAGGTAAGTAACTGAAGAACTACAGACCCCACAACACTTTGCCAGGCTGGAGTATGTGCCATTGCATGTCCAAATACGCAAACAAAGTTGTTCCATTTGGCAGTAGGTGAAGTACCTGCCCCTGTATTAGCCTGGGCTGCACTGGAGTGTGGTGTAAACACTGCTGAGCAGCTGTTCAGCCACGGCTACTGCGGGACTAAGAGCAGCTCAGCCAGAACAGCACAGGCCTGCACTGGGCTAATGAGCCTTGAAAAGAGGCACTATAGTAATGTGGCTACAGGGCTCCTACATGGCAGCACACGCCTCCAGGTGTGCCTTGGCAGGGAGCTGCTGGCTGCAGTGTGGCTGCTCCGTGCCAGGCAGCATGGCCTGTGCCTGGTCCTTGCTGGGAAGCTCTCCTTCACACCCACCAGGACAGTGTGTGCCTGGGACTCTCTGCTAAGAAAAACCAGGGAGGCTCTGCAGCCCAAAGCAGAGTTGCAGGATGGGAGCTCTGCAGGGATGCTCATTACAGTGCTTGGCCTCCTGAGGCTCCCAGCTCCCAGCTGTCAGAAGGTGGAACAGATTAAGTAAACAAGGTCACACGTTGCCTCCACGCTCAGGCAGCAGGACCAGGGGTGCTCTCTCTGGTTCTGCAGCTGGAAGGGAAGATCAGGCAAGCTTGCTTGAACACCAGCCTGCACGGGCCCTTGAGCACTGAGCACTACAGGAAGCTTCCCTTTGTGCTATGCCAACCTTAAGCAACTGGTATTATTGCTGGTTTCTTGAGCACTGCACTCACTCATGAATTTTAAAAGGGAAGGGAAGAGAATGACCATGAACATCTGCTTTTTATTGACTAAAAATGTTCAAGAGTTTCTATTAACAGTATGTGTATGCATGTGTGTATTGTGAGCACTGGCACGGTTGCACAGAGAAAAATGATAGAAAGCATTAAAAGGATTTTGAAAACACTTCAGATAACAAGAGACTTTGCTGCAATGACAGGGGCAAAAGCAAAGGCAACAGTAAAGTAACCTTGCACAGAAAGGTACAGGAAATCAGCCACTTAGTGAACCCCCACCACACAGCTCTGCCCTCCCTGCCTTGGTTTTGTTTGCACATTTCAAGCCCAATGTAATGATTTCCATACAACCACAGTTGTGTGGTGATGTCCCACTAAATCCTGGCATGATTTACATAGTAGTTCTTTTCTTTTAAAGTAATCCAATCTTGAACAGCTGTGATTTGGATTAATTGGTGAATTTTTCATTTTTGGCACAATGTGCTCTCCAGAAGTGCCACTGAAATAAAAATTTAAAACATTTTCTCCCTTCTCTAATCCTGTAGCTGAATTTTGCAGGTGCACAGATGTATCCTCAGAACTGGCAGGGCTGAAATTTTACTGAACTTGCTGCAGTACTTCCCTCAGTTCCTTTCTACGACTGAAAATACCATTCAGAACAAAAATATAGAAAATGCTCTTTAAAAAATAATGAAAATAAATATTTGCCAAGGAGTCTATAAAATAACCCATCAAGTTAGCCTATACTGTGGCTTTCATAGGCAGCTATTCCTCAAGAGTTTAGTCAGAACCACACACATAACATGACCATTTCCACTGAAATAGCTATGTTTTGGATTTTTTTAATGAGAAATGTAAGACAACTTCAACTATATAAACACAGCTACTAGCAATGTCTATAATAATCTATTTTTACTCTCCTTAGAAGATATGCCTTTAAAATTTTCTAGAAAGATATTCAAATTCACTACTATCATTCCTATTTAATAAATTCTGATGACATTTTAATTTCTAAAAGTGAATTAATATCACACAATTTGGATTAGTGGCATTCTATTTTCTAAGATAAGCTTATTTTTCAACAGATTTAAGACATGACTGAAAAAATAAACATCCAATTGGTCTTGTCCACAGGTCTCCATTAGCTAAGCTAAACCTTGGTTTGTCCTGTCAGCTTCCTAAACATTATTAAAAGGCCCTTGTAGAATGGCTCTGAAAACTCAATACTAGTGAGAGACTTTGATGGAGCATCCTACATTCATTCTTCCCCTGCCGAGGTGAGTGAAGGAGAGAAAAATCATCTCCTCTCAGAAATACCAGCAGTGAAACCCTGACACTAATTCTCTTTAATGGGCTGTACTATAGTGGACTACACTTTAATGGAGGGTATTGTAGTGGCCTTCCTCATACCCATTACTTACACATGAACGATGCTCTCACACACAACAGTTACACTATAATTAATGAAGCTACTGAAAGAAGCAAAGAAACCCTCATGTAAGAGGAGCCTGCAGAATCATGACACTATTACAAAGGTGTCTTATTCTTTACTGCCCTGATCCCAGCACACCAACAGCAATTCTTCCACTTGCCAGGCAGTAGCAACTGAAAACGAAAAGTAACTTCCTAACATCATCTGCATATATGGCCTTAAGTTTGAGCTCAGTAAGAAGCATGGAGAAATTTTTTCCATCAATGAAACAATTTCATAAGACACAAAAAAGTACTGCAAATGTTGTATGTTTAACAATTATAACCCTATTAAAACAAAACTGAGCCTATAATAACCGGATTATGCAAATAATTATCAGATTATGCAAAATTGTATTCACAGGATATAATCCTGCTTTGTTTCATCCCACAAGTCATTCGCAGAAGGACAGAAGGCTTGAATTTATGTTTACATCTAATAAATCAGAAAATAAAAACAAATGAAAGCTAATAATGTCAGTAATGGAGATGAAACAACATTTCTTTGGGTATATTTTGTAACGTTTCCATACTAAAGTGAATGAAGCTTTAGAAGATTTATTGTGACTAGTTTGCCTACTTTTTGAAGCATTATGCTCTGGTAGACTGGATAGTTCAGGGGATTATTAATGGGATATACAGCCTTAAATTCCAAGGTAGCTAGTTTAATCTAGCTCAGGTCAATACTATTCTGACAACTATTCTGTAGTATTTTTGAAATGAGGAGGTGGTTCTGAAGCACTTCTTCTCTTAAGAGGACAGGTTCAATGCACAAAAGTGGCACTAATTTGCACCTCAGGCAGTGCACTTCATCAAAGAGACTGAGGAATTAATGGGATATAGGTTTATAATGTTGCAAAGCACTCAGGATGTTTCCCTGTGCCCTTCACTCTCCGTGAGATGAGCTGCTGCCTTAGAAAGGCACAGTCCTCTTCCATCCTTGGATTTTTCTAAATCTACTGCAAACCGTACAAGAAAAATCTTGAAGGTGCCCCATGCTACCAAATTTTAACATCCTTTAGTGGGACTCAAGAGAAAGATTAGAAGGTTTCACCTAGCAAAACATCTTAACAGTGCTTTCTGAAGTGAATCTTGATTAATTATGGTTGGCAGCAAATATTTCCCTGAGTGCATAATGTTTGATTAACAGTACTGGACAGAGCTGAAGCAAGTTGAAAACAGAACAAGTGAGGGGCGTTTTTTGTGATCTACCCTCTCAGATGCATCTAATACTCACAAGCATCAGCTTCGTCTTACTAACAAGTTTCAGTGTCAATACATTTGTATCAAATATCCAGAGAGGAAGCATTAAAACAAAAAACAAAAAACATCTGTGTGTGTGTCGACTAGAGCAGCAATATGGCCTCTTGTGTTACTGCTACCTACAGACCAGTGGAGCAGTGGGTAAAAAGTCAGAACAAAGACAGCATTACTAGAGATGAAGGATGGGTGTAATGCAGACCATCTCTACTGCATAGTAACACATGTTATGGTATATTGACACCAGCACTGATACTGCATTAGTGAGCATTACTGACACACTGAGCTGTCCCAGGCAGAAGTGAATTTAAGGGGTTTAAGAGATGCCTTGTTCAGTGGCCAAGATGGGCTAAGCCTCTCTACTGTTTGAGAACAGCAGCCTTAAAAGGGATTTGGGCTATCACTGTGCTGCTCACATTCAGTGGCCACTTGAACAGCATGGGACATCACACTTCTGATGTGCTGTGCACAGATGGGTGTAACTGCCCTCCAACAGACTTTGTACATAACAAAGGGCAGCAGATGATGAATACGGACTTGCAGAGCACACAGGAGCAGATGCATCTCACTGGCCAGGAGATTATGTGGAGCTGCAGCTTTGCCAGTTGCTCTCTTTAAATGTCCATGAAACACCAGAGTGCAGTCCCCTGGTACACTGACATAAGCCAGCACAACGTGTATTTTCGGGGCTGTCCCTGTGACATGGACCCAGTTCAGCTCCCAGAGAACAGAACTCTCTCTTTCACCAAAGGCACTTACCAAAGAGCTGTACTGCTACTAAATATAACATGAGCCACCAGCCTGAAGGTGAAAAGCCTCTGACTAATTAATTATTCCTAAGTATCCTCATTAAGCTGTTCTCTGGGTATCCACAGAGTGTGTTTTTTATCTAAACTTGTTTAGTTGTGCCTATGACAATCTGAATTTCTGCTCTGCAAATAACTGTGACTGAGTCGTTAGGAATAATCAGGAAATCTTAATCAAAAGTAACAGGGGCTAGGCAAACCCTTGATGAGAGCAGGAATCTGCAAACACTTGCAAAAATTTCTCGAAGTTTAACATCAAAAAGGGGACAATTTTTTTCTTCTGAATTTGCATTTGGCTTCTGAAATTTTTTACAAGCAGTTAGGTCCCTGCAGGAACAGATCCCTAAATGTACCCTCAGAACCAGACCATGACAGTGCACTTGTGACCAAGGTGTGCAGAATAGCACAACACTGAAATGATTACATAGTGGTCTTCAAGAATGGAACTCAGATACAAACAATTGTTAAGGCACTTCTTTTCCTAGAGGAGTGCAAGCCATTGTAAAAAACATACCAAACACCATTCATCAGAAAAGTTCTGATCAAACCACGTTTTTACATTTGTGCAGACACAAATTTAGGAGCACACAGACACTTGTAACAGTTTTGCTTTCATCAGTGCACACCTAATTTACATACCCATTTATCCAACTCTCTGCACAAACTAGGTACCTAGGACTGCAGAGCTATTCAGATCCTACCTGATCTGTCTTACCTGTCACACACATTTGAATGCACACATTTAAAATCCAAGTATGAATTCAGAACACCCAAATGTTTAGGTGCATGTGGTAATGCACATCTAGCCTTGAATCAGTGGCTACTTGAGGCTTTTGAAAATGTCAGTCTGGAAAAATACAGCACCGTGTAATGCACTATTTAGTAAATTACTGCCCTGAATACCTAATTCTGTTTTAAGAAAGACGTGAGGGAGGATAATCCTATAATTCTTTAGGAGACATGCTGAGTGAACCTATGAAAACTATTCTGCATTATGCACATCAGTTTGTTTACTTGTGACTCACAAAAAGAGCTAAGCACGCAGAAGGGCTTAACCTGAGGTGGGATTATTGGGCCAAGTCCACCGAATAGAAATAGGATTGGTGTGCAGTAGTGAGGCTCTCCATCTAAAGTACAGACTAAAATAAACATCTTGACCTCCTATTGATTTTGAAGGCAAGGAACTGAAATGGGTGACGGTGTCTCATGTTCTGGAATTGAAAAATGCTGTAGAGTAGATGGTCTGAGGGCAACATAGAGATCTATTATTCAGGTAAGAGAGCTGATTAGCAGTCATAGGGATAAAGAGTAAATAGGAGATAAAGGGTGTGATTTATCCACAGTATTAGATTACTAATGTACAGTGAAGCCCATAAATAAAATGAGAAGACAGGGTAAAAGCAGCACAAAAATATATTTTTGTTCAGATGTTTTGTTATCATTAATTTTTTTTATTAAGAGTAAAAGGTTTTCAATTTGATGAAAAGATTGTGTTTCATTTTCTGTCCTAGAAACTTGGTTTGATTACCTGTAAAATTTATGAACACTATGGCAAAGGTTACAAATTTTAGCTCTTCTAAAGGTATTATTTGTGCAGCTACGCTGCCTTGTCAGCAATGTACGGTTTAAAACAATTACTTATTATTGTATTCTAATTTTCATTGGGCTTTTCTGTATTTCATTTGTTGGTGGTAACAAGGAATAAACTCTTCCTAAAAAATCTTCTTTGTTATTCCTGAAATACTTTAGATCACATCTTCCACACAATAACTGTGATCAGGGTAGTTTATTTTTTAAGAATGTCAAGTTTCTGGGTTACACAGAAATATCGAAGAGTGTTGTCCATATATGTAAGGGGTAATGGATAATTACAATGTACACTTAAGGATAATTGCAATGTACACAACTGTGGAGTTATTCCATTTTTACAAGTCTATAAACAAAAGCAGAATTTGATTAGGGCATGTGATTGCCTCTTTAAACTCAAATGACTTTATGTGCATAAACATATTTCAGGTACCTGGGCTTGCTGTTGGCAGAGGAAAGCAATGTATCCTCTTTAATCAAGGCTAAGGAAGCAGGGTTGCTTCAGACATTTTACCCAAACTGAAATGCAGACTGACTTCAATCTCAATTGCACCCCAGTAAGGCCACAACCCTCAGCCCCTTTGCCATTCCCCACTGTAACTTCCAAGGCAGCCAAACCAGTGATGGCATGGGAACTACTCCTGGACCAAACAGGCTCCACAGCACTTCAGCTTTGTGTAGGATTCCCCCCGTCATGAATCTGCATTTAGCCACTAAATCATTAGAGGGAATACAGAAAAATAATGTAGATAAATTTCATAGCAGATTAAGTCTTTAAGGCACTTGAGTGTCCAAAGATTACAGAATGGATCTGCAAGATGAAAGGACAAAAAAACCCCACAAAACAAAGCAAAGCAAACACACAAAAATCCAAAAAACCTCCAAAACCAACCTCTCCACCCCCAAAAAAACAAATTTAAAAAAAAAAAAACAGATGGGGAAAGGATCTAATAAAGACTAATGGCTATCTGGAAGTGAGGATTCAGAGATAGTATAGCTATTCCAGTAAATTGAGAGTAATAGTCCCTCACCTCACACAATTAGGCAGAGAACTAGTCTTGGTTATCACTTCCCAAAGAAGATCCTTTCTCCATGATACAACAGGGTATTTTTTGACTTATTGATATTTCCAGTAGGGAGGGTTTCCAAGAGTACAGGAAGCTGTTTCAAAAGGATCTTTGTGTTTAGAGCTGCTACCTGTGGAGGAGTTTATGGAAATCTACCTCTCTAAAACCAGTGTGATTTCCTTTGCTGGTACTGCAGAGATGTTTAGACCTTCAGAGGATAGGCTGCAGTTCTATGCCAGGGAAAGTAGTGTTGTCATGAGACTGAGAGGATGACCAGAACTGCCACATCCGCTTCCACAATGGGCATGTTCTGCACGATGTGTAAAAGGAGAGAATTTGGTAAATGTATTCGAGCCCATTTTCATACAGTGGGTAGCATCAGGTTATCCTTTCTGTTTTTCTGAGGATTACTCAAATTCTTACACCTTCCTCAAATCCTTCAACTCTGCTATAATCTTCATAATGATTCAGCTAAAACCAGTAACAAGGCAATCTGAACACTGAAAACACCAGGAAATATGCAATTAAACATATGCACAAGGCTCCTCAGGCTTGTGGAGAACTCCACTGGCCTGATAACTGCTCCAGGACCTACCACAGCAGGACAGTGGCTTCTGCCTGCTACACAATTATTAGCTTCTTTAAAATTATTTTGGGCTGAAAATAAATCAGAGATATGAGCATAAGACAGGGAACTTTATCAACACTTTTCGCTAGCAGCAGGCAAAATACAATCAACACTTGTCCCAGACAATAGCACAGGTTTGATGTGCTCTAGGAAGCTGACAGCTCCCCTTTGGAAACAACCTGCCCTTCGTTAAGAAGCACTAAGGTGTCCAGTACTGTCTGCAACAAGCAGACTGCAAGAGCCATGAAGGGGGACAGTAAATGAGAGAATTACAGCACAATTTGAATGCAACAGTCAGCTGTGAATTCTTCTTTGCCCACTCATATATCCAAAGACTCATAAAAATACCAGCGAACAACAACAACTTTGGGAAAATACTCTGGGGCAGGCAGCCCCACAACCCCATTCCAGGATCTAGAAGCACCACTTCAAGCTCTGGGAACTTCAGAGAACAAAACCAGAGATGAGGCAAACCTCATGATCCTGCACTAGGACTGTGCACAACTCATCAGGGTCCCTCTGAGAGTGAGCCTTCTCCATGGAAGGAGGCGGCTGTGCTACGCTGCTCCCCTGATTACTCATCCCCTCTCCCTACAAGATGGAGAAGGCAAGGTATTCATAAAACTGTAGGCACCTGTGATTAAAAAACTTTGCTATCCAGAATTATTTAGCCTCCAAACTGTCATTTGTCCTAAACCATCACACAACAAAACAAAACCATCAATATTGCTTCAGTAACAGTGGTTAAAAGGACATTTCAATTATAAATGCCTTATGAAATCCTTCTGGTTGTCTAGGAAGTAACAATTCTTTGCAAAAATGGCAGAACTGATAAAGATTTTATTTGGTAAACTTTGATTTATTCTGGCAACTGCGAGCTATTTTCATACCTTAGAAAGAAGTATCTCTCTATTGACACAACTGGATTCATTATCTGAGATAGCAGTCTTTAACTTTGGTTTTCCTCCTGTACCTTTGTGAATATCCTTTTTGAGGATAACCTAATGCATTAACATACTTTATAATAGTAAAATATTTATTGTTTCTAGAGCACTGAAACACACTATGTGGTTTTCAGAATAAATACAGACTATGAGATGATAGTGCACTGAAGTTAACAGCAATTCATTGGGTTCTTAAGGCCCAGAGTACCTTTTCATTATGAGTCTGTGGAATAGCTAGTACAATGGGATTCCAGAGTATAATAAGGACTGCTTGAAAGCTATTCCAGTTAAAATAAAATAGTACTCAGGGTTTCAAGGATTCTATTCTTGATTTCTGTTCCATTAGAAACCTGGTGGCACAATCCCTTTACAACAGGGTCAGCCTGCTGGCATCACCAGAGCTACTTTCCCTTGAGAAAGTACAAATGGAAGCAGAGTCATGACTAAAACTTAATATTTGCTAATAGCAAACAATATGTCTTAAACAAAGCACTTTGTCAGGACCCATAAAAGCACAATATATTATGAACTATACTTCCAAAGACAATAGGATTAAACATGCACCATCACAATGCAATGACCTAGAATTTTTATTGGTAGTAGTTATACCTTAAAATTAATTTATAACTATTCTCCATTTTATGGCTGTTCTTTGCAGCCTGTAGTGAGCTATCTGTTTTAAAAGGGAAATACATGATGGACTAGGTATTTGATTGAGAACTAAAGTTGGCTGACATTAGGAATACCTTTAATATGATGAAGAACCATATAAAGCAATAACAAGGGCTATGAATAGTTTGCTTTGGCTTATCTGATGTGATCCAATTTTCTGATTCTGGTTTATTCTAGCACTTTGTATTTTTGTGGGTATTCTTATAAGAGGATACTCATGTGAAACATAGAAACAACTGTGGCTTAGGGGAACACTGAAAATGCTTTTAGTGGCATTAATTTGCAAAATTCTTTCTGATGATAAGAACAATAATCTGTCCTTAGAAATTTAAATTTTCTGTAAAGGTGTGTAGTACATTTTAATAAAGCTATATTTTTGTAAGTCATTAAATTGGTTTTTAGTAACCTCATACTCATTTTCAATTGAACAATTATTAAACTATAAAACAAAATTGCATGATTCCTAAGACTGTAGTCTAGAGTTTTACAGTTTGCTATAAAGTGCTGTATTATTATAATACACTTAAGATGCTCAGACCATTAAAACTTTTTTTTTAAATGAAGCATAAAGTATTTTAGCATTTATGAAATAATTCTAAAGTATTATGCTCTCCAGCAGTATAAATGCACAATATTTTGGTCTAATGAAAAGCATGCTAATCAAAAAGCCACATTTTAAAATCTAGTTCTAATATGCAAAATAAACCATTTCACTGTCTTTCAGTAACAGAAGTTTATTACACTCAAATTCCAACATTAAAAATGTTTCAGCAGAGTATCAACCATTAAATATAAGTTCCAGTCTTGCAGAGAGCTCTACATGACAAAGAGACTGAGCATTAAGCAGTCCACATCTGTGTAGCTCTGGTGATAACAACAGAGGTGTGATGATTTACATGGTTGTGAAGTTTTAGCCTGTACTTTACTCCACAAATCATGCCTGATCTTGTAAGTGGGTCTGATGTTCAACTTAGAAGTTCACCCAAGTCTGGTAAATGAGAACAATTTCCTACTGACTATGGATGGCTGATGTCTCATAGCAACACTGACACTAATATGATACATCTGAGCCTATAGGGTATGATACTTGGCTACATCCTCAAACTGTTTCTCTGATGTTCAAAAGAGAAGAAAAAGACGCTCTGTAATTAGAAACTAATCAGCTTCATGAATCAGATCTTTAACTTCAGCAGGATTTCAACAAGCTTGAAAACAATCTGTCACGTGTGGGCCTGACATTCTTTGGCAGGGATGGTGAAAAACCCAAGTGCAGCCTTGCTGTGAGCGGGAGCATCTACATGGTCACACCAGTACCACATATGTATGGATGGGTGTGTTCACTGCAAACCAGGCTTTTGGCACTGAGATTCACTGTCTGCACAGCAAGGCAGGATGTTGACCACATTCCTGCCTATAAACACCAAGATTTCCATAAAGACTGAAAACTCCAGCACGTCTCTCACTCATGGTCTCCTCACCTTCTCTGGATCTGTTGGACAGGTGCAAGAGTCATGCAGCAAAAGAATAGTTTCAGGGGACTGTACACATCCACATTTTTTGAGAACCCACTTCAGCATGGTGCTGAAGAAAACAAGGATTAACTTCACTGAAATCAATGTCAATGAAATCAATGGACAAAGCAGTATCTGCTGTGGTAAAATGGAATCTCATTTAGTGTTCCCCAAATTAAAAGTATAAGATTAGAGATGAAACTTCAAGTTATCTCTGGATCTGAACATGCAAAGCACTCAATACTTCTTTAGGTACAGGAGAATTGCCACTAAAGCAAATTAAAGATGTTTCTTTTTCAGAAGAAAAGCTGCCAATAGGTGTTCTCTAAATCACTTGCACCAGCCAGCTGAGCCCATTATGTCAGCTAATCCTGGAAATACAGGAGGTAGATTTAAAGCTTTTCATAGGAAATGTTTAGTTGCTTGTTTTGTTTTGGCACAGCATTGGGTGTCCTGTATTTCTGTCCATCTTTTGCCCCAGACTGTAACTTTCTGTGTAGTTGCAATGCCCAGAGGAGAGGCCCAAACATGACTTTTCCAAGAGAAGAGCAGGCAGGGCATTTGAAAGGGCAGTGCTTGTTTATCAGAAAAAAGGTGAGATCACAGGCTGTCTGAAGGGATAGGGGAAAGAGGGTGCCAGGCATAGGGGCAAGTTAATACTGGTGTTCAGGGGATAAAACAAGTTCCCTTTGTCTCTAGTCCAGCGCCCCATCTCAGCATTTGCACTATTCCCTCAGCAGCAGCACACCTACATCTGCCTGTGCTTCCTGCTTATGCTCACCCACCACCCAATTACCAGCCCTTGAAGATCCACCCATACCTGCTGTGTCTTGATCCTCAGAATGCTACACTGAAGCTTTTAATCCTCTCCAAACACCTACATAATTCTTTATAGTATTTAGCACATGAGAAGGTACATTAAATAATTACAGATGGTACTTAAACCATCAGATTAGGAGATCCTTCCACAGTGCTGAAGATGTGCAGCAAACAGATCTACATGGGAAAAGCACAGTCATTTTCAGCTGAGTCATGTTTAAGTCCTGCTCTCCTCAGAGAACTGTGAAACCTTCTCTCCTGTTTTGTCCTAAGGTTCTCCATAATAGATATTTTTTAAAAATCCCAAGTATTATGTAAATTTGTGGAAAAACAGCTTGCAATTTGACCCACATCTGTTACAAATCTCTAAATTTACATGCAAACATAAAGAACTGACACATTTAAGTACCTAGATTTCTCTTTTCCTTTGTTCCCACAAGATGTTTGAGATTTTCAGTTTCTATCTCATAGCTTTTAAATTTTGCTGCTGAGAGTACAACAAACTTTACATCCTGGACTTAATTGAAAGTTCTTGCTTTTAGTCCATGTGTCTCAATTACATGTGTCCACTGCTACATTCTTCAAAAGCACAAAAACTTTAAATTCTCTTTGAATGCTGAACTAATGTTAATTAGAGCAAGGCATTTATAATAAATGTGGGAAAACAAAGTATAGAGCAAGCTGGTAAGTTGATAGATTCCAATGCATAAATTTACTCAAATGTCCTTAACCATCTTGACTTCCATTATTTTTGTATTCTGCAAAATGTCCTTTGAAATATTATAGAAAATCCAGTATGGAAGTCTTAGTTCTTTATTTATCCCTGCAACGACCTAGGAATAAATGGTCTGATCTAGTCTAATCTATCACTTGAGGTTTATTTCATTATCTTTCAGGTCTGTGCATCTCTCCTAAATGCAGAAGCAGCCTTTTTTTGAAGAATACATGGTGTGAGTACACATCCAAACTCATTCTTTTGTCCCTCTCAAATAATCCAACATGATGGTTCAGGCGGTGGGGGTAGAACATGAGACTGAACCACCATAACCATTTTTTGACTGCCATAATGATTGCGAGTTATGACTGAAAATGAAGGATTAACATATATGTCAGTTAAATAGCAAACATTAGAGTGCAGCTATCTGAAAAAAAGATACTGTTGGCAATTACTTAATAAAATATGCCTGTATAAGGAGCATGCTGTTGGCATTCATCTTCCATTTTGTTCACAATATTTTATACATCACTTTCATGTAGTGCTGAGGATCCTTGGCAAGATGTCAAGCACCTCAAATATACTTGGATTTAGCATTTTGTATAAAACCAACTACTACTTACTCTCTGTGTTTAGCAAACTTTGTTCAAAGCCAGGTTTATGAAAGGGTTAATAGGATGCATGACAAAATTAAGCATCCTCCTGGCAAAGATGGAGTGTTGATTTAATTTAGGGACAGAAGAAAGAGCATATTACACAATGCAAACATATGCAAACATGAAGTAAGCATATAGCAGGAAAAACATTTTGCTGTATCAGTTTGAAATACAAACATACTCCATGATAGGAGAACTGCCAATTCTCATAGCAATGGTAAGCTGAAATGATGAACAACTTTTAAACAGCATCACTGAAACAAACACTGTTTAAAAGTCTAAATCTATAAGAGGTATTTGAAATAAAAATTGAGTACAGGTAAACAAAGAGTATCTTGTATTCTCTTTAAGCAATCACAATCCTTCCAACTGTCAGGTTTGCATGTGCAGAACATGGCACAGAGACAAAACCATCACTTCACCCTTGCTTTTCATACAACCATTTTGAACAAGTAAGAAAGAAATGTATCAAGAATTGCTCAGTCAGTGATGCCCTTGGCCAGTTGGGTTAGTGCCCTGTATTTTACAATCCCAGGAGGTTGGTATTTGTTCATTTCTATGGCATATCATAATAATCAATCACTTCCTGCTATTTCTTCCTTCCCTGTATTTTAAACCCCCTAACTAGAATATGCAGCCTTGCAGCATCTCAGTGATCACATCCTTATCCCCTTCCCTGCCACTGTCTTTTTGTGCTGAGACTAATGCTTTTAATTCGACTTTTCACAATGTTTAGGCTATACTGCCTTTTTGAAACCTTTCAGCTCGACTGCTAATCATACAAAAAAGCCCTTCAGATTGCTTTTGGTCGCACCAGTTCATGTTTTGAAAATACTACAAAGGCATATTTTTCATGGGAGGAGAGCCTTGGAATGAATACCCTTCTCCAAGTGTGATATGAATGCCTCAGTTCTTTCGTAAAATTTGCATCAAGGTTTAAGTCTCACATTCAAAGTGGCACCATACTGTCCAGAAAACACAGGTTTCCTTTTAAAAAGCTGTGGGCTTGTTTTGGCTCTATTCATGAGTTGTTTTTTTTTGAAAAATACATTAAAATATTAGAGCTTTGTTCTTTGTGTTTCAGTTCTGACAGAAGGAAGTAGTAAGCATGGGAATGTTGTACTTCACAGGAATAAAACTGCTTCATTCACATAACTTCAGTGACCTTTTAGTGCAGACTTATCTATACTTTCTACAAACCAGCAGAGATCATTTATTTCAAGACAGCTGTTTTTCCTACGGACCTTCAGTTCTTGTGTCAAGTACATCAGGGGTACACTTGAGTCACAGCACAGCTTTAAAACAGTGCTGAGAAACTCATGTGGGATGACACTTCCAAACGCCAGAGTAACAGGAGGAAGGACAGGGAAGAATTTAGTTCATTTTCAAAACAAAAGAACATCTATTTAGGCTTTAGGAAATTTGCTAATTGAAGTCAGTCCAGTGGGATTTGTGATGACTTGCCATTTCTTCAGTTCTTTATTTATTATGTGTATTTTGGTAGCATCTGGTGGCCTTACTCTATAGGGGACTGTACAAACACTGAAGGAAATGTGATCTCTCCCATAAACCAACTTTTTAATATAACATGAATTGTGTCAATGATATCCCATCAAGGTCTTGTTCTAAATGCAAGATATTCCAAGCTTCAAGTATAAAAGTTTGCATTTCTTTCAGTATATTCTACTTGGTCAAATGACTATTTCATATATCAACATATGCCTACAACTATCTCTCTAATCAATAACTTACAAAGCTTAAATGAGTGCACAGATATGAAAAACAGAACAAAACCACAAGTACCTAAACTCAAAACATCTACCATTAACCCCCAATACTTTGTGACCATGAAATTCCCCTGATGTCGATTCATATACAATTTGCCAATGCAAAATAGATGCAGGAACTGGAAAAGGATGAAGGTGAGAGAGTGGTGCAGGAAAAATTAAGAACACATTTGCAAGGAATAAAACTTTCCATTTCAGTGCACATGGAAACTTTGATACAGTTTAATATGAAGACTACAGAATCAATTTTTTATGAGGAAGTGAAAAGTCAATGCTACAAGAGTGGGAAAGTTTGGAAATTCAGAAAAATTTATCTTACTATCAGATAAGACCTTAAAACTTGGACACTTATTGTGTCATATAGCAATATTCCTCCTGTAAAGACAGAAATGTTTAAACAGACAAGCTGATCTATCCCTGACCTAATTTTGCATTTAAATCACCAGAAATTTTTATAGTCCCAGATTCTAACCAGGCCTAAGGATGTTTCTTCGTACAATTCCTGCTTTAGTACAATTCCTTGCAATTCCTCTTTCCTGCCTTGATGTTGCCTCCCGTCCAAGTTCTTCAGACTTTCTAAGAGTTGCATATACTGACTTCAGCAAGTGAAGAACCTCTTTAAATCCAGAATCAATGATACACCATGAATAGCCTAATGGAAGTGTCAAAGAAAATTGTTACAGCCATTGGCCAAAATCACATCACACCTCAACCCCAGTTCAGGGGAGTGTCTCATTCAAAACAGTTTCTGTCTTTGCCCAGCTTCTTCATCACACATTTTCTAATATCCAAACCTACTCAGCCAAAAAACCTCTTGATTTTATTCCAAATAACACAGGAAAGAAGGCAGCAGAACATACTAGTTCATACTGAAGGTTCCTTCTGAATTTAGATTACTCAGAGGATTAATTTAATCTGACACATCCTGGCAGGATTTGGAGAGTTCCACATTCATATTCAAACCTGTGATAAGAAATTAAATACTACTCCCTATTTCTAAGTTAGCGAGGCAGCGAAGTTCACTCTGAGATATGCATGTTTCTGATATAAAGTAAGAGTGTCTGATAGTTGACAATATACACAGCCTGTAACTACAACATGGGAATAAACAAATATTCCAATTTAAGCAGCCATCCACTTAGGCAGTGGGAGACTACAGGTATCTGTGAAGAACTTTCATTTATGCACTGAAACAAGTACAAAA
Organism: Pithys albifrons albifrons; assembly: GCF_047495875.1. Taxonomy (NCBI): domain Eukaryota; kingdom Metazoa; phylum Chordata; class Aves; order Passeriformes; family Thamnophilidae; genus Pithys; species Pithys albifrons. The sequence continues at coordinate 8,021,067 of NC_092466.1, read as the reverse complement.
CTCTCTTACCTGCAGGTTTGCACATGCTGGTGAATCATTGTGGGAGGGTATTTCATTGTTGATAGTCTCTGAGCCTGTGTTTTTAAGTCTGGAAGCTGTTGTAGTTGTGGCTGTGGTGGTCTGGACTGGTAGGATTGGCTGCCAGACATTCACATCAGTACCATTGCCAAAGGCCTGAATTGCATTTTCTGTAAAAAAAAATCCACAGGCAATTTTCTATTTCTAAAAAAAAAATTGTTGTTTTTTTATTATTATTATAACTATTACATTGCAATGTGTATTTGTAGAAACTCAATTTTTATGCTGAAAAATGTGTCTTAGTTTTGAACCTATCTGAAACATGAATTCACAGTCTGGGGTTGCAATTATCTGGTGCAGCCTCTTCTTTGTGATGTTTCCAGTAATTCTTGACAGACGCTCTAGGACTTACCATAATCATATTTGTTACCATCCAAAAGCCTCAAAAATTTACTTTGAGGATTTAAAATACAGTTTGAATGTCACATCCTAATTCAGGCAGGTGATTTTAACAACTGAAAACAGAGAACAGGCAAAATACTTATTTCTACAGCTTGTTGTAGTAAAGCTAATATGCCCATAACTACAAAATAGTTTAACCAAGATAATCTTTTCCTTACAGTTTTCAATCAAAATCTGCATAATTAGGTGAAGGAAACATGCTTAAACTAAAACTTTAGAATATAAAAGTTAAAAAGCTTATCACAGTTTCACGGGATTAAAGAGTGTGTTTATAGCAAGAGCAAATTGGTTGGAGTTTTTATAAACAAATAGAAAAACAATTTTTAATCAGGTCTTTGGGGATTCAACATGGATTTGGGGATTTCTTATTTCAAATTCTTTGTACAAGAAATCAAACAATTTCACTGGGGACTAATATGTGGAAGTTATTAGTACTTCTTCTCAGTGGCATTCCTTGCCTTATAAAATAATTTACATTTAATTTTCAACTGAAAAAGATGTAGTTTATTCTGATACTAGTTCTTAGATCTCCAGCTTGCAAAGAGAAGAATTTGTAAAATGCACCAGAATCACCCGGGTTAATGAAGACAAAGAAGGAAGAGTGAAATGTTAGGTTTTCTCGGGTTTTGCAGAAAAAGGGAATATATAAAGCAGTATCTTCCTAAGATTTCCTAATTGACAGTAACTCTCTGTTTCCTCTATTGCCAGAAGGGTCACAGAAATACATGCAATTCTTCCAATGTTCTAAGTAACACATGATCTTTATAATTAGTCTTCAAATAGATGTCCTCTCTAATAGAAGTCCCTTCAGTAATTTTTATTAACTAATTCACAGGCAGGTGTGAACAAATCCTTTGAACAGGTGGGAAAATATACTGAATCCCATTCAGTTCAGCAGGAATTCCAGTAAATTCATTCTGCAAATGAATGTCAGAGTATTCACTTCCAGAGTAGTATCAAAATGTCTCAAGATGGATTTCCAGAATTTATAACTGACCAAAGCCTAACTTGAGAGGTAGCAGTCAGGAACACTGTAGTATTGCCCATAAAACTTCCATCTTCCAAGAGAAGTACAAGCAAGGCAATATACAGACAAAATTCTGAAGTGGTATATAACTTATTTGGGTCCTATTAAACTGGAAATTGGGCCAATTTTACAGTTCTGATATTCACCCATATTCTGTAGGAAATTGCTGGGATAAAGAAATTCACTTTGCATAAATAATGGAATGGATTTTTCAATAAACATTTCAGTTAGCTTTTCCACATTACTGTAAGTGTCCCAAATAACTGCTTTATTTGCCATTTTGAATGGGAAGCATACTTTAGCAAAACAGACTAGCAAGAAATTCCAAGTTTCTCCCCATCATGAAAAGGCAATTTTTATTTTGTCTAAAGGAAGAAGTGGGAAGGATTTTAAGGACATTTTCTCCAGGCAGAGGAAGGTCCACTAATGTTAATAAAAGTTTAAAAAACAGAACCAAAAAGCCAAACAAACAAACAAAAAACCTTTTCGCATTCTACATAAAAGAAAGACTTTGCATTAAACTAGAAATATCTTTAATTTCTTCATGAGCAAGATATCACTTGCAGCTAGAATGACTATAATTTGTCTCACAGTAACCTCTACTGTCTTTGATTTGTCTTCATTAATGCTTTGTACTGATGGCTAAAGAAAGGACAAGGAATCACTCTGTCTTTATGTTCTAAAAGGAACCTGTAACACTGGAAATTAATACATTCACCAGTGAACACAATCTGAGGTATTACAATAGGTATAAATGGCACCTCCACTGCGCCTGAAGAAGATCTGATGGTATATTATTAAACTTTGCCCCATCATAGTTTGAACTCTTTTCTCTTTTTCTATTTGTTAAATAATCTTGAGTAATTGATTAATTCTTCCAAAGCATAATAAATAGTGTACCACTCAGTAACTTGGGTGTTTGCACACAAAGCTCCCCTTGCCTTCACCACAATGCTGCCTCTTGAGAAGCTGCCAATGGAGATTTCAGATCCTGTACTAAAGTACAGACTGAACTCTGCATTAGCTCAAGTCTGTAGGGCTGGATGGGACAATCTGGATCATTGGGCTCATTTACTGTTTTTGAAAAAAACAATGATGTATTCTTCTTTGCATAACCTCATGAAATATGACTTTTAAATCCACTTTTACCCTTGAAACTCCTGCTGGAAGTCTATTTCTTAACTTTAGTATGATGGTTAAAAGTCTTCCAATTTTGAGCCTAAATATGTATGGCAAATATCTCCCTTTTTGATCTTAGGCCAACACTGTCCTTTAGGTGAAGTAATCCTTCTCCCTCCCTGGGGTTCCCCCTCTAATGCAATTTCTGAGGACAACCACGTATCCTTTCAACTTCTGTTCTGCTAGGCTAGGGAAGCCAAGCTCTTTTGGTCTCCTCATTTATCTGGAATTAAAACTCTGATGCACACTCCACATCATCCAATTATGCTGCTCCAGGCAGACAGGAAATTTGAAAAGAGAACCTGCCAAAATCGACTCTACTGAGCCATTTTGAAATTTATAATAGTCCTTAATTTGGAAGTGAGTCTGACAGGAAGAAAAAAAAATCAGTAATTTAACAAATCTTTAAAATAGTTACCATCCAGGCTTGTGTTAAAACCAGACATGAGAGATCAAATATCCTAAAAAAATGGAGTTGGCAATAAAATGCAAGCACAATCCAATTTATACTTACCTACAGCAAATCCTTCATATCATAAACCACAGGTCAGTTTTATATGAAGTTCTTAAAATATACAGAAACCCCCCAGGTGCTGCAATTTTTTGGTAAAGATGCTGCCTGACTGTTAGGGCCCAAATATGACCTGTGATGTAAACATATTTCAATACCTACAACTTTGCTATTTGCATTTTTTTCCAGGAGCTTGTCATGTTCACAGTCTTGGCTACAGACCACAGTATCAGGAGTATTTGGCTGTTCTTTTAATTTTTACACCTACTACAGAACCATGCTTAGAGTGCAAAGAGATGGCCTTGATGTATCCCAACACAGTTAAACGGGAAAAAAAATTCAGAAAACATCCTGAAACACATTAAAGGACATCTAATTTTGTACTCACTAAGGCATATGTTGTCCTGGAAGAAATTCAGGAACTTCTGGCATTCATCTATGTCATTACCACTGTTGCTGCAGTCGCACCACGGGGCAACACTGAGACTGTTGGAGTCTATGTAGTTTGGTGTCATCACGGTGCCTGTTAAGAGTGAAACACAGTACTGTGAGCAAGCTTTGCACTGAAATATTCTTTCTACCCTAAGAAGAAAGCAAACAGCACTCGGTAAGTCAAGTATTTGGGGTTGGAATCACAACACAGACCCACAGCAGGGCTCTGACCTCCCGACTCAGTGGTTCTGGCTCCCTCCACTCTTCCACGCCCAGCCCCGTGCCGCAGTTCACACCCTGGGATGTTTGAATGCAATCACTCTGGGGTCTGTAACACAACTCACACATTAAAGACTCACTTCTCCTCTCCAAAAAGGATTCCCAGAGAGAGCTGAATCAGCAGAACTGAGAGGTAGAAAACCACGGCAAAGTAGTGGGAGAAGGTGAGCACCTCTTTAAAGGGCTCTGTTGCCAAATTAAAACACATATGGACCTGTGTCCTTAAGAGTTGTGCTCTAAAAATCTGATTTTTCTTCCTCACCTGTGTTTTTTCTCCTTTTAATTCTATCTGCAAATAAATGGCTGTGCTTCCCTGTTGAGTCTGCAACCAGCCTGAAAAAACATTTCTGAAATGCATGAGCAAGGAGAACACAAGTCATGCTGAGGGGAGCCCTAATACGTCTTGGAGAAGTGTTAACTCCAGGGTGCTCATTAGCAACCTGCCAAGAGAGTGGGTTATGGTGATGAACAGAGCAAAACCCAGTGTGCATGAAAAGGTAACAGCAGATTTTTTGCAGGTAATAAATTACTATTAATCTTGCTGTCTCACTGCTTCTTCAGTACAGCGATTATTTCCTAAATATTGTCAACAACTTCCAACGACAGGGTCATTCTAACTTGGTTACAAATTGTTGGGTAAATATTCTCACATTTATATGTCAACTCAAGGCTACCAAGAATGAAGTGAAGCCAAACAAGGTATTTGATGTCCTAAAAGATGTACAGCAACTGTTCAGCACTCATCTGGATCGAGAAACTTATCAGCACTTGCTGAAGCCACTAGTCTCACTGAAAGCATCACTCCAGCAGGTCAGATATTTCAAAATTCTCTAAGGATTGAGAAGTTTTAACCTTTATTTTATTTGTCTGACCAAAAAAGAAAAATGAAATAAAAAGGTGAAGGTATTCCAGACCTATACTGCTGTCAGGTTTTTCAGGGAACATGTTCCTCACTTGATAATCTGCAATTCTAGGACAGGTTATATATCATGAGGAAATGTGATCACATCTCCTCAAAACTGACATCAAAGTGGTCATTAAGAAGATGGAATAGACGAAGGACAAATGTTAGAGACACAAAGTGTACCCTAGCAGAGGAAATTTGGTCCAGGGTCCAATAGTCTGCAATAACACACGGGAAAGGGCTATCAAACATGAAGCTAAAAAAGGAACATTAGAAATAACACAAATCACAGACTGATGTCAAACAGCCTCTCAGTCACCAAGGCAGTGCTGGGAACTGAACAAATCAACATGCAAACTGCTTCAGATATGATGTGGGAGACAAAGGAGAACAGAGTAGGGCAGGCCTGAGAAAGGCAGTAATGTATATGAAAATGAATGCAGTCCCATTGCCAAGCTCACAAAAAGCATTTTTTTTTGGATGTTCTTAAAATTAGACTGCAGTCCCTTTGTCTACTTCACCTTCTAACACATAGTTGCATAGTAATAGTTGATCAAATCCTACATGAGATTAGCACATGAGTAAATAGCACAGTTCAAAATTTATTAAATGAAGGTAGAGAAGTTAGCAAAATAGGCAAATATCATTTGCATCATTAATGAAAACTGCAAAGCAGATAAATAAGAAAAGGAATGATGTTAAATTAAAAGAAAACCTATTAAAATGTCTGTCCCTTATCCTTTTGATGGTTCAGTACACTATTTCAGCCATGCAACATGACCTGAAAAGAAGTGAGAGAAAATGTAAATTGAGAGGATTTTGCAAATTGAAAGAAAACAGGATGAAAAAATAAATTCTAATTAGCCAATGCTTAGAGAAGGGTTAAAAAAAAAAGAAAAGTATTGAGGAAATTAAAAAGGTCACTGAGGTAAGACTTTCTTATCACAAAGAGGTAATAAGGTAATTAAAATGGGTCAAGACAGGGGTTAAAAGTGTAACAGATACTGAGGTACAATTAGGGTTGATGAATACAGGAAAGGCAGGACAAGGAAAGTGTGTACACAGCACACAAACTGTACATCCAGCAAAACCAGAGTGGCTGAAAGAGCAGCTAGTAGAAAATCAGTCTGTCATTTAAACCTGGGGGCAGATGTGAACCCAAGCGGATTATATGCTTGGCTTCCTGGGGTGGATTTGCTTTTTTCCCTGCAATGTGTGTGCCTTCCCCTTCCCCCCAGCCCTGCTAGCTGGCATCTTGGAAATTCGGCTGAAGGACACTAGAGATCAGAGAAACCATGGTGGTTGGCAGTAAAATAGGACATGCTTGGTTTTCTGAGCTCTGTGTATCAAATAGCTCTGTGATGGTCTCCAAGGCAGTCAGATATCCATATTTTAGACAAAAGCAGAATTGACCTGAACACAGCCAAAAGGTTGCTCAGGTTAGGGACAATTAAGAAGGGGCAGATGAATGGTGACTCCAGTTATTCACACAAACTCTCATGGAATTCCTGAAAATGCCAGAAAAAATAGGTGGATTTCACTCAAGACAAGGGAAAATGTGTCAGAAAGTGAATGCTAAAGCAGATCTTGAAGTCCACAGTTAGAGCAAACTTAATTGATGTGGGAGTGCAGACAGGTCCAGATGGCTTAGGCTGTAACCAAAGCACTGAATCTCAAACATGGCTATCCAAGTCTCCTTTTACATTTAATTTTTCATATTTTGCTGTTAATTTTCAAAAAGAATGTTAATTTTATCCCTATACTACAACAAGGAGCCTAAAGTAATGAATTCGGGTTTTCAAAATTCCTGTAAAATATACATACCTTTAAAATTATATGCCTAACACCCTGATGCAAACCTTAAAGCACCCTCTATAGTCTATTCTGCATTAAATTGATAAAGCACCTCATACAAAAACTGTGCCTGACTCTATTTCCACTAAGTCATTCAATTTAGGTGGGATTTCACTTATTTCAGTGAACTCTCATTCACATCCCTGTATGTGACAAGAGACTCACATCCACTGTACCTTCCATTAAGAATCTTCAATTTCCTGAACAAACTCTACGGATGTGCAATTCTTGATACATTTAATAAAATGGTTAACTGAAATCATATTTTAATGAAAAAATATTTTGCCTCAATTAAAACAAGATTGTGAATTCTGATGAATGAGGGAATCTGTGACAGCCCCTTACCCACAGCCTATCTCTTCCTCCTGTGTATTATATACACTAAGAAAACATTTGAAAGATTATACCTCTATCTCAGAATCTTACAAATGTGATGGTATTCACATGATTTACTCCAATTTTATATCAGATTGCTATCAGAAGCAGGAATTTACTGCTTCAGCACACGAAACTTGTTTTGGTAATTTTCTTGGTTTAACATAATCACTACCAAGAAGCAAAAGCTCTCGTAACACTACTCAGTTCCTCTTTTGCATGTCTCTAGGGACTAGCAGGAAGGAAGAAAAATGTTTATTTTTTCCCTTTGAAAACTAGATCTCCTTTTGATTTTAGCCCCTTAGGGATCCATTCCACATTTTTGATGTGTGACAGCGTTTTGCAGCACGGTCACCCACAGTAACACAGAAACACCTGACTATAGAACTGGGTCACCTTTGGGGTTAAACTGAAAAATGAAACCAACAAAACTGCCAAATTCCCCAAGTCCAGCAAGAACTTCTTGGCAGCTCTTACCCAGAAGTATCTATTAGTAACAGTTACTCCTTGCCAGCAGCCAGACTTTTTAATCTCATTGACTAGATCAGATTTCAAGGCTATTCAATTCTGTTTCAGAGTCAAATGACATTCTGTCATAACTGTTCCTATGTTAGACCCTTTGCATACTGTCCCAATCTCTTCAGCAGCATATCTTTTGAAGCCATCACATCTTGGTCTACCCATTGCCACATGGACTTGCCTCACTTCTCAGTTGCTAGAGTAGTAAGAATGATTAACAATAAGCCACTGAATGCAGCTTTCAGTCATTTCTCAGCAAACCCAACCTATTTTAGAAATAGTTTGGGTTTGATATTATCTCCAGAGACATTTATTTAACAGCAGGATCAGCTTCAGGGTCTCAGCTGGCACCTTCATGCCCAGCAGAAGGGGATATTACTGCATCACAGCAGGTGCAGGCTGTAAGCTTAAAAATATCTTATCTGGTGGCCTTTAAAATTTTGTTTGTTTCAGAGTTTTGACATTCACTTATTATTTATTGCCCAACTATGATATTTCTACAACACATTTGGCTTCCTAACGTGATCTCTCTCAAATACTGCGTGTGGCATATGGAATGTGGCTTCCAAAAGGGCATCCCTGGGCCTGCTGACAGTCAGGAAGGTGACAACAAATGAAAATAATTCTGTTGGGGAGGGAAGAGGACTTCAGAAGAGAGATTTGGTCCCTGTTCATCTCACTGACAGGCATCTCAGAAATCATTTAGAGTGGACAGAAGGATATCATGGAAAGAGCTGGAAGTGAAATGAGGCTGAATTGATTGTTTCATACCTCAAATGTCCTGTAAACTTTCCCTGAAGACCAGGAGGTATTTTACCCAACCTTGTGATGACAGCTGCAAAATCAACCAAGCTGCAATTACACTAGCTCCTTTTAACTTCCTGCTCTTCGGTCCTGTCCAAGTTCAACCATCTTAATAAGCTTTACTTTTTAAGCTTGAATTTATTTCAAATTCAAGCACCTTTCTGTCCTCAACTTCCATCCTTAATCTTCTTGCAACGTACAAACTTACCCCAGAAATTTCTGTAAGGTAAAACAGGGCCAATACACGTGGGTGGAGAATTTGGTCTAGTACCATATTGTACAGTACTATATTCCAGTTTTTATTTCATGTGGGCCTTCAGAAAGTGGTTTGGGTGTTTTTGTCAGACCGAGCAAGCCCCCCCTCCCGTGTCTGCTTACCAATGAGCCCCGAGTAAGCGAGCAGGCAGTCAGCATAGTTCTCCTTCAGACAGCTGCTAACAGAGCGTGACTCAGGCTGGCAGTTTGTGAAGAAATCTGCAAGGCGAGATCTGCAACATGAAGAAAAATGTGGATCTTTAAAAATCGAGCCTGCAGGCAATTCTTACCTTTTACACTCTCTTTATTTTTGGACAAGGCTTAATATTCTTTAACTCGAATGCGTACTGGGCACATTTCAGCCGATGAGAGTCTCTTTTGAAAATGCATCTCTTTCCAGAGTCTATTTCTGAAGTAAGAACAAAAAAGTGCAAGAAAACAGTGAAAAGGGACAGAACAACAGGGCAACGCCTGCCCTTTACTAAAAGAAATGTTCTACATTTTCATGCCAAGAACAAAAACACAAAGAGTGATTATCATCATTTGCCTGGATTTGAACTCTAACTGGAGTCAGAACACAGTTTCTCCTGTCTTACTGATTGCACAAAACTGTATGTTTGTACTCTGTGACTGCCCTGAGTTTCCAGGGAATGAGCTTTCCCCCTGCTCAGGACTGGCTGCAGGACCAGCTGGCTGCACTGGGCTAGCAGCACAACCAGCTGGCACCATCTCCACAGCCCTCCAGGGCCATGGTACTGAGAATCTGTTTTTTCTTGTAAAACATGCTTTTATCCAAAGTCCAGAGTGCTGGGTCCAGGGCTGAGAAGAAGGGAATGGGTGAGAAAAGGAGAGCACTACTTACGTACAGGAGGTGCTTTAAGACTAGGAGTGAAGCAGTGCTGTGATTAACTGATTACTACTACGTTGCAAAACAAAATAAAAGGACCAAGGCCAGGATTTCTTTCTGGTTATTTGTGCTTAAAGGCTGCATACTGGGCCCATTCAGGTCTGTGAAATTTTTGAGGCATTGAGATGAGGTGGGTCAAGGTCCCATATCCTACAGTTGCTCTCCTGTCCATCTTAGGCTTAAACTTGCAGCAGTGACTTTTGATTATTTATAGAGTGTCATTTAGACCTTTATCTCCATGAAAAAAAAAATTTATCCTCCCTGCTTCGATCTTCTTTGAAATAGGTATACAAATGTTCTTTTGCATATAACAACCCACAGTAATATCTCAGGATCAGGTGCTTGATCTTTGCAAAGCCCTCTCAAAATCAAATAATATAATCTGAATTTTCATGACTGCTCTAGCACTATGCAGATTTGCAATGTAAATGCTCTTTTTGAGTTTTGCAACAAAACCACAAAAGTTAGCAGAAACAAGTGATTTGCAAGTGATTTACTTTATTTGTTTACATGCTCCAGAGACTAATTATCTTTGTTTGCTTTATTGTTTTACCTACCCCAGAATGGGATTGGATACACATCATTAACTGGCCTGAAAGTAATCATGAGCAAACTTCAAAAGGTTCAGAGGCTTAGTCTGAGAAAGCATCCTATAAATAAACTCTATGCAGCCTATACCTGAATTTATCTGAGCTGTTGCCTTGGCCTGTTTTTATTTCCATCTCTCTCTAGCTGTACTGACACCAGCAAATCCATGGTTGCCTTCAAGCCACAAGTCAACTCTAAGCTTTTCATTCCCTCTCTTCCCTTATTTAACCACTTAACCTTGAGAGGGAAATTTGCACCCAGTTGCCTTTCATAGCTTTAAAAAGTCAAGCTCTCTACCAATCCTTCAAGACGCCCTATATGTATACATGAAATTCTAAATTCACAGAAAATCTCTGCTTTGCTGTTTAACATACACTGCACCCATCAGGAGACAGGCTGAGAAGAAATGGGTCCCACAGTATGGGAAGGGGTAAAGAGCAGCACCGCGAAGAAAATCCAGGCAAGAAAACCCTGTGTCACTGCAGTGAGTCCTCTCTCAGTCAATAGTTAAGATAGTGGCTCGAATCCAGCCTTTGGATCAATTGAGAACAAAGACAGCTGACAGTTTCCAAGGATTTTTATACTTCTGCTAATACCTGGATGAAGTCAGGTTTAGGACAGAATAGAGCCCATTACATCTCTCTAGCATTAAAAACCTCTGCCACGGTAGAAAGAGCAAGCCTGCTGTATGGGCAACATTTCTGCATTTCTAAACAAAGTAGCTCCTCAGACTGAAGTTCCATTATTTATTTGACTCCAAATAAATCTTTCTGGAGATGCAAGTATACAATCACCATCTTGATAATCCTGAGAACACTTATTGCAATCATTTCATCGTTCTTAAATGTCCAGCTCTCCCTTAGGTTATTACGTGCATTGGTCCAGAGATCATTTAATACATTCCTCTTCTCTAAATGTTTTTAAGGACTGGTAACTATGGAATAACACCAGCCATTTACTGCCCAGTCTGCTTAAAGAACTTCTTTGTTGTAAGCCCTAAAGGAGGCTAGAAATTGCTCTCCTGATCTCCTTTGCATAGAGCTTGATTTCTATGTGAATTTCTGAAGAATTTTTGTGGTCATAAAAGGTAATGATCTGACAATGTTGCACATTTAAGTTTTCCTAAGTCAAATATAGTTCAGACAGCTCTGGTCCAAGCACTCCTGGACATTATCATGCACCTCTTCCCTAGTGACTCATCCAAACTTCATAGGATCAAAGCTCTCGCTCTCTCCTGAGCTGTTAACTACAGCTGATATTTATGTGGATTCATTTCCACCGGACATAAACCTAAGGCGAGGAAATAAAAAAAGAGACAAACCTACACCTGCTATAAAATAACTCCAGTACTGTCACAAAATCCTCACTGTGCACAGCAGCATTAATGATTTTCTTTCCTTTCCTTTCCATTAAAAAAGGCAACTGAAGGGAACTACTCAGAAGTCATCTAACTGGGAGGATGAAAAAATAAAAAATAAACTTTCTTTCCTTTGCAGAAATCGCACAAATTAAATTAGTCCTATCTTAGACCTGGAAAATCTCACCAAAGTAAACCACAGATCTTCTGGAGGCTTACTTTAAATATTTTGTATACAACCAGTCGAAAAAGTAAGAATAATCCTATTGGCAAATTCAAAGAAAATCTGCTCAAACAACAAACAGTCTTTCTGAAAGAAGAGGAAAAAAATCCCAAACCTGCTATTCTCTAATGCTTTGTATTAGCACCAGTAAAATAATTTGTAACAGTTAAAAACACAATGGAAACAAAGTTAATTTGCTCTCCTTATGATAGTGGTTCTTCGAATACTCAGCAGGATAAATCAAAACTTTCAAATTTTGCTTACAAATAAGCTTTGTTAATAGCAGTATTGTGTTTAATCTGCATATAATTTTTTAGGCAATTTAATTTCATATTAGCACAGCTTGTTGCATAGACAATATTGATTAGGCTTTTACTATTTTTTGTTCTCAAGGTTTTGTAAAAGCTCTTTGATATCCTGAAGTTATCCTTGATATTTATCAGTTCTGCCTCTTTAAAGATTTTCAACTCAGCTTTAGTATTGGTGCAATATATAAAAGTATGATATAAAATTATGAAGTTGCAGGAAATTTTTTAAATCAAATTTTTAGTTTGGATCTGGTGTAAATCATGGCCTATCAGAAAGGAACTCCATGAAACAGAGTCCTTGTCAACAAGTACCTGTATTGTAGATCTTGATTTCTCTTACTTTACTTATTCTCTCTGACTGAATTATTGGTACACAAGCCTGCAAAGAGAGGAATCTTCTTTCTCAGCCTCACCTTTGCATTGGTGATCCTCAGACCAAGACAGACACTGAGTCCAGGCCTCCTGCTGACTGCACACACATGCAGGTGATGCTCAACTGAGTGGTTACAGCTCCTTGCTCTGTTAGGAATGCAGGGAGCGACCCTGCTGTCCCCTGTGCACACCCCAGGCATGTTAGGTGAAGGCTGGACATGCTCACTGCTGCCTCTCTTTACATTGCTGCTTGAGTTTAGGTACCTATTTATAGCAGGAACATAAAGAGTAGGTAAATGTCAAAGCTGAGAGATTGGGGTGACTACACTAATTAGTCAAAGCTGCTCTGGCGTCTAGACACCATTTGGCAGTGTAGTCACGTAAGGGAAGCGCTGCATCAATATTCAAAACAGAAAAGAAGTATAAATCTGACACTGAAAAAACCCAGACTAAGTCAATGAATGTGTGTCATAGTGATAAATGGCACCATTATAGAAAAAACAACAAGTCCCAGTGCTTGTTCTTCTTTTGTGGGGGTCAACTGCTACTCCGTAGTTACAAACAGCTCCTGTACAGCTGGGGTGGTGCTGCTTCTCCTGGGATGCACTAGAGGGAAGAGGGCTTGGTATGTGGCCAAACTAAGGGCTTCATTGTTGGAGGAGCACTTCATTTGCTCTTGCTTTCATACACAGGGCAGTGAGAAAATAAGGCAAAGGCTACATAAGCAGCTCTATCAACCAGTGAGACCAAAAAAAGTCACAGAGCAGCTCCATAACAAGAGATGATCCTCCTTGCACTCAGTAATGTAGCCTTGATCCATCTTCTATTCATTAAAAGACACTAGGGCAGTGTAGCATTAATACACCTCACTGTGGAACACCTGTGAGCAAGTAGAAATGTTGACATTTTTCTTTAGGAGGTCACTTTTACATGTATTTACTAAACAGCAACTTCACTAAATTTTTTCAACAAAAGGTTAGTTTCTCTTTGGTTGCTACTCTCCTTCTCAAAAATGAGTGTCCAGGCCCTGAGGGCACTGATGTTCCTCCCCACCCCTGGGGCATCCCCCACCCAGTCTGGGGCCCAGAACCCCACTCAGCCCCATAAAGCATCAGCTGCTGCCCCAGCAGTGCTGTAGGACCTTGGTCTCCAGTCCCGCAGCCCGGCCCTACCCAGCCAGGTCTGCCCATGGGCTGATGTCCCTGCCTGTCCCCAGGGACGTACTCAGGACTACCTTGCTCCCTAGTTGGGGTGGTGAGATGAGCCCAGCCTGTCCCTGGGAGTCCCCAGTCCATGATGCACCCTGACATCCAGCTCAGCATTTGTACCTTTTGGCAAGGGGGAAGGGTGAAAAAGTAAAAATCTGATGGCAGACCGTTTGCTGAATATTGAAGGCAGTTTCTCTCATGAGCTGATCAAAATCTTTTGCAAAATTGGCAGAAACCATTACAGAATTTTGGACCTCAAATACCAGCTACTAACTGAAACAAGCTAGTTTTTTAATCTGGTTCTGCTTCTGTTTTGTTATTTTAAAAGACTGGCAGCCTAAACCCAAGCAAATATTTGATTCTGGATTCAATTTATCTTTAAAAACTGTGTTATTCATCTGGAAGCAAAACATGGTCAATCCCCAATTATACAGAGGCAGCCTATTTGGATTGTGGAATAACTAGATACAGAAGCAAACACCAGAGACCACAGAAGATTCATTCAGATGCCTTGTAGCATCAGGAATGCTTGCTCAGAGCATCAGGCACAAACACAATAGCCCAACAAAGCTGGTTCCTCCAGATGAGCACCCACACTCAACCCAAACTGCCCAGCTGACTCTGCACCATGTTCCCCACCATGTTTGCCAACTCATATGCTGCTCATGCTTTTTGTTTACCAGGGACCTTCTGGACCTCCACAGTACCCCAGAAAATGGAGAGCTACCTCTTAAAAATTGAGTCATGCAAAAGGAAAAACATTTCCACCTATGCATATCTATATACTAAAAACTACCAGTAAGAAGATTGTATTCTATTCTTCTATCAACAAACTCATTTTTCAGAGTAACAAGCGCTCTACAATAAACATAAACCACACCCATATTTCTTTACTGTATTCTGTGCAAGCAAAATAAGTTCTATACCATTTTCTGTTAGTCTTTTCCTTTCCCCTTGTTCATGTCATCTGCTGGAGACCACTGAGGTCTTTTTACACAGTATCTGCTACAGAAGATCAAAAAGAACTTAACAAAACACTAATGTCATAGTTTATCAATGTTAATTAAATCCTCTAAGTGACTCAAGATCATGTATGAGAGTAATTTTAATTTAATATATTAAGTCTCCTTTGGGGTTAAGGGAAACTACTAAGCTCAAATGTGATTCCAAACAAGTATGATTTATTTGAAATAGGGTTATATAAACATTTTTATACTACTGACCTTTTGTGTAATAAAACCAATTTCAAAAAATACGGTGAAAGGATTGAGTGTAAGGTAATGCAATAGAGAATTAGAACAGTGATTCTCAGATGCTGTGACACAAAACAGAATTTTATCTTTCTGTTTGCAAGAAAAACTAGCTCACATCATTTTTTAGAGGCCTGTTTGAGAGAACATCTGGAAAACATTCCACAGGAAATCAAACCTATATTAAATATGTTTTGCTGTGCTCTGTTTCCTTGTATCGACCTTAAGCATTCATAATGTGTTTCTGTCTTCTCAGCTGCAAAGAAAACACTTCTCTCAGAGTCTCCTACAGAATGACAGGCTGAACTGTCACTCTGTGATTTTATCGGGGAATGCTGGTAAGATTTCTATTTAGTCTACCTGTCTCTGCACCAAAGCTCTTCAATAACATGAACAAATCCACTGGCTGCTTTCCAAATACCATGAATTTGTATACTTTCATTTCATTGCATTTCCTTTATGCTTTTTAATTCGAAGCTTCTAAATCTAAATGTCTGTCATATTTAAAGCCTCAGTGTCTCTTGGTAGTGTGTTACTCAGCAAAGAACTAGTGCATTACAGGTAGAGTTGTTCTCACTTCATTAGCTGGGCTAACAGAAGAGTCTTTGAATTACAGGGTGGTAACCTAAGAAAATCACTGTCACTCTTGAAAAGTAAACCAAGGAAAATTAGTGCCACTGCAAGTCCTTGAGCATGCCACGGGACACTTCAGTGTTTAATAACAACTACATTGTGAGTGCAGACTGAAAGGATGTGCTTCCAAGTACCTGAGGAAGACATCCATGACAATAATATTCTCTGTAACCACTTAAATAAACTATAATACACTATTGTTGGCTCAAGCGTGAAACTGTTGGGAATTTGGAGACAGAAAATAATCTTAAAAGTACAGTACAAGTTGTCTCTTTACCAGAAATGTTCCTGTTGGTAGATGTACTGGAACATCAGGTTTCCTAAGGTTATGTAGGGATGCTCTTTGCATAAGGAAAATAACTCAGTGGTATGTGTGGTGGCTTTACTGAAGGAAACAACTCCGTGACCCCTTGTCAGAGAGGTGGTTAAAGGAAAGAAAGAGTGTCCAGTGTAGCCCTGCACTCAATCATTCAGGGTCTGTAGGCAGCCAGCATGGTTGAAACCCACCCTGGAGCTACTCTAAATGCTGTTCTGGCTTCAGGAGTAAGAAAACAAATATAAAATCAGAACTATAGCAGATAAAAGCAGATTAGAATCACTTTTATATGAACCCATTTTTTTTTCACCCACAAACCAACCCCATAAAACAGCAAGTCGAAAAATTCTGGCAGTAGCAAACCAAGAGAGCATTGATTTTATTCAGCATGTTTTACTTGCTTTTAGAAGTAATATGGATATATAATAATAGTACAAAAAAAGCATGATTTGTAGTGCAAGATGGGAAAATAAACCCTTTTTACCAGTTAAGGATGATGTGCTGTCTTAAGAGCTTTTTTTTTTACTTCACTGCCTAAAAAACATGAACACATGAGGCAGAGGAAAAACGTGAGGCCACGAGCTGAGGGAACTGTGATATACCCAGGGGTGTACAGAGGTGGCTCTGAAATGCACTGTCCATTCTGAAGAGTATTTTGCAATGCTGCACAATGGCCAGTTACTTACATGTATCTCCAGCATTTCATAACCCGAAAAAGGAGCATCGGAACTGAGAGGACAAGCCCTGTGGTTTATGCTTGAATTGGAACAAAAGAAAATGAACTGAATATTCAAATTATATGGTTTGAACTGAACACAGGTCTTCGTGATACGTGCTTTAAAACAGAAAAACTTGCTTGAATTGTTTATAGAATGTGCTTGAACAAATATAATGTAAGCACGAACATGAATGTAAGGTCTTCTATTAATAATCACAGAGAAGGGTCACAGTCAGCTCACACAGAAAATCTATATTCAACAGCAAACACACACCAGAAAACTTCTTCTGTGTCACTTGTTTTAAAGCCAGCAGATTATGAAAGCAGAGGAAACAACCACCACCTCTGCTGAGAAGTCTTTGCAGATACATTTACATCTGGCTTCCACTTAACAGCAGTTACTCCAGAAACATGGCAGCGCTTATACCATAACGGGAGCAACACAACTTCTCTTCAGTAAACATAAAAATGCTAAAATCTGAAAATATGCATGTGGCTGTCACTCGTTCTGTTCAGAAACAAAGTTTTATTTTTAGCTCCAGTGCTTACATTTTCTCCCAGCTATTTTAATAGATGAACTGCCACCAGAAATATTCTCTCGCTGGGCTCTGATGTAGAATGATATAAATAACCTTTACAAAGTCCAGCATAACGGAATGGTAAAATCAGTTGACATTCTCTTAATTAGCACTGCCTGAAGATTTACCTACAAAGAACAGGAATAGCCAAATCCATCCCTGGAATAAATCCACTGAAGTCATTGATGTCAGAGGAAGTACACTGGGAATGGACTTGATAGAATAGCTCTGTTATTCACATTAAACACAGAGCAGCTTCTTGCCTGTAGCATACACATGGCTTGAGGTAAATGAAAAAAACATTTTGATTTATTAAAGAAAATGCTTCTGCATGATATTTACACACTTTCTTTGCCCCAGAAAGAGCAAGTTAGCCAAATGTGACCGAGTGTACATAGCAAGGGAACACAAATCTTCTCTTCACCAGTTCTAACAGATTGGTGGGTGAAAACTACTCAGGCATACCAGGGGATGCTAAACTCCTCTCTATAGAAATCTCTCAACTAATAATTCAACAAATTAGCAGTAGAAGTACTCTTAGTGGAACACCATCCAGCAAAGCAATTAAGTGCTTGCTTAACTGTAAGAACATGAGTAGCTCCAAATTTAGATCTCCATTAAAGTTTAATGCCAAATTTAACTGTCCTGGATTTCAGTATTTTTGACTAAACATGTGTGAAACTGCTTAATTAACATATGTAGTTTAATCTCTCCCCCCTGAAAAATCAACAAAACAAAATGGGCGACATTTTCCCTGCTGTAATCCCTTTCCTGGCTCATGTTCCTAATCTGCACTATTCTCAATTCTTAAATTGTACAGGCAGATTTTCCTTCTCACTAAGAATAACAAAATAATGCTTTTCAGACAAAATGATACACACAGAGACCTTGACACTCAGGGAAAACCTTATCCCTCTACAACTGCTTGAAAGGAGGTTGTAGCAAGGTCGGGGTCAGTCTCTTCTCCCAAGCAACAAGTGATGGGATGAGAGGAAATGGCCTCAATTTATGCCAGGGGAGTTCAGATTGGATCCTAGGAAAATTTCTTCATGGAAAGGGTTGCCAAGCATTGGACCAGGCTGCTCAGGGAATCAGAGTCACCAGTCCTGGAGGTATTTAACAGACCTGTAGATGTGGCTCTTGGGGACACGGTTTGGTGGTGGGCTTGGCAGTGTTAATGGCTGGACTTGATGATGCTCAAGTTTTTTTTCCAACCTAAATGGCTCTGTGATTCTATGAAGGACCACACGTGGACAACAAAAATGTCCCCAGGTTCTCGGAGCAAAAGTTTAGGGGTGACAAACACTTCAGTCCACTGAAACATTCTGACTAAAAAGAGACTGGATATCTAAATATGGCCTATGAAACCTGAATCACTGGTATCCACGTTTATTTTATGATTGCTCTATGTTTATGCATTCATACGTTTTTCCCACTTTCACTTTTTCAACCCTGTAGACAGGCAATAATGAACATTCAGTGCTTATTTTTAACCTTAAAGGTAACCAGAAAGGACCCAGCCTGATCAGGGATACTGCCAAAGCCACACCATTCAGACAGAAGTTGTCTGAATCAAAGAGCAATGACAATGTTGAGGCATAACTTGTGTTTCACAGATAATGAGCACAAGAGAACTGCACTCCCTTTTGTGGAGACCAGCCTTCAGGAATCAGCAGAGGTTCTGGCTGGCTGAAGGGATGCTGCCTGGAGAGTTTCCAGCTTGCCTGCCAAGGGACCCCAGCGTGAAGATACTGTCTAGTTACTGCTTCTTGGAGCGTAAACCCCCTGTGAGGGAGGCTCTCTCTTCATTGTTGGAGCACAAAGTGAAGAGGAAATTGGGTGCAGGAATAAGGCTGAGCTATTTTTCTAATTACTATATCCTTGCGTCTTTCCTTCTTTTCGGAGAAGTGCCAATCACCCAGCAAGCTTTTAATCTTCAAGACCCTCTTAAGCAGAACAGAGAGAGTATAAATGAGGGCCAGCCAAGCAGATCTTGGCACTGCAGAATAAGATCCATCTACACTTCAACAGGGACAAAGCAGTCTTGTTTTGCTGGATGTTTGGATTTTTTGATTCCAAAGGGATTTACGGATATATTATAAGGAAGGACTGTTTGATTAATTTTGTGTTTTATTCAGATGGAAGAAATTTAAAATTATCTTTGTTTACGAGAGGGAAGGGAGAGCAATATTCTGTCTATTTACTCTGCTAACAGATCAATGTAATGAATCATGTAAAGGACTAAAAGGGAAAGAAATAATATGATATTACAGCATTTTCTATCTTCGCTTTGCCTTTCTTGAAAGGTTTTTGCTTATTTTGCAGAGACTGCATTAATATTTTTTCCAGGCAGCAATTCCCCACACACATGCTCCACTACACCATCATGTTTCCTCTGCAGAGCACACCAGCTTCTTTTCCACCTCCCCTCATATTGCATTTTTTGAATTTTCTGAACTGTCATCATTTCTCACTATCAGTTCATTAAAATTAATGAATACCTGGGTTTTTTCACTTAAATAAATATGATACCTCTAGCAATATATGCATACATGCATATATTTACATGCTTGTATATACATATATAGGTATAAAAACCATTCTTCAAATTCAGACTTTGTTATAAATGTGAAGTGAGCTTCTGGGCATGGGCCAAACAGTAGTTTTAAATTTTTTTCTGTCCCACTTGGTATTCTACAGACACAGGAGCTGGAGCTCCCCTAAGTCCAGAGAGCAGAAGGATCTGCAGGTAGCCCCAGCTCAGGCTAACCCTGCTGCACCATGAGCATCCTACATGTACTGCAGGGTGAGTCAGGCAGCACATGAGGCTGCTCACCCACTCCCTGACTCAGTCTCCAAACACACAATGTAGGCATAGCCTGCACATCCCTAGAAATCAAGAGTGTCCTTTTTTTTTAAATGTGCTTTACCACATAAGAAAAACTATGTTGTCCTGGTTTTGCATAACCACAGCAAACCAATCATTCCAAGGAGCTGCCAAGAGTGCTTTGAATGCCAAACTGATATAAATATCCTGGAAGGACTCACATCCAGCTCTGTTACACAGAACTGGATAATGCTACTGTGTCCTTCATGAAAATCCACCAAGTGTCCTTTTACCATGCAAAACTAGAGTCAGGCTGAGAGTGAGCAGTCAGCTACTTTAATAGCTGGCCAACCAAACTGCCATCGATACAAGCTCCAAGGCTCAGAAAGGGAGGCAGCACCCATGTTCTCCCTCTCATTGCTGAATTACAGATGACCACTCGACCATGGCAGGGTACTGAGGGAGGAAAAGCACATGCACAGATGTGGGTGAGGAGGTACCATAAGTGGCCATGATAGAATTCAAGCATGTCAGAGAAGCAGTGAAAGCCAGGTAATTGCTGGGAGATCTGGAAAGAGGAGATGAAAGGAGACTAAGAGAGGGGAAGAGACAGAAAAAGAGCGTAATTCTTCATCCCCTCTTCCATCTCCTCCCACACATCCCTCTAGTGCACTCCTCCCTGCTACTTGTTAATGCTGTTAACTGAGGACAGCTCCCTCCTAACACAAGATGCTGGGCTCCCCTGCTCCTACAGAAGGACAAGAAAAGGTTGCCTGCACATTTATAACATCTCATCACAGACTTGTCTATAGTCTTGAACCTCAAAGGTGCAGGTTTGCAGTCAGCAATGGTACTTGTTGCAGGAACAGTCCACAAGTCTTGCAGAGAAGTCACGTTTACAAACAGGTTACAGGTATAAAGGACTTACAGGTTTGCACATTTCTCCTGGAAAAGGAGCATGGATACAGTGACTCCCTTTCCAAAGGTAAATTATCATTTAAAAGTGTTCAACAGAATATCATGAAGGAAAATTATTTTCTTTGCAAGTTTTTTGCCTTTTCAGGAAATGCAGTAAGCAGCTGAGCTTTTGTTCTAACTTTTACATGAACTCTTCTATGCACTGACAACAGTGTTTGCTTATCTTCCCAGTGTTCTGATACCTGTAGAAACAGGAATCTTTCATACAGAGCTGAATGGGTGGTTGCAACAAAATTAAGGCTACATGACCAGAAACTGGTCAAGAGGTAAGAACGCACCAATGAAAGCACATATATAAAGATTTATCTCTCTGTGCACACAGTGCTGAAAATATCTTTCATTGTATTTTCAAGGACATGACCCATCTATTAAAACCTAATAGGGTATTTCACAATTATCCTTCAGACATGCCACGAGAAGTTATTTAAATACATTATACAGCCATTTTATAATTTTTTTCAGAATCAAACAGCTGTAGACAGCAACATGTACTTTTTGAAGAAATAAAGGCAAAACATTGAGAATTGTATTTATATTATAAAGAAAATAACAACAACCACCTCAAAAAATCAGTGCAAACCACTGTCTTCTGAAAGTTTAGAACTTCTTTCTGGCTATTTCAGCGTCAAAAATGAGCCCAAGTGATTTGGCCAGCCATTTTGAATATAACAACTGTAGAGGACAAGAAACATGCTGTTACCAGTTTCTTTACTGCCCTTCTTTTCTGATCTTTACAGCACATGATACTGTTCTTTCAATAAATAATGGGTCTGTATGGTTATCATTCTGGTCAGTGCCTTGTGAACATACCCAGGAAAGAGAGGAGCTATACAAATTCAAAACAAACAAAAAAAAGACCAAACTAATGACTCACAATTTCATTACTCAAGCAGAATAGTTTTTGAAACACTGTCAAATGTGATAGGGGCAAATATGAAGCACCCTGACCTGCATTTAAAACATTTTTAAAACACGCCAATCAACTTTCTAAAGTGTAATTGTTGGCTGAAGTGATCAGATCAAGAGGTTCCTCAGAGGTTTGTGCTATTCCAGGACATTCACTGGAGAAAGTTACTGATGGCATATTGTTTTTCCTTAGAAGACTTGTTTATGTTCATAACAAAAAGGAACTCTAATGGCTTCTTTTTGTTCTTTTTTTTTTTTGCTTTTGCTTTCAGTGAGCATTGCCAGACATGCCTGAGAGACTGATTTGTTTCAAAGATGCATATGGACTGGGATACAAGCAGAGGCAGCAGAAAAATGATAATGAAAGTGAACCCTTCAGTATTCAGATAAAGCTGAAAAATTAGGACTGTTTATGTAAGTCAGAACTTATTTGCATTTCCTGACATTTCTGGTCTGTTTTTCCCTTTATTAAAGGTTTATGTTACATAAAAAATAGATTAATGAATAAAAAATAAGCCAAGCATCCCACCATGTCTACTAGTGGTATCTGCATTTTGGCTGAATTGCCCCTGCTCTTAACTCTGTTTCAAGAACAGATTCAGTGAGATATATATATATACACACACACACATATATGTGTTTACACCAGGATGAAGCTTCTAAAGAGCATTCAATATGGAATGTTGAAATACTTGTTTGCATAGGCCCAGTTGATACAGAGTATGGGCAGATTGAATTCTTGCATTTCTTAGGAGGCAGCATTCATAAACCACTTACAAACACATTTTCAGAAAACCTTTAGAACTTGCACTCCTGGTCTTAACCAGCATTTTGAGAAGGCTTTAAGACACACAATAGGCATAGAAATAATAGTTTCTAAATTACTTGGTTTCACAGTAGGCAGATCGTATTTTCAAATTATTCTGCCATTTAGATACTCTTTCTGATTTCAAAATGAAATATAAGTTACCAGAGTTAGAATTACATACCTACTGACTGCTGCTTTCAATTATTCTAAACATACCTGGAACTACTATGAGGACTGATATTTATCAGTGCCAATACTTTCAATAGCAAAGAGGAGATCATCTCCCATTTTTTCCCTCCCCTGCCTAAGTCCCTGTTTTCCTGCAGGACCAGGGGAACAAATCACACCAATTCCCTTTAAGTGCATAACAAGTCACAGAGACAAAACGTCTTTCAGTGTATTATGGATAGGCTGGAATAGGTCTGGTGCCAATTCCTCCTCGCCATGACAGCAGTGAGGGAAGATATTAAATACAGTAGCAGTTTAGACAGCCCAGGAGGCAGTAACACTGATGTGAGATGGCTCCCAGCAACACATCAAGCTTGTTTTACCTTCACAGGCCCCAAGAGTTGCCCACACTGACTATCCTAGACCCTGTAGGCATTGCCCATCCCTTCCCTTGTACCAGGGCTGCTCCTCACCCTCATAGCCAGGTCTCATTGAGCCTTGCAAGAGCCTAAACTTTTTAATTAAAGCAAAATCCCCAGGAGGAACCTATAAAGAAATCCATTTTCATCTCAGTGCTGGCTGCAACTTCAGGCAGAGATTCTACCAAGCTTTTCTCTGCAACACTGCAATGGAGAAAGCGCACCAGACTCGTTAAATTAAACAAAATGTCATTAAAAACTCAGCTGCTGAGACTACAGTAGATGAAAGCTGACCAAAGAAAAACACAGTCATGAGAGAAGTAATGGCATTAACTTAACAAATTAATTCCTGAATGCTACAACCCAAATTAACAGGGAGAGGAAGTCTCTCTATAAAATCCTCTCTCCAGTTTCACTGGCACTGTAACACACTGGTAGTTTGCAAGAAAACACAATAAAGAGATACTGTAACTCTACTAATTAGCATGGCCTGTATATAGGGAAGGCAATATATATATAAGCAAAAACACTAATGGCACAACATGGAAATGGAAAGTGGATTGTTCTGAGCTACATTATATCCACCTTTCATAAAATGCAACAGCATCAGCTGTGAAGGTGCTGAACGCAAGTCACTGGACTGAAATGAGAACTCTGCTCTCATTGTGGTCAGCAGGAAATTGTCTCCAGATTTTCCCACAACCACCTAGGGCAGGGGCTGCCACATCCCCACCTCCCAACAACATCCAGCATATCAGAAGTGCTGCAGCTAAAAGCTGAAGCGATCTCATAAACAAACTTCAAAGTAAATATTTTACCAGGCATAAGTAAATGCTTATTAAGATTTATATCGTATCTTCAGTGTCCTTGACATTTTACAATAGTGTTTATCTCCTTGTTGGCTAATTCACAGAATTGGATAATCTACAAGAAATTTACACATTACAAATGAGCAGGATTCTTGTGCATGACTTCGTGAATATGACATTAAGCTCAACAACGCTCTAATATAAACATACACAATGCTAAGTAGGACTAAAGCATTCCTAAGGGCAGAGGAGGTCCTGCATGCCACCGAGTAAGCTCTGGGTGATAACCTGCAGGGACTCAGTGAGGGCAAAGGACCTGCTTTGTGCTATGGAGCAGCGCTCTGCACTGCCTCCCCATCCTGAACACACACACCAAAGAGGCTGGGAATTTGGTCAGTGAATCAATGACCCCCACAGCTCCATCAGCCCAGCACCCTTCCCAGGGGAGGGGAGGTAAAACAATTTCAAGGCTCAAACAACTCTATGAGGATACTGAGATTCTGTCCATAAATGTGGGCTGTCTTTATCCCAAAGAAGAAAAAACCCAGAAGTAGTCTATGCATTGTGACCATTTGTGAAATCCAACACGAAACTTGTATTCCCAGTTATTAGTGCTCACATGCACAATGCAAATAAATCCCATTATAAATTCTATTTTTACCTGGTCACTACTGGGACATAAAAATCATTCTGAGACATCATTTCATAGAGACACCTAAGGAAAATATTTCCAACAAAAATCTGTGCAAATTAAACTGGAGGTTTAATGCGAGGGAGTAGCTGTGAATAGTTTTGGAGAAGACACACACAGTAAGCAAATGCAGGCTTTTGTTACTCTGTTAAGGATGTCAGAGGCATTTTCTTTCTTCCCTGACTCATCCTTTTTCTTGGTGGGTATTCTGACCCTTAGTCCTGGCAAATCCATCAGTACCAAAAAGTTCTCTGTGGTACCTCATTAATCACTCCCCTGCCATGTGCTATCTTACCTGCAGATGTAATTCTTCTTGCAGGATTCTTGTAAATTCAGGCAGTTTGGTTTCTCCCTGTCCTCATATGAACACACAGGAACAATAGTCTGCCGCCTCCTCTCTGTACAGGCTACGTCTCGACAGGAGCAGAAGAGCATCCCATAGCTGTGCTTTGGGGGAACTTTGTCAAAAAATAGCCGGAGGGCCTTATGACACTTCCGCTTGTTACAGATTTCATTAGACGTGCTGCTGGTGCAGGGGGTTATGTAAGCAGATCTGAACCTCTTGCAGGTATCATTTAGGTTACAAGCTTTTGCTGCATCCAAGCAATTGTTCCCCTTTGAAAGTACTGGCTCCACTAGAAAAAACAACACAACAGCAGTGAGAAATGCGTCACATTTATATTGTGCTTCGACGTTTGTGGTTATTTCACTGTTAATGAGATCCTGAATGCAAATATTCGTTACATACAAACCCTTCAGTGCCAGACACTGTGACCAGCCCTTATGTTTCTCAGGGTAATGGTTGAACAAGAGCACAGGCATGATTTAGGTCAGAATGTTGGCAAATAAATGGCCACTATTCTGGGCAGGCTGCACTTCATCTTCCTTGTAGCAGACATGCAGGATGAATATTGGGTAAGACTTGGTCTCACTAAAACAGCCATTAAAATCCTTGGTAAATTGGAAGGGATACGTTTGGCTCATCACACAAGAACACAGGGAGAACATGGGCTTCTAACTGAGGTTTTGTAACGCTCTGACATTTTTATATATCCCTTGAACAAATTAAATGATATTCTGTGTCTACCCCGGGTAACCACATTTAAATGTAATCTGTGTACTCTGCAGAATGTAAAAGCCGCATGCCCATTATTACAGTTTTGGGGGTATGAGAACAGCCCACCCAGGCAGCAAAGAAATCAGGGGCAGCCTCACAACTGCAGCCCCACAAGGCCTGCAAGATCCATGCTTAGGTAAAAACACTTATGAGATCTACAGATGCCACCTGAACCCTGGAAAATTTATGAAGTTTACAAGCTTTGAAGAAGCTGACACAGAATGAACAAATGACTGTGAAAGAAAGGTTTTAAAACAAGGAGTATGTCTCTTTCTCACACATACACATGCACACAGTACAAGAAGTTAAGGAAAAATTAAACTCAGATATAAGTTAAGGCTATAATTACACATTTAATTTTGCAATACATTACCCAGATATTATAACCCAATAGATCCTTTGCTTGAAAATGAAGGCAACTGGCATTAGATTGCAAAATTCAATTAAGAATAACCATAATGCTGCTTCAGATATTAGGAATGCCAACACCACAGATCTAAGAAAATACATTAACTTCCCACTGCTACAGAATTTGCAAGCTGAACAAAACACTTTTGCAAGTACCTAAAATCTCTGTAACCTCTTAGGGGAACTGGCCACAGATAAAACATCTAAAATGATTTAAAGCTCTAAGTTCCTCTTAAAGCTTTCCTTCCCTAGATCTTTCACCTTTGCTCAGAAACTTAGTCCAAGGTCCATCTACAGCTCAATGCCACTCATCGCCATTCTACAGCCACTCTGCCTTCCATTTCCAGGTCAGGACATCAATCGTTTCTCTTTGTCCATAGCAGGAAAAGATGATGCAGCTTGGCTGACATGCTGCACTGAGGTTCTGGTTTGTTGGAACAAACTGTGCCCAAGACAGGCCTTGGCTGCTCACACACCCTTCACATTATACAAATGTATTACCTGCTACTGCCCTATGCATCTTACCTACCCAAAAATAACAAAGCATAAGTAGCAGTACATTTGTGTTTCACTCCAGCAATGTGCTCTATCTGTGTTCAGTGGGTTTGTACATTTTACCTTTGTACATTTAACATTCACACTCCAAGTCCTTCCCAATCTCAGCGGCTTGCACAATGCACTGCAACTTTTTGCTTCTTATGTTCATAAATAACAGAATTAGACATGCAACATTTGACTATAAATTAACAGAGACAAGCATTTTTTATAATAGCAGCCTACAACACTTTAAGCAACACCAGATGCAAAAGAGATACCCAAAATACAATCCTCTCATAAAATTGTAACATTTTTATATAAAACATTGTACTACATTAGCATAAAACTATAATCTTAACTATGAACTTCCAAAGTTTTTTTAATAGAGTATATAGAATTATATGTTTAGTACAAATATAATTAGTGTGTAATCTGCAGGGTATATAATTAGACAATATATGAATAGTACATGCTAATTACTATGTGATTGCAGAGTAATTACATGGTTATTTGTGCCTGGGAGTCAACTGCAGAATTCCCCTCTTTAAAACAAAATTCTGTGGAAGAGCTCCGAATGGGGTGTTGGAATATGAACAGACATCAGCTGACTGTATTGATATGTGCTGCTACAGAATGAAAAAGCACCCTGAGTATGAGCACCTCAAAAATGAAAAGGGACAGGTTAATCAATCTTTTTTAAAAGGCAGAACATAAGCCAAATCACTGACAGGGCAAACAGCAGTCAAAGTTATCTTGGATGAAAGTTGAATTAGGTGCAAAGTGTTCAAAAAACATAGTTATGCATATTCATATCTGTCATCCAGTTTGTATCTGTCCAAGACTCTCAGTCCTCTACATATCAACTATGAATACAGACCAGGGTTTGGTGGGTTTTCTTGGGGGGTGGGGTGGGGTGGGGTTGGCTTTTAAACTGGCCCTGGCTGTAACATGCCATTTGCCTTTTCTCTTTTATACATATGTCACTGGCTATTGTTTCTGGCATATCTGTCATCACATTTTACAAATTATTTTTACCTTTTAAAGCTAAGACTAACATACAACGCATAAGAGAGATGCATCAACAGGATTTAAATTAAACCAGACTGTCTAAACCAACTCTTCTGATTGATATCAACTTCTCTTAAGCTTTTAAGTCATGTTTTAAAGCAAAATTGACAATCTAGAACACACTTTATTTTCATTGCAAAAATGCAACATAACTCTTCCTAAGTCCTGTGGTAACTACAAATAGTTAATACTAGGAGTGTTTCTGAGGATTACTTATGAAGCAGTAATATATAAGGTCAAAATTTCATAAAGCTTCTGTTCTGCAAAGCTTTAATTATTAAGACAGGCAGGATTTTGGCTCTTACCAGGTACTGACTGCCTTAAAAGCAAATGGATCTAATCCAGAGCTACTTTTCCTGCCAGAATCCTCTGGGAAAGGTTTGTGTTCAGAGATCCTTTTTCAATTCCCCCCTCTCTTGGGGCACCTGGATATGGATTGAGGGCAGTCAGGGCAGCAGCCTGGGAAAAGTAACAATTTCTTCCCACCACCATTTCCCAACCCAGAGCTCCCTCCCTCCCAAGTCTGCTTTGCCTAGGCCAGTTCTGCAAATCTCTGCCAAACCATGCTGCTCTCCACTCCCTCCAAATCACTGCAGACTCCAAGGGAACTTCCCTCCAGCCGGTGGCAAGTGATGCCTCCTGGCTGTGTGCACGGCACTGGTTCCCATCTGCAGCATGGGGCCCAGGAGAGCTGATGTGGCACCCCACGGATGCTGCCTCCCAGCAGCTGTGAGCTGTGGGTGCTGCCTTGATGGGGTGAAGCCACCCTCCTACTAGGCACTTGCACAACTCTGGGGCAGCAATCGCTGGCTTACTGATACTTATTTCTACATTCAGCAGCAGCTCAGAGCCCTTTTGCTGCTCTTAGAACACAGTGGCAAGGTGACAGGTTCTACTGATGAAAAAGCAGTCCTTGTCTTACAGCACTTCAGTGTTGTTACCGCCTGAATCCCCCCATCCTGGGCCCACGTGTCCACAGCCGCAACAGTCCTGGAGTCCATCTCCCATAGAAGCACAGAACAAAGCCAGCCAAATGCTCCAGTCTTTTATCCAGAGGTGTTTCTAAAGTTTTAATAGGGCTTCCTCTGCCCTGTTTGATCTTCCTTATGCTTCACCCTCTTTCACAGTCTCTTCACCTTAAATCTTTCATCTTCTTTGCATCTCCATTTCTATTTCATTTCTCCACCTACTGTGCCTTTGGCAGTCTCCTCAGCTCCTGTTAACCCACCCCATGGTGCACAAGAATGGATTCTCCATGGATATTGGGAGCTTCTCCTTTGTGCTCAAAGTAAATAGAAGGAGCACAAGGACTATTAGTTGTCCTATAAGATTCCTATTAAACAGCAAAATGAACACTTAAGTTTTCAATTTTCTTACAGCACATTAAAAGCAATTTACTGAGGTTGTCATTAAAATTACCATTACTATTTGCAAGTAATTAGTATTAGTAGGTTTTCTAGTAGATTTAGTGAAGGGAATGCTGTAAAGAGAGCGATAAATGTTAATGTGATGGAAGGCAAAATTACAAAGTGATAGAGGTGACCACATGGGTACAAGCCTCCTCCAACACAGGTGCAGAATACAGCCTACAGGAACCAAAAACTGACCAGAATTAAGAGAAGAGCCATGATCCCACTTTAACAAAAGTGCTGCTGTGGGGTTCACCAAAGTACTTCTGCTTTGTAAGAAGAGCAGATTGAAAAATAAGGAAAGCATAACAAATATCGTCATCTGCATTTTAATGGATTAAAATAAATTATCATCTTCCTGAACAAATTATTTCTAATCCCAAGTGGCAGAGACAAAACGAGTCATCCCTGAAAAACCCTGAGATTGATACACAGTGTTATTCTGAAGTTCTACTTGTCCTCTGCTTAGTATTTAGACACCAGCAGGCCTGGTTCAAACATTTTGCATAATGTTAATAAACAGATGCCTTAATTTCTAAATGAAAGCTAATACATTATCAGCTGTAAGCAGGGCTTTCAGGATACTACCAAATACAACAAGATGCATGTTGGAATTACAGACGATGGCAGCAGGTGACAAGGATGAGACTGACTCCTGTGTGCCTGTGAAAGGTACAACCAAGGCTACAGCAACAAACAGACCTAAACAAAACAAACTGCCTCCACTAAGACCTATGGTTCCTGAGATCAAAGCTGGAACCTTTTACATTCCTGGTCATTCATCTAAGTCTTTGATCACACAAATTTCATAGGTCTCTAGAATTCTTTTCTGAATACATGCAATAATTTACTTGAGGATGTAAATACTGTTTCCTGTCCATACAGAGATTGAGAATATTTACACTGCTTTACATGAACCAACAAGCATGATTTCATGTGTTCATCTACCGTGTTTTCTTTGGAAGTGTTTAGCTACCATGTTATGCACAACTGCTATGCCGCAAGTCTTCTCCAACACACCCTGGCCTTGTTTTTATGAGACTACACCAGTGAATCATCAGTCAGGATCTTGCAGACTTTGGTTCAATGCCTTGCCCAACCTGAAGACCCAGAAATGCTGTTCTCATTTCCCAGAAGAGCTCTCAGACCATCTCTCTGCACAGTGTTCTCAAGAAGGTGCACGGGAAATGGTGCATATTGCAAAACAAAGAGAGCAAGATGCTTCAGCCCAAGAGTGACAGCTCTCCCTGGGAAGCAGATTGCTGGGTACTGGCTTGCACTCAGGAAAGAGAGTTACTTCTCATACAAGAGCAATGACTGGAAACCAGGATCCCATCCCTGAAGAAGGCTCCCTTAACTGTAAGTCTGCAGAGCACTTCCTCAAGGACCATTCTGATTACTAACTTAATGACTAAAGCACCATGACACCTCCTGCTAGGTGCCCATTAAAAGAAGAGTGATTGTATAATACCAGGAGCATACACTGACTGCTGGCTCGGGAAGGTGCACCTGCCTGAAGCTGTGAAATTGGCATCTCAGGTCCAAAGTCTTCCAACAAAGCTCAGTTTCACCCTTCACCAGCCCAGGTTACTCAAAGCCCCATCCAGTCTAGTGTTGAACACTTACAGGAATCGGGAATCCATAACTTCTCTGGGAAACCTGTTCCAGTGCCTCACCACTCTCACAATAAAGAATTTCTTGCTTTTTATTTGTTTGTTTGTTTGTAAGACAGTTTCTCTGTGTACTTTAAAGGATTCTGAGCATCTTGGAAAAGGTTTTTAGGTCTCACCTGGAAGCAGAGACTTTTAGGTGGATAAACTATCTCTTGGCCTGTTTCTGGAGATTTAGTTCTACTAATGGGGCCACATGCTCTCCAAATGTTGCATTTTGCACTGCCCAAGTTCACCACTGTATCTGGGTTCTAATTCCTGCCAGGGCTCTTTTCTCCATTTCGATGTAGATCCTGCACCCTTCAGTTGACCATTTCATGGTGCATTTCATAGACATTGCAGATAAAGGTTGCAAGAAATTGCAACTCCTGTACTGCATCTGCATTATGTGTTGATGAAAAAAGGGAGAAATTATGTCTTACCATTTCCTTTGATACTTTCTGGTGAGGAATGGGGAAAGGCTGAGCAGAAAACTCAGAGTTGGCTGAGCCCTGTGCGTTGGCTGAGGGACATCAGCTCGACTTACAGGTTATGTAAGAAGAAAGTCTTATAACCCTACAGTGAACTAGTTTAAATTTTTGATCCATGAGATCAGGGAGCGAGAGGAAACCCTCCTACCCAGTGTTAACAACACTGGGGTACGTGCTGAAATTCTGTCTTCACTCACACAAATCTCCTGATCTATCACCTTTCATTTGTGCTACAAATCTAATGAAAGGTTATGCCAGGGTCCCTCATTCTCTACACAGCACTGAAGACAGCAGTTGTACATTATATTCACACCAGCACAGTTAAACCTATTTCATTCACTGGAGTTATTTTGAATTTTCAATAATCTAAGTTATGTATTTGGCTCTTTAAAGCTACTTTTACTTTTATCCAAGGTATCTCATTTAGGAGGCGGAAACACATTAATAAAATCAGAGACTGTTAAACAAAGTAACTACAGTTGCTGCAAAGCGATCCAGTCACAGTTTTTCACATTGCTGCATCAATGATTTCAGTTCTACCCTAAGGAGTTCGAGGGTGTAAAGATAATTTTAACCCATCTACACTGCACTAGCAGTAGGAATGGATCACATATGACTGGGACCACACACACTTTTTTCTAAGAGACTCAGTCATTCCATACACAATTCACACTGTGTACTGAGTGAGAACCTGGGTTTGTGATGTGGAAAGCTATCACCACAGTTTCAGCTGAGTACTTCTAATTAATTTGCCTGTAAAATATTCTAAGTGCAAATGTGCTACTGCATATGCTATTGTGTTATACAGTTCAGTATTTTATTATTAACTAAATACTAAATCAACAGAATTAAGAAAGAACCCGCAGACATGGAAATACAGAATAAACCTGTGAAAATATTCAATCCTACACGGTTGCCATGAGAAGTGATTTACTGCACACAAGTTCTCAAGACACAGTGAGGGACTGTTTTGCCAAAGTCACGCCAATTTACAGGGCAACTTTCAGCATTTCTTTTTATTACTACAGAATTGAATTCACAACTTGTTTCCTCTTTTCCTCAGACTTGATTAATTACCATGTTAACATAACTACTGTTCTCCTGCTTATAATGGGCTCCCTCTAAAGTGCTGCCCCAGCAAAATAAACCAGGAGAAAGCTTCTAGCTCTTTGCTCTAACATTGCAATCCTTTCTAATCTCACTATTTTTCAAATTTATGTTCCATTCCAATAAAGCTTGTGTGAATATTATAGCAAATCAGATAATACAAGGTTATGACCCTTGTAATTGATCCTTCAAGGTTCTTTTTCCCTTTTTTCCAGTTGGCGTGGTAAAAATCACATTTAGCTGTGCTTGTTGACACTTGAGAATTCACTTTGTTGGTCATATACACTGTTTCAGAGAGATCACATTACATAATGATGTATTTCTAATGCTTTATTTCTTCTATACCTACAACCCCATTAAGCTGTAAGCAAACCTCCCGAGGGGCTGTAAGACTACAAGTATCAAGGGGGCAATGCTCCCATCCTGTTCAGAGGGAGCAGAGCTGCAGAAAGAATGATGTGAGGATACACCGTTAAACATTCCTTACTACTGTAAAATACTTTTAAATATATAAAAGCAGCATGAAAGTTAAATTTCCACTTGTAGAAAAATACACATTTAAATGAGCACAGACCATGTATGCCAGCACTAGGAATCAGTTTCCTGAAGCAATGGTTTCTGTATCACACGACCACTGGAATAAAGTGATTAATTGGACTGTCTCCGTAAATGTAATCATTACACTTTTAATTAACCTTTTCAACCTCTTACACCTTTCCGTTTTGTTATGCATTAGATTTTTACAGTTTTCCAGTTATTATGCTTGACTACACTTAAAACAATGTAGAGTTCTGTTAGAAAGATAAGAAAAACAATTGAAACAGCTCTTGCTGTTCTTAATAAGAAAATACCACTGATATTGTCATCACCAGGGTAGTTATAAATCAGGGGGAGGACAGACATTCTGAACTCTGTGGCTGTGTTCCCACCTAATTTTTGTTTTGGCAGCACACTGTTATTTAATGGCTCTGGCTACCAGGAAACTAGCTTTTGAAAATTCTTTCTCAACCTAGTTATAATTACTCCACATAAATCATACAATGATCAATTATAATAATCTTAGCTTCATCCATTATTTAAACTTAGCATTTGAATCTACACAGCAGGAGTGCAGGAAATTCCAAAGTCCCTTCTCTCCTCGCTAACAACTGCTTTATTCCTGAAGCCATGCCAGTTGCAGAAAAGAATGGGCCAGACATGCTCTTAGCTATGCCATCAACACTTGAAATAATCAGACTGCACACAAGGAAAGGGTTTGCCTCAGAATATATAGTATTTTTTTTCTAACCACGCTATCTTACAGTTGGTGAAACTAAACTCAACAGGAGACTTTGCTTTCTTTACACTGGTGGACCAAACTATATACACTGACATATATACTTTAAAATGGTCTTTATCGTTCTCATATAGATGCCTGCAAACACATTTGTATACACATGTGTATAAGTACATAGCATGTTTCAATACCATCTGCATTCATGTCTCATTTCACAAGATAGCTACATATATATTTATTAATCAGCATGAGAAAAAAATAAGGTTTTTGTCTAACTTAAGGCTGATTCTAAGATATTTAGGCTCAGAGTGATATCAATGATAAGTCTGATGAAAGGAGGAAAGAAACATAAAAGAAATGAACTTTCACAAAGGCTTAAGCAAAACATCCAAACATTTCTGAGAATAAATTCAGAAATACAACTGGATTTTGAAATAGTAACAGGGATTTGTAGAGCTATTTAATAAACTGAATATGTATTTTTGTTTATGCAAAATATTAAGCTTATTATTATTTTGTACATTGTCCCATTTCAGTCTCAACCATAACATATGCCATTAAAGAGAGTTTTTAGGCTTATTATTTTGAGATTTCCAATTTATATTTTAGTCTTTCAACTGCATGCCAAGAATTGC
This sequence comes from Pithys albifrons albifrons, assembly GCF_047495875.1. Lineage (NCBI taxonomy): Eukaryota > Metazoa > Chordata > Aves > Passeriformes > Thamnophilidae > Pithys > Pithys albifrons. The sequence goes on along the minus strand of NC_092466.1, from coordinate 7,986,687 downwards.
TTTGTCAATAAAGCAGTATTTTTCTGGTTTACATTTTTCATTTCATTAAACCATAAAGGTGTCAAAATGCAGGAAAAAAGTGCTAGGATACATAAAAGAAATAACATGGTGCTTTTGCACATAAGGACACTTTTTCTCAGCATCAAAAGAAAGCGCAATAGGGAAAGAGGTCAAGGGTGGGAATGCCAGTACTGTCTGGTACAACAAGAAAAGGGCTGAGGAAAACCTCAACTTAAAACTATAAATGTACATATAAACAGGCACAACTCCCACACCAGGAACAAAAATATAATCTGTATGTCCGAACTTGGCCAAACACATGAAGTTTGCCCATGGACAGGATAGAGTAGAGGCTCAGTAATGGTGCATGTAAGTAAAAATAGACTGGCAGGATTTTCATTTAAAAAAAAAAATAAAAGGCACATATGACCCACAGGAACCCTTTTCACAAGATATAAAGTCTTCCTCAGTAGTCTAACTGGGAACTCCATGTAGCTCATCAGAGCTAAATCTGCCCAAAGCCCCCTGAATTTTGCAGCATTAAGATTCAAGCAGACAAAAGAGATGTCAAGGAAGGAAAGCTTGTCAAGGGCAGGAAGAAATTCTAGAAATACAAGACCTCATATTTGATAAAGCAAGTATTCATATTTGATCTTACAATCAAAAGGTTGGAAGGGATTTCATTAGATAATCCATTTTCCTACCCCACAGCAAGACCAGCTACAACAGAACAAATTCTGAGGGACATAGAGAAGTTCACAGGATTAGAATGTTTGAATGCAAAAGTGCTGTGCATAGTCTTGGTGACCAGGAGAGCTTCCTGATGGCTGGAGCAATCCCGAAGATACAAATATCTTGAAGAAGAGCAAACAGAAGGACACAAGAGTATCAGCTTAACCCCAGTTGCAGGGATGATGCTTGAGCTGGCCCTCCTTGAAGCTATATCCATGTACATGAAGAAGGTGATTTTACCAATGTACAATCAGTCCTGAGTGCCTTCTGTGTTATGCTGACTGATTCAGTGGAGAGAGGAAGAGCATGTGTCAGTTTATATTGACTTCAACGAGCCTGTTGATACAGACTCCCATACCCATTCCTTGTGGCCAAACTGCAAAAAAAGGAGGACTTGGGTGGGAGGATTACAGGGTGGAAACTGGCCCTGCTTTTAGTGGAACTGAAGGTCTCTTCCCACATACTGCCTAATGTATGCTCGAACCTGTTTTTCAGTAACTCCACAACCTCTACAAATAACTATCCCCAGTACTCTCAATGCATCCCATTAACCTTTTTTTCATGGTATGTAATCTATCACTTTCTACATTATAATTCCTCTGTTTTCTTCCTAAATTTCCTACTTTTCTCTTAACAATGGCTTTTTAACTTCTTGAAAACTCTCATTCTCCTATCACACTACTCATCTTCTAAGTTAGTCCCCCAGTCTTCTTTCTTCAGAACACGTCATGTTGTCTAGATATTTAAACTTGTGCTGTTTTATTCTCAGACTTGAAAAAAGAAAAAAAAATACACCACTGACCAAGAGTTTCTGTACGAGTTGTACTCAGGAGATTACTACAGACAGACAAAACCTGTTAATTCAAGAGCTGCTGAAGCATAGCTTACTCCAGCCTCAAGCAATACCAGTGTAGGTAGGGATGGGTTACACGCATTGACTGTCTACTGCAGGAGTATATATTAGCTTATCTTTGACAGCAGCTTGCTCCTGATGGCTATAACCTGAAAGAACGAGTCAAAGTATATAAAACCTAGGTAGAAAAATTATCCTGCTTATTCTGCGGTATTAGTCTTTCAGAAGGAAAATCAAGAGAGGACATAGGCTGGAGAAGTGATTGTGAATCGAGTCTGACAAGAGCAGCTGATGGGATAAATCCGGAAACATTTAGAAGTAGAGAGTGGGGAGAGATACTCTCTCCAGCATAACAAGAGGAAAGCTCTACCTTCTCTAGATGAGATGTCTCAGTGCCATGACAAAAGCACAAGGCAAAGGAGAGGCTAAAACCACAGTGGACGCAGCAGTGGCAGACACGGGGCAGATGCTCAATCAGTGACAGCAGCAGCAGGGGTGGGGCAGAGAGTGCCATCATGGCAGTGGAGAGAGCAAGAGTGAGAGAACAGCACAGGCCACAGCAGCTGGAGAGGCCCCAAATCACCCCTGTTTTTCCTTCTGCCAGTGAAAACCATTTGGGACAATTATCTGGCCTATCGACCAAACAATATGAGCCTCATTCCATTAACCCACTACCAGCTGCTCTTCTTTTCTCTGTCAGTTGATCCCAATGAAATCCTGTTGAATACAAATAAATTCACCACAATGTGAGGAAGGCAACACTAGTACCTCTTGTCTATTCACAGATTTGCTGATGTGAGCCTCAGTCACTGTGTTGCTGCTGACTTCATCTTAAGCCTCATCCCTGAGACTTCAAGAGCCAGTGACCAAGGAGATGTATGCATTGAGGCAGGAGTCCTCAGTGGATCAAGGGAAAATAGATACTTTGGAAATAAGTAACTTAAATGATACTGTCTTAGAGAATTAATAATGATTATGATGGTCCCTAGCCTACCGTGTGCCCAGAAGATAAAGCAGTACAAAATGAAGGTGAGGCAGCTGAGTATGATATATATTGCTCACCTACAATGCAACTGAGGGTTTATTAACTTGAGATCATTGTGTTATTTAATAAATTGCACCACACTAATAATTATACCCCTGCCTACTGTCCACTCTGAATTACCTTTCAATTTCATTTATGCCACATACAACATGTGGCAATACATAGAAAGCTTCTTTCTCTTTTGTATTGAGTGTTCTTGGCTATTTCCTGTTCCATGCAGAACCCTTTTCCTGAGCTAGTGTGGCGCTGAGCTAGTCTGGTTTACCTTTACTTAGCTCTTAAAAATGTCCAATGTCTCTATTTTTGCAAATATAAAAATGTGGTTCTTCCTGAAAAAGGCAAGGAGGAAGTAAAATTATTTTTACTTAATTGTTAACTACAAAGCATGTGTGTCTCTTTTTTCAGAAGCTGCCCTCTGTCTCAGCTGTTAAGTGTTCAGTCTGAAGCCACTGAACACAATATTTTGACTTCCATTTGCTTCAGAAAGCTCTGAATCCAAGTTTTATGCCCTAATTTATCCTGTCCCTAAACCCACTGAAATCGCCTAAGCATTTGAATGAGTGCTATAGTGAACTGTGCATCGGCTTGCACTCTCCTTGGCTCCATTTTTAACTCAAAAATACAGATTGAATATGTTTTTTGTACATATTTACAAATATGTACATATATTTGACACATATGACTGCACAGGTACATAGGAGAAAACTGAAAGAGAAAACCAGTGATACAGCAACGTTAATTATTTCAATGTTCAAATACTTAAGTAGAATCAATGTCTTCCTAATTAGTAAGGAGAGATCCCTACCAAGCAAAATGACAACACTATTTACATTTAAATAGTCTATTTTATTCAGAGTCACTTCACACACACACACTACTGAACTGCAGCCAGTTCTGGAGTGGAGAATAATAACTGCACAGCACCAGTAGCACTGTCCAAGAGGCACTGGAGGGACATGGGTAAGAGATGAATCAATACTGTATAATAATCCTGTAATCAAAACTGTAACATTTACCCAAATCACTTTTTCATCCTTCTTTTTTTTTTCAAAGTTCACACTCCTGCCTGATCAGGTAGAAAGTATTCCTGCTGCCAGGAATTCATATCACGAGACTGACATCCCAACTCACATCCTGCTAGAATGCTTGTGCAGTATTGACTTGAATGGATGGGCTTGAAATACTAATTCACTAGTGATGCATGGCTTCCAAATAAACAAAATTATGTTAACATGTCCCAGTAAGCGAAGAGCCCATTTGGGGACAGCACTGCTGTAACTCTGTCAATGCTGTTCCCTCCCCTGTATCTGCAGCCAGTGCAGTGTTGCAGAGGCAGCCCCTGTGCAGGGCACACCAGCTGTACAGTGCCATTCACCTGCACACAACACTGCCACTGATCCCTGTATGATGTGGTGAGAGGAGAGTGCAGCTCCTGAACCTCCCTTGCACGAACTCAGCTGATGCCACAGCTCTGATTTGCTGTGCCACTGAAGAGAGGGGGGGCAGAATGGGTGTGGAACCTCTGTATCACTGATTCCTGTCTGTAAACTTTGATGCTTAACCAAACTGAGCAGAAAACTTCAGTGAGTTTCAGTTTCCCATGTTTTCCTACTCTTTTTCTTGAAGAACTGATTCAGTAACACTGTTAAGAAAATCTTGACAGACAGGTAAAGTACTTAAACCCTCACAGGCAGGCTGATAGGGAGTTTCTTCTCAGTCCTTCTGGAGACAGGACGTTAACATCACCCTACCTATATTTGCTCTTTCTCTGCACTTACTTGCTGCTTCATCCCATCAAAACAATAGAAGTTTGCTTTTATACCTACTGATTAGTGTGAATAGCACAACTCTTGACCATGCTTAGTTTAAAATAGGCCTGAGACCCAAACTAAACCTGCATCTTGAAGCTAGTAATGTTCTAAAATCATTGTGATGGATTAGACACACATAAAATAATAGAGCCCCAACCCCCCAAAAAGCACAACATAGAGCAGCACTGAGAATAGAATCAGAAAATTGGATCCACATGCACTTCTCAATCAGCACCAGCTCTGGCTCTCCAAGGCCCTCCTACAACTGTGAAACTTTCACATGTCCAATTAAGTGCACACCCAATACAATATTACAGTTCCCTCTGTAATTCAACATCACGAGAAAGAATGATTAAGAACACTATTGAAATCAACACCAAAACTTCAAATAAAATGAATCATGATTAGCTGTTAAAACTAGAATGATGCAGGAAGGCAAGATATCCACAATACATCATTGTACCAGTAAATAAATAAAGTACAAAAGTCCCACATATTTGACATTTGAAGAACAAAACTATCCATCAATGTCTTGGCACAGATCGATCAAACAGAATGCTACTGACGAAAATCTAATAGTATGATGGTAATAATGTAGCCATAAAGCCTCTACTCTATAATTGACTGCTTCCACTTCAAGCTAACATGTCTAAAAGAGTGACTAATGTTCACCTAAAGATTTCACTTGCCTTGAATGACAATCAGCTACACCTCGCGCTGTTCTCCGTAGATTGCTTCTGCTGGGTAATTGCTGAGGGAGACGAGCCAGAGGGGAAATAGTCTACTTAACTAAGGAAATTTATATGAAGAATGGCTGGATAATCTCAAAGGAAAATACAGTTTATCATCTGATTTTAAAACACAATGCAATACTCCAGCCATAACATTCCTTTCCTAAAGCAGAAACATCAGCGGTGACTCCATAAATAGGTCAGAGCAGGTTTTGTATTTAAAATAGGTAAACTTTCAGCAAGATATAAAAAAAACACTTATAAAAAATAAACTTTCAGCAAGATTTAAAAAAATACACTGTATGCTTCCCAAAATTACAGCCTGAATTCTTTGCATGAAGAACATATATCTGAAAAGTTCCAGATAAGGTTGTATACTTGGGTCAGAGTTTCCTTTGGCAATTTTACTGAAGGCCAACACTGTTAATTAGCATTATAAAACCAAACAGAACTATACACAGGAATGACATGATCCATCTTTCTAACTTACTTTTGTGATCTTACACAATAGATTTTCTTAAAAATAGTATGAGTTAACACACAGTTTATTTATTTTAATTCAGGAGACTAAGATGAATTTAAGCATATTTTTGCAGTTTCCTAAACAGAAAGAAAACTTGAGAGACTAAAGAGACAGTTTTGTAGGGTTTTTTTATTTGTTTGAGGCCAGGATTAAGAATTTAAATTTGCTTTGTAAATTTCACTGCAGATGGAAATGTATTTATAATTAAAATGTTTGGAACTCTCTAATGGACCATGATTGTTACTCAAATTGCTCTGTCGCCTTTGATATATACTTAAAGGTAATTGGCTAGTCTTAGTGATGTATTTTTAAAGATCTACCTATTGATTAATAATGTTTCACTATTAATATAACCACTTTGTGTGGATCAAGAAACATCAATAGCAGAAACTCATATTTATCCACGAATTAACTGGATATAGATCTGTTGCTTTAAGCCGAATGGGAAGCATTCACTCATTATTTTACAAAAGTAATGAGGTAACTGTAAGAGGGAAGATTAAAGCAAAACTTGGGTTTATATTTTAGCTGCATACACTGGATACATTTCATGTTTTCATGCTATTGCAGGATGCACAAAGAAAGGACAAAAATTAAAACTCCAAATTACAGGAATCCTTGGCACAGTAGTTTTGTACTTTGGGGCCTTCAGGTCAAATGCTGGACAAAATTAAATGTATAGTACGAACTGAGGTGGAGTTTTGTAGTTTTGGGTTTTGTGGGGTTTTTGGTTGGTTGGTTGGGGTTTTTGTTTTTGTTTGGGGTTTTATTTGTTTCTTTTTTTGGTTTTGTTGTTTTTTTAATCCAGTTAAAAATGGATTAAACCAGTAAATGATCTTGTAATCTGTTCCATTACAGGGAGGGAGGGCTCTTACAGTCCCACTCATGTCACTGTCACCCCACAGGCTCCTTAAGGACACAGAGGTTTGCTGATTTGTAGAGATATTCGAAAAGAATACCCTGGCCTGCATGTGATGAGCCATCACAGAAATACAAAAAATCACATCAGTTAATTTCCATAGGAAATGGCAGAAAAAGAGTGTTGTGCCTTCCTACTGCCAACACTAATAAATAAATTAAGTAAAGCTTCATTGTCAACTACTTGACTAAGCAGTTCAAAACTTGTGCATTGAAATTTTAGGAAGGTCAGAGATTATTTAATTCATCCTACTGTGGCAAGCCAAACTCAGCCCTTCCTTTGCAAATTATCTGTCTCTGTCTCCCAGTGGTGGGGACGATACAGCCTCCACAGTATTATGTACAGTGCCTAACTATTTTTAAAGTGGGATTTCTTTTCTCTCACATCTAACCTGAACACCACAAACCACAATTCAGAACAACTGACAATTATCCTGCCACAAAGGATATTACACTGCTTTGACATTTGTTCTTAATGAATCTACATTGACCCTCCTTATCACCTTAAACTCCCTAGATGCTTTTAAATCATTTTTTTTCTAATATCCTATTCTATAATGCTTCCAAGCACTGAATTTAGGAACTGGACCATAATTCCCCAGGCCTTTTTCCTAGATCTATTTTATTGATGGGGGGGGGGGTGTATATACACATAAAATTTTATATATTTTTTAATAAGGTAGGTATTATGTTAGTCTTTCCTCAGCCCTCTTGGGCCTCCTCTTTCTTCCATAAATTCTTGAAGATAATTGCTAATGGTATAGTGACAGCTTCAGTTTGTTTAAGTACTCTAAAATTAATTTAATCAAGTCATCAGAAGGAAAAAAAAATCCCAACATTTCTTACATATTTTTCTTCCTTTCTATTCAAGACACACTTTAACTTGAAATTGAAAAAGGATTTTTTTTAAATGCCGCATCATGTGATAACAAATTGTAGGTTACAGGTTAGAGCTTAAAGCTGCCTTCCTGCATTGCTTGCCCAGGTTATGTTGAATAGCTTTTAGATGACTTTCTATCAGTAGAGAATAGTAGTACTCAAAGTCAAAAATCTATCTTTTCACCTCCAATACATACAGAATACATAGAGACAGGACTGAAGCTTACAGGTGTTGGCAGATTCCAGAAGGTTGGGGGGTTTGTTACTCTGGAGAAGGAAAAAAATTCACTATAACTGAGAAATAAACCAGATTTCTGGTAACTTTGTCTCACCACAGTGGCCCAGAGGAGCAGAAACATTCTGATAAATCAGACTACAAAAGAGAATCAAGTTGGCCAAAACTTTTTTAGTTGTTTCATTTATGACCATACACATAAACCCAGTGCCTTTTTATTCACATTAACAAAAACCACCCATGGCAAACCCAGGATCTTCAAACAGGCACTCGTCCCTCTAGCTCTTCAAAGCCCCAGGCCATGTGCAGTGTCCTTATTGAAAAGACTTCATAAAGCCATCAGACCAGGACAACCCACCCACCCCAGCTGCCTGATCACCCTCTTCAACTTGTCTGTGACCACCAGGAGGAATAGAATAAGGATCTCTTGAATCTCAAATGCATGAAACTCCTTACCTTCCTTCCTGATTTCCTGTAAAGCTGGATTTCCTGTAAGGCTGGATTTCAGCAGGAAGCTGAAATCTCACCTAATCTCAATATAAGCCAAACTATTTGAGCTCATACAGCAGTGGCTAAGGCTCCTGCTACAGAGAATGGATACAGCAAATCCAGATGGAGTCTCCATTATGGGAATCAGAACAGCACAAAGGAGAGACCACTCACTGCCCACAGCAAAGAGGGCACCTGAGCCATGAAACCCAGTGCTCCACAGCTGTGGATCCAGCAAGTCAAGGACTTCCAAAATGCACATTTTATAGTCAGATCAGCAAGGGACTTTTTCACAGCATCCATCCTCAACAATGATGGTTTGTCAAGACTTAAAGACAAGAAGGTCCTTCTGTCTCTTTGGGAAAGCAGTGAAAACAGGACTAGAGGACCTAAACAGCTCCCCAAAGCCTGATCCCCCTAGAGCTGTCAGTCAGTCACCGCCTGAGGAGCTCCAAAATCCACTCTCTTAGTGTTTCCTATTAATCTCTGAAATCGCAGGAAGGTAGTTAAGGAACATGCCAGGAGCATCAGTGTCCATTCCTGAAGGGCTCCTGGATGAAATGTCAGTCTGCTCAGCGTTGAGCCCCTGAGTTTTAGGGAGCTGAAAAGAGATGGGAGCAGGGAATACTGCACAAAACCAGATATAATCTGCAGCCTTCAGATGAGGGCCATGGGCATTAAATGATCCCCCAAGTGTGAAACTCTGCAAAGCCTGGGTATAAACACAGGAGATCTAGTTCCTGGATGAAGCACTTCATCCTTCCCTAATCAGTAGTGCTTTTCAAGGGAGATTAATGTAGAATAGAGCTACACTAGCATGTTAGAATGGCTCTTCGAAGAGTTCCTTCCCTGAGTTTGCAGAAGCTTAGAATAAACTCAGTAACAGGGCATCTGTGCCACATCGTGGTAGAACACGGATCCTATTCCACAGATGGATCCCTGGGGCTCCTGAAGCAGCAGGAGTAGAACAGGAATATAAAGGAAGCACAGTTTACCACAAGCAATGATTTACTGTCGATCTGGATGTCCTAAAATTGCAGCTAATGGTGAAACAACAACAAGGATTAGCTGCTTCAGCAAACATAAAAGTTGCATAAAATTTTGCTATTTTATTTGTTTCATAAGAATAATTCTAAGGTCATTTTTTCTCTTTTTGTAAAAAAATAAAACAGTCACCTTCTCTAGTTTGACTTCATCCAAGTATTTCTGCAGAACTCACTAATGATTGGACTGCTTCTGAAAAAGCTCAATTCATATGTAAAGCTTGCTGAAAAGTAAGTTGTGAAGAAGTAACATGGCACTACATCAAAGTTTAACATTTTCCTTTTCTTTTAAGCAATCTCACAGGTGCTTCGCATTTTGTTATAATGTTTTTATGCAATGCAGAATCCCAATTCACAATGACCCACCCAAAATCCCAACAAGTTAAGCAGATGCATAAGAAGCAATTCAGAAAGAAGCAGTAGTAACTCTTAAGAGAAAAGCCATTAAACATGCAGAGAAAGCTTTTACCAGGGCAAAGGAATAGGTCAAGTTGTGCAAAAAGGAAATACAAGAAGCAGTTTAATGGACTTAAATGCATCAGTAATTTTACAGCATTTGCCTTTTTTTTTTTTAATAGTGAAAGGATGTACTCAGTACCTAAAAGCTACTATATTTAACTGGAAAAATGAGTGACCACTGTTTACTACTACAAAATCCAGGCTCCAGGTCCTTGACAAAAAAATTAGCATTTACTTAAAATCAACCAGATAAAAGCCTTTCCTATATTTTAAATACATATTTTTCTGAAGCTTCATCCAAGACTCCTCATTGTGATTTTTGAGAAACTGCAGCAAATTAATAAGGATCTCTATCCATGATGGAAAGTATTTTTGTATAACAATGAAGTCATTACTCTTTTTATTTCCATAAGTTCCATGAGAGCAAGAAATAGAAGCACAATAAAAAATCTTTTTCATAACAGTTGATTAGAAAATATGGCCTGCAGAATTCTAGCTCTCTTTGCACTTTGCACATTAAGAATCCAAATACGTTACCAAAGCTGGGATTTTAACCCCCCACAGCTTTAGCACAAAGAAGCACATTAATAAGATACAATTTAGATTTGCATTTTTTAATAAGCAAGGGGATCAAAGAAAATATGAATGCTGAAGGGATGTTAAATCATGTGCAAATTCAAACATCAAGGTATACTACACAATGAAGACACAGTTGCACCTAAGTGAGTGTAGTAAGGCTTTCCAAAAGTTGTGGTGAACAAAATGAACTCTTCTTGAACTGTTTGCAGGCACCTATTGTGTCTAGGAGAGCAGCAGATTCACTGAAATTGGACCAAATATTTTTCTGAATATGCATATATTAATGGGTGATGGCAAACGAGCAGGGATGGTGGAGGACCAGCAATGAAAGATTAATCTTACTAATAACTAGTACTGATCTCATTAAAGACTTTGGGCTTTTTCTACATGAATATATGAGTATCTTGAATAAACATGTATTTTCACCCAGACATCAGGATGCCATTTCTCATTATGGTGCCACACTGCTGTAATCCACTGGGTTTAACCATCACTATGGGCATCCCAAGCACAATGGATTGGTACAAAGCACTGCTGATGACCTGCCATTAAAAAGGGCTGTGTATGCACATCTTCACACCTCCAGATACCAGAATGCAAATCAGTACCAACAGTTCTGCCAGGTGAACATGTCTAGGACTGCTGACAGGTGCATAAAGGGCCATACAGTTGTTGAAAAGGGCACCAAGAAAACAAGGGGGAAATGGCCTTGACAGGCTAATGACAAACATTCTTTTCTGTAAAACTGTTTTACATTTTTAGAAGAATTGAGTTCAGGAGCTAAAGCTGCCTCCAGGCGTGACCAGCATTTACTCATCAGATCTCCACAGGCCTCAATGACCTTGGCAGTCTTACAAGGATCATATTTTTACATGGATGAACTGTTCCTGAACCATTCCTCCAAACAGGATTTCTATCAATGTCAGGCACACTTCTCTTTTCATTCTATTTCCCTTTCCTTGATTAAACACATCTATAGTGGACATTAAAGAGAGAAAAACAAGTATTCACATACATGCAGATTTAATAAAATTGAATCAATCGATCACAGAACTGAATGTCTGCAGTTATCACACTCGTCACTGCTTTGTCCCTGTGTCTACCCCAGTGATTTACTCTGTGGGTCCATCAGCAGCACAGGGTTATCTCTTGTTCCCTGTTTGCCCACAGCCTGGCCGGGTGGTGCCTTGTTCCCAAACGGCTCTTGAACGTTATGTAATAAACATGATTCATACGTGGATCTTCTCCATCATTTTACAAAGAGTGACAGAAGATAATACCATTAGAAAGAATTGCTTTCAACACTTTGGTTTCAGCATGCAGCTTGTTTCAAACTTCCAGCCTAGGAGTTTCCCATGCATTCTAAGGATAAAATGCTAATGTAATTGGAGTATAAAATGAACTATCTTCTCTGCTTGCAATTAAACTCAAAAAACCAGAGTAACTCTGTTGTTCTAAGAGATGTCAAATTCTGTCTCATTTCATAGACTTTTCCTACCTTCAGAAAAAACAACATAGAACAGAAAATCTAATGTACAGCTCTTTAAGCATCACACAGAGAAAATGAGGATGGTATTTTTTCTTTCTCAGGGTAAGTCATGCATAATAGAAATCTATATATTAAGTTGAGGACGAAGTCTGTGCTATCACCCATGGAGGAACCTCTACTAAAACACAAATATGGAATTTCTAAGCAGAATTCAAGATGTAGTTCTTAATTAGAATTTTCTGTCTTGCCTCCACCTGTACTAACAGCAACTTAATTTGATACCATGTCACACACACCCCCATCTTGCTACAGTTAATTTATTGGAGAGATAAAAGGATAAAAACATCCTGGAAAGCAGCTGTTATTGGTTGCTGTCAGACAGGGGCAGATGGACAACTGTTCTGATTCACTGGAGAAATTTATTCTTAAATTTCTAACACATGCATAAATTGTAAGAGGCTAAAGAAAGCAACTACTCTGTATCTGAATATGGTTTTTTCTTTTTAGTGGAAAATAAACTTGAACAAAAACATCATCAGAAAAAATTGCAAACACTTGCCCTGATTGCTAATTTCCAGTAATGTATTTATTAAAGTTTTCAATCATATAAATAAAACAACAAATGGACAATCTGTTGCTTTGAAATTAATAAATGAGTTAAATTTCTCAATTCAACAACAATTCAGCTGGTGCCCTCTGAAAATTTTAAAGCTTGGCTGCCTGACTGTAAGACAGCAAGGGTATCACATGGCACACTAATCCTCCTGGATGCATACTTGAATCACTCACTGGGACAGACCTATCAAGCTTTATTGAGTTGGTAAAAACAAATGGCTATAAAAGTCAACTTGGGTTTATGAACTTGGCCCATAGAAAGTAAGAAAGAAACATTTACTCAAATGAGTTTCCAGCACAGTAGCTGAAAAAGAGCAACAGAAAATTAAAAAAAATGGTGCTTGATCTAGTAGTTTTTGGTATATTTTAAATATTCTGTAGCATGCACTGTTATATATGTCTTATTCAAAAATTGCTCTTTTTAGCTGTTGAAACAATATAGTGTATTAATGCCAAATCTTAATAAAAACTGCTTTAGCTCAGCCAAATGGGAAAACAAAAAAAACCTCATAAAATCATAATTTTTTGTATAGCACTATCACTAGATATATGGCATGGATACTGAATTGTGAACTAACTAGAATAAAAGACTCATCCTTTTAATGAATGTAATTTATCATGACAATGCCAATTTGATTAATGTAATGGGGCCACATTTCAGAAAAAAAGGAAATTACAGGTCGTTAGGGTAAGTTAAAATTATGTAATAGATTTGAATTATTTTCTTCAGTTTTCTAAGAATTTCTCAAATATTTTTCTTTTAATATCTTACATTTTACTTTAAAATCTCACCCCATTCTTCTTGCCTCCAACCATTTTTAACTTGGAAAGTGACAAGCATGAGAAGAAAGGCTTTGTCTGATTATGTAACATCTGGATCGATTAGAAAGGAATGAGAAAAACCTCATGAATCTACTATGAAAAGAAATCCTTCTATTTTTTTAATTACTTTGTTCTTTTTAATAACTGTATATTTCTTCCTACTACTATAAGTTACATGCAAGTCCCTTTTTTACCACAGATTTTTAGTAAAGGTACAGTTGGGTAAGTTTTGTTTCTTGGAGAACCAAACAAAAACGATAAGCAAGAAAAGGCACGAGACTTTAGAGGACAAAAATGAAGATTTTGTAGGCAGAGGAGGCAGCTCAGGGAAGGTACAAAGTAAAAGAACAAAGTGAAAAGCAAAATGGAAGGATGCAATAACACGGGGAAGGCAGTTTGGGCAGAATGTGTATTTAGTGGAGAGGGAGAGACATTGAGGGAGAAACAGAGAGCTTGAACGTGATCTAGCAAGAGAGAAAATCTAAAGGATGAACAAAGCTTACAAAGAAACAACTAACTTGCCAAAATGAATAGTTTCATACCTTTCTATTCACAGAGTTTTTAAAAATTAATTGGATGCAAGGAATGAGATTTTTCCCACTACGGAAGGTGTCAGAGAGCATTAATATAAATAGAAAGGAATAACAGAGCAACGTGGGGTACAGAAGATGCCCCCAAGCCAGGGATGGATGAAGAAAGAATACATCTATTCATATGAACCTGGGAGAATGTTTTGTTTTGGGGGCAGAGACCGTGCCTACTACTTTGTCTTTGGAAAACACAGGGAAAAGCAAAAAGCAAGACTTCTGGAAATGTGGTCCTCTCAAGTCACACTGTGAAAGCAAAGTGTTGGTTCAAACCAATTCCGATCACATCACGTTAGTGCACTAAATATTTGAGTGCTGTCCCGCACTTGGAGGCTGCTCTGCATGTTACACAACCTCTCTGCCCACCCAAGGGTCATGGGGACACAGAGTTTGGCAATCTTCCCGTGGGATTATTTTTCCCATTGTCCACAGTTGTTTTCAAGTAAAATTAAAAATCAGAGAAGTCATAATTCAAATCAACAGATCTAAAAGTAAGCTTTTCTATTTTGATGTTTGAGTAATTCCAGGTTTTTTTAATAACTGCGTATTTCTCCCTACTCCTAGAAGTTATTAATGAATTTATGATTTATCCTCCTAATAGCTCAGAGGGGCAGCATTACAACTCCAATTTATAGCTATGGAATCTAGACAAAAAATAATTTTGACTTGGTCAGACCACACATGAAATCAGTGTATTCACAAGGGATTTAAGAGATACCTTGAACAAAAATCTTGGGTCCTATGATAATGGCTTAATCATAACAACATGCAAAAATGTGATATATCCTAAAGTCTTTCTCAACATTGCAAATAAATGGACCTAGGCATTGTCCCAAGCAGTATTAAAGGAAGGATTCTTTTGTGAATCCCCAATTCAAAACCCTAACAAAACTTTCAAGGTAACTTCATGCACTTTTAAGAAATCTTTTCCATGCATTTTAGAGGAGAGAACCCAACCACTCTTGAATGATGCCTGAACTAAGTCTGAAACTTTTATTTTCATTCAATTAGTAATTCATCAGTCAAAGACATGTCCCCAGTCTGACAGAACTCCCAGTAACATTTACAGAGGAAGCCAAGGTTCATTTTTTTCAAATGCACACAGTTTAAATGAACTCTTAACCCAGTTAAGTCTTTTCTTCTTAGAATGGCCATGACAGTTTTTGAGGGAACACACTTGAAAAGGCTGAACACTTCATTTGCCAGTGGTAAAACAATAATCCATAAAATGCAAACCAATACACAACATTGTACAGCATGACAAAGACTAAGTATCCTTTGCTATTAGAGTTATAATTCTAAATGGAATGCAAATAAATGACCTTTATACAATTTTTAAAAAATATATACACTGTCTTCAACCCACCATACATTCAGAAATTTCAAAGCAGTATGGGCCACTAGGCATTTAGCCATACACAGATTTATGATACTTTTCTGCCTACTGTATTTCATTAGTTATTACTTTAACATGTGCTGTTTGAAAGCAGAGGCATATGTCAATCGCAACTATGAATGATTAAATTTGTTATAAGATCTTAATTTACTAAGCAAGCAACATGAATTTAACTCTACTTTACTGAATAGTAACTCTAAATTGAGTCCTAAATATACTACAAATGTTAATAGATGGCCAGATCACCATCTACATTAATTTAATAAACACAGTGATGTTTTTCATTATTAAAATGTGGTTCCCTGAAGTACAGATTCAAAAAGATAAAAGGACAATTAAAAACCCCAAAACCAGAGATCAATGATATTCAGTTTTGCATTGCAATGAATAGAAATAATCTCAATGGAATGTAATCCAAGATGACTTCTGAAAAAGCAGATGAATTGTTTGAATAGAGGAGACCTCCCATAAGGTGACGTCCTTCCAGGTGTGCATTGCATTGGGACAACTCAGGGGAGGAAGGAGTCAGGTGAAGGATATCTACAGGCAAGGTGTGTGAGGCCAGAATGCAGCAGCTCTGCCAGAAGCCCGGCCAAAATATCTGATGGCACCAGGTCTGCTCTGTTGGTATTTATGTATCAGCTCTGGCACCTGTGGAACAGTCAGTGCCCCAATCAACCAGAGACACAGAGTACTCAGCACCTGATAAGTGAAATATGGCTTCAATATTACACAGATATGCAAAATCAGATTCCTATTTGGCACTAATACTCTTCTATGACAGTATTATTTAAAAACTCTCTTAGCATGCTCTTCAACAGTCCAGCTTGGAATGTTACTTTCAAGAACAGTCTTTCAAACAAACCTATTCTTAAAACTAAGGCAAACAACTTTGAGGCTGAGATATGACAGAAGATATTTCCATCCATGATCAAAACTCATGGTTACACAGCTGCCATTTATTTTTAAGACTATTCAGTTAAGCCATCCTTGACTTGGAAGGAAAAGGAAAACCAAAACTACTGGTCAGAAAAAATGCACATTTTTACCAAAAGACATTTCACAGGTCATGTTCTTATTGTGCATGAATGCATCAACATGGAGACACCCACACAGACATACCAGGTATACATGGAATGTGGAACTCAACAAACTGCTGTACAGTCACATTTTGTAACCAGGATTAGGTGCAGTCAGACTATTGTTCAGCTGCTACAGTAAGGAAGTTGATAATGCTGCTCCTCCGTTACCTCAGGAGAATGAAAGAACCAAAACACAGCAGTCTCTGCTGGATTGTGGAGTACAGAGGGAGACGGAGAGACAATTGGAGAGAGAGCGTGAAAGATGGCAGAGGGCACTTAGTAATGAATAAAGAGAAAAAACAACACTGCTAATTTCCCAAGGGGTGGGTATATTTAACTGTCACATCTGGAGCCCATGTTTAAGTATCATTAAGGGAGTTGGTTTTCAAAGAAAGGTTATAAACTGAAGTGTTCTGAAATCACTATGCAACACTGTTTACATAGTGGAGTGGCTGCAGGTTTTACAGCTGCGTGTGGGATGCTGATAGCCACAGGAACCCCACAGGGATGCTAACACTGATGTTCTCCCGGACAAAAAAAACAGGATGCTCAAAAGAGCAAAGCAGCTTAACTCCAGCCAAGGAGTTTGAAAGTCTCAGACACGTTCTAGAGCTATTAGTGCAACAATAGCCTCTCCTGGGCCAAAAAAACCCAGCCATGTCAAAGTAGTGCTTTGTAGATTCTCATCATGATAACTACACTCCAGGCAAAGGAGTGGCTGAAAGAGCCACAAAGGACAAAAGTAGGGATTTTAGTGATGTGGCATTTGAAACACAGTTCACATACAAAAAAGTCTTCATTTTCAGGGGTCTAGCACAATATAGGTCTCAGTTTGCTCAAGAAAATTTTTACTTCAAGAAACATCTCAGAGCATTCAAGGTTAGTGGAAACTTTGAACTACAAAAAGGCCTCAAGATTCACCCTCTATTTATCTGTGCATACATGCACTTCACACTGAATTCAAAAGCCCCCCAAACAAACAAACAAGCAAGCAAACCTCAGCACTTCTTCTAGAAAGGTCAAAAGCTTTTTGATTACAAACATTGGTGAAGTGCTTTGGACTGCTCGTGTAAACATGTTGATCATTATGGTAAAGGTGAAAAGACAGAGCGCAGCCAAGGTACAAACAAAGCGTATTTCCTTTGCAAATGCGTATGTGAATTCTGCATGTGCTACTTTGCTTTGAGCTATGTTAGGTCCTGCTGTGTGACACACATTTGATTCGACAGAGGATTTAGAAGGACACACCTACCAAAATATGTTTATGAACTGCTTGCAGAATTAGTCAACTGAATTTTGCCTAAATTTGAAGATGTGGGATGTTTATAGACCCAAAGGCTAAACTAAGTCAGTGAGTGCTGCTGGATTCATTTTTTGGTAGGAAAACAACTGGTGTTCATTCTATTGCCACTATAGTTATCACTGTTTTTTATGAAATACTGAACTTGAGTATTAAGGCTATTAGCATAATACAGTGCAACATCTTTGCTTAATTATTGCTTTTAAATTATGACATGTCAGAGAAAATAGAAGACAAATGAAAAACCAAAACAAATTGATCTGTTTACATCTATACACTGGAGTGAGTGACATTGCCTTTGCAAAACAACATTTACGCTTGAGTAAGTGAGGTGTTACACTCTGTTGGAAGAATAACTTTATCTTGGAGAGCAGTGCTTCAAACAGCAGCATACATAGCTTCTGTTTATGGAAATTCATATTTTCATTTTCATCTGTTACTGCTGCACTGGATCTGTACCAGTTGGTTTTTATCTGATAAAAAGGTGTACCCAAGAACACCTGTGGGCTTTCATCTGTTTATAGACTTCTTTCTTTTAGGTCAATGTCCTCAGAAAGGGGACAAACAGAAAAAAAGTCTATGTATTGAAAGGGATTATTCCTATATAAAGGGTAGTTTAACATACACTCACATCTTCCCTTGGTGTGGCATCCTAATCTGGATTGTCTCCCATGCACCCAAGGATCCACAAACCCCTTTCCTGGTGGTATTTCTAGAACGATGTACCACACACAGCCACGCTTGAGCTTAAATTCTCAGGCTGCAAGGAGAAAACATGCTCCATAGGTGATGTCTGATGGGTGAGGGTAATCTGTCCAATTTTAATTTAGTTGACACATTAGGTTGGACTTTAATTCTGTGTTTATCTGCAGACAAAAGACTACATTCTTAAAAACAAGCCTGAACTGTTCAAGTGCAACAGAGATCAAAATGCTAATTGAGTCTTCTCTCAGAAAGGTTTTGCTTAGATCTGTGAGAATACAAAAGGCCAGTTAATGAAAACATATGCAGTAAATTTTGCTTATTCAGTTCAAATCATATAGACAGGTTAATTAAAAATTCACAAAGGATTTGTTTTCTCTGTATCAATCCTAGGGGTTCTTGGTGTTGTGTTTAAGCAGGTGCATGTAAGAGCCATGAATATGATATGATATGTATCCTGAAAGAGGAGTTTAAAAAGAAAATCAATATGCCAGGCGAGAGAATAAATGGAATTTATCATTTGTGCATGCAAATGAGAGGGTAGTTGGGATAAGAGCTAATGGAAATTTCTTACTCCTTTTGTAGTCAAGTCCATTGTAAGATTTCAAATTTCAGCAGCTATAATGAGCTGATAAAGATCTGTATCATGATGTGCTGCTTTTGACTCCAGAACACAAGAGGCATATGAGAAGCAGAGCATCCCTCCCACACCGCACAGAGGCCACCTTGTAACAGAGCAGGAGACCAAGGGCCAAGCAGAGCTGGATTCTATCCCTCTCTAGTCCAGAGAGGAAGTAATGCACTTCCAAGGAACAGGTAAGTTTGGGCAAATTCCTTTTGGAATTTATCTGGTGTAACAGAACAGCCCCAGTTGGAAGTGTCCTTGAAGATCATCTAGTCCAGCCCTCCCCATTCTCTGGACTGGAGTGAAAGTCACTAAGGGACCTGTACTACAGGTCTGACACTGAGACCACCTCCAGCAGAACCTGGTCTGTTCGTATCTGAAAACACCTTTTCTATGCAAAAAAGGAGTCTTCTTATTTGAGATTTATTGCTATAACTAATTGGCTTTTCTTACATCCATATCCAAAATATTTAGGCTCCCTAGAAGATGGAAGTATTGGGGCTGAAACAGTAACTTGGCGTGCAGGTACTTTATATGACCAAGGCAGTGGAGTTTTAGCTGATTCTCATGGAAGTCAAAATCCCACAGATTTAATGGGTAAAAACACTTACGTGTCATTGACTTGCATCTTCTATTTCCCCACTGTTCCATAAAAGGCTGTTTCATACTCTCAGTTGTTTAATCTAAGATGGGAAACACTTCTAGCTGGCAAACTTGAAGGAAACAGCTCTTCCTTCCAGAGAAGGAGAGAAAGATCAGCTTTAGCCAGCAGAAGACTGCTTTTTTTTTCAGAACAATTCGACACAAGGGCCACTGGAGAGACAAACACAGACAGCAGCACACAGCTCAACCCCAACCCACCAAGACATGCTGCAGTGGCAGACACCCCAAGCAAGTGGCATATTACTGACTAATTGATTCTGTTAAAGAAATGGGTCTTTCTGCATCCACACTCCAGAATTCTGTGTTCCTGAGACAGCAACCTTGAAGAACAGAAAAGGATGGCCTTAAAAGCATGTACAAAGGAGATAAACTGAAGAATTAAGTTTTCTTGAATGAAGTAACAGAGGAGAGGTGATGAAAGCAGTTAAGTCGCACATGCAAACATGAACTGACCTAACACAGAAACAAATGAAAATGAACAGACAAATCTGCTATTTCAGGCTGAGCTGGAAGCTCTCTTTGGCAAGAGAGGAATTGCATGCATTAATTCTTTTAGAATATAAACTTTTATGAAAATAAAAAGCGCATTGGGAGCAAAATGGTACAGCAGTTACCCCATGTCATACTTCTCAATAAAAGCAATGTTTTTTTCTAGAGAAGCTTATCTTGAGTTAGTGGTAGCTGGGGAAATATGGCAACTCTGAACATCACTTTGTTCTGAGTACCCCGAGAGGAACTGAAAACCTTCCCATATGCAGGCTTGACAAATTTGTCCACTGTTTCCCAGCCCTCATGGTTACAAAGATAACCTTCCACAAGTGAAGTGCACATAAAGTAAATGCAGAATTGCTCTGTTAAAGCTGCTGGGGTGGAGGTGTTTGACACAAATCAAATCCCCAGCCTAAAAAATAACTGAGAAAAGAACACAACCTCCACCTCTCAGCTGCTGCTTACAGCTTTTAAGGTGGAAAAAACCCCCAAATTGACAACACTCCTGTCATAACACGGATGCTATTAAGAACTGTGCTGGGCTTCTGCAAAAGTCATGTCATTTTCATGCTGCTGTAAACTGGGGAATCTGGGAACTGAAGCAGCAACTTCACTTTTTTAAGGAAAAAAACACAGTAAAACTGGAGCCAGAGGAATCTACAGTGGCTGAGACCCCTCCTTTCTAAATCCAGAAAATAAAGTAAGACTGAGCATTAAGTAGAGGGGTTATGATCTTAAACAAATCAGGACTGAGGAAAAGGCAGAAATGTGAAGGCAGAGAAATAACCTGAGAAGGACACTTCACCTTCCACTTCAGCCATGGGTATGCAGATCTGGGAATGTGCACAGAGAGAAGAAAGTGCAAGGAAGCAAAAGAGGTGTAATCTTTTAGAGATTAACACTTAATACTTTGTGTCATATCTAGCATTAGATGGAGCTGTAAACAAATACTGGTGAAAGTTGCAAGTCCAAAGAAGGAAAAATCACATTCCCTCTGAAGGTCAAAATTTTGGTCCTTGGTTTCTTTCCCAACTTTCAATGCAGTTCTATCCTAGTAGCCATCTAGAACAAGTTTTCCAGTAATCTTTCAAACATATCTGTGCTGGCTCTTAGCTGGAAATTAAGCACTTAATCCAGAATGATGAGGTTCCAGACCCCTGCTCAGCTGTTACTAGAGACACAAAAAAGTCCATAAGCACTTTATTTACAGCCCTGAAGTTTTCAAATGCTTGAGGGTAGACCTTAGGCTTTTGGTCACGGCCATACGGCCACTCTCATGTTGCTAAACTGTATTCCAAGTTCAATCTCTGCACTTGTCCATAACCTCCCTGCTAATGGGCAAAGCAGCTTTCCATTTAGCTGATAACAACGTCCCTCAAGATCCACAAAGGAAATGTTCTCTCTCACAGACCTAAGAAGCTTAAAGTCTACTGGAATTTATTTGGACTTGTTTAATAAACTGTGCTGTTAAAATGTGGTCATTTTAACACAGCACCAGGACAGAAAATGGGATAGTGACAGTCACCCGATTCAATTATTTCTGTTCAATGCATAAGCAATCCTTGGAGCAGAACTGGAACTGTACTCCACTTGCCCAGGAGAAGGCTGACCACTAGGTCACAGAATCATTATCACTCCTACATCCTCTCATCTCCTTTTTGTCACAGGGTGTAAGTCCTTATGTGAACATAGGACCTAATTAATTTTGCAAACCTGACATAATGTTCGTGTCCAAAGACATTTATATAGTCTCCAACTGGGCGGGGGGGAAGGGAGGATATTTGAACCTAGCAAAACTACCCTACCCCTCAAGTTCTTGAACTGTGTCCATCACAGCACTGTCTCTGCACTTGGGGGCACAGGAAAATCCTGATTAAATGGACAGGGCTTGGAAGTAATCCAAAACATCAAACCTCAGGCTTAGTTAAAAAGTACCTACTATTGTATAGGGCTTATTCTCAGTGCTATGTATATCTTAAACTAAAATAAAGACAGAATTATACACGGTGTGTTCAAAAGAAAAGACCTTATTTTTGAGTACAAATTGTATGTGACTTTAATAGTATGAATTCTGTCAAGTTGTCCATAGAATAAATCTGCACACAGTTCAACATAACATGTGCACATTAAATAGGATTTGGCATTAAAAGACCCAACGTTGAATGGAAATCGAAAATAAATGCCCACATTCTCCCCAGAAGACTATTCACCCCACGGCCTTAGGCATTAATTTAAGTGAATGAGGAAGCCACTAGGGCAGCTGTCGGTAGCTTATTTGATTTGTGAATAAACAATGGCTTCATTTTAAATGCTATTTACTCCTACTACATACTAATGTAAAAATCAAAAACACAAAAAAGAACAGACTATTCAAAACCACACATTTTTAAGAAAGCTTTTATACTTAATTTCAACATGGCAGGAAAATAAAATAGTAAGAACTTCTGTTGCATTACTAATTTTAACTGCTGCTAATGTTAAGAAGCCTAGAGATTGTATCTTAAACTTAATTGATATTATGCATTTGGCTGTATATTAATGAGAACTTAGGGTATCATAGGTCATTCCAATAAAATCTTTGGGCTTGTCAGCTTGAATTATGTATCTTTGCATCTGTAGAAAACAGTGGCAACATGGTAATTACAGTAGTTGATACGTGTTGTTATAACTTGTTAGTACAATCAGGTACATCATGTCCAAAGTGCAGATGCCAATCCAGACTGGCACTAATAATCCATCCAATGGATTATTAATTAAGAACAGTTTCTATGCATAGAGAAGCATTTAGCTGCACAATGAATTTGCAGATTGGAGCACAGTAATTTCTTCTTGATATTATAAAGATTTAATTATGGCACAAAACCACCATCTCACTGGCACTTCAGGATGAAGACCTTTACCCTACACATCCATACAGAGTGCTGAACTTTATGTGTAGGTGTGCCTGTGGGTTTTCTGATAATTACATCTATAACCTCATGAAACCATTTCGGTTTCCTCTGAAACATCTTCATATTATCATGATTCAAATTTACATGTAGGGTTTCTCTCAGGCAGAGTTCAGAAAGATGCACTTCTATAGCCTTTAGCAGAACAAACATGCTAGACACTTTCTGGTTTCCATGTAACTTGTAATTTAAAAGACAACTTGTAATTTAAAAGCCCAGCTGCCCCTTCCTACACTCAATTTCTGTTTCACACATAGACATCTTGCCCTATGATCAGACTCTTGCTTGACATGTAATAGAGGTATGGCAGTCTAAGAGAAGATGAAGAATTTACATAAAAGGAAAGGAACTGATCCAAACAATAAGCAAATTGTATCCGTTCATGAATGCAAAATCTGACTATAAAGCAAACTGAGTGCACAAGTTAAATATGCCTTTGTGCAAGTGGCACTTAAAACAGCTGATAACCCACGATGAAACTGCCCTTGAAAGCACTGCAGCGACAATCTATAGATAAAACTGTTCTAGAACAATTTCTCCAACATACATTAAGCATTAAAAGGCTCATTCTTAACACACACTATCCAAGTTCAGCCTTACTGATTTTTGTGGGAAACGTGAACTCAAGATAGCAAAGAAAAAAGTCCCAGTGAGCAGTTCCCATGCTAATTTCTAAGATGAAAACCTAAAAAGACTGCACTGAGATCCAAAGTTACAGTCTCTAACAGCAAAATCCAGCCCTACATATTCAAATACATTGCCTTCAAAGTCCTGAGCACCCAGATACATTATATAGGGGCAAACATTTTTACCTTATTCATTGAACTTCACCCAGACTGTCCTGCACAAAATACCAGGGCTCAGAGAAGGAAAAACCATGAAGATGAACTGCAGGTACTCCTGTCGATGTGCAGTGAACCAGCCCAACAACTCAGGACATTTCCATGCACAAGTGGAGGGAGGGAATCCAGCACTTCCCAGTGTTTGCTGTGTGTGGTTATACGAGATCTTATGTGCACACCAGTCCCAGCTGGGCTGCCAGATGTCTGAGATTTATGACCATATGGCAGCCTACACGGTAGCATCTAAACTTCTAAGACTTTCACAAAACCCAGACTAATCTGTTAAACTCTTGAAATCTATATGAACAATAACTCTGTGTGCAAAAGGGAGGATGCCCAGGAGCATGCAGATGACTGGTGGCTGACGTGGATTAATGGTCCAAACAAGATGCAGTCTCATATTCAGAGAGGAGCCATGAACCCCACCACTTTTTTTTTTTTCTGAGTTATAACCAGAGCTGACCAGGTTGTAAAAGGGTATGTTTGATCTATTAATAGTGTATTGGCTGTAAGCATGTTTTCTTTCTGAGGTATTGCTATGGTGATGCAGTTCCACATTGCTCCAACATGGGCTGGTATTTAGCAAAGGAGGTACAAAGGAGCCCCAGGTGAGCAGGTCAGAGCTGGTGTATTGTGGACAATAAATTGTTCCACGTTCAGTAAAGGACAAAGACAAGAAAGGAAGGTGAAATGTGTTGCTTGGAAGATTTCTCTTTCATCTGTGGCCTGTGTCACATGTTCCAGAGTTTCAGAGTGTTAACTCTGCCAAGACACAGGCACTGGCTGGGGGCACGCTCTGGGCAGCAGCATCAGGCAGGGCAAATTACATCTGTCCTTAACTTTTGAACCACAGCTTTCTGTGCCAGGCTTCAGAGAAACATGGAGCACAGCACAGCTGGGGGAGGAGTTTCTGGCAGCTAGTGTGACTTACCAGAACAATGTTCCTAAAGCATCTGTGTTTTCATTTCCTATTTTGGGTCAAGTGTTTAAGCAAAAGAATTCTGCTTCTGGGTTCTTGGATTCCAAAAATTAAGCACTGAATCTGTAATTCAGTACCTAAAACAGAGCTGGCCTGTTTCTCAGTATCATCAAAGCTGTACACTTTCAACCAGTGCTTTTCAAGTTCAACTCTTCTTTCCCACTCTTCAAAAATTATTCATCATCTTCCTTGCATAAAGAATGCTCAGATTAATAAGACAAGGAAGAAATGCCCTTGTAAAAGAAAAAAAGAGAGGGACGAATATACAGACACCACACTCAGGCCCTAACAACAGACCTTTTCATTAATTATCTTCCTAATGATGCATTCTCAAACAATACTGCAAAATTTCCTTCAAAAATCAAACTATTCGCTGGGGAAAGAGTATACTTTATCTTTTTCCCTCAAGAACTCTGAAGCCATCTTCTTCATATTTATATTCTAATCTATCTATGCTCCCTTGTAAAAGCTGGTAATTAGGAAAGCCTCTTTGATGGTCAGAAGCTGCACACTATTTCTGTGTGCATGGTAACAGCATGAATCACTGGCTGCACTAATCCTCTAAGAGTGTTAAAGGTCCCATGTGACAGTTACTGTGAATGCTAAACCTGCCCTATATTATGCTATTTCCCACTAATCCTAAGAAAATTAATGTTAATTTATCATGAAAAAAGGTTAATTATACATTTACTTCTGATTTACACACATTAGACCAGACTCACAAATATTACTGGGGGCTTTTGGCTTCATTTTTTATGGGATTTTGTTGTTGATTTTTTTTTAATAGAAGTTTCTCTTTTAGCTTGCAGTCAGGGACTATATGCCAAAATCATACTGGGCTGGGAGGCAGTGTTGCAGAGGCAGGACAATGACAAGAACCAATGGCACTTCTAATGATCCCCCTGATTCAGTTTGAAAAAAAAATTTAAGCAAAATTTGCAACATTATCTGATTCATCACTTCTGCCAGTCTTTCTGAAGACACTGGCACTGAATGCCAATTCTGGTTCAGAAAACAAATTCAAGTTACTTAATTACCTTATTAAAGTAATAGCTTATAAAGTTTACTCCTTTATGAAAAACTTGATTGTAATTAAACCACAGCACTTGAAAATCAAAAAACCCAACAATCACACCCTATATTTGTATGATTTATTAATATTAGCCAACTCTAACCCTCAAGTACAATCCTGGCATTTTACCCAAGGTCATGTAATAGCTGCATTGCACACTGTACAAACCAACTTTGAGAGATTGTTCCCTGTTCATGCAGTAAAAGTGGGAATCTTTTGTAACAGGCTGTTTGTGAGGCTGTTCAAAGCATCACTGACAAAGAAAGAGATAAAGTAATAGAAATATCTTTTGCTGAACTACACTATATCGATTCCAATTCTGATGTAGTATTTTAAATCTTGGCCACTTACTCTTTTCAAACCTACACTGACACACAATTTCTATGCTGTGGAATATAAGCAGCATAACTTTTCCAAGTAAAGGTTTAGATACTTATATCTTCTATGAGGTACCACAGTTCCCATAAAGAGCTGCCAAAAAGAGGCAACGTTTTTGCCAAGAGTTAACCTAAAACCACAGTTCATATAAAAATGAGAAGTGTTTAAAGCAATTGTTTTGAGGGCTATTTACAATACGCTTTAGACAGGCTACCTCATAGTGAAAATGATAGTCTTGTCTCTTCAAAAGTGCATTTAACAAGAAAGTAAGTGTTTGGCCTATGGGAGTGTTGTTTGGTTGGTTTTGTTTGGGTTTGTTTTTTGGGATCAACAACCAGTTGGTTTAATTATTAGGTTATGCACCTTAATCAACACCCATGTCTTCTGAGTATGTCCCCTGTAGCCAGGTGGGGATCAGGCTCTTCTCCCAGGTAACCAGCAGTAAGACAAGGGAAATTGATCTCAGGCTGTAGAGGGGACGTTTAGATTGGATACTAGGAACAAATTCTTCATGGAAAGGGTTGTGAGCCCTGACACAGCTGCCCGGGGCAGTGGTGGAGTTACCATTGCTGGAGAGATTTAAAGACTGTGTGGATATGGCTCCTGGGGCCATGGTTAGTGATGGACCTGGCAGTGCTGGGTTAACGGCCGGACTCGATGAGCTCAGAGAATTTCTTCAGCCAAAGTGATTCTACGATCTGCATGTTCCTTAAATTCAGCATAACTGGTACAATATTGCACAGTGTCTGCCAGGAGCAGTACCAGTGGGTGCCCTGTTGCCTCAAGATGTAAACCAACCGAGAAAAGCAGTAATGGAAATCACTAACAGTTCTGTTACAGAACTTAAAACTTAATTGGTCATAAATGGAAGAAGTTAAACAGACATAACTATATAATTTATACATATATCATCTTTTTCCCTGGTTAACCCTGACTTCTACTTCACTACCTATAGTTAAATGCACACTTCTACAGCATGATGTGGATTGGGTCCAACTAATTTACTAAAACAGCATTTACATTTCTGCCTACGTTTATATTAGATGTGCCATCATAATGTGTGATGAAAAACCATTTCAAATTCAGCTGCTTTTCAGAAAATTTATAACATCCAATTATTAACAGACAAGGTCTATCCTATTTCCTGTATCTTCCAATAGCCTTTTGAAACCATTTCTCTGCTTAATATCCTATAAATTTCTGTTAGAAACATTCTTCAGTGTCTGTGATAGGAAAATCGTGCTGAAAATCAATAGTCTCCATACTTCTTTGCCTGTAATAAGTTATATATCATAATCCTGTTTTATAAAAGTCTAAAATGAGCTAAAACAGATTCAATTTTAAGATTCAGAGTTCAAACTAACAGGTTTCAATTTAAGAAAATATCTGTCACTGTGAATAGGCAAGCAAATGGATTAGATTCTCTGGTTTTATTCCTTAGGCCACACGTGTTAATCTCTCAGCAGAACCAACATAACATACCACTACAGATTATCAAAAGTGACTAATCACTGCTGTGAATTATTCATTTGAAAAGTTATGCACCAGTGATAATATAAATTGTATTTGAAAAATGTTCATGTAACATTTTAATAAGCTTAAAAAATTATTTCCTACCCAGTGTTTAAACTAAAACTAATATTTAGCATCTCAGAAGGAGCTATGGATTTGTTGGATGTGTTCAGAAGTCCTGCCATAAGGTATCTGAGACTTAGGGAACACTGATCATGTAAATGCTCTTTGAGATGTACTTTCTCCATAAATTAAAGATAATACATGTAACATTTCTCTCAAAGGCCACTAGTCAAATTATTTTCATGCATGTGAAGAGCTGGTGAGTGTTCACAGTTTATGATAAAACCCAGAAAATCTTGCCTGTGTTGCTGAAAAAAAGAGGAACTCAGGGAGAAACTTAACACCCAAGTCAGGCAAGCATAAGCAGTTGTGCTCTCATTGGAAAGCAAGGGAAGCTCAGGTTCCAACAGCAGCACAGGAACTCAGGCCAGTGTTGCAGTCACTGCACTGCTCCCTCCAACACAAGAAGCTATCTGAAATACAAGGGTGTTTCAGATTTTGAAAGCACCAAGAAAGGCTGTAAAACAGAGTGATCTGGGGTATGTTACACATGGTAAATAATGCCTAATAGACACTGACAAAGAAGCCTGATTTTCTCAGTAGCCACTTGTAGAAGTGAAGGTCCTGTTAAAATGTATTCCAAAGATACTCCAAAACTGAAACCAATAAGGTTTTTAGTTTTGTATTTGACAGGTCAACATTTTCTGCTTCTTCCTTTTGCTTTCATTGATCTCCACTGCAACATCGCAGCCATCCTCCTCCTCCGCCTCCTCCTCCTCCCCCCATCTCAGCAAGTTCACTCGCCCTCAGCTTCCAGCCCCATCTAGATACTGATGAATCACCCATCTCCACTTGCATCTTTCATTTCCCCTACGTTGCAGCTATCTCACTCCTTTGCCTGCCTCTCAAACACACAATTTTGATGTCAAAGTCAGACTCTTGAAAATTGAACTTCTTATCTTTTCTTCAAATTCTCACCTCCTTGCCACTACTGTTGACAATACCACTATCTTTCTCGATTCTCTAGATTGGAAATTTCATGGCCCATTCAACTCTTTTCTCCATCACTTGATCACACCTCAAACTGTCACCGTACTTTTCTATGATATCACCAATATCAACCCTGTACTTTACAAACCTTCCACTAAAATACTTCTCCAAGGCTTTACAATACTCGCATCAGTTACAGCAAATTCCTGCTTTAGGTCTTATTCCCCATGCCCAATAAATCTAAAATACAGTTGCTGAAATAATTACCCTCCTTACCTGCATCTGTCATGTCACAATGGTCACCCATTAAAAGAAAATTTACATAAAGCTACCCATTACTTTCAGTATTAATTTCAAGGTTCTGACTCTTCCAAGGTTTAGTTCATCTCACCTCTTAGCTAATTTTTCTACATTTCCCTTTTCTGCTTCTGTTTCCTACAAATGCACTTAGTCTTCCTTACTGTTTTTCTCAAAACCTCGTACATGCCACCACAATGCTGAATATACAAAATATCTTTGTTTCTTCCTTTCCAAAACACAACTCTCTGTTACACTTTCTCAGGTATCTCTTCTAAACTCATCTTCTTCCTTCAACCTGAGGTTAACCACTGGAACACAATCCTTGCCTTTATTTTGAAACAGGAAGCAAGCATTGTAATTGAGCCACTTCTTATTCTGTCCAGAGCAGTTTTGCTGCTCCTGCCTGGAGATTTCTCTTTTAAGTATAAGCAAATCATTGCCCAAGAGTGCCATCTTCAAAGATTTAAAAAAAAATCACAAGCAAACACAAAAAAACTCTCAAAACCTTCTCTGTCTAAACAGAAATAATCAGTTTCATTCACTGTACATCTCATTGAAAAATCAATGCTTACTAACAACCAAAAATCAATCTTTCTTTAGATAAATCATGAGACAGTAACATGCAAAGCAAAATCTAAATCAATCATGCAAATAGAGGCTACTTTGAAGCCAGGATTTAAGTCAAGATTGATTAATTAAATTAATCCACTCCATCCCAATATAATACCATAAGCAGGTTACTTCACTTACACAGCAATGTGCACATTGCAAGTCCTTTTTCCAAAGTTGCACACACATTTAGTTCTGGAGAAAAGCTGAAGTGTTTTTATTCTCATCAAACATTGATAAACTGAGACAGAGAGATCAGTCAGTAGATCAGTGGCATATTTAAAGCCTTGAACTAAGGTCTGGTGATCAGACAGCTCTGCCTTCCCTAAAGAACATCAGCTGAGCCCCCTCCATGAATGTCTTTCATCTGCACATTTGGATGTTGCTACTGAGCCAACAAATAAAGATGTGAAACCTGAACAAACACTACAGGAACAGGCCAACTTCAATACCACATAACCATAAATTTCAGATACATTATTTGAGCATGAATATACAGTATTTCCAGGAACAGCTACATAGTGACTTAAACATTCTGTCACCCACAGGACTTGACCCAACCCCTCCAGAAGAGACATTATAATGCATTGTGTGTCTTTCATATAAAATTACGCTGCAGTGGTAATTCAAAGTGAGCTCCACAGAAAAAGACTTAGAATCATCCCATGACTTATTACAGAAGCTCATCTATCTATGGGGAAAGGTAATATCAGCAAAGGAGCAGTAAGAGTAATTTAAAGCACAGCAGTTTCCAAAGCTTCACCAGCAGCTTCCCCAGGGACAGCAGAGGGATCTCCAGCTACACTTGTGACTGTTGTCACACCTCATTTTGGGGAAAGATTTCCTGGAAAAGAGGTGAGGTAATTGAGTATCATTGTAATCTATTTTACAAATTCAGCAGTGCTTCAGAACCCCTGATCAGCTCAGACAATACCAGAAGCCAGTATTTAGTAGAATAATTCAACAAGCAAAACATTCTCAAAAATGAGACAATTCTCCCCAAAAATTCAGCTCTGGGATTTTGCAAGATGATATAAAACACTTATAAAAATAAATGTCAATACACTGGTCAGAAACTCTTTTTACACCACAAATGCAAGTAAAGCAATAACATAAAAAGTGTACTGCCCTTCAATTAAGTCTTTTACTATTTTATTACTTCATATGTACAACCCCAAATTTTAATACTGAAAACATTTAATTCAAAGGTTTTTCTGGCTGTAAAGAGTCTACTGAGCACTAAAGCAAGAAGAAAAACAGATCTAAACTAAAAGTGCAATGAAGTGATTATGATGGTTATGAATCAGCCTTCCATTATTGAGCCACTTTAGCAGCATGTAATAGATTCTGATTAAGCTCTTTAAGCTGAATTACAATGTACTATTAGAAGACTACTCAATTAGTATTTTTCAAGGACCAGAAGCTAATTTTGCCAGCATCACTGATTTTTACCAAGGTCTGATCAGACCTTACCACATTCTGCTCAGTGGGAGCAATGAGCCAACTTCAGCTTTACCAGACCTGCTAACAAAAACCTCAGGCTGATGGCAAAGCTCAGAGCTCAGTCAGTGTGGGGAAGCTTTGCCCCAGGTCACAGGTAGGAGTCCTAAGACTCCCCATGGGAAAGCTGCAGACATCACATGCTTGGAACAGCATTACTGTAAAGCTTATAGATTCCATTGCAAACATTTAGAAACCAAGACAAGAACATCTCAAGCAAGTTTTCAAATTAGTTTATAGGGTGCTCCTGGCAATGGAAAGTGTAATCACAGCACACTGTTGCTTCTTTACTGCACATAGATTTTGAAACACTGCAATCATTCATGTTCCTGTTGCAAGACACAGTATTATCTCCTGTTATTCACCATATAAGCAGGATTATTCACATTTACTAAAAATGGCAAGAGCTACAAAGAATGGCACTGCAGCAGCTCCATCTTCAGAAACCATGGGTAGGAAATGACTGTGTCTACCTTAGAGATGGAAAACAGTTGTCTCTGACCATCGGTCATATTAACATCTGGGGAGAAAAAAGGTTTCTTTTATGAAACTCCTGGGAAGATTCCTTACTATATAACATTGTAGCTTAATTTTACCTAATCATTTTCATCCTAGTAAACATTATTAATTCTTATTGTAGGTATTTCATTAATAAAAATAAGCACATTTTCTCTGGAATGCTTCAAAAAGCTAGCTTTTGTATTGAGAATCATGTACCCCAGACAGCACAAGTTAAGCATTCAAAAAAGGTTTTGTTCCAAGTTCCCAGATGTACTTTTGCAAGTTGGAGTATTTTACATGCCAGTGACGCTACATGGCACCAAAATCCAAATTTAATTCAAATGTTTGCACCCTGAATGCAATGTAGACACAGGCCATCTAAACTAAGAGGTCTCTCAGATTAATGTCTAAGCAGAGCACGGTCATACGGCAATTCATGTGAGACAGATCCTAAAATCCCCTTAGCCTTGTAATAAAAGGGGTTCCTCAAGCAGGTTTGTCCACTTTGATTACCCATAATCATCTCTGAAAACATACAGAGAAGAGTTTACTTTTCCAATCTACTCAACTGTCATCCATTTCTGAGAATGCTGTAGTTATTCCTTATGATTTCTACAAAGTAGAGCCTTTGGAGCCAGGTTCTTCAATGGCATGGTTTAACTTGGCCACTATTTTTCTCATCTTGTCTACAAAAAATTTTCTTTTACCTTTTAGTACTTAACAGTAATTGATAAAACATGTTCCAGCATCTCCTTTGGTTTGTAGCATTTTCTTTTCCAGGCTTTTGTTTCACATGGAGCAGTAAGTAGCAGGTGCATTTTCTTACAGCCCATAAATATTTATGGATTGTGAATAACAGAGAGCACTGTTTTAAAAATCATCTGTCATATTTTACATAAAACAGGAGGAAAAGGAAATTTCCCCTCCAGAGCCCATGTGCTGGAGTGAATGTTTTGGCGCTGTGTCTCAAGGAACCACCTGAGACAAAGGACTATGTCCATATTTTTACAGTCACCCAACGATTCACATATATATGTATGCATGTAAGTCCATGACATCATGCACCTTCAATACATTTCCTATTAATTCAGACAGCTGCTCTTTGCATCAAGTTTTGAAATCCCACCAGCCTGGAGACAGTAGGAATTTGCAGCAGATGAGTCTGTTGTCCTGGGAATTTCTCAAGTCCTGTGTTAGTATTTCATTATTTTAGATTTCCATTTTAAAAGAATTGGAAAAAGTTAGTTTACATATTAAAAAAAAAATCTTAGTATTGGTTTAGTTCCAGCTAAAATTTGTAGAGTCCCCAGATATTTACAGGTAAACAGTGGCTGGAATATGTCATAGGTGATCTGTCCCTCTGTAGCACTGTCTAAGGCTGTCTCTCAGGGAGGGCTTTTTAAATTTGTATGATCAACTGTGGTACACACCAGTGAATAGAGAGCCAAATCTTCTTTGGAAAAGTAGTGCAATATACTCTCTGAAAGCGTTCCCACTAAGCAATGGGAGCAGTTGCACTAAGGATTCTCTGTGAGCTTCCAAGTGGCCTGTAGAGTTAGAGCACATTTCAGTGTCCTTCAATACCAAAACACGGGGTTCATAGGGGTATAAATAAACTGTTTCACAGAGAAAGGATTACAGTGAGCAGACTGCAAAAACAGTGCCAACAAATTCTTCTAAAGGGCTACTGTTTACAAATATGAATAGATGTAAATATCCCAAATCCCAAATCCAACAAATTCTTCTAAAGGGCTACTGTTTACAAATATGAATAGATGCAAATATCCCAAATCAGCTCTGTATTGTCGTCTCCTTAGCATGGAGGGTTTTCCAGGCTTTATGTGTCTCTCAGGTGTTCATTTACCTCAGTTATCTAGTGGTCACTTTGGTTTTTACCTTGTCTTGACTTCAGAGAAGTGATCTTTAAACCACCATCATTTTTAGTGGAAGAGCACAGCTCAGAGTCACCCCCCAAAAATGTTCAGCACTATCCACTGATACATCTCTCCGAAGGGAAATTCTCCCACCTACTCCAACTGAAGACCACAGGTGGGTCACTAAAACCTGTATATCACTGTCACAGAACTGTCGGGATGTTTACAGTAGCTTTGATTTAAATCTGCCTATTTTAATAATAGTTCAGTCAAGATTCTTTTCTTTATATAAAAGCTATCATAAGGAACAAGATAAGCTTCTAAACACAGTTTAAAAGTAGCTTCATGCAGTGTGCCTGACCTCAAATCTGTACATATGGATGGGATGTTCCATCCTTCCTTTGACTCTCAGTTGAAATGTAACAACAGAGCCGGGGACGAGGCTACACACAAAGTGCTTTTGCACATAAAACACAAGCCTTGGAGAACAGAGGAACTGTGTCCTCATAAAAGGCGGTCTGTGAAAACACAGGTTTGCAAAGACACTCTTCTGATCTGCAAAGAAAAGGATACTGAAACACTGTCATCTGGCAAGACTGTCCATCTTGTTTGCAGCCCAGGCTTACAGCAGTTTAATGATTTCTGGCAGTTCTGCCACTGACAGACGTAACTTCTTCGTGCCCATTCTGCCTAATGGATGAATAGCTAAGAGCTCAGAGAAAGCTGCCTGCTAAAAAATCACCACTAACTAGCTTTCCATTGACCTTCTAAGCAGGTTTAAGTACAAATATTCCTTTCAAACAAGAAAACTTTTGTTTCTAAAATACACACTCCCAAATTGTCCGAAAACTAATTATATTAAACACTGTATAAAGTAGGCTGTTTTGCAGATGTGTTGCCTCAAGAGCAATCCTTCCTATATGCCTATAGGATAAACATTCAGGGTTTTAATTGTAAGTATAAAAATTCTACACTTCACTTTGTGATATTTTAAAAATTCCATATAGGCATCTTGAAGTGTCCAACTATGTTTGTATTCCAGGACAGATGAAATGTGATATTTTCAAATATCAAAATAGTAAAAGGCAGAAAAAGTGTTACTCATACACAGACAGCGACAGTTTCTAATTATCGATGCATCACTAAGCAAGGTTTTGCTAACAGCTAAATGAGCTATTGCACTTACAAAATGAGGGCACGTGGCATATCTGATTAGTTCAACTTATGTCTGTGATATTATGTAATTCTAGAAGGCTGATATCTCTTTATCTTTTGGAAAAATGTGCCACTTAAAGGAACAGCTGCATTAAATGCCTTTTTATTTTCAATCCAATTTCCTTTTGTTTTCAACATGCAAATGGAAAAATGCTGAGTGTTCATTTTAAGTCCTACATATCATCATAATTAATTGTGAGGTAGCTTCTGCTAGCGGTTGTCACACACAGAACATAAAAGAAATTAAGTATTCCTGGCAAAAGAAGGTAGAGTATTCCAAGAAATCTGGTTTTTGCAAACTAATGAAACAATTTTTAACAATTTTTATTACAAGCATCTGTGAGCTCCCACCAGGCAGGAGCAACAGAATTGTTTCTGCTTATATTGCTCAGTTCCAAGCTAATGTCCCCTAAAGCTGTTAGGCTGAAAGCCAAGAGAAGATATATCCACAGAGAGACCTGACCCTTACCCCTGCAACTAATAATGTCTCCTGGAAGTTTTAAGTTAATAGTCTATGTGAGATTCTTATTAGTGAAACTTCGCCTTTTTTTTCCCCCCAACCACATTTAGTGAATTATACTCTTCAGGCAGTAGAAATCATAGAATCATTTGGGTTGGGAAAAAACCGTCGAGATCATGAAGTCCAACTGTTAACCCAGTCCACCACTAAACCACGACCCCAAGCACGACATCTACGTGTCTTTTAAATCCCTCCAGGGGTGGTGTGTCTCTATCACTTCCCTGGGCAGTCTGTTCCATGCCTGGCAACCCACAGGGTGAAGAAATTTTTCCCAATACCCAGTCCAATCCTGCCCTGGTGCAACTTGAGGCTGTTTCCTCTTGTCCTTTCACTGGTTTGGGAAAAGAGGAGAACCTTTCCTTGGTTCCAAGCTCCTTTCAGGGAGTTGTAGAGAGGAATAAGGACCTCCCTGAGCCTACTTTTCTCCAGGATAAACACCCTCAGCTCCCTCAGCTGCTCCTCATCAGACTTATCACATACAGGAATCAAACACTGACATAAAAGAAACAGGCTGATGGGAAATTCTCTAACTACACAACATCTGAAGTCTCTTAAATAAATAAAGTCTAAATCCACAATTCTCTTTTCTCCTTTCTATTTTTACTAAGAAGGGTTTTACCCTTCCGCGTTCTAAATCTCAAAAAGTCATCTCTTGAGAATTGGTGTGCCTGCGAATTCTGTTCTTAACTTCTTTGTTCCCACACTTCAGATGCAGGAGAGAACTACTGAACATGTGAACTAATAGACAGCATAAAGTCTCAGTCACTGGAACACCACGGTTGTTCATGGGGTTTGGTTCTGGTTTGTCGTTTTAGTTTTTTCGGGTTTTTTTACCGTATTGCTCTGAAGATTCTACCAACAGAGGCCAGTGCTTTGACTCTTATCAAATGCCCTTTTTCTAGAGATGTTTTGATATTTCTACTAGTGCAACCACAAAAATGACACCTGTAGCTTTAGTAAGTGAACAGACTGATTGAAGATATTTGACATTAGAGTGGGTAAATTATGTGTAGAGTCTCTCAATGCTGGAAACCAAAGAGGAAATAAAACCAAAGAAACCACAGAGGTCAAGACTTCTAGAAAAGATATCTTCAAATGAGGCTTCCTTGTCAATATTTAAATACTTAAGCAAACAGTAGTTGGCTCTTCTACAACTTTGACCTATTCTTAAAATGATGCTAATTATAAGTTGCTGGTTGTTCAGCTGGTTAACAGCTGATTTCAGAACAGGATCTACACTGGTGACTGAGCCCAACATGCCGTATGTGGGAAACCACTGTCTAACCAAGATTCATTTAATGCATGGTTGACAGTTCATCTCACAGAAAGAGAGAGGTTTAAAAAGAAAAAAGAAGGAAAAAAAAAAGATTAGAAGGAGCTGAAAATACACACTGCCTGAGCCAATGTGATATGACAAGAATTTCTAAGAGCAGATCAATTTCTGAAAAAATAAATAAAAGCATTATTTCTAGGCAAGTATTTTCCTCTGAATTCTGTCTCCAAGAAGATCTGCATGAACACAGACACAAACTCCTTGTGCCAATGGACAATAAAAGGCTAAACCAGCATGCTCCTCTCTGAAGCCATTATTTGCACCATGTTGTAGTGCAGATTACCTTGCACAGGACAGAACAAGAGGGTATTTGTCAACAGTCTGGAAATTATGGGTTTCCAAGTTGTGGAATAACTCAAAACTGCCTTTTCAGTATGTGAAAATTAATGCAAAGTGCTTACAATGGATCTGTCATCATAGATTTCATATGCATGTGATAACATCATGTTGTGCAAATACCTGCTCATCTCCACCCATAAGCTATTAAAGTGGTTACTGATAAAAAAATGCAGATCACATGGGAAGATTAATTTAATGAGATTTTATGAATTTAAACCCAAACTATATCTCCCAACTAGTTATACATTGCAAGTATACTTCTAGAGATGAACTGGAACCTGAAGTTCCCAATTGCTTTGTTTGATGGAATTTTAGGTGTGCAAGTTATAGGAAAGAGGGCACAGACACATGTGAAGCTTTGTAGCTGCCAGAGGTAACAGCAGCTTAATCATTACTTGGTCCTGAATAAAATCTAGATTCAGGCTTAATTTAAGGTATCTTAAATTGTTGGTCTGTGTTGTTCTAATTGATGTTCTATTTTTTTGTTGTGGCTTTTTGGTTTGGTTTGGGGTTTTTTAAAGCTCTTAGCCCATGCTAAAGATTAATGAATATATATATATATTAAAAAAATCAGTTTTATAGAAGGTAGTCACACCACCACCTGAGCCCCTGCACTAGGGTGTATATGAGTTTTAAAACAAAACAATCCACAGAAGAGAAAATAGCTTGGATATAATGAAGTGCAATTTATTCTTGTAATGATCAGATTCCAACAGTAAGCACTCTAAAAGGTACAAGTGGCAATTATGTACCTAAGTCACCTGGAAATCCTCAAATTTTTACTTCTATAATAAAAGTGACAACACCCCAAGAAAAAAAGATGTTGCTATTTCACTTTTGCTACCTCCTCATAAGAACAGAAGTAAAGAGGTGAAAAAGACTTTTAGGAATGTTAAGATCTAAAGTTTGTTCTCTTCCCATGCAGTATGAGAGCAAGTGCTCTGTAAAGAACAGTTTGGCATAAATGAAATAATTTCTGGCTACTTGCCAGTGCTGAGGTTAAAATGCAACATTACAAGCCTTCCATGATGACAGACTACTGGGAGACATTTGCTGAAAATTGCTTTGCCTATCATTCAGTCAGCAGAAAGGGAAAAAAATGCTTTCCAATACTAGTTACCTTTGAGCTATGTTGAGTCTGTATCTATAAATGATACAAACTGTAAGCTTATAAAGGCCCCATACAGGTGCAATCAACATAAAAGCCCAGCATTTCTCTCCGTTTCCTTTGTATCGCAAAGCTCTCTGTATTTTCACCCTATGCCACTCCAATAAGTGTGTGTAATTATAAAGGAAGCATGACTAAAGATTTAGATTCAAGTTTCAAAAATTAACTTGATTTTTTTTTTTGACAGCAAGCAATAAAGTTTTCACCAGTTATGCTCTGAACAAGGAGAAGCCTTAAATCTCCCAACATCAAGTAAAACAACATGTTTTAACTATACTCTTTTACTCTGCAGGAAATGACAACTCAGGCAGTGCAAATACTAAATTGTAGTATTTTAACTGCACAATACATGTCTGCCTTTGAAAGTCCACTAAATACATGAAAGTCTTCTACAACAGTTTGAAAGAAATAAGAAAAAAGAACTAAGCCTCAGATTTTCAAAGCAGTCCATATAGACTGTCATTTGGCTCTCATTTAAATTAATGGGATTCAATCAGCTACTTCCCAGAACATGGCTTCAAAAACACAAGGCTATGTGGTCAGAAGGTTTTTTCAATATGGTTAGCAAATTAATATTCTCCAACAGCTTTTATCTTTATGTTATCTGTTTCTGACAAAGAGAAATTAGAATTCTAATCTGTGTTTTGCTATTGCTAAGTGATTCAAGAAAATATCATTTGTAGCTTCCTTTTTTATGAATTAGACAGATCTCCAAGTGAAACTGGATTTAAAGGGATTCTCCCCTGTAATCCATGGGCAAGAGTTTATGCATGTGCTACTTCAAAATATGGTTCATTGTACAGTTTTCCTTATTTTTCTGGACCAATTCTAAAGCAAAAGCAAGTGGGTTTGCAACAATTTCAATAATACAATTGTTTACTTATATCCACAACACATGGAAAGCCTCTACAGATGTGTATCATCACCAGGGACCCAGAGTGTGTGTTGATACTTTTTATGGTTTATTCTTTTTTAAATTTACTTCTTATTTCTTTCTCAAAAACCCATTATTTTTCCAAGAAAAATGAGTGTAGACAGTCTAATGATGAATTCCTAAATCCACAGAGAATTCATAGCTCTGTCAGTAGCTCCCCTCTTTCAAAGGATTACTTAGAAAGATTCTCTCTGAGACTTGACTGCAGTAAAGAAAAACAGTAAAAAGTGTTACTTGATATGAATAAAGGATTATTTTATATTGGTTTGATTCATCCTTGTGATAACTATATGTGTTCAGTGTTCAGTGTAACTCATACAAAGCCAAGAGAAAAACTATTTAGTACTTTGAGCATAAATTGGTCTCTCAGGCCAAATTATATTTAGGCATGTCATATTTTAAATAAAGGGGAAAGGCAAAACTGGTTGTCTGATGTTGGTCTCAAGTTATATCTCCTTACATGCTAAAAGAGATTTGTGGTAGTCCGTAATATAAATTTCCCTGTAAGAAACAGGAACCTCTGACATTGTTTTCACACTACTGGTACGATTAAAGGAATGAGTTTTCTTATTACACACTCATGGAAAACAAATGGTAAAAGAGTTTGGCAGAATTATTGGCATTTGAAAATAGTATTTTTTTAAAAAGACTTTTAGTAATTACGCTCCTATTGGGACCTCACATATGAATCCACACTTTCTGCATCAGTAATTATGAAACAAAAAAACTGCTTCTGCAATTCCAGAAACATATGGATTATATTTGAGTTCAATTCATATTCTTTATCAAGTGTTTCTATCCCTAATTAGTCTGTATACCAAAGTCCAAATTCAACATATTATGAATAGCTAAAAATTTGGTGTTGTTTTATTTATATTTACACAAAGTGATGTTGTTCCTAAATTTGACCTCTCCTATCATACCAATCAGCCAGCGACTTTTTAGGTCCCTAAAAGCCATGAAAAGAACCCAAATGTCAACTCTGTGCCATCATCCACGAACTGACTGGAAATGGATCTAGAGATGGAGGCAGAAATGCTACAAGATACTGACAAATTAGATCAAAGGGAAAAAACCAACCCTAACATTTTATGTAGAAGAGAAAGCACTAAAATTAGTTTTGTACAAACAAACCCTAACTTGACAAGAAGTCAGGCAAATCCAGCTATAGTGGGTGACATGCAGCCATGACATTCCATATAAGAAGTTCATTTGAAGAGAAGTGGAGAGATTTCCCTTTTTCAGTTGAGCATCACACAAAAACAAGTGAGAACCTCTTGGGCCTTTGGAACAACCATTCCTGTCACTCTGTATGGCTGTTGCCTACTTGGCATGGGCATCGTCACCTCTTTCCACTCAGAAATGTGTTTCTCTATAATGGATTTTCCAGCTGGGTAACCTGATTTGGTTAATACTACTAATACAAAAACCCAAAGAAAGTTATATGTACAGCTTTTGAGTTAGTTTGGGTATGTGTGTTTTTATTTTAGAGGGTGTACTGAGAAAG
Source organism: Pithys albifrons albifrons (assembly GCF_047495875.1). Taxonomy (NCBI): domain Eukaryota; kingdom Metazoa; phylum Chordata; class Aves; order Passeriformes; family Thamnophilidae; genus Pithys; species Pithys albifrons. Next base: position 7,946,036 of record NC_092466.1, on the reverse strand, counting down.
GCAAATGAGAAGGAAGAAGAAAGGCAAGTAATGGGCAAAAGCAGGATTGGGGTGTCAGGGAGGTGCAAAATTAAAGCAGAAAAACCACTGATAGCTCTCAGCCTCTAGTCCAAAGTTGCAGAATTATCAAATGTGACACCAGAACACTGTTAATATTAACAATATGTAGAAAGGCTGCTATGTTAGAGAGCTCAAAGATCCTTCCCGAGGAAGCAAAGCTCAATGCAGAGACACGATGGGCTTCACTCTCCATATGGAATGTCACAGAGGGGTGAACAGCTGTGCAGCTATGACATATCTATGCCTGCTATGTGGATGTTGTGCTGGGGCATTGGCCAGTAATTTGTATGCTTGCAGGCTTAACAACTGCTACTGCCAACCTTCTCAATATCTTCAACACACCACTGGGAAAAGAGCTGCCCTGAAGTCACCAGCTCACTACTGCTTGCACCTCTCCCATACATCTAAATACTGCAGCTGGGATGTTTTTCATACTTTCAACACTTGTACTCAAAGGGAAAGAGAGACTGGATTTGGTCCAAAGGATGTTACATCTATATGCTTTCAGAAAGATGAAATAGATATCAATTTCACTCTGACTCTTAATGTTATAAAAGCTGTTACCAAAAGATATTAAAAACAGCAACATGGATGGGAACTGGAAGTGAACTCAAAACCCACTGACTGCTGCAAACAACACAGTGCTCATCTAGTCCTTTCTTGATTTTATGAGATTGTTGTGCTGTCATAATGCAGAAAGATGAACACAGACTTTGCTTATGGAACACATGCACACACACGTACAGAGCCAACCAGGCTCAGAATTTGGGCTATTACATACCTATTGCACTCCAGAAAACACATCTCTGAATATATTCAACACTGGTCTAAAACAGGAGATAGAGCAGCAGGAAATGGTGTCCAAACACAGTGGATGCAAAATGGCAACTCTAACACATGTAACTCTAAAACTTACAGTCCACTGGCCCCAGCATTTAAGAACCAATTGCAGGGAGTTTGGGAAGGATATGGATCATGAAAGGATCTCTGTGACAGCTTGGCAGAATTTCTAAACTGGAGAGACACCAGGATGTTATTTATATTCAAGAATAAAACACATACAAACACACAATTATAAATAAATACTCTACAAGCACCACAGTACTTAAAATAAAAATCAAAGTAAATCACTGATAGGATAAAAACAGGCAGCAGAAAAAGAGGGAATTCACTTACATATTACTAGTAAAATAAATACAGTTAAATAAAGTAAGTTGAGTGATAAAAAGACTCCCTTTTTCAGATCCTTCAGGCCTTGTCTCAGCAAGTACTTCCTCCTCTCGTACTAAGCATACAGTCTCCTATAATACCATCAGAAGCAGTAGAAGACAAGACAACCCCAAGTGTGGGGACTCCCAGGGAGAAAATCAGGGATCTGTGGTGTTGAAAAATGAATCCAAAGTAGTCACTGATATTTTCCATGCAGACCAAGAGCTGCAGCTACAGCTGTAAGTAGAATTTCAATGAAACAACAACAAATAATATTCAACATCTTGCTTCTCCAGCAGCACAAAAAGCATAACCATGCCAAATCCATCCTTTTTACAGCAACACAGCAGAAGCTGCTCTGGGGATGTGTTTGGCCCAGGCAGGGTTTCTTTGCAGAGTACTCAGGAGCAAGTACAGCAGCAAACTCTGGACCAGAGGGTACCAGGTGGTACCAGGCTGCGAGACAGCGAGAGGCAGCGCAGATGCCAAGTGCCTGCGTGTGTCCCGTCTAGTGGCCAACAGAGAGGCATTACCAGCAGCCTCACTAACAGCTCATTGCACACACTGGCCAGAGGGCGAGTGCTGGGTACGGCAGCTGGGAAGGAGTGTGTGGAGAGGGGAAATAAAAATGGGGAAACATGGAAGGCCTCGCTCGCCAAAAGAGATAAACACACACACGACACACAAATAATCACTGCAGCTTCACAGCCCGTTGGAAGGCAGCACTAGCTTTGATTTCTAGATCTTTCTGTCATAGTCGTAATACTCAGAAGCAGGCATAATGGAAAAGATTAATTTTAGAGGATTTCTTAAGTTTGCAGTACTAACTGGGGCGAGAAGAACGAAAAAGCCCCCACAAAGGACTACTGTAGGACTTATGCAAATATTTCCATCTGGGTTTAGAATAAAAATCAAAGTCCTGAACCAACCAGCAGACAGTTTCATGCACTGCTAATGAAGAGAGAATTCAATTCTCCTGTTTGCTGAAATGAGAACTGAACTTGTATCTTAATGTTTTACAAGAATACGGTGTGTCAAAACAGGAGTTTCACAGATAATTGCAGGTATACTGGCAGATCCCCTCCATGTTTAAGGGCTGGATCATGACTTCAGCCTGAGACCTGAGTAAAGGACATTGAGCAGCCACGATCATACCTAGTAATACTGGAAATTCATACAGTAGCTGATGAGATGGCAAGGTGCTGGTGTGCCCTTGGCATGGTCCCTTTCCCTGCTAAATGGATGATACAGACGGACAGAATGGGATGCACTTCATAGCAGCACAAGTTAACCTATGTGCTAACACATGCTCTGGCACCTGAACCTGCCAGCTATTTTCCTCATTAAAAAGGATGGAGAAAAAGCTGAACTGTATGGAGCCCATCCAGCACCCAGGGAGAGTGACAAAGGGCCAAGTTCCCATCACTGGGCAGCAATGGATGAGCACAAGCATGTTGGTCATACGGCAGCCTGGACACAGACAGCAAGCGTGGGATTAGGAAAAGAGGGCAAAAATCTGTTGTTTTACAATGGTGATAGAAAACAAACAAACAAACAAAAATGGTAGGAAGACAGATGACTCATGTGTGAGTCATGTGTGAGACTACTGCAAAAGCAGTAGATCTGGCAGTGATGCAAGATATGCAGCCTCAGGAGAGTTGTGCTCCAGACCCTCTCTCCAGTGGGGAAGTGAGACACATGAGCTGCCATCCAGGGCAGGTTCCTTCCACCCCACCGCAGGCTTTGCTGTACCACCCTGAGCTTGCACTCCGCACCAGGATGGTGATATCACTAGTCTGCCTCTTCCTCCTTGATCCCAATCCTGAGATAACACTTGTAATAACAAGTAATAACTTGACAGTAAATTAATAAATGTATTCTGGCACTGCTAAGTTTGAAATGGTTTATAAATTCAATCTTTTTCCCCTTGTCACATAATTAATACTCTGCTTTCCTTCCGCCCTCCTTCACCACAACCTTTTGTCATAAAGATTTTAATTTGTGGCATGTGGACTTGGGATGCTTTTTTATTTTTTTCTTCACAAAACTGTTCAATATAAATCAGAGAGGCAATTGGGAAATAAAGGAGATCCAAAAAATGAGGGGAGCTGAACTTTTGGAGACATGCCAAAAAAAACTTGAGACAAAATTAAGGCCATAAATACATATCCATTACTCAGGGGAAAATTTCTACAATGTTTTATCAAAGGTCACCTGCTCCCAATCCTTTCTATTCTAAACCTTTATACTGCCAAACCACAGTTCTGCTTCAGCACCTGTCCATTCTTTAAATGCAATACTGCAAACTGACTTTAGCTCACCACACACAGGCAAACAACTCAAACAGACATTGCTTTGCTTCAGATGCACATATGTTGACTGCAAGAGTCACTAACAAGTTTCTCAATCCCTCCTTCACCCATAAATGCAGGTTATTGAAGCAGCAATACATTAGGAGACCCTGGAATGTCAGGTTCCATATCTGTTAGGTGTTTGGCACAGGCTGATAACAGAAATGTTCATTCGTATCAACACACGTTTTATGATATTTTTGTAAAAGGAACTGTTTGGGCTACAGAGCTGCAAAAATGCAGCAAAAGTAACATTTCCTGTTGGCACTTAGAAGTACAACTTTTTTCAGTCTCCTGAAAAACAGTAAGCAAATGGTGCCCTCCTATAATTCTGAAAAAGTGTTTAAAGGCAAAACCAGACACCTAAGTGGGTTGAGCCTTCTGTAGAGGTCTAGGGGTATGAGAAGGAGACATCCAGAGCATCAAGAACAAGAGAAGTTTCATGTAGCTTTCAGATTCATGGAAAGCACAAGCCCACTTGGACTCCTTCATCCACCTGATGGCTGTTGTACACCAGGTTATTAACAAAAAGCTCAGTTTACACACATTTATGTGGTCCTCCTTAGCCTTCTAAGAATAATGTCTAACTGAAGATTTCTTACTGGCATTAGAAACTCTCCTCTGTGGTTCGATTTCTGTCTTGCAGTAACATCAAAGCAGAAACCAAGTCACCAGCCCAGAGAGCTCTGACTTCAGAGGCTCAGTCACTGCCTTGCCTCTCTGAAGCAAGAGTTAAGAACCTATTGCAGTTGAAAGTGGCATGTGCTCATCACTTTTAGGCCATAGTAACATTGATATCACTGTTCTGCAGGCTAAAGTCATCTTTTGTATTGTTACATATTTGTTTCTTCCATTTGGAGCTGAAGAAATCGCTTGCAGTGACCTTCACTGTGGGCTTTCCAGCCCTGAAAAGCTACAGCACAGGTGATGCAGCAAAGCAAACATCCTACTGGCCCAAGTAAAGGATTGAGTAGGGTTTCCCCCTGTTTAACTTAGCCCAAAGGCCATGGGGAAGGGCAGACACCAAATCCTGGTGGCATGAAGGGACACCCTTGTTATTGCTGCTGAAATGATGTAAGTCTGTACTTACAAAGTCAGTCAGTGTTCAACACCAAAATCCCACCAGCTGCCTTTGCAGCCCATGTGTACAATGTGCTCCCACGGTGTTTCAAGGCCTGCCCAAGTTGTGCCTTCTTTGGAGGTTTCACCCCATCCAAGAGCAATTCTGTCACTTTAGAAGAATTTTAGTATTTCACTGAGAAATTTCAGAACTCCAGACATTTCAACTATCTACCCATTCCTTCCAGAAACTTATCAGAGAAGGAAATAACAAGTACAAAAGGAGCTAAAGTAACAAAAAAAATTTACTACAATATACACTGTATGTAAAAATATATTTACTGCTACTATATTTACAACTAGGAATTTTGGGAATGAGGACTACATAACATCAGCAATTATGAAATATGCACATATTGGCAAATATAGATGATTTCCAAAATTCTTAAGTTTCTCAAAAAGCAGCTCCTCTGAAATTAAGGTTTCGAATACCCACAAATAATCTAAAAATGTCTGTGTGGCTCTGCATATTCCCTCAAAATACCAGCTGTTGTGTCCATCATACTTGGACAGATGTGCAGGTGTATGTGCAAAAAGTATTCAGGGGCCTGGTTACAGCCCTTTCACTAAAACACAAACAATCCCTCCACTCTTCCTTGCTTCTTTAATATTTATTCTCTCGGAAGTTCAGAATTAAGCTGTCACTACATATAAAATTCAGATTTTATACGATGCTGCCCAACATCCAGCAATGTGTCACCCAGAAAGCAATTGTATTTGTAACTTTTCAATTACACTTGTTGAACCTAACACCAACTTTATTTCAGTTGTTTCTTCAATGTTCTAAGCAAAGATTGAATTAAAATAGTGAGAGCAATAAACCATATATCAAGCCCAACAAACTCTTAACTGTCTCACATCTCAAAATAGAAGAAAAGTATAAAGACAGAATTTCTATACCTTTATACAGTGACTCTTAAAGCACTGCCTTGCATAGAGTAAAAATTTTTAAAATATTTTTCTCATTTTAGTGTTTGTAATGTTGGTAACTCCTTCCAATAGGAATATTTCAATAGGAAAACTGTTCTCCAACAATCATGTGAGGAAGTAACAGATTAACAACTGCTCCAGTGTTCAGAAAAATGCTACTGAGTTTCCAATTATGAGAAATTTTCAGAAGATAATGCTTAACAGCCTATCATGTTACTGACTGGCAAACCCCACCAACAGAATGGCAATTTTACTAAGTATGGCAAGCTATTTAGTAATAAACCTAAATTTATTCTTTGCACTTCAGTGGTGCTCACAAATTATGCACTTGGATTTTATCATCATAAGTGGTAAATCTGTCTGGTGTTTTGCACAGGTTTCACAGTATAAATAGATACTGTGACAACATAAAGAATACAAACTATACTCTTAGTTGTGGTTATTTCTAATTTATGAAACATATCATAACCAAAGCTGTCTAGATGACTCAAGCCAGTTAGAAAGATTCCCAACAGATATGCATTCCCACAAGAGGTATTTCATTTAAAAACAAGCCTCATCCCATTCTCAGTTTTGTTTGTTCAACCTCAACTATGTAAAACCTCTAACGCAACTTAAAGGATGTTGGGTTATATACATTACACAGAAGAGTCTCTGTAGGTAAAAAAATTACCACATAGCCCCTGGAAATGAACAATGCACAGCCTACAAACAGCAAGCACCTTCTTTCCCACGCCATATGCTCCCAGTAACCATTAATACATCCTGACATTCAAGAGGCAGACGGACAACTGTGTAAATACGTAGACTACTATGAACTGCATTTTGATAGCTATATAAATGAAGAGTGCATTCACTATTTAATTAATCTAATTAATGTACCAGCTTCCCAGATCTTTGGAAAAACATCAACATGCCTATAGCTATCCATTCCCAAGATCTGGTATTTCATTTATTAATCTTAAAAGGATGTCAGAAATGGATGTCACAGATCTGTAATAGCAACTAGGAACCACTGGAACCTTCAAAACTTGCTTAGTTGATTAGTTCTTGCCACCACAGCACGTCCCCTTTTTTGAAGGGTCTCTGAAACAACACAAATCAGAGCAACATGAGTCATCCCTGTCTCTGCCTCTTACCCACAATGTCCTTGGGAGGCACAGGGAGAAACACAGGCCCAGTCTGATTTGATAAAATGTTTTCTGCCCATTGTGCACAGGGACAGTGACTCCATAAAGCAGAAGGCAATAGAGACTATGACTCATGAATTGTGAATGCGAATTCTGAACCTCCCCTCTGCGGATGGCAAAACTTGCCATGACTTTCAGCCATGAAGAAGTGGCCCTCTATTACAATCTGTTATTCATGCACAGAGTAATGCCATATCACAGCATAATGAGATCTGTATATTACACCCGGATACCATTTAGGAAAAACAGATTTGCCTTATTTAACAAATGTAATTTACACATATTCTCAAATATTGCTGATTGTTTGCTCATAAAAATCATAGAATAGTTCAGGTTGGAAAGACTCTAAAGGGCTCTGAACAAAGCACTGCTAAAAGCAGTGCCAGCTGCTTGGTCAGACCAAGTTGCTCAGGGCTTATCCAAACATTTTGAAACTTCCAAGGATGGAGAGTGGACTGCAACATGTGTATTTTATTGCTTGCAGGCACGTAAGTAAACAGATAACCTGTGCAACTGCTTTAGCAAACTCTCTATCAGAGGACAGCCAGGAGATATGCTGGGCAAAATAGCTGAGGAGCTGAATTCACTCTTTTGTTCATAAGGCCCAGTTCCTTCCTAAAGGCCAGATACACCTTCCATGTCTGGGAGATGCTGCCTCCTGCTCTGCAAGCACTAAGGGCTCTCTCAATCTGCTGTGTAAGCCATCATGACACTTGCTGTACACTGACACTGCCCATCCCTCAAAAACCAAAAATCTGTCTTTAAAAACATCAGAGATTTGAGAAAAATCACCACTCATGCTACAAAAGTACATTTCTGCTCTTAGGAAAATATCCCCCTATTTCCAATATCCCAAAATGTTAATAGTGACCAAATAAGAAAAGGGAGTCTTACACAATAACACAGCTTTCTCCCTCAGGATCCTCCTTTAAATGGACACTGAACTAACTCCAATCCATACAATTTTCTTCTATGTTCTCATGCAATAATAGTATTGAAGAAACTAATAAATCAGGATGAAATTCTCCAAAGATCCATTATTATATCAATAAAGCTATTGGTCTCAAACAAAAAGGGCAATATGAAAGCATGAACACAAGGATTCTGCATGTTGAATAAAGCTTTTGAAAATGTTTTTCTGTAAAACAAATGCTGGCAGTGTGAAATTTGATGATCTTAGCAGCAAGCAATTGTAGGTAACTCTATATGAAAGATGAATTCTAGGCTTAGGGATATGGGCTTTTGAAGACAAAATATCCATCCTGGACTCTTTCCCAAAGTCACTGTAGAGAAGTTGTTCAGGAATTCTCTCTGTATATGTCCAGTGAACCACAGACAGCTGTATACAACATATTAGGAGTTATATGGCGTTCTTCTGTTGGTTTTTTTACTGTTTGTTTTTCTTTTCCATTTCCCTTGTCTGTTTCAGATATAATTGATATGGGACATTCAAATCACTTGTCTCCTCTTTTCAGGATATATAATAATTTCCGTTTTCTGCAAGAACTTTCACCCTCACACCTTCACATTCTGCCTCTAGGAATTCACTTTCACTCCCACTCAAGATCTATGAAATTCTGTAAGGATCAAGAGTATCCAAGAGAACATCCAAACATTTCAAACTGCTTCATCTGAGAAAACTGAGATTTACCACGACAAAATCTCAGAGGTCATTCATGTTTGGGAAGAGAGATACAGCTCTCAATGAACTACACCTCCTCTGTCCAACTGTAATATTAAAAACCCCCAACCTGTATCTGATTTTCTCTGCCCTATACATGAATCTTCCCAGTGCAGCTCAGAAGAGAAGATACATGTGATCTCAACCAATCTGGTCAAAGGGAAAAGAGTCCTCTTTAGTTTTAAAAAGATTCCAGTAAATGAAAACATGCATCTGGATACAAAGCTCTCTGTCTTTAGCCACAAGATCCAAGTAGCACCAGGAAAGAGTAATGCTGGACAGGAACAGAACACAAAGCCAGTTCATTTTTGTGAACTGGGAGACTTCCCTGCTTACAGAGTTATATTCTCCTTCCATACTGAAACATGACCTTCTTCTACAACCAAACAAGGACCACCCTTCTACCCCGTGAACAAGGGTAAAGGAAAACAGACCAAGGAACAAAACTTTTCCTCCAAACCAATGTGAATCCACACGCAGCTTTCCCCCTGCACTTAATCATTTCAAGAATTGCCCTATTTTGAGTTTTCCCAAATTACACAGTTCCACATGCTCTTTTACAGGATCTGTGTACTTCATGCCATGCCTTGTTGCCTCTATCACACAATTACTCTCATTCTCCTTTTATCTAAGTCAGAGTTTAATCACATTTGCCAAGTAAGCAAGCATTAAGCTGTATCCCTGGGTGAGTTGCTAATGCTAACAGCGTGCAACTAAAGGAGAATCCCATCACTTTATTGATTGTCTCCACAGAAAAGCCAAAACCTGATTTAGCATGAATGGAACCACTTCTTATGTTTAAAGGCTGTATCAGAATGAATGCTTATACTGCTTCTGTACAAGATCTGGAGAAAAGAGGATCACATTGCTCAAATACATGAAGTTAAACACAATACATGCTAAATCTATTTCAGAACTTCCCCAAAACAGGCTAATGATTTGATTGCAACATGGGAAATAAACTGTAAAGGTACAAAACAGGATGATAATCCATAATCTGAAAAAAACTACACTCATTAGAATATTAATATAGTTAGTCCACTTAGAATGGTAAATCACACCACAAAGTGCAGGGATACAAAAGCTGCAACTTTAGATAAAAAAAGCCCAAGCAAACCACTTTTCTCAGAACAACCCAAAAGGTATTTCTAAAATAATAGCATAGGAGCATCAGCCTAATGCTTATTTTACACTTGGATGCTTTCTAATATCCAGACAACCTCAGTGTGCAAATTGGTGTAGTTCATAAAACTAATTAAGAAGACAGGATAGAAAATCTAGACATTATAAACATTTTAGGCAACTGATAACGCTTCTTCATCTCCTCTTAATAGGTATATTCAACTATTTCCACCCACACAATCATTCTGAAGAAAGATTATGAAACAGGATGCATTTATAAACAAAATAAAATAAAAATATGAACCCCAAAAGACAACCATGGTTTTGGTTCATTTTAGAAAATAAGATTCAGAAGGAAATAATACAAGATGACACAACAGAGGAAATATCACCCTTTTGCAGATCATTGTGCTATGACTTTATGGGGTTCTTGCCAGAAATTAGTTGTGTTAAATGGAATTCATTGGTGGTGATGTAATTTCGGGATGAGAGACAGGGGTTGTGAGCAAAGAGGAGAAGTAATTTCTTTCATGTAGGGAGATGGGTGCTTATGATACTTAACACTGTCTCACAGAAAGTGATTAGCATGTTTTATCTCTGATCCAGACATCTGATTCCTGCCCGCCCTGTCCCCTGCTACTGCCTGGGCTGCAAGGCAGCAAACCAAGCAGCTGAACTGCAAACACGGTCAGTGCAGACAGATGTGCTCAGAGGCAAAGGGCCTTGCACTGTCACACACCACTGCCTGTCCCCTGCTCAGCTTCCAATGCACAGCTGCCTGTGGCAGGTCATAGATCTATAGAGACAGATATGATATAGAAATACAGCTCGGTGTGGGGAGAGACAGAGGGAGAGGAGAGGGAGGGGGAGGGAGATGGAGGGGAAGACGGGGAGGGGAGAATGAGAAGCTCTCTCTGTACTGAATGCAGCACTTCACAGAGTGAGAATGAGCTCTTCCCTTACACACAGAGCATTACAAAACACAACCCAGCTTCACTGCAACTGGCAGCCTGGGAGAAGGATCTCTTGGCTTCAGTGTATCCTAGAGCTGGGAGACAAAGCTCTGCCAGCCTTCAAAAGAAGGCCTAAGTACATTTTAAAACATTGCTCAGGATCTGTCTTTTGTATAAAAGCAAATAATCAAGTAACTTTATTTCTTCACATATTTTATTAGGGAGAAATCACAGAAATTGTGTTGTGATTTTGTCTTTATACAAAATATATCTGAATGAAGAAAGGATGGAGTGTCTCAGTGTGGATCAAAGTAAAAGAACAAATATCAGTGCTGAGTATCATCTTGCAGCATAACTACTGACAAAGCACTTTCCATGGCATTTGAAGCCCTTACTGAGGATATTCAGCCATTGGAGAAGTATGATTTCTTCACAAGGACGCAGCACATCAACAGCAAAGTTAGGAAAAGTTTAATGTTTAGAATGAAATTTTTTCTACTGCATAATTTTTGGAAAAGCAATTTAAAAAAAGAAATCACTTTTTAAATACATCCAGTCAAAATATCAGACTTAATTAAGACTAATTTACATTTGTTGGGCTGCTAGGTTGCAAATATCTTGATTTCCATTGTTTCCTAAATATTGTTTCTCTGAGGAATGTAACACTAAATGCTCTGGACAGGAAAGGACAGTTCCCTACAGCAGCCTTCCTGTGTCTAAAGGGACCTTCAAGAGAGCTGGAGTAGGACCTTTCACAAGGGCATCGAGTGACAGGACAAGGGGAAACAGCTTTAAACTGAGGGACAGCAGGTTTGGGCGATATATTAGAAAGACACTCCATACTGTGAGGGTGGTGAGGCACTGAAACACTGGCACAGGTTGCCAGAGAAGCTGTGGATGTCCCATCCCTGGAAGTGTTCAAGGCCAAGCTGGACAGTTTCGAGCAACATAGACTAGTAGAAGGTGTCCTGCCCATGGCAGGGGGGTTGGAAGAAGATGATCTTTAAAGTCACTTCCAACCCAAACACAGAATGATTTTATCAGTGTTCTCTGTGTCTTTGGGTTTCCCTCTATTCTGTACTGTTCTATTTTTGCTACAATGAATTATTTTGAGTTTCGATGCATGTTGTAAACAGATTTGCCATTTTTTCTACTTTTAGATTCCTTTCATGTTTTATTATTAGGAATGAGCCTCTACTTGCCATTTTCTTTGCTTTGGTGTCTATTCTGTCATCAAGTAGTACACACAATTAAAGATGTTTTCAACTATTTCAGCCCAGTGCTGTCAGGACTCATTTTCTAGACATTTTGTGAGCATCTATTGCAATTCACAAGCTTCAGAATATCAGACCCAGACCACTTTCCATTTTCAATATAATGCAATATACAATACATACACAGTTACATCTTTTCCTTCTTCAAATTTTAAAGTATGATTCTCTACTACAAGAACTATCAATGCTAACTATCCTCTCAAAGAATCATGGTGAAAACACATGACCAGAAAGAAATTTCACATACACTTGCTTATGTTGAATGGATTGCTTTTTTGTGATGCTTTACAGCTTTGATTGGTTTTTATAGATTATACACCTAAAAAAATATAAATAGCATTGAACTAGTAATACATTAACAACTTTTATGGAAGGCTTTCACTGTTCTGGATCACATAAAATTTACCAGACAACCCTATTTAATAGTGGTGTTTTTAAATGAATGTATTGAAGTGCAATGCTCTTTTCTGTTCAAAAACTGTAAGGCAAGTTCCAAACCTGGCATATTAGTAGAAGTAGTATGCATAGACCACAATTTATATCCATTTAGAATTTCTTAAATTGAATTACTTTTTAATTACAATACATGCAATTCAGGCATAAGGAATTCAAGTATTATTAAACTCTCTGGGCTATAAAAATATATTAAACTCCATCCCTCTAGCAGCTACTGATGACTTATCAGAGTCTAGCAAAGCAATACAGATTACTTTTTTTTCCAAATACCTTGGCAAGGTCACTTGTTTGAGAGTGAAATGTAAATTACTTATATTACAGCACTATCCTCAAAAGTTTCCATTTTGTGCATTAGCTCTCCCTCATTCCATCGGTGCTATTTTGGGATTGTGAAGTCTGAAATGACTGTTTTCATAAAAGGACATGTTAGGGCAGAACTGAGACAACAAGCTGGAAAATGAGTTTCCCTTAGCGCTACCAATGTGGCCAGATCCTCCCATTGCTAATCCTTCCTCACCATTCCTTACCCTTGACTTACAGAACTTTATGGAACAGTTAATCTTCCTGTGCTCCCCATGGCCTCTATTCCTCTAATCCCTCAAGGTCATTGCATTTTGGACCAGCCACAAGTTCATTCTTGACCCATCTGTTTTTGTGTCACCAACAAATTTGATCACTGTTGAAATTGCATCAAAGAAATACCCAAGAAAGAAGATGTGGAAGCAGCTGCAGATCAGACACAAAGGCAATAGTTTGTAGTTTTGTCCTGAAAAATGCTGTGAATGCAGCTATCCCAAAGAGGCAAACACTACTTGAGAACCAGCCCAAATTTCACACGTGTAACAGATGCAGCACACTAGCATGAACTGTCATGGAATTTGTCCCCAAAAAGACATGTATTGTAAGACCTTTTTGACATCAAGTCACTGAAAAAGAAACTGTTTCATTAAATGATAAACAATGTGATATCCTCTGTGAAGATAAAAACCCATGCAAAAAGCCAAGCAGACACAATATGCATTTGAAATATGCATTTGTAATAAGACCACCTTCTTTAAGCACCCTATTCTTTGAAACCAGTACTCCACTTCTTTCTCCAAAACCACAGGCCAGAGGGAATTACTTCTGCAGTACAACTGATATGTCCCAAGCCAATAACAGATTCAAGCTGCCAAACTTCACAGATCTTTCTGACTTTCTGAGAAATGCTCTTTCAGCTGTATTTACAAGTCAACTGGTAATTAAATCACATCTACATATTCCCTGTGGAGAATGCATGAGGTATTTCAGAGCTCCTATTTAGTGCTTAAACAGGAAGGAAGGTCTGAAACCAGACAGAATGGTGACTGACACTGCACATGCTGTCTTACTCTTGCTTAGCCTTTATTTTAACACAGTATTTTAAAAATAAATCTAGAATAAGGACAGTAACCATTACGATGCTAAATTGGCACCAAAACATTGCATTATCAGGATCTCTGGATGTGAAATGCAATAAAAGCTTAGTACTGATTTGGTTCCTAGTATTGAATTCTTGCTGTGATGCTATAGCCCTAATCAATATCCACAAAGTTTTACTGGTGTATAAATGGTAACCACACTGATAATGATTTTATACTCATCATTTCTCACATTTCCTTCAGAAATATTTTAGGTATTTTACCAAACACACTCATTAAATGAGAGTTTATACATCACTGATATCCATGTTCTTTTTAAAAGGACACAAGTGATAGCCCTGCTCTGCAGCAATTGGTCTAAATTTTAGGCTGCTGTATGAAACTGAGGTGGAAGATTTCAAAAGACAGAAAAAAACCCCTTAATTTGGATGTGACATCATATCAAAGATTTCACGAAGAGTAGGGAAATACAAACTGATGGTCACTTTAGGAAGTCTAGAAGAAACTATGAGTGGTTGCTTTTTTTTTCTGTTGAATAAATTCTCTGCCTGGTGCTACCAGAAGATGCAGCTGGTTTCAGGAAGCCTGTGAGAAGATACCCAACAATGTTTAATGAGACCAGCTTTGGTTTTTTCCCATCTACTATCACAGTTTTCCCTGAGCAATCAAATACCAAATACAGCACCAGGTAAAGCCAAAGGCTATGAAACCACTTTGTCCCTGCTCTGTCCTAACTATTGGCATCTCAGCCAATAGTTAGGACTGAGTTAGCTTTCCTTGCTTCTTTCTTTCCCATTCTTTGATGTTTACATCCCAGAACATACTTTCTTTCAAAAACTGGAAACTTCAGGATTTGTTAGTAACAGTAATAATGACATTAAACTCATAATATGGCCAGTCAAGTCCCTTGGGCATTTCAGTACAATTCTCATAAGCCTCCAAACAAAAACACCAAAATGTGTTGGCCCTGGAAACAAAACAGAAGGAAAGAAAAGGAATGCAAATTATCCATGTGCCCTTCCTTTGTTCCATCTGTTTTCCAGTCCATGTAAAAGCAAGACTTTTTGTGTTAAAAGTCCTTCCAAAAATAATGCAGACATTAATTTTTTTAACTTGAAAACATATTTTTTTCAAATCCACTCAGAAGCAAATACTAAATACAGCCAACTTATAAACCTTTAAAAGCTGTTCTTTATTCCTGAAAACAATATGTGTTCCAAATCCTAGAAACTGTTATAGACTCGATTTGTCCACACCAGTCACATTTCATGGCTTTATATGGAACGGCGTAAGACAATGTGCTCAACTACATAACCAGCAAAACAAATGCTTGAGAGAAATGGAACTTCTCTAAAAGTAGAGATGAAAAAGTAAAAAGCCTACAAAATTATTTCTAAAGTTTTTTGGGTTAAAAACAGTCAACTCTGAAACTGAGCAAAGAGCCAATGACTAGGAAGATCTGGTACTTTGAAAGAGGATTTGTGAGTGTCATAAATCTGATATATTGTACAGCAGCGATTAGAGAGTAAGAAGAATCAAGCAAACTACTGACAAATTTTATTTAGCCTAACATGGAAGTAGACCTCCTTTGAAACAATGCAAATACTTGAAAGCTGAATTATATTGGCAAAACTATAATGATAATAAAAAGTCAACAAAGGAAGGAAATTAAATTGCCAGGTACCTCAGAGAAGGAACACTTGTCCTTACCCTTGGGAAGCCTGGTCTCCATCAAGCCTGGACACAACCAGACACACCAAGTGCTGGGGATTGTGCAGTGCCAGCAGATGCTGCAGGTTCACTGGACAGTCTCAACTACAGGTGAAACACTCACAGCACCTCCCCCTCACAATGAATCCACTCCCTTCAGGGTTTCATGCAGAATCTTTACTTCACCTGTGGCACCTTTGTTCGCCAGTGAGTGAATCATTGGAATCATGTCTCCACCACTAGAAGATAATTCCAGCAGTCTATACACACAATACACTACAGATTACACACTAAACATACACACTGAAACAGGGTGTGCACACTGTGCACTCTTTTGAACATTCCTTGAACCATGAAGCTGCTTCTTTTCAATTAGATCCCTAAAGTGGCTACATTTAATTGTCCCCAGCCCCTTTACTAAATACAAGACCTTGGCACTACTGGGTGTGTCTATATAGTACAAATATACATTGGATAACTCAGGTTCCAGATAGCTGTATTAGCACTTTGTTTTGTTCAAATTAATTAGCCCTACTAAAAAGATGCGCTCTTCCCCACAGCCTATGATTAAAGTCTGACTTCTGATTACAATTTCAGTTATAGTTGAATAAACAATAAATAGGATGCTATATGCCACTAAATCTTTTTTCAACACAATTTTTTAATAGAGAATTATTTTATTTAGACTCTAAACGGTAATTAACTTAAGAGTACACTAAGCAATTGTAAAATTCATGCTGTTCTGCACTTGTAGAGGTACAAAAGGTCCCTTGTTTGCAGTAGTATACTGATTGATTCCTATGGTAGAGCTGCTGATTCTCGGCATGAGTTTTCTCAGATAACACATGGCCTTTTAAATACTGGTGCACAGAGTATTTATAAAGCATATGTTTTCTAAAGATAGACTGAGCAAAGAGAGCTTATTGACTTTGATAATTTTTTCGATGTTTGATTAAAACTTTGTAATTTAAATCAAACATCGAAAAATTATCCAAGTTTTATACAATTTATTTTTCAACTACGAAGGCGAGTTTTGTAACACAAGAATGACCAGTATCAAAGAGAAATATATCATAAGTAGCATTTATAAACTGGAAATCTGACGTACTTAAAAGTGTATTGTGACAAATGCAGCCAAATTTGCTTTACTGTATGAAAAATGATAATTTTCTGATAAACATCTCTGATTTTTGCAGTGTTGTGGCCAATGAGGCTGCAATACAATACATCATCAGTAGGAAAGCACCTGCCTGACCCTGGCACCTTCTAAGGTCTGTGTCCAGTTTATTGTCCTGCTGCATACAGGACCTCAGATTTCTACTGCTTCTACACAGACAGAGAAGGGGGAGGAGTAATTACTCTCTCTCCTTTTCCTTGTAATCCACATATTTTGTTGGCAGTGCACTTCAACTGACTAGAGCATCCTGAACAACTGAGGCGGCCATAGGAGAGCTGTCTTAATTTTTCTTTGGGTGCATGCCAGCATAAAGCCAGGCAAGAGTGACTGCTAAACTGCAGCCTTTGTTCAGAGTGGTGGCATGAAAAGTGCCAACACTATCAATTAAACAAAGATGGGAATACTGCTCTCCCAGTGCATCAGCTCTGGGTCTAGCAGCTGCTTACTTTACAAATATGAGCAGCTTGTTCTGTTTGAGAGCCTTCTAACTTTCATAAACTAGATGGTTTTATAAACAGGACAAGATGTTTCTGAGGTTCTGGCAATGAAGGAAAATACAGCTGCTATCTGATTGCTGAGCTATAAATGGAGTTTTCCACATAAATAATCCTCTCCATCTGTAGCATGAAGTGTAGGTAAAAAACATAAGGCTGACAGTTCTGTTCTGCAAAATTCAGGAATCACCATTATGAATGAATTTCATACAATGTCTCAGTCCTGTTTGTTCCTGATAGAGCAAGGCATAGAGCTTTTATATCATTACTGTCTAAAGCTTGCTTGCTCTCCTGAAATAATACCAATTTTAAGAGTCAAACAATGATCACAGCAGTGCTTAAAAGACACACAAGATGCATGATGAGCATCACAAACAGGTGCTCCACAAAACCAGTCTTGTTACATAAAGGGTCTTAAAGGTTTGACCAGTATGAAATGAAAGACCATTCAGGAAAGTTCTGAGCAGTGAGACACACGTGTTACTATCAGGTGAACTTTTATCAGTGTAAGACAGAGTATGGAACATCCATCCTATGCATCGTAAAGAACTACAAAACTTTAATTTCAAGAGTTGCCCACATGGAAAATCTCCCATACTTGGAAGGACTTTTCTTGACTCTGCATGATGCAGTGTCCTTATCAGATTGCTCCAAGCAAAGAAGCAGTAGACATCATATGAGAATAATTATCAAGAACAAGTCCTGTTTTGTGGAACAGATCTCTTTAAGATTATCTGTCAGAGACATCAGACTACTGCATGAAGGCCTACAAAAAACTTCTGAGAGCTTTTAATCTGTACTTTTTATGACTAATGAAAAAATAACATTTTGAATTACACCAATGGCATGAAAAAAAATTTAAATGTTCTGGAGCTTAGATATACACAATTAGGTAAACACAATTATCTTTCCTCACATAACTTAAGACAGAAGGTAATAGCTATGCCCCTTTTATGTGTGAATAAAGCAGGCACAGCACACACATGGAATTCCACAAGATGTAATTAATCAAAACATCTCAAGGTCACACAAACAGGGTATATTTTCAATCTAGAATACACAAAGCTACATCATTGTTCATAGTGGTTATATCCTGCAGCTTGCTTGGGAAAGCTCCATGTGATCATCACAAAAAATTTTGCCTAAGGAAGAACTAAAAATTTGATCTATTGAAGCTGATTTTGATTCAGCTCTGATGGAAAACAACTGGAGACTCAATGGCAGCAGAGGGCCTCCAGTACTCATAATGAGACTCTGATAATAGAATGTAAATGGTACCCTGTGACTAAAAGCAAGAGAAAACACTCTGCTGCAGTAAACTATAAAACATATTTGTCATCATTTAATGCTATAAATATGGGATCTGCAGATTAAAACAAATTCTTTCCAGATGAAGCAGCAAAACCAATACAAAATGTATTTTGTTCCACTGTTCCAACATACATGAATGGAAAAACAATGAGGAGCCAATTTCACAGTGGCTGATATCCTCCCAAATAAAAATATCTGTAATTAAAAGAAGTAATTGGCATACTACCTAATCACTGCAAAATATATTCTTGAAGTAACAATGTGACCTGATGAAATAAGCAGGTTTAAGCATGCAAGGATCACTTTTCTCCCTCTGCCAAGTGTCCTTAAGAACTATCATTTACCTTGCAAAATAGCTGCTGCAATTTGACTGGTGTCCCTATTTCCTTGTAACATATCTCTAAGTTTCCCATTAGCAGCCAACTGACAACCAGTGAAAACAGCAACAAATAGAAAAACATTTATGTTTCATTATACATTAGGAATGATTGTGTAAGAATGTACCAGAATACCAGAGTTTATGGAATTCTGCCATGTGAGAAAGCAAACTGATCATTTCTTTCTCTCCAGCACCAAACAGAAGCACTACACACTCCCCTTCAGGAATAGGTTGCAGCTTTCAAGTTTTGGTACTCAGTGGAGTAGCTTTTTGATATACATGAAAGGGGAGTGAAAGCAATCAGAGGACTTTTTTGTTTAAAGATGTCTTTTACACCACCTGAAGCTCTTCAGTTCAGAGTTTGACAAACTCTTTAGTTATATTCACACACAAAATGTTGCATTCTTCCCTTCTACTTGTCTGTCTCATTCCAGATATTACCTCTTTAAAATTATATTTCAATTAATTATTCAACATTTACTTGTCACCAGTGAAGAAAAGAAACTGCCAAAAAATCAGGTATTTAAATTCTAAGTACAGCATAAAAATTAATGCTGTATGACAGTCATCACAGGATACATTCTCTAAACAACAAAAGACAGATTTTCCTTATGAAGCAAATCCAACTTGGTCCTTCCATGTTTGTTTTATTTAGTAAAACTGTGGTGTGATTGTCTATGAAGTGCAATTCACTTTATTAATTTCAATAAAATAAACAGCCTCTGAATGCCAGATGTGAGATGGGACTTCTGCATACTTGTTTCTTACAATGCCCTTGCACAGATTTCACTGTGATGCAACAGGTACAGACAGACTTGGTACAAGGAAATACACTGAAACAGGACACACTGCTTTGAGAATATTCAGCCTTACAATGCTTGTGTCTCTAAACACATGCTGACCTAATATCCAGTGGTTTGAGAACCCCTGTTGTACTACAAACAGAAGGGTTTGGCTCTCCCCAGATTGCACAGTGATGTTCAGCTCTGTGAGCAGACAGGTACACGTCTGCTGTACAGGACATAAAGTGGTGGCCCTTTCGATGCCACCTGTAAAGGTTTTGAAAATTCCTAACAGGAATTAAACTGCAGTCTCACAGAACAACCAGCCTAGATTACAGTCAGCAAAATAGGATAACTGAACTTTTTCCAACGGAAGAGTAGTTTCTGGGGAAATGTCTGGAAGTTTACACAAATGAGCCTTATAACCTTTCTTTAAGTAAACCTGCTGATGAATTATTTATGAAATTAAACTTTCCAGTCAGCGAGGCCCAGAATTAGAGATGTGTTTGTACCTTAACTTTCCCTTTAATACATGTATTAATCAGATTTTAACTACATCAGCAAAGTGATCTTAGGCACTGCTACAGCACTGATTCATACACATACTGGAAAAGGAGTGTTTTAAATGTAATTACAAGCCCATGTCAGAAAGGAACTGTACAAGAGAGAAAAAGCTAAAGTCGTAAGTTTCCTGTCCTCCAAGTGCTTGTGTCTGCCAAATATACACTAGCTCTGCTTTTACATTTAATATGAAAAAAGCTGGAGTCCTGTCAGCACCTATTCACTCAAGTCATAAAACAAGTGAGGATAAAACAGTCAAGGGAATGAACTCAGCTGCATCCTCTGCAAACCTCACAGACTCTCCTGCGAGCCTTAGGTGTAAAGAGAAACAACCTGGGCTAACACCTGGCTGTTATGATGGGAAGCAGATAAACACTTCATCTGACAATTAAACTTAAAATGATCTTCCACAACAAATACCAGTACATTCCCCCACACCTTTCAGGCGAACTCAAATCATTTCAAGCAAATCTGGGGTACTTCAAACCATACAGAAGAAATGTGAACAGCAGGAGTCCCCCAGTGGTAAAAATACCTGAAAGAAACCTTCTCCTCCTCCCAAATACCTACTATTCAACATTACAGGCAGTTAGCCAAAACCTTGTCTCTAAATAGCTAGAGAGTGATTTAAAGATGTATTTTAATACTTTTGCCGCTCTTTAAACAGTTCAAAATAATACATTTACAGCACACTAATAATACACATCTGAGAAGTTATCACCTTCAACAAAACCTTTCTAGCTTTCCTGTTGTAGTCTAACAAATCACCCAATATGCACAGTAATTTCTAGAATTTTATTAAAATACTTTTCTACTACTGGATCATTTCACACAACAGAAAATCATTACCCAGAGTTACACCACTGCACTCAGCTGCAATGTGGGGAAAAGACCATTTGTAAAGTAATACTCTGAAATACCAAGATTTTCTAAATTTAAACATTTTTCAAATATTAGAAAACCCTTCAAAATTCTGAAAACCACAAGGAAGGCTAAGTGCTAAACCTTAATTCTCTATGATGTGTTTCTTGAGACTGTGATCTTGTTCAGCACGTAGCATTCATGCTCAGGAACATTATGAATTGTCACCCTAATCTATCAGTGACACTCTTTCCCAGAGAAGTAGCACAACCTGCTCAGAAGATAGAGGAGCTCTCTCTCACAAGCACTTTACACGTCTCCCTTTCTCATGGTTGCAGTGGAAAGTAGCTCTTCTCACCACAGTCCAAGTCCAGAATCATTTATTATATTTTTAAGTCTGGCTAAAGACAGAAACTAGTCACTTTTAAGTACTCTACAAGTTTGAATATTGACTCTTACAATGCCATCCCTCAATTAGCAGGCATTACTGCTCAACAGGAGTTAACTATTGGCTCTATTTTTTTTCTTTTTGAGACAGAATAATTCATTCTGTAACTTGTAAATTACATTTCATTTCACAGTCTAAACCAGATATTGCATACTGCCTGCATTATAGAAATCTCTGATTTTTTTTTCTGAAGATCCTACCGAGAACAGCTCTAGAGAAAGCATTGCTATTTATGAGAATAATTTCTTTTCCCTCCTGTTAGTGTCCTACCTACAGTCACTGATTACCTTTTAAGTATGATTTTAGTTTTATTATGTCTGGCTACATAGGATTAAATACATATTTAAATCACTGAGTTAACTTAAAATAATTATTAAAATCAGTATATACAGTTGCAACGTTATAAACACGACTGTTTTCTTAGCCTGACAAAGTATTAGTACTGGGAAGACTTTTAGGATGACATTTTCCTCTTTAAAGCAGGACAGAAAGTTTGCAACATTAAAATCCTTGACTTAATGCAACAGGAACACAGTAAGACTCTTTTTAATAATTTGAGGAATTTATAAGCTTATTTTCAATTAGCATAAGTGAAAGCTAGTATCAGACTGTGTAATTATTGCACAGCAATGCAACCCCTACACCCTAAAGGTGACAGGCTCCCAAGTGCACCCATTCCCTGGCCTTGTTAAGTGAATGATTTCAAGTAGGTAAGAACACTGCAGAGTGGCTGCTTGCAGTGGGTATCACTACAAGCCATTTGTTTTCAGGAGTATCTCTGTAGCATCTGGGATACCCAAACACCAACACATTTTTTAATGAATAAACAAATAAACAAAGCTCAACCATCACAATTCTTCATTGTTTATGGCTGTGGTTATGCCACAAACAATATCTTTAATATAGTGATGACCTCACCTTTTAGTCACTAGTTCAAATACTGTCCAAGAGGGGAATGACCAAAGGTGTTCATCCAGCTCCAAGGTGAAGTACTCAGAACAGGTGAGGGGCAGCAGCAGAGTTCAACTCTGCCACACTGGACATGCAGGACTGACAATTCCAATGTGCAGGGAGCTAAGGCATTTGATACCATTTTTCTTACAATGGGCTAATTCTAAATTTATTCTCATTTATGCTTTTGAATATTCCCACAGCTATTAGAGAAAGGTCAAGGGCATGCAGATAAGATATTTTAGCTATACAGCAAAAATGTATTAAAAAACTAAACAGAGCTCTAAGTCAGATGCAAATAATTCTACATTTACCAAAAGAAAAACCACTTTGTGCCTTCTACCTAAACATTAACACAGCCAGAGTTAACACATTTACCTTCTACTCAACTCTGAAGCAAGCTGTCTAGATATTAACTCTGTAAAAATTAAAAAAGTATATGAAAAACATCACCAAACCATGTGTTCAATAATTCTCACACCAATTTATAGACAAAGATTTAATACACTAATACACCACATTTCTTTGCAAGTCTCCTTTAATTTTCTATTGCAAAGGTAGGATGTTTGGCAAGGGGAAGAGACATCTCACACATCAGCAGCCTTGGGGAATGTTTGCTTAGAATCACACACAGTTTGACCTCTCAGAGGATCAAAGCATTTTACTTCATCAGGTCACAAGTGTTACACTGCAAGTTTGTGTATTTATTTCGTTATTTAGGAGACTAAAATTAACAAAACAGATCATGAGAGAAACAACAGACACAATTTCTCAGTCTATACAGGCTGATTTTAAAGCTGTAATTTTCAATCCTTTTCCTATGAAAACACTATAGGCAGTTCTTATCCATGCAATCCTTTAAAGAAATCTGACAAGCAAATTTATCAATGCCTAATAGAATTTCAAATACCGCTGACACCTCATGGTCTTCAATCATGGCTTGTTTTGTAACTGCAGATGTGGAGAAAACCATGTTTGTCTGGCTCCTAATGGATAACATGATGTACATTCCCATAGCAATATAAAAAGAACTACAATAAAAATTATAATTTACTTTGCTGTCAGGTGCTGATCCTGAAGGTGTGAAGGAAAGCATGTAATGGTTCAGAGACTGGGTTCTGATCTGGGATTGCATTTAAATATTCCGTAGCTGAGATCTAATTGCACTTAATCTGCTCAATAAAATCATCTTCACTGCTATTAGGATTCCAGATTTGTGTTATTACATAATCCTAACCTATTTTTTAAAGAGACATTTTAATCTGCTGCTTAAGTGTTCATTAATGCAAAGCCACTGCTGTGCAGAACACATTCCACCGTGTGTGCAAAGCAGCAAGTCTGGGGAATTTTGGGGATTTGGACACGAATTCTTTGAAGCTACTACCAAGTGTTAGTATTGCCTTTCTTAATTTTGTTTATGACCTCATGACAGCAAACATCAGCAAAACTTAATCATTAAACCTAAAAATACTCCATCTGCAGAAGACGACTCTAAAAGTACTGTGTCATTTGTAAACACAATATGGTAGCATTCAAATAGTCAAAGGCAATATGTGTGTGATACATAACAGCTTCTGGATAGGTCCTTTCTTGTTGCATTTCTAAATCTGAATAATCTGCATGCCAACTAACCTAAATGCATGAGTTATCTCTGATTTTGAGAATCCTGAGATGCTCACTTATCTAATACAACTGCCAGCCACTGACTGTACTTAATTGCCTGTATATTCAAGTCAACTGCATGTTTCTTTATATCACTTGCATGACACACTAGATGTTTTATGAGACTAGAATAAGATGAGACATGTCACAGTCTAATGCTTAACTATATGACAGGAACTCTATGTGCTTTCTTTAATAATATTTTTTCAAGGAAATGTAGATATATTGAATATTAGTCTCTGTGTTCTCCACACCCCTGCAGCTCCCTGTGATTTGTTAATCCATAGGACATACTCAAAAAAGTTTGACAGAGGAATGAATATGAAGTTCTTACACATTTTATGAAAAACCACAGTTTTAGACCCAAGTAAACTGGCCTGACAAGGCAGGCGTGCCTCTGGCTCTGAGCCATTCCAAGAGGGAACAGGGGCCCACCTGCCTGCCATACAGTCCTTCAGCACAGGTGCAGCACCTGCTGCCCACAGAGAGATGGGGGACAGAACTAAGGACCAGAGAAAAGACAAGGCAATGGGGAGAGGGCACAGCACAGGGAGAGAAGACAGGAGCTCTCTCTGTGCCAAGAGTGGGGGCATCCACAGGACAGAAGATGGCTGGAAACCAGGCTTTGTTAGTCCCATCACTCAGAAACATTTCCTTCTACTAAATTGACCAGACCTCCAATTCTTTACATGAAGGGTGAGAGAACAATTTGGAGAATGCTGGGAAAAGATAAGCCTAACAGTAGTCTGCAAGGAAAAGAGAAGGTCTTGCTTCATCAGAAGTGTTGGATGAGAGGACAGGAAGGCACTGGGGAACAGAGAACAGGTGAGCAGGGTGGGGGCAGAGGCAGACTGCAAAGCAGAGACATGAGACAGCAAAGACAAACCTGTCATGAATTGAAACAGAAAAAACTGCAAGCAGATTTCTGAGAAGTGAGTAGCTAAAGCAGAGCCACTCCATGCTGCAGTGACAGGGAAAGAAACCCCCGAAGTCCTACAACTGGAGGAGTGCAGAGAAAACAAAGCTGACAATGAAGGAACAGTATGGAAAAGGTATGTCAAGGCAGAAATGAGTTGAGTTTATCAGCTCAGGGGAGTGGCAGTGGGCAGCACTAACCTGGCTGCCAAGGTTAAACCCGAAAAACGCCACCAGTGGGCTGGAGGCTGTGGGACTGGGGAGCAGGGAGACTCCTGGTGCCCTCCAGGGGAGGAAGAACAGGGAAACAGCCATTTCTGGCTTTGCTGAACTGAGTTTTAGTTCTGCATTTAGAGTGCAAATTTTAAAAGGAAGAGCTTGGAAGTTTTTAACACTTCTGAACCTCATCAGCTGCGTGACAAAACATTAATGGGAAGATGCATTTTACAGACACCAGACAGTGATAAAATCACATAACCACTGAATGCAGCAATTCATCTTTATTTATGGGTTCCTACTCAAATGGTTTGATATCTTCCAATCTCTTTACAACCCATCATTTCTGCAAATTTCTATGCAGGAAGAGCTATCTCTATGCCATTACACTTTGTGTCATGTCTCTCTAATGTTAAATTTCAAACTGAGTGCAGATTGTACAGGACAATAGCCTGACACCTACAAAAATTGTCAAAGCATCACAGGCACTAAAGAACTGTTCCAAAAATAACTTAATTGTATTAATGGCCTAACTATACTGACAGCATTGTAGCTGCATTAGTTTCATCCATGAAAAATCCAAGAATTAAAAAATACCACCAAAAATAATATAAAATAGTTAGTTTTTGTGAATAAAACCAGTCACATTTCTAAAAATCAAAACTCTGAACACATCCATAATGTTAAAACAATATAATTTACATCTTAAAATAAGAAATGTTGAAAACTTATCACAAATTAGTATCTACCTTGCAATCCAGAAATTCTTTTCATCACACACAAGCATTTTACTCATAGTATTTTTACCATACTGTCAACTCCTGACAGATACCAGTGGCTTTTCCAAGATTCTCAGTTATCCCTGAGAGTCAAATACAAATAGGGTTATTAAAAAAAAAAAGTTTTAAAATACTTTAACATGTAAAGAGCCAGCATGCAAATTCCCTGCCATAAACTTCACCCTGCTGTACCATCATCAGACAGGAAGAAGCAGGATGCTGTTCTTTTGGTTTCACCAGCAGACACAGCTTTCAGACAAGGTATTTCGGGAGCCCTGCAGGGAAGACTGCCATAGAAACATGCCTACTCAGTGCAGCTCTCTCTTCTGCACCAGTCCACGCCTGTTCCTGCTCATCACATCCCTGGAACAGGGGTACCTGTCCCCACAGGCAACTGGATTCTGCTTCCCTTCTCAGTGACAGGTACCTGATCTCTCCTCATACCACTAATACCACCAGCAATACCTGTGTGCTCTGCTTACTCCAGAGAAACTTCAGTAAACCATAAAGCTGGCCTGTAATGGGAAGCAAGAACATACAACTTGCTGCCCAAAATGCACAGGCATTTTTCTTTTAATATTTGACCAGCCACACCATAATTGAGGCTTTCCTGCAAAACATCTCAAGGGATGGCAATTCCACTCTCCAAAGTTGTTACTCTGGAAAAAAAGAGGTTCACTGCATACATTATAAAAGCTAACAGACTACCTGGCTATGCATATTCACTAGCCATGTTGCAGTACTTTCCTCTGAAACTTTGGGAAAACGCTGCTCTTCTCCAAGTTTCCTCCTAACTGTTGTCTCCTACTACTCTCAGCATTAACATAGATGCTGAGTAGTCGTGCTCAGATGTCTGTGTTGCATCATCAGATGCTTCCTCACTCCACAGAAACTCGTGTCCCCGTGTTTAAACAGGTTGACAAAGCCTGCCTAAACTACTGGGACAAGCAGAAACTCTACATTTGCTCAAAGTTGTGCATTTTAAATACCTGAGGAACAAAGACGTTTTCTTCTAACAGCTCTTAAAAAATAGCAAAAAGGTTCCAATAATATTACCAAGGAAAGTAACGTGGACTAAGATGAGAATATTTTCATATTTCTATTTCCAAGGCCTGTTTTCAATACTGCTGAAGGCAAAGTGCATAGGCACTGCCTTTATATGCTAGTCAATCAGTTACTTCAGCAAGGTACTTAATTCCCCTCATAATCAGATCTAGCTTCAAGAAATGCAGAAAACAGGAAATTCAAAGAGCTTCTGCAAGCCAACAGTCACCAAAGTGATTTTCTTTTGTGTGAAGTCCAATCTGATTATAAAAATGCAGAAGTGGAAATCAGCAACTGGTATCTCTGCACCCTTGATAACTTGTTATCTGCCTGGAAGCCAGCCTAGTTGTCTCTGCAAAGAAAATCTGAAGAAAGAAATGTCAAAGAACACAAACATTGTACATGCTCATATTAGATGTATTTTTATCAAACCATTTTCATTTTGTTAAATGCAGCTAAAATAGATGCCTGTGTTGTTTGCTTTTTTCCTTGACACAGGTCACAAATTCTCCACTGGTGAAAAAAATAGAGTTAATCTGCATTTGTGTAAAACCAATATCATACATTTGGTCCAAGGGCTATTATTTTAATGTATTACCATACAAAAGAAAACTACATACTTGTGCATGTGACAAGCTAATGTAGGCTAAATTTAAAAAAGTTTTTACTCTTCTGTTATCAAAAGGTTTGACCACATATCAGAAAACCAGAACTAAGACAAAAAAAATTACAACAGGAAACAGAAAACATCATAATCAAATAAGATTTCGATGTGTCTTGCTTACTTCAATATGAACAGAATCAGATTGCAAGATTCCTATTAACCTAATAAGATTTGGTTTATTGTTTATGAGCTCGGGTGTGTGTACAAGGTAACTAACATCAAGTATTTTGGCTTTTTTAACTAAACTACTGGGAGGTAAGAGCTAATAAGAGCATTGCAGAGTAAAGAGAAATCAACATTTTTAATATTTTGTAAACTGAATTGCCTCTGTAGAAAAGTGGCATCTCAATCTTGAGGAAATGTCATTAAAAGACGTACTGTTAAATTAGAAAAATGTGTGGCATTTGAAATATACGGAGATTTAGGAACAGAAACAGGATTAGAAGCCTCAGGCAATGGGAATTGGGGATGTCATACAGTATTAATTCATGGGAGAAGCCATTAATTCACATGGCATAAAACCCAAAAGGAAAAAGCAGTGAATCTCTTGGCTAGGACAGAGCCTCTAACTTATCTTTCTGATAAACAATCTAAAAAATGCTATATATGGATTCCACAACAGAAAAGTAATTTACCAGGTTGGAAGAAAAAAGAAGTAAATACTAATTAAAGTGTCAGGGAGCTGTTACCCAGAACACAGCTCTTACATTAGATCAAGAACTGCAAAAATGAATGGGGAAACATTCCACTCTTGATTAAAAGCATTTTGGTGTTATGAAGTTTGGGGGAAATTAATTCCCTCAGCTTGTTCTAATTCTCCAGCGCCTCTGTACAGAAGTAGCAGAAAGAGAAGGTACGAGGAGGACCACACAAAAAAGGAAGTTCTGTTTCTCTGAACCCTGAGAACTTGGATTGAAAAGGCCCAGCCTTCCTCCTCAGTCTTTCTTGATGGCAACTTTTCCAAAGGAAACACTTGCAGTCCCTTCCCAGGGATGTCTCTACCCTATCCCTGAAAGAAGAAATTAATGAGGAGAGGCCAGATGCTGTAATCGATACTCAGAGCAGGTTTTATGCTGGGGCAAGGGAACTATCCCCTCATAAAAGTCTGTCACACCCTCAAGGAAATGTTTTGCATGCTGGATTCACTCTTTCCCACCATCATCTTTCTGACTTGTGAATGCCAATTCCACAGGATGCCTAAAAGACTTTGAAAAACTCGAAGAAGATGGGAAAAGTACCAATCAACCCACTCTTCTTCTGAGCAATGGTGAGATCCTGGAGTGAGACATCTTCATACATCCTACAGAGTTGTAGCAACCACCAGCACACACACACAGAGCCCTGACAATTCCAGCACTGCTAACCTTTTACAGTCTCAACTTTTTACATACAATAAAAGGCCACCTGACTGAGCATAATTGTTTCTGTTTGTGTTAACAGCTTATTCAGTATGCAAATCAAACATTCCAGCTTCACTTGCTGCATTACCCGCGTTCTAATGTGCAGGGATACACTCCAGTAAAAAGCCCTGTGTGCTGTCTACTGAATTCTTGGTTTTAATTTACAAGTCTTCCATAATAAATACAAAATACACCCTTTTCTAAATATAAGCTTCAAGGGACCTTCTGCAATAGAAGATTCCCACAGTTTTTACAGTAAAGAGTCTCTGAGGAGAACAGCAGAATCAGGAAAAACTCCTTTAGACATAAAATCATATGAGCCATTTTCTTTCTCTCATTTGTTAATGACAAAAAAGGCACTTGGCAAAAACAGTTTACTACACTAAGAAGAAATACTGGCAAAATAATTAATTTCTACTTGTCTTGTGTTTTAGCAACTAGAAACGAGGCATGACCAGCAGTATGTAGCCAACTAATTCTCCACAGATTAGCAGCAACCCCTGTATGTTTCAAGCAATGTTCTATGTAGCCTGTCCTTTAGGATTATTTTTGAACATAATAGATGTAAGAAAAAAAAAAAAAGAAGAAGAGAATCACAAAGCTGAACAATGGGATAATAAGCCTGTGAACAACCAGGGAACTTAGAAGTGAATCCACTGGAGGAGAGCATTATGTCATCGTAAACCTGTTCATCCAAATAGCCAGCTCTTTAACACCAAGTGTTCTATTTCCACCACTTCCCAAAAATGGCTGAAGGCATTTTATTCAGATGTAGTGACTGTCCCTTTTGTGTTGAAAGGAATGACACATTGCAGAAATATTACTGTGGTAGGTATTCTTACAGGTTTTATGCAGGATATTTTCTTACAACATGTCAGAGATGACCACTATAGTGTATCAGTCGATACCAAAATAACAACACACCTTCCGGGTGCAAGGCTCAATGGCTGAAACAATACAATTTAAGAGGCACTGCTCTCCAGGTAGTAAAAAGTCATAGATAGCTTTAAGAAGTGACTAATTCAAGCATCTATCCTTAACTTGCTGTGAAACTCACCTCTGAAATCCAATCAACAGATTTTGCATTTACTGTAGTTGTGATTGAAGTCAATGACCTTAAAATGTTTTCACCTCTCAGAAGTTGTAAAGGTTCAAGCAAAAAGCGCCTGCTTAAGCAAAATCTCTACATCGCAATAACTAACCCAAATCTGTTACCCTCTAAAACACACACGCATCTTCAGTAATTTGAAGAGCTGCCTAACAGAAAGAAATTCACACCCTTGAGGCAGAAGCACCACATCAGACATTGTAGTTGTAAAGAAAATTCAAACCTAGATATGCCCCAAACGAAAAACCAAGACAGCCCAGCCCTTGAACTACGAAGGGTCACAGGCCAGGATTTGGCCATGTGAGAAGTTGCTTTATAGAAGGAGAATAAGGAACTTAGAGTGTAGATGGAAAAGAAACAAAATTAGACCCTTGAATACTCAGGATACAGCATCACAAGTAAATCAAAGACTGAACTCACACTCCTATTTTAGCCAGCAATTATTTTTTTATAAATTACAATTTCCTTGCCAACTTAGTAGTGATTCAAATGCAGAGTTCATGCTTATTAGTAACTAAATACTGATAACCTGGTTTTAACAGTACATAGTACAACAAATAATTTGATGGGTTAGTTATTTCTTTTCTGTGCTGTTGGGCCTTATATAAAATTCAAAACAGAACACTTATCTTTTCGTTCTAGTTCTAGACTAACTACACCACCAGCCCCTGTATAATACAGACCACTTAATAAGATAGATGTTTCACTTTAGTTACAAGACTGCAGCCATTAACATGGATGGAACAATGGAACACGATTTGTTACATTAACACAACAGGAAGTAGGGAGGAAATTCAAACCTTGTAAGAGAACATCTTTCAGTACAGAAATGGATCAACTTTAAGTTGACTGTCCTTCATTTCTCAGACTTAAGTATGCTACAAAAGACTTATGTCACACAAAACAGTCATCTTAGCCAATGATTTTCCCCTTTTATGTACCATAAAACTACTGTGATTTTCTAGACTACCTCAAAATGAATATAAAGGATGACAAAATACCCCAGTCACAGTACCACAGGATGGTCTTTATGATATGGAAGGGTTAATCACTGCATTCCATTACATCCAGGTAATTTCCATGAGAGTGAATACTGCAGCAACATCTCTAAACACAATGACCACATTAGCAGAACACCAGTTATGAAACCTTTGCCTACACTACTTGTACAGGGATTTTTTTTGTTTGTTAGTTTTAATCAAGATACAGCAATCTGACCAAGTTCTGCTACTTGGGGTATTTGCAGAGTGCTGCAAAAAAAATCTGTAAGACTAGGCAGCTTTAAAGAAAGTAACATGCAATAGTAACCATGACAATAGGAAAAATGCTTTTTCAGCTGACAGTACTTTAAAATACTGGTGTTTTGCCACTGGATTTATAACTTTTGATTATTGCTCCCTGTGAATCCAGGCCTCCTTGTAAACCTGAACCTTCTGACCAATGAACAGCAATTAAGGTTGCACTAGCGACACAAAATGACTTCTAACAGTCCACCAGCATCTGAAGAGAGTAGGATGGACATCACTTGCTGGCAACTGTGTTTTATTGCCCTGTTGCACTGAATAGGTATTGAAAAAAAATAACACATTTTTAAGACAATTACTTTGCAAGTAAATGGCAATCTAACAAATAACAGAGAGGCAGAAGGTACACAGAGTATTTCTATGGAGATCATAAAACTGCTGAGGTAGGTCAGAATTTGGACCTAGGCAGGCTGATCATAAATTTTAGGAAAATAGCCTGGAACTCCTCTGCATTGATTTTTGTCTGGTTTTATATTAAGCTGGAATTTTAAGCAATAAAAAAATAAAAGAAATAAAGATTATTCAGAGATTAATCTTTGTTCTCTACTATTTCTCCAACAGACCTGCCCACCAAACCAGGATAATGCTTTCATCAAAAGATGTATGGGATAAGGATCTGAAGTCCCATTTTGAAAAGTGACTAAAGGGACGATTTTCAAAGGCATTAAGATACCTAAAGACACATTAAGCACTTAGAATTTTCAAAACTGCCTGGGCATCTAACGCCTATTTAAATCACTTAGCCCTTTCTGAAAATCCCAATGGGCAGTTACCTACATTTTATGTGTCTATATACCTTTGAAAATCTGTACCATTAAATACTTAACAACCTAAGTCCCCTGGCTTCTAATGAGACTTTGAGTCCTAAAAAGTGTAAGTACATCTGGGAAATTGGTCAAGCCACTCTCTCTGGTCTTCTTTGCTTTCTTTTAAAGAGCCATCCATTAATGGTTATTTATGGCACGTCAGTTAACTACAGCTTTGCACCGTCCCATTTACACACTGTAGTGTGCACACTGTACTGAGCACCTCTGGTTCATGTAGCTTACAAATAAAGGTCCTGAGTGCAGGCTGCATGACTGCATCCTCATAAGGCTCTCTGAAACTCCAAAGAAGAAATGGAGTTCCAACCTGTATCCCAGGAGTGCCAAAAATAAAAAAAGGTGTTTTCAATAAATATGACCCAGAATGAGGATTATTTATGCTGATAAAGAACAAACATCATAGTTTAACCACCAAGCAACATATTTGAAATACGACAGAAAAGTTCTGTTCTGAAAGACAGTCCCACAGCAACAAAAAAAAAAGTAACAGAAAAAGGAGGAAGTTGTGAAAAGGCTCTTTAAACAGGTAGCAATTCCAGAAAAGAATACAAGTCTTCATTCTAAACTTTCTTTTTTAAACAAAACTGTATGAAACTATAAAGCATTCCCTTATGCAAACACTAGAAAGATCTGCCTTCTGATCTTCTGTAATGTCAACAGGAGGTAACTTGCACTGACCAAATTCCAAAAAAAGAACGGATTTGTAAATTGGGAACGCAGGGAATCAGATTGCCACCTACAGGAAAATTTAGCATTTATTGTTAAGAATGACTCAAAAAGAATACAAATTGCCATCCTGCCAAGCATTCTTTCAGTTCTAATTATTATTTCAAAACCAATTAATCTTTTCTTTTGTGCGACTATATCATGAACTTCCTAAATCCAGCAAGCCATTATAATTTTTTTATTTACAAGAGTATTGCTTGAAAGTTCCATAATTCAATTACAAACCCTTGTGTCAGTTAAAGAATTTTAAATCTGCTTACCTGATACAATTGGTGCTAGCCTGAATATGTCTGATAGTCTGCTGTTAACTGGCTCATAAGGGGAATCTTCAAGCAAGTCATTTCCTAAGGACAAAAAATATTTGGATTCTTTTCTTATACAAGAATTCAGGATAAGATTTTTATTTTTACTTTTACTCTGTAACAGCAAAATGTACTCCCCCTTAACCTGTTTATGTGGCTAATTCTTCTCAAAGAATTAAATACAAAAACATTTGAAAGAAGGTAGTTGTTTATCCCTGTCACTACATCTTCCTCTCTTTCCTCCTTGGATAAGGTCATCATTTGAAGAGACAGCCTGTGACATCACAGGGACTGTCCCACCTCATGCCAGCAGCAGACAAGCAAGTGTATTCCTCTTCCTTCACCCTAACAGCAGAGCTCTTTTTCAGAGAAGCCCAGCCAACAGCCAAAAACTAGCATCTTTGGAATAAAACACTCCTAAGAAGATGCTGTTGGAAGAGAACCTTTTCATGATGCAGAAAAGGTCCATTATTATAGTTAGCAAATATACATATATATATACAAACTCATTAAAATATATGGATAAAATGAACAGAAATGCATTATTTCCTTTTTTTGCAGAAGCAACTAAAATAACAAAACAAAATAAATAAACAAACAAACAAAAAAAGAGTTAAATGGGGACCACGGTGAAGTGAAAGACTGCACCTTCAACTCCAGGGCCATAGCAAAACTGGGCTAAAAGTGCTGCCTCTCCTATGAGGACTTGACTGTTTCTGGTACACTGTGGGAAATGTGCCAGCAATTGGAGCAACACAACTCTGCCATAGCCCCTCTGACTGGCAGATCTACACGCCCAGAACCATTAAACTTATGGTTCTTTTCCTGCCTCAACATGCTCATAGATTTTTGGTAGTAAATAAGGAAAGGAAAAAATAAACTTTTCCTTAAAACAATGCTCCTCTTCATATTACATTTAACTTTCAGCAAAAAGCTAAGAAACTAGTCCCAGTGTCCTGTGATCTTGTTAGGTGAGTCCTAATTAATGAGCTCTAATACTATTAGGAAAATGTCTCCAAATTACTGTTTTTGTGGCTCTTGCACATGCTAGTGCCCTTATCTTTCCACTCTGGTTTACAAAGGTCAGCTGGGTCCCCTGGAGGAAACTCTCATTGTGGATTTCCCAACAACAGGAGACGGAGCAGCAGCTGGCCTTGAGGCGGATGAAAGGTCCTCAGTTCGCAGCTGAAGAGCACAATGCGAGCTCCGGGGTCAGAGCCCGGGGTGGGCTCAGTGGCAGCGGCTAAATGCGGATGTGAGCGGCTGCAAACGCGCACACTGCACCGCGGGAGTGCTCTGTGTTTGGCAACGTACCCTGCAAGCTCTGGTACATGCTCCAGTAAATGCGCAGGCAGTTCTTCTCCTTCTTCATGCCCCTCTTACAGCGGCAGTTGTACAGAGATTTCTGCTTCAGAGCTTCCATGGCGCTCCTACATTCGTCCTTCGCCTCCAGGCCCGTGGCCCGGCTGAAGTTGCTCTCTTTGCCGGCTACACACTGCCTCAGTGTCCTGTACTTAGTACTACAGCTCTGCTCCTTCAGACACTGATCGCTGGCTTTCACGCAGTCGAGGCGGTCCCCTCCAGGCAGCCCGCTCACTTCTGCGCTCAGGAGTACATCTACAGAGGGGAGACACAAACCAACAGCACGCTGTGAGGGAGGAGGCGGATTTAACCGCGGCTCCAAAGAAGCATCAGGGAAGCACCGGGCACCTCCTCAGGCAGCACAGGCAGCCGACCCCACGGGCAGCACCTCACAAACCTCCTGGATTCGTGCTACACCTTAGGAAAAGGCACACAGGGTTTTCATGGGCTTAGATCCACTTTTGGGGGACTCCAACCAGACGGTATGTTTCAACCCTGATGGTTTATTTATGAGGAAAGAGAAAAAGGAAAGAAAACCCACAGGGGTTAATGTGCCTGACAAAACAAGCATTCGTTATTCCATAGATCCACTTCGGTGAAACAAATTAGCTTTCCATTCGAGGGCTTAACTGAGGGGTTAAATATTCAGCCTCACTTTCCACAAGAGCTTTGCTGTAATTTCAATTACATCCAGGAACAACGCGCTCAGAGAGATAAGTATCCTCGCTAATTGATATTAACCTGTCTTTGCGTCAGTCACTTTTTAAAGGCTGTACACATTTTTGCTCATTCTATATGTATAAAGGTAGAATTTATTGCTCTTTCCCCACACACACACAACCCTTTCTCTCCACGCATGATGCTTTTGCAGAAGAACAAAGCAAATTACATTAACTCTCTCCTCTCCATCGTGCCCCCGTCGTGCTCCCTCAGACACATGCGGATGGAAACGCAAACATCTCTGGTGGAAAGGAAACCAGTTTGGGCTGCAAACCACTAGCAGTCGGGCAGGCTGCCAGGTTCAGGTGAAGATGTAATCCTTCAGATGGCACTTGTCACCCCCCACCCTCCCCAGGCAGCCTTATTTTATTTAAATGAAAAGTTTCTCAATAACTTGCAAGAACCCAATTTAACAAGAGCCTAGACAGGCAAGTAGTGAAGTCTGTAACCTCGCAAAGCTTTAGATGTAGACCGAGCTAACTGATGTGAGGCAGAGGCATAAAAACTACTGGAAACTTCACTGTTCTGCCTAAACAATGGACTGACAACCATCAGGCTCCCGATTCCATAAACCCAACGCTTTGCTTTATGAAGCGATGTACAGACCGAAATCAGGCACCAGCAACTTACCCACTAAGGGCAAAGCGAAGTACAAGAGAACGAGAAACATCTTGCTGTCTTCGGATGGTTTTCCCAAACGACTTGATTTGTCGCAACAAAAAGGATCAGCATGTAGATATTCCAAAACCGCCGAGGTCCAAAGGCTCCAAATTCAGATCCATTGAATTCAATAAGGGGGGAGGAAAAAAAAAAAAGAAGAAAAAACCACAACCCCCTCTCTTCTTGACTGCTACCACCACCGGCGGCAGGAGCAGCGACGCAAACGCTGAGCTTTTCCCTTAGATTTCAGGTCTGAGCAACCTGCCAGTACCAGCACTGACTCCAGTGCGGGAGCGAGAGGCGCACGCACGGGTATATGTGTATGTGTGTGTGTGTGTGTGCGCGAGTGAGCGAGCGGCAGCGGGGCAGGAGCGCCGGTCGCCTCCTTGGGTGGGCAGCGCCTGTTCCCAGGGAGGGACCGAGAGCGCACGGGGGGCGGGAGGGGGGGCACACCCGAGACCCGCAGCCGGGGCCAGCCACTGGAAACGCCGCACTCGCGGCTCCCCGAGCCCCCCGAGGCAGTTCGCCTCTTCCGCCCCCCCGGACCGCAACTTTATTGACTCTCCGGGGCGGTGCGCAGGGGCCGCGCAGGCTGCGCGGAGCGGAGCGGGGCGGGGCGGAGGTGGGTGCGGTGTCACCGCCGGCAGGGGCGGCGGCGAAAGTTTGGCAGGGGAAATTGGGACGGGCGGGAGGAGCTCCGGTTCCGCCGCCCAAGAGCGGAGCCGCCGCGGCTCCGGGAGCGCTTCCGAGCGGCCGCGGAGAGAGGCGGAGATGACCCGCTCCCCGCCCGCCCTCCGCGGGGGTTCGCCGGCGACGGCCTCCCTCTGCCGGCCCCGCCGCCCGCTGGGGAAGCCCGGGGCGTCCTGCAGAGACCCGGGGGCGGCGAGAGCACCGCCCGGCCCTCCCCCGCATCCCTCAGTGGCGCGGGCGGGCCCTGCGCCCGCACAGCCGGGACCGCATCCTTGCGGTGCGCGGTGCGGTCCAGCCCTCGGCCGGGGCCGAGCGAAGTGTATCGGCTTCCACTTGGCTCCTGAATAAACAAAGCGAACATATGTCCCATATTCGTGACAGATGGTTCAAACAGAGAACTATTTAGTGGTTTTCCCACAGTTGCTACTATGTACCGCTCCCCCGAAACCCAACAAAACGCAATTAGCTGGAAGAGCGTCAGTTTCCAGATTTCCTTGTTTTCATATGTGGAAAATTTGATTCAGGTGTTTTTATGTTCTAGCCGCAACCAAATGTGTTCAGTTGTTTGGGTTGATTTTATTTTTTTTTTCTTTTACACTCAGTATATATGTTCCTTGACAGTTTTGTCAACAAGCTATTTGGCCCATTTGACTTAAGGAATTTGCTGCTTCTAGCAGTAAATTTTGCCTAAAGGAGTTTGCCTCGCCTCATGAGATGAGAGATGATCAGGCTGGCCACTTTTACAGCAGAAACTGGATGGCAGATGGAGCTAAACTGTTGCAAGGTACTTCAGAAACACTTATTTAAAGCTCAGCATATGCCAGGATATACAGAGTGCAACAGTCACAGAACCCAAATGGAAGGGGCTTTTTTCACCCAGATAAACCCTGCTCAGAGTACTGGTTCTGTCAGTGAAGTTGTAATAGTGATGTCAAGTTGCAACTGATTAAGTCACAACTTTTCTGTTTTGGTTGTTTAGTATGAAGAGGCATATACCATTACATGGTTACAAAATCCATTATCTGCTGCAGTACAAGGACATAATTGGAGAAACAAGGACACGGCCAGTTTTCTAGAGTATTTCAGGATAATTAGAAGGAGCTAAGTTGGTGATAGCATTGACGATTCAAGACAGCTTTGGCTTTTCAAGTAGTTGGTATTTAATGAAAAAAGTTGGCCTCCCAAACACTCAATGCAAATTGAACTGGGTAATACAGAGATGATTACTTCTTCGCTGGTAATTTTGACATCATTATGACACATAATAAGCTTTGTATAGAAGTTATCTGTGTATCTAATACAAAGGTAGCATAATCCTCCTGTTATTTAGAAGTCTAAGTCAGAAATAGCGACAGCATTCACAGCAACCGAAAATAAGACTGAAATCCGGGCCACTTTATACAAAATCATTCATGCTTTAATGTCCTGAATACTTATATACACACATACATACACAAAAGTTATTTGGCCTATAAAAGCAACACATTGCAAATCTCTACCTTAATAGCTACTTTTCCTGTTGTAAAACTCAGCTTTTGTGGGGTGTTTACTATTACAGTAAAATCAAATTCGCATTTTAAGTGCTAAAAGTCAAATTAAATGTCACTGACAGCTCAGAAATAACAAGACAGCTGGAAAACACACATCCAAAATTCTGAATATTGTCCCTAAACACTCCTCCTGCCAGTATTTTGACTCATCTCTGGAAAACCACCACACAAAGTGAAGAAAGGTTAAAATGTTTTAATCCAAAAAAAAGTTTCAAATGCAACCATGTTTGAAAAACAAAATCCAAGAAGAAAGTCCACGCTACATACACTTGCTCAGAATATCCAACTGCTGCACACTCTTTAAACAGAACCATTGGTGTGAGATTCTTGAAAATCAGAAGGAATTTTTTTTCTTTTTTTCAGAGATGGAATTATTTATAAAATTTGTCAGCTTATTTCCAGTGTTTTTAGGTATTCCCCATCTTTTCCATTTATTACTAAACTAATTTCCATGTCCTGGAAACTGGCCCTGAGACAACCCTAGGACTTTCTCTACAGAGGATCATTGTGGGTTTGGGTAGCTGAAGTCACTTGTGTATTGGACTGGTGTCCCATTGACACAAGGTATGCAGCTTTCCTGAAGTGCCATGTTGTATTCGTATTGCTCCTGTATACTGTGCCACAGATTCTAACTGCAAATCATTATCAGGATTTTCAAAAACTTAAAAATATACCAGATAAAGCCCCACAAGCCACTTTGTGGCTGGAGTCATAATCCTTCTGCTCTTTGCACATGGTTTTGCAATTGCCTTTTACCTCTTCTGGGGTAAAGTTTAGTCAATGGATGTTTTGCTGTTGATTTCAGGCAAACCAAAGCCCACCTTACAATTTGTACCTGTCAATCACTCAACTCAGAAGCCTCTTCAGTCAAATGAAGAATAAAAGAATAAGCCATACAGAAGTACCTAATACAAACATTTTAAAGATATTGATGTCTTTTTTAAAATTCTGTTGATTGACTTTTATAAAAAATTTTCAGAACATGCTGGTAAGGACAAACGTTCCATTAGAAGAAAGATGACAATACAATCACCACTGAATTATTGTTTAAAGGCCATTGTAGTATAAATAATGTGGAAACCAGAACTAATTAATTCAAGCTACTTGCATTACTTACATTAACTTCTAGTACTTCAGTATTTACGTAGTTTTACTTACTGGGTTCCTTCCAGTTAGAAGCTGTTATACAATACCTGGTATTCTTTCATTGAAAACTTTTCGTGAAGAAAAGACAAAGTAATGAGGATTGTGGGGTTATTTGATACTAAAACTTCAGTAAAAGACAGTGCTTCAAACACTTTTCTCTGAAAGTAGGTTGAGGGAAGTGTAACCCCTGACACTGGGCAGTTTTAAGCCTCGTGTCACCTGGCAGCCAGGTCCCAAAAGCTCTAAATGCAGAACAGAATCAAGGAACAGCATCCTGTGACCAGGACCACCTGACCATGGAAGCAAGGCAGACAAGGTGTGTGAAGTCTGAACATGAACTTTGCTGCATTCACTTTTACTGGATGTCCCTCTGCCTCGTCCTTTGCATGTAAATGGGTGGTTGACACCAAACTTTTAGAAGGGCATCACATGCAAAGAGACCTGAGTCAAACACAGTGGATGTTTTGCAGCCAGTTCCACTTGCAAAAGCTGCAGTGCTGGAGCCCTGCACTGAGTGGGTCTGGCTGGCAGCAGTTCAGGTGACAATGTACCACTGAGCTGACAAGAAAGTGAAATTAATACACTGCCTGGCCCACAGTTAGCCTGCAGATTCCCTTTGCCATCTCTGCCATACACCTCCTTTCAAAGGCTGAACTCTGCAAGAAAATATTGAAGTTGGAGCCAGTGAGCCCAGGGAACATTACAGAGTATTATCTGCAGGGCCGCTAGGCATGTGAAGGGAAAGGATGATGAGAATAAGAACAGTGCCATGAACTTTAAATGTAATTCTTTGGGGAGTGAATAGGTGAAGCAAAGCTGAAGCTGAACTAATGAGTCAGATCCAGCAGGTGGGGGAGAGCAAGCAACTGATGGGAAAAAGTCTGTGTGCTACGGGAGCACAAAAAGTAGTGTTTACACAGGAGGCTTTATTCAATAATGAGAAAGGGAGAATAGAGAAGTTAGAGAATTACAAGGGACTGGGGGAACCATCTGAATTGCATTTTTTTGTCTTACATTTATCTGCTTACCATGAAGTCAAAATGCCTTGTGGTGGGAATAAGGCAAGAAGGATTTGCTCAAGGCATTAAAGTTTTGTAAAGGGCAGATTAAATAACAGTGCTCCAAAAATCAATTTTGAGGGGCTTATGAAGCCTTGAATGGGTTTTTGCAGCACAAAAGCAAGATTGAGTTTTTACTGAACTTGTCATTTATTTGGGTTTAGAGCTTTCAGTAAGTATCAGGAAAAACATAAAACAAAAGCAGTGTAAGCAATGAACATTCACACAGCAATCAAATAAAAAACACTTGGTAGTACAATCCAGATCATAAAGTGACTTAACTGATGTAAAAGTATGAAAAAGAAAGGGCATCATCTGCACACCACAACCCCCTATGCCACTGCTTTAGGCAGACCTGATAGTGAGTTCCCACAGCTGTTCTTGGCCAGTAATTTCTTCCTAAACTCTCACTGCCCTGTCCTCACCAGAGTTTGGTGTAGTAAGAGGCCACCTGGAAGGAAAAAGAAAAAAAAGGGGGAAGAAAAAAAGAAAAACAATGCTGCACAATTCCTCTGTGAATTTATGTAATATACCACCTGAGTATGATTTCAGTAGGAAAGATACATCAACACTAAAACAGTACAATGCAGTTAAGAGTTTATAAAGAAACACAACATACTGGTTACCCCTTAAAAATATGAAAATAACAAAGAGAACTTCAGCCAGTTTGTAAAGTTCTCTATCTTACAGAAATGATTCCTTTTACCACTAAATACTATTTGAAGGTATAGACACCGATGTTTCCTCAAACTAGTAAGGAAAGAATTGTTAGGACAGACCAATCCTTGCACCCCTGGATTGAAGGCTTGTTGCTTTAAAAATGGGCTAATGCCTCCCCCTGGCTGTTGGTGGGGACAATGCAGGCTACCGTGGGAAGGGATTCCTGACTCCCCACTAAGACAAGGCGCTGAATTCTCTGGCACAATAGGATACAGCCAGCAAAGACACTCGATGTGACACAGCTAGGTAAAAGTATAAAAGAC
The DNA here is from genome assembly GCF_047495875.1 of Pithys albifrons albifrons. Taxonomy (NCBI): domain Eukaryota; kingdom Metazoa; phylum Chordata; class Aves; order Passeriformes; family Thamnophilidae; genus Pithys; species Pithys albifrons. The sequence continues at coordinate 7,904,504 of NC_092466.1, read as the reverse complement.
GAGCAAAAAATGAAATATCATATATTAATTAGTAGTAATTCACGTGCCTAGAATATCTAGAGCAAGACTATTTAGGTGCTAGGACAGGATCTTTTGAAACTTCAGGTTCCAAACAATATGCCAGCATCAGCCTTTAGCATCCCCTGGGCATTAGCAACTCATGTGATTCAACCAAGGCCACAGTTCAGTTTGTTATCTTGAAACCTTCCTTTTGTCTTTTAAAATTTCTGTGATTACCAGCACTTTGGGCTTGTGTATATCATACCATCCTGAACCACAGGGCAGGAAACCCTACCTATACTATGTAAAATATTAGTGAACTTTGTAGTCTCTGCAGAAAACGAGAGCTAGAAAATTACTTATTCTAATTGTCAGTTGCTGTAAGAATAAAACATCCACACTACTGTAAAAACATGTGGAAAGCATGAACATTTAATCCATCAGATTCTTGACCAGCATCTGAGAAAATCCATGTTAAGATTAATATGTTGGTGTCTTGTATTTGCATAGTGCTTCACTTACATGTAGATTAATTTTCTTCCCATGTTTAAGTGAACATGATGAAAAGTCTGTGTACAGAATGGTGTGTAGAAGTGGTGAGATCCTCTTTTCAAACGTGCACAGCTCTAGCTAGTGATGGGTATTCAGCTTTCACTGTTCAGCTACACGGGATACACACACATTTACAGAGCAAAGCATATTAAATCGTAGAGGAACACTTTGCTTTCACTTACTATACATTTCTTCTTCTAAATTGTAGAAGCAAATCTGCTCTGACTTCTGCCCTGTGTAGGGAAGTCAAAAAAGATGCATGGAGGTTACATTCATTTTCGAATTTAGTGACCAAAGGCAAAATTATCATCTTGGATTTTCAAAGCTGTGTTTTCTATACATTTGCTAGACTAGCTCTGACGAGTAAAATAAATTTTTCTCCTGACAGTATCACTAAAGTTGTAATTTTATTGCAAGTTTCTCAAAAGGTTAGCGACTCTGTCAGTGTTAATTTCTGCAATCTCTGTTTGATCAGTCTTCCTCTGAGGTGAAAAAGTTTGGGTACAAAAAGTCTCACGATATTTATGTTGGAGGTGAAAGGAGATCAAGGAAATGGAAGGGGAAGAAACTAGTGTTGTAAATGCCTTCAGAATTTGTCCTACTGAGAAAACAAAACTGACTGCCATCAGCTGCATGTAGCAGTCTCTGCCAAAGGTATAGCAATATTTGGGGTTTTATTGTTTGCTTTGTGGTTTTTTTGAAGGGAAGAGTGTGGGCTTTTGGGGCTTGTTGAGGTTTTGGGAGGGACTGTGAGTTTTCATGAGTTTGTTTGGTTGTTGGTTTTGTTTGGCTTGTGGTTGATTTGTTTTTTATTTGGGGTGGTTGAGGAGAGGTGTTTCTGGGCTTGTTTATACAATTTTCTGAGTATCTGCAAACACTCCAATAAAAATGAACAAACATTTGGAAATTAGATGTTTAGTAATAAAAGGTAGTCAATGAATATGGGAGGAAAAGACTATTTCTTGAGTCAGCAACAATATCTTCTTACTCAACACATGGGGGTTCTTTAATATAGTTTAGGATAGTTTAGGAAGAACTGTATGATGAGCTAATTCTCCTGTAATCCAATTGATTATCATCTGGAAACAGTGTTGAAAATTAAGACCTGTTTGTTCTATTAAAACACCACATAATCACATGACTTGGCTTCTTTGCTACTGCTGTAAAATTCCGATGGGTCACTGTACACCCCAAAGAAGTGAACACGACAGGCCAGTCTGGAAGGCAAGTCTCAAACGGGAGTCCCAACTGGTGGTACTTCCAGTTCTTCCCTCCACGCTTTTCTGCAAACATTCATTAGATCAACTAAAGCTCTGTCTGTTCATGAGGTTTTCCTGGTTTAATCACGTGATGCACAGTTAAATCTACAGCACTTCCTTTAGGTGGATATAGTCACCTGCTGGTAACACCAGCAGCAAAAGCTTTTGTGATGGAATGTCTGCATCTGTCCTGCAGTGTTACTGGCAGACACAATTAATTGGAAAAACAGCAATGCATACCTTTAAATTATGAAGGTGAAGTATTCAGACTTCCTGGGTGCTGTCTAAATTTGATCCTGAAAGTCATTCACATGTAATTGTATTCTGAATATCCCTAAATAATCTGTGTCCTAATTTGGGAGTAAAAATAACCATATGAAAAGGACTCCACACTCTGTCCATCTGTGAGGGATATGGATGTGGATTTGCCATTTTCTTTAAGCAGATGCACCAAAGCCATACCTGACAAGCCTTTCTAAAGGCCATACTTTTGAACTCAGTAATAGCTGTAGACATGAGCAATTGAGCTGTATAATTTAATTTATAAATGGCAAAAAGACTACGAATCTTCAGCCCCAAGTAAGGAAAAGAAGCAAGTTTCTGATGAAGTCATTTTCATAGGAATTTCTGAGTTATTAATTTATGAAAGAAGAAAAAAACTGCAGACAAAATGTTAAGATAAAATGTAAATACTTTATAGTAAATTTAAAGCTGTAACAAATTACCTATATGCTCACAGTGTGACTCCTCCAAGTTTCTGACTTATTTAATTATCCAGAAGAACACAATTTATAACAAAATAATGAAAACTTGTTTAAACATGTACAATGAGGGCATCTTGCCAGAATGAAATGTAAGCATGATGTTCCCAGAATTACAAAAATCCAAAGCAATTGAGATTAATATCCTGATTTCTGAACTTGATTACATTCAAATCTTTATGACCAGAGCTACTCAGAGTTCCTTTTCCTTTTTTATACTTTCAATTCTTAAAATATTTTTGACATGCAAAAAAATATTTTAGGGTGATTGTTGTCACTATCTGCAGGTTCTATGTCATCACCCAAACAATGCTATTTCCTTTGATACTTTGAATTTGTCCCTTTTTTTGCAGAGCTACAATGAAGATCCAGTTAATATTGCAATATTCAAATTATATTAATTCTAATATTTAAAGGAACATCACTCAACATATATACTTTGTGACACTTGTCCATACCCACTTTTAATCTACTGTAAACAGACTGAATTAACGTGATATTCCAAACTTGGAGTACAAATAGCACAAATTTCAAAGTCATTGATTTCTGACAGTGCTTGCAGGCATTAGGCAATGCTTTTTCAGACATGTGAAATAGTTCACTTCAGCACAGAGACACTGTTTTGAAGGAAAGCTGAAAATGTGTTGACTGCTCAGTCAATATTAATTTAAAATTGAAGTTTAGATCTTTTTGGAAAGTGAAAGAAAAATAATTTTTATAATTCCTTTTATCCCATGGGGGAAAAAAAAGGTCCCTGCAGGAGGATATTTCTCCCCCAGAGGCATAACCAATAGTGTTCTTCCTGCAAGATTTTCATTAATAACCACAAGTGCTCTTTCTGTAAGGTGTCTACTTTATGTGGAATGTTCCAGTTGATGGATATTGACCAAAAATGTTACAAAGAAGTGGCAAGCACACAGCAGTTTCCCTCAGTCTAACTCTCTTGAGCATCTATCTAACTATCTGTCTATCTATCTATCTATCTATCTATCTATCTATCTATCTATCTATCTATCTATCCATCTATCTAATCTATCTATCTCAGGATTACTTTACATATTTTTATATATACATGTATATATAGTATATATACAGAGTTCACTGAAAAGACTTCAATTTAATCCTTAGTTCTGCATCCTGCTAAGATGTTGGTATCCAAAACCTTGTGACATACACTTCCAATGCTGGCCCATACTTGCCAGTAAATTTGGAATATACCCAAAGAGAAATCTTCCAGTGTTCAGGGACCAACAAGGTCCTACAGTTCGAGCTTTGTGATAAAGAACTAACAGAATCATGTTCCTGGTTTGAATAATCATGTCACAGAACTGCTTAAGGGATCTGCACAAGACTTTTTTTAACATATAAATAGTACTTTTATTTTTAAATCAAAAAACCAACAAAGCAAACGAAAAACCTTGGAAGACAATTTCCCCTCTGAAATAAAACTTGTTCCTGAAATTATGCACTTGGTTGCTGAATTGAGTACACTGAACTTTAAAGCAACTCAAGAACATTTTTACTTCTCTAATGATTAAAAAAGTCACTTTTCCCAGGGAAGTCTAAAATAGGTCCTCTGAACCCATGCCCTTAAGCCTCTCCCCAGGATAACATTTCAAAAACCCATTTGTCATATGGATAGGGCCTATCTCTTTTCAGCTGTGATACTACACAAGAAAGACAATCCTGGTCTATAATGAACTAAGAATGTATTTCAGATTTAGCAAGTCAAAGTGGAAGAAGTATTCTGAAAACTCTAGATACATGTTGCATCACACCTCACTTTTCTTACCCTGTAACTCTTGCCCCATTTGCTGCTCAGTGTCCCTGTCTGAAAGAGATGCCTGTTCATGTGCTAGGAAAGTAAGATTTTAAATTCCCTTGTCCTGTGAGAGAACAGAATCAAAACTTTCCTGTCCTAGGCAAATACTCGGGCCTCTACCATGCCTCTGCCACAATGTGCTCTGAGAGCTCCTGTCAACACATTCCTTTCAGAGAGATCAGCTTTCCCCTTCTCCCTCTTCCTCAGCCCAAATCACCATATTTTTACCACATTTCAAGTCTCAATCCAACACTTTTTCAGAGAAACACAGTATCTGGTAATTAAAAGCAACACTGAAATACTGCACTGACTCCTTGTCAACACACATAGTAGAGTTCACTTTCCATCTTGTGGGTGGACTTACAAATTCAGCCCTGCTCTGGTTTCCAACAGGGACCTTGAAAGGAGATGACTGGACACTTTGCTCCTCAGCCTGAGGTGATCTGGGACACATGTAGAGCACACAAGTAAAAGGACAAGATAACTCCCTTCCTACCAACAGATACTGGTATCTGCTTTGCAGCAGGACTTTTTTGATCTCAGGGACCTAAAGGCTTGAAAGTGCTCATGTATGTTCCAAAGTTTTCCTGTGTAATAAAAGGAAAGTAAATGTTTGATAACAATAAGTTAGACAATACTAAGGGGTATGGATTATGTAGGAGAGCCACCTAAAAATGATAAAATGAAATTGCTTCAAAAATCCTGTGTTTCTAACCAAAACTTAAAAGAGTCAAACTTAAAATAACTGTCCTGTTTTGGCTGTGTAGAGTTAATAGCCAGTAAAGTGCTGAGTTTGGATTTAGGATGAGAATAATGTTGATTGATAACACACTGATGTTTTGTTGTTGCTGAGCAGTGCTGACACCAAGTCAGGGATCTTTTTGCTCCTCACCCCACCAGCAGAGAGGCTGGGGGTGCACAAGAAGCTGGGAGGGTACAGAGGCAGGACCTCAGCTGACCCAAGGGATATTCTATACTACAGGTCATCCTGCTCAGCATATACCATAAGGGGCAATCTGACAGGGCCTGCTGCTCACAAACAGGCTGGGCAGCAGTCGGTCTGCAGCGTGCAATTGTTTTTCATTTGCATTGCTTGGGGTTTTTTTGGGTTTTATTTCTATCTTTTTTTATTCTAATTTATTATTACTTTAATTATTAAACTATTTTTGTCTCAACACACAAGTTTTGTTACTTTTACCCTTCCAATTCTCTCCCCCATCCCATCCCACAGGGGCAGGGGGAGTCAGGAAGCAGCTGTGTGGTGCTTAGTTACTGGTTGAGGTTAAACCACAACAATGACTCAACAGAAACTTTTCAGCTTAAAATTAATCACACAATTTATTAGGGAAAAAATCTATTTGCAGCTGGATTTATGTATCAAAGATGATAATAAAAAGAGTTTTATTTTATTGCTGTTCCAGATGGTACTCAAAAGGTACTGAGCAGTGTGAGAGAAACTGTTCTCCGAGTATGAGGGGTTTGGATTTAGAAGGTTCCATATGCCATGCAGCTGCCAACTATTTCTTACAAGGTTCCATGGCTTGTGGCACTGGATTCCACAGAGACAACGATATGAAGAACAAAAAAACCCTAATTTGGTGATTTTGCTCTTTGCATCATTATAAAACAACTAAGCAATTGCTTAACTCAAAGCAAATGGCACATGAAGGACTGGCAAGTTTAGAGACACCAATTTTTTATATATGTTTCAGGCCATCTCCTCACTGATATTTTCATTATTTATAATCTATCTTAAAAGATAATTTGTCAAGATAAGACTCAAAAAACCAGATACAGACAAGATTTGACCTGAGTTATGAATCTGCTATTTCATGTTTTGACAAGAAATGAGAGGGGCAGACTGAGTAGCAGTAGATTACATTGTCATTTAGTGATCTGTGCTTCAAAAAAACTTCCAAACCAGCTTTCTGCATTGCCAGAGATAAACCACATCTCAACTGATACATCAATACCCCTGTATAGGTTATTAAAAGTAAACTGCACAATTTTAAAGTACACCTATTCAGGGTCCAAGAAGCAAGACGGAGATAAAATGAGTCTCTTTTATTTATTAGTGGCAAGAAATATGTCAGCACAACCACTACAAGTGTAATTGTGTTAATAATTCACACTGAATTACCTAGTAGATTTTTAACACCATTGCATCCTTTGTGGCCTCTGGTTTGAGGATCCATATTTGTGTAAAAAGCAATCTTTAGAACTAAACATTGTAATTTACACCTCATCTGATTGTATCCACTTAACTATGACAGGTGAGTTAGGAGCTTAGTTGCCCTGGACCCCTTATAAATTTAATGAGATAAAGTACTATCACTTTTCAAATATTTCTTTCCAGATAGTAATAGTCAAACCAAAACAGGAAGAAAAACGTGTCTGTAGTTACAATAAAGTAGACTTTATACAGTCTGAAGAACCCCAATCATTGAGTCAGCTGTAAGTGTATTAGTGTAATAGCTAAACTAGAAAACCCTGAGAATCCTAATTAACAAAATATAATATCCTCTATAATGCTTTTTAAATTCTTTGGGTTACAATCCCCAATTAAAGGGTTTTTTCTGCTATAAGGTCTCAGGAATCTCTGGTCCACAAAAATGATCAAACTTTTCTCTTTCAAAAGTTACCAATATATTTGAAGTATGTTGACTGCCTCTTATTCAGCTCTGTGCTACCTCAAAAAAAAAGTAAAACTTTGTTATTCAGGGGAAAGTCTTGAAAGATCAGCAAAAGCAAACATTGAATCAAACATGCAATCTACTGACATAATGTCCTACATTATAGTCAAACCCTCAGGAACTCAAGAGAATAAAAGATTGAAAACCACTAGAGAACAGTAGAAGGTATTAAAGTCATGAAATTTCCCAATCAATCACATTTTATCAGTCTGCAAGAACAGGTATTCCACAAAGCAAAAGGTCACATCCCTTTCCAGACAGAGAGGAATAACTCCAACCAATATGTCCTAGAGAAAAAACACTTCCTAATCTCAATCAGGTGATCAATTTACCCCTCAGCATGTACACAAGTTATACCCAGTTAACACCTGACATCCTAAAAAACTGCCACATTTTAACCTGCTGCCAATCTTATAGTTTAAGAAAGGGCAGTCCCCTTCTCCTATGCTATGCACCAAGAAGGAACATAAAAGTCCTGGTATGCAGAATAGAAGAGTTGGTATGTGGACTAGTTAAAAATATTTCTTTTTAGGGACTGTGTAAGGCAAGTACACAAACAGTTCCCCATTAAGCTTCTCTGGCAATGTCAGTAAGTATCCAAAGCTTTATATCACAAACTTTGTATTCTGACCCATGATTACTTCACCATGTCACACATACACATTTATTAATTTATAAATTTCCATCTGGAAGTAGTTCAGGTCTCTGCCTCCATGACCTTGTCTGCAAGCAGTTCCAGAGCTTTGCACAGATTGCCAAGAACCTTTCTTTTAAATTTCTCATTTATTCATAATTGTTTGTAAGTATCTGATCTTGAAATAGTGTTATCCTTTAACATAAAAGTCGTCTTCCCTCACATCTGCCCCCACACATACTTATAAAGACATAACCATATGCCCTTTCAAGCTTTGTTTTGCCAGATAATCTATTTTCATCTCAGCTGAGAAAATAGGTAGTCCTTTACCCTAACCATCCCACTCTGCACCTGCTGTGCATCAATGTGGGTCATAAGAACTGTAAACAGTGTTCTGAAAGTTGTCTTACCAATGCCTTGTAAAGCAATATTAACACTTTATTGTCTCCACTGAAAATCCTTTGTCTAATATACCCTGATACTGCTCCATGGCCATGACATAATGATGGCTCATGCTCACACCACAGCTGATTAAGGCATTAAACCTCTTCCCCTTACTATCAACAGCAATTATCAAGACACTGGATTATACAAATGAACATGATATTAATCCCTAAGCATCTGGTTCTGCTTTCCATACTATTAGGTTTCCATTTTGTCAGTCCATGAGGTCATTTTTTTTATATGCTAGTCATTCCAATTTTGTCATCTTTTAATGCCATACCCATCCTCCTACTTCTACCAAGATCGTAACTACTGCTTAAATCAGTGCAAAGATCAGTGCTAGAGGAATTCTACTAGCAAACTCCTTTCATTTTGATATTTCCATTTTTAACAGACCCATCTTTTAATACAACCCTTCATTTAGTTCCTCTTCTACCTTCAGTGCTTGCATTAAAGCTCATCTTTTCCACCTTTAATAACTTCCTACAACGAACAATATAATGCCTTGTTTCGATCAAGGTAGATTAGGTCTACTGCATTACTCTTCTCTGGGACAATTATCTTATCAAATAAAGATATTAAGTTAGTCAGATATGATCTGTCCTTGATAACCATGTTGCAGTTTTTCCCACTGTCCATTTACTTCTAGGTCCTTGATAATTTTTTCCTTCAAAATCTACTCTAAGACCTTGCTTGGTGTTGAGGTCAAACCATCATTCCTGCCTTTTGTTTGACCACCTCTTTTCCTTTTCATGAATACAGGGAATAACTTTGTTAGTCTTTAGTTGCATCAAGTTAGCCTTAAATTGAACAGATACATATAAAATCCCTGTTTGGTGCAAATCAGCATTCTAGGATCATTTCAGTGACCTGAAAAGGGCACTGTTTAACCCTCTCCAATGTATGGTAGTAAGGAGCCAATGTTTAGCTGATACAGCTCACGGAAACTTCCAATGCTCTGTCTCCATTCCCTTAAGCACCTTTTTACTATTCTTAGTCACTACATTATCCCCACTGCAAAATGAGACAATTTGCTATTTTAATCATACCTAGATTATACTTAATCTCCATTTCATTCCTGGTATTCTGTTGCCTGACTTTCCTTCCTTCTGTGATCTCTTTTTACTCATCTGTATGAAGTAATTGTGCAAGCCAACCCAGCTCAATTCTTGGTTGTGCTGATATTTTTATATCACTCTTGCAAAGATCCATTATGAACTAGGAAAGGGCATAGAGTGTGAAAATGAGAAGACTGACACATTTCCCAGAAAAGGGAATTGTGCCTTGCTGCATAATTACACTAATTTCAACAAGGCCTATGGAGTACTGGCCACAACACAGAAATAATTTGCTAAACATTTAGGTGTGTTCATGCTGATAGGACCTCATCCTTTTAAGCTTACAAATTTCCAGGCATCCTTCAAAGACATTTCTGGATTGCTAAAGTTTTAAGAATTCAAAGAGGACTGAGAAGCTCCCGGATAAATATGACAGCCTGAACTTAGTGTTTGTCTTTATTCCTTGGCAGAATTTTACACCAGACAGATTAAGAAAGGTACCAGGATGAATTATTAAACAATTAGGCTGCAGATACTTTGAAGAAAAATAGCCAGATATAGAACACAAGCCAATCTTGGTCTGTCACAAAACCATGTCCCACTATTTAACTTCCCTCCCTGATCCAGCAGCTGGCCATAAGGATGAGAGTGAAGCAGTAAATATGTTGTGCCTTGGCATTGATAAAGAATTTTGGCACTGATAGAGTTTCACAATATCCTGTGTCATAGCCTCTTAAGTAAACTGTTTTCTAAATCCACATTGTTGCAAAATAAAAGGTCATACTTGTGGAAGAGCAATCTCATACACAGACAAACATGCCTGATCCAGCATGATCCTGCTCTTCCCTTTGGTCCACAGTCCTCACCTTACTCATTATCAGAGTTCATCACTGATTGAAAACTTGCTGTCTGTGAGTAATCTTCAATTTTATCTTCAGGTCTTCATAAAAGGGTTCCCACAGAAGTTTCAGCCAGGCACACTCTGTTCAGTGTTTGCAACATCCTGAAAGGTGGAACAGAGAGTGTATTTACCAAATGTTCACAAGTCAATGCACAGGATTGAGATGGGGACAGAGGGTGGAGAAGTGGAAGTAAGTTTGTTTTGGAAGAAAGAGTCAGAATTCAGAATACCAGGTTGAATGGGAAATATTGCGTGGAATATTCACTAAGGGCAAGAGCAACAAGGGTACTCTTCATGACAGTAAATCTAATGCCCACATGCACAATAAGGCCAAGAAGCTGCCGAGGAGGAAAATATCTAAGAACACCAAAGTTGGAGAAGATGAGGAAAGAAACAAAGACAAGATGCTAAGAAACTAAGACTAATGCAGAAAGGGTAGAGAAATTGGTTATGTTTATTGTTGGTACGAAGTACAGTACAGGGAGAGCCAGGCAGGGCAGCAATCTGGCAGGACTTGCTGAGAAGTTCTGCCTTTGCAGGAGATCCCTGACCCCAGTCAGGCAGTGCCTGGTGCTCTCCTGTCCTAACCCTGCAGTTAAAACAGACAATCCCCTGCTGTGTCTTTCAACTCTCCATGCCTATGATTCTTATGTCATCTATTCAGTGTCTCCTACTGGATTATTCCTATAAATAAAGATCTAAAATCTAAAATATGTGTGAATCAGGCTCTTCATCAGTAAGCCCTTTGAATAAGAACTTTTTTTTGTTTTTCTTTTTTTTTTTTGCAGCACTGGAAGATCTAATAGCATTCACAATCAACAGCAATTGCTTCTAAACTGATATTTAAGATATGTTTATTTCTTTTAGCAATGGAAGAGGATAGTTCAAACCACCATCAACAGTAGCATAGAAATCATACAATTTTTTTGAAAAAAGAAAGAGGAACAGGCCCAAATATGCATAAAAGCACACATGAAAACACTGTGTGTTACTCACTTTTATAAACTCTGCAGCCTCAACTATGGATATTAACTTTGCATTCAAAAAACAGACTTAGTGCAGATATTTTAAACATTCTGACTTAATGCTCAAAATGGGAAAAAAGTAATTACTTTAAAGGAAGCAACATTTTTGCTATTTATTCTAATTCACTTCTCTTATCTTCTTTCTCAAAAGACAGGCTGTAAAAAGACAAACCCAGCAGAATTATTTACATACTTCTCGCACAATCTGTGAATAGACATGTTTAAAGCTTCTGAAAAGAAGTGACTGTAATACAGTGCAAATTATTAATTTATGAACGTGGCACAATTGATCAGACATGCTTACTGCAGCTGCGATTTTCTACTCTATCTGAATGTAATGCTTTTATTATCCTGTCTGTGCGCTGATTCCTGGCATCTGGATGCAGATGTGTGCCATGAAGTCTTTGAAAATTTCAGGATTAAACACAGCTAATCTCCCAGAAGCATCAGAGAGAAGAAATATGGAAGGGATAGAAACCCAACTATAGGTTCTCTCTTTTTATGCCACCTTAAAAAAAGATGAAATTACAGCATAACATCTGTATCAACAGGCAGTTAAGTTTATATATTGTTATTTGTCATTGTTCATTCTTCATTAAGTACGTTCCTCTGCCTACAAAGGGGTGTACAGGATGAAGAGGGAAGACTTTTATAGAGATCTATTTATTAGATTGGATTTTACAAAGCAGCTTTTAAAACCTGCAGGTAGAACATATCTTTTCCACAATATTCTCAAGGAAAGAAGTATTCTGAAAACTGTTCAGATTATTTGGAAGGATTAGGGATAGTAGCTTTTTTTTTTTAATAACTAATTAGAATTGGGAATTCTGTTATGGAAGAGTTTGTCATTAAAAAGTATCATCTGGCCCAATTTCGATAAGAAGTCTTAAGAGATCATGCAGTTTCTATCCAGCAGGTTTTCAGATTCAGGAGACATGTCCTGGTCAAACTGAGACAGCTTTCCTTGAACAGGCAGAACTTCCTTGGTTTGGGCATTTGCATGGAATGTGGAGTAATTTCTACTACTGCCCAATTTGGCCCATGGGCATGTATCCAAATCGTCCAAATGTCTGAGGAAACTGTCATATTTTTTAAAAAGGAACATGGATGGAACAATAGAATTAATCTTATGAAAAATGCATTAGAAGAGAATCCTAAAAGTGTAATGGACAACTCTTCATTTCACATGAGAGTTATTCTCGATATCTAAATAAATTAATTTGGCTTTAATGCATACAGCAAAAGTATAAAAGTTATCTAAGCCAGCACTAAATAAAGCTCCTGTTATGAATAAAGCCAATAAAGCCATTTCATTTCAGTCATCTACACATACTCTTTTGCCTCCAAGTGCAGCATGAAGTAGAAATAAAGCTTGAGGAACAAATACATTTTAAAATCTCCTGAAATATTTTAGAAGAAATAATGACAGCAGCTCATCTAATAATTTAACAACTGATATGGGGGGGCAGGGGAAGAAAATATTTTTTTCTTTGATCAAATAACTGTAAAATTATTACTTTCTGTATTTCAGTGTCCAATCAGATTTTTCTATGATTAAGTGACAAAAAGAGAGAAGCTGGTATATTGGCATTATATGCTTATAGGAAACATACCATACTTAACTGATTAAAATTAAGTCTTTTCAACAGTCTGTTTCATGCATTTCAATCCAAGGTTACACCTCTTGCATGAAAGTCCCAGTCTTCAAAATGTTTCTTTAACAGTATTTTTTTCAGAGGATTTAATGCCACCCATCCTCTTATAAGACATTACAACATAATGGGTAATTCATTTATATTTCTGCTAATACAAAATGAAAATAAAACTCCTTAAATAAATGAAAGACACAAACAATTAAAATCTAAAAAGTATTTATTCACTGTTTCTGTTGTAGCTTCCACTGGGTGCCAATTTAGTGGTAATGAGTATTGATGTAAAGCAAACTACACAGTTTCCCAGACAAATAATTAAGAAAATTTATAATGAAAATAAAAATTCAAGGCTGTATTTTGTACTCTGATATGCACTTCAGATCTGAAAAAATCTTTCTCCATTAGACGAATTACTACCCTTATGCCAAGATAAATGTCTGATAGACATTGCAAAATAAGAGCTTCATTTGTTGCTTATCCAAGTATTTCAGAATAGCAGAGTATAGACTCTTACATCCAGTAAAAGAAACAACTGAAATATATTTAAGAGTCTAAACCACTACAGAGGAACAATGAGGATACCTGTGTAAGTGCAGAGTTACCAACCAGCAAAGAAAGCAGGTGGTATGTGATTCCGACCAGAGAAAGTAGAAAACTTAGATTTAAAGCCATAAAAGAATAATCTTTGCTTTACTAAGCCAAAGGGATCCAGTGAAGCCTTTCCAGATGGAATTAAACAAAATCTTGTATATAAGACTCAAACAGAGATATCACAATGCAAATAGCAGGCTCTGTCCTTATAAAGAACATCTGTTGTGAAGTTGTTTACATTCCTACCAAAGTGGAAAAGGGTATCGCTAGTTCTGCATTGCAGCCAGGCACGTTAAGGGGGAAAACAAAGTTACTTCTGAGTGGTTTTTACTGAACAGAGCTTTTCACTAACTCACAGTTTAGTCACCTGGAAAAACAAATAGGCTTTGTGGCAAAAAGAAACATTCTGGTTACTCTGTATTTATTTCCATATAATTTGTCAGGGATTTATTTCTATGTTTTCAATTATTTTATATTTTATTATATGATTTTGTAGTTTATTTCCTTTCTGTTACAAGGAGGAAACAGGAGGTTTGTTCATGACTCCCTTGCTGAGCAGTCTAATAGCAATTCCAGCCTGTGAGACAGCAGTTCACTTTCACTCTTCCAGAGATAAAACCTCGGCTGTTTTCAGCCTGAGTTCCTCAGGAAATTTGAGATAGGTCATAAATTATAGGTTATTATTGCATTTTAATATTCCCTTTCCCTGTTTTCCCACTCTAGGTTTCAGTTGTTCAGTTCTTTTTTTTCTTTTCCTTTATCTTCCATTTCTTTTGTTAATAGGAACTCAAATATATTCAAGCAGAGATGACCAAGAGGTTGTTCTGCTGCTTCTGTGCTCCCCCAATCCCACCCATCCTGGGTAGGAGACAAGCAATGGAAGAGACAGGACAGCTCCATCCTACCCTGCCATGGACAGCCAGAGCAGGAGAACCACCACACAAAATGTTCTTCATTTACATTGAAAACACTTTATTTATGCTACCTGTTTACGCTGCTTGCTGAAATTCAACAGTGAAGTTTTAAACAGTAGAGCTAAAGACTTAATTTTAAAAAATTACATTATAAAATCAATTTTTAATGTCTGTGATTTTTTATGCATACTATGTGATATAAATAATTCCTTGGTTTCTCAATATTTGTGGTCTTTCTCCACTAGCATCGTTGCTCAGCACCGCATTCCAAGTGGTTAGTGCTTCCTTCTTTCTTTCTTTCTTTCTTTCTTTCTTTCTTTCTTTCTTTCTTTCTTTCTTTCTTTCTTTCTTTCTTTCTTTCTTTCTTTCTTTCTTTCTTTCTTTCTTTCTTTCTTTCTTTCTTTCTTTCTTTCTTTCTTTCTTCTTCTCTCTTCCTTCCTCCCTCCCTCCTTCCTCTCTTTTCTCTTTCTTTCTTTTTCTTTTTCTTTCTTCCTTCTTTCTTTCTTCCTTTTTTTCCTTCCTTTCCTTCCTTTCTCATACACACACACACATACATATACGTGCTATTTCCCATAAAAGAAATAGCACTTCGGCCCTGACACAAAATGACATCTGTGAATTCATGCCACAGGACAGTTGGGGTTTATTCCTTCATGTAAGGTAGAAAAAAGTTAGTGCAAAAATAGATGTCAAATACAAAGACCAACACCAAAGGAAGACCACAGAGATGTGGTTTGGTAAGAAGGTTTGCTTTAAATAAAATATTTCCAAAGTAAGCAGTGTAGTTTGCATATGGAAAAAATAATACTACCAGTGCTTAAGACCAAAAGAGGAAATTTATTTGTAACTATAATCCTCCATTTTCTAGCTTTTGCTATACACTTTTTATGGTGAAGACCATATTGCATCATCTAACTTTTACCCTGCTGCTTCTTTATTTTTGCCTCTTTAATTTTTGGCTTTTAGAAAAGCATTTTTTGAAATAATCTGAGAGCGTATGATTTAGAAATAAATTGCAGTAATAATATTTTATAGTGACTTGAAATTACAAATAAAGTCTTCCTTTTCTTCTTCCTACACAAACTGGAGAAGAAACTTGTAGAAGAAACTTTAGTATTAGCACAGCAGCTGATTACAAAGGGCAATTACTAATTTTGAGGAACACTGAAAAGACATGACCTGATTGCAGCACAGTGATTAAGATACAGATATAGATTAAGATTAGGATGTACTGATATGACCAACAGAATGAAATTAAAGTCACCTTTCTAACAGCTAGTGATTTACAAAAGATCTTATACTTTACAGAAGTTGGAGTTGAGCAAAGGTAATGCATATTTTATGCTGAAACATTTAGGATCATGCCATGGGAGCCAGCAACTACACACCTTTGAAGTATTGGCCTTGATCCTGACTCTGAAATCACCTGTGTGTTTCACACATGTGGTTCAATTTATACAATCCTGAGTTATTATTTTGAGTTATTTACCATGTAAAAATCAAGCACATGGCAAAGAGCTGAAGGAGTCAAAGGCTCTGAAGTGTAAAGTCAAATACTTGTCCCATTTTTAACTTTTTTTTTCTCTGAAGGAAACTTACAGAACTGCTAATCTTGCTGAATGGTCATTCTCAGACAGTGAGAAGTACAGTTGGAGTCAGACTCTTCTTTCTAGGGAGAGCAGCTCCTTTGCCATAATTAGAGGCACTGAAGCATCCTCCACAAAACACAGTCATTCCTTTAATAAGGGACACTGAACACTATCCCAGCCTACAGAAGCTTTCTCAGTTTGAAACACAAAAGCAGACAAGTCTCAAAAACTTCAAAGAAAGCTTTTCATTTTATTTTCTCCTTGATCCCCTGATAGAGCAGTTCATTTTCTTGAATTTTGTGAAATGACTTTTTCACTCATCAGACCTGTGTAACAAATCACTGTCTCAATCACCAAATGTTCCTGATTGACTCATCCGCCTTTCCTTTGGCCTTTGGGTACGAAGCTCCACTTCTGAAACATTTTCTAAATTCACTTTTGTGAACTCTTCTCCCACAGTTGCACTTTGTTCCATTTTAAAAAATAATTGCATTTCCTGCAACAAAATGTGCTAGTTTCAGGGGTTTAAACTTCATCAGAACCCACATTTTCCTTTCTAGATAGAGCAATGTCTTTCCTTTAAAAAGCACCATTTTATAGCACACTATGAGCTATAACATGGCACTCTTTAAGCAGTAAACGCTATAGCATAACATTTTTCCAGAATTCTCAGTTTCACTCTGCTCACTTAGAATGGTTTTTTGATTAATAAGACATTTGTACTCTCATGTATATTGTTTTGCTTTTGATGGTCCAAGATTTTCTATTTTTAATTTCTGAACTTTGCTGCTGCAGTCTATGCTAAGGCAGTATCTCCTCTGAGGAAAACTCTATAACAATACAGGAATGTCAATAATCCTAATCTTTTTCAATGTTAAAAAGGGTGGAAATCTATAAAGTTCCATTCCTCCAGGCTTTTTCTGCCTCAAAGCAAATAGGCCAACTTCACTTAGCTATTCCCTGCAGGGAGTGTAGTCAATGCTTTCCAACATGTAGAAGCAAACCCTATAACAGGAATTATATTTTCAACCAGGTACTTACAT
Source organism: Pithys albifrons albifrons (assembly GCF_047495875.1). NCBI lineage: Eukaryota > Metazoa > Chordata > Aves > Passeriformes > Thamnophilidae > Pithys > Pithys albifrons. Next base: position 7,887,566 of record NC_092466.1, on the reverse strand, counting down.
TTCCATGTACACCATCCAGCAGGGTACAAACCAGAATATCTCAGAGCAGAAGAGCTCCAGAAGAGGGTAGGACAGGCTGTGTTGTGATCTTTGCTTACTGGGACTAACTGGACCAGAAACCCTGCCCATCTTACATGGATGGTGAAAGGCAGCTGATCCCTGCAGGTTCTGTGCAGTCAGATTTACCATGTTCTTCTGTGGGATGGCAGATTTTAGCCTGTGTCCTCAGATGCTCAGGTTAGATATCAGCCTTCAAAAGATAAGCAAATCTGATATAACATTTAGAAAGGATAGTGACCACTCCACAAAAAAAGGAAGGGGTAAAGAACAGCTTTGGGATGACAGAAACCCAGAACAAAGCACATGATCCCAGAGAAATAAAGAAGTCAGTGCTGTTTGGTCAAACCTCCCAGGTCCTGGGTCAGAACCCGTTTCACAGATGTGTCCAAGTCCGCCTTTTCCCTTGCCAATTACCTTCTCTCTCTGCTCCTATTCCTCAGCTTCCCTGCCTGCTCATTCCCATCCCGAGTTTCCCACACGGCTCCCCCAGCCAGGCACCGACATTTCCCTCTGCCCATGGTTCCCCCTCACCTCCCACTCCATCCGCTCTCCCCCCTCAGCCACATCGCTGGGGTTCTGTCCCATCCCGAGGGTTCTGTGCCATCCCGGGAGTTCTGCCCCATCCCGAAGGTTCTGTCACATCCTGGGGGTTCTGTTCCACCTCGAGGGTTCTGTGACATCCCGGGATTTCTGTCCCATCCTGGGAGTTCTGCCCCATCCCGAGGGTTCTGCCCCCTCCCGAGGGTTGTGTCCTATCCCTGGGGTTCTGCCCCATCTCGGGGGTTCTGTCCCGCCCTGGGGGTTCTGCCCTGTCCTGGGGGTTCTGCTCCATCCCGGGGGTTCTGTCCCACCTCGGGGGTTCTGTCCCATGCCAGGGGTTCTGCCCCATCCCGAGGGTTCTTCTCACCCCGAGGGTTCTGTCCCATCCCGAGGGTTCTGCCCCATCCTGGGGTTTCTGTCCCATCCCGGGGGTTCTGTCCCATCCCGGGGGTTCTGTCACAGCCTGGGGGGTTGTGTCCCACCCCGGGGGTTCTGCCCCAGCCCAGGGGTTGTGTCCCATCCCGAGGGTTCTGTCCCAGCCCGGTCAGCGCCCCGAGGTCCGTGCCCAGCCCCGGCCCCGGCCCCAGCCCCTGCCCCGCAGCCCTCCCGGCCGGGCTTCACAAGGACAGCGACTCCGGCCGGCAGAGATGAACTTGGACGCTCTGTTTCTGCAAATACAGTTCACAGAGAAGCAGGCGAGGGAGAAGAGGCACTTCATCCAGCAAGGTCAGGCCCAGGAACCCCTGGGCTGTGCTGAGGGACTCGGGCCGGGAATGGCCGATCCCTGCCCGTGGCGTGTCCCTCACAGCCTTTCCTTGTGTTGCAGCCAAATGCGACATAAACAGGAGCTACGAAAAAATTAACCACATAAAAGAAGAGCTGAGCGCTGCAAAGATTAACTTAGAAACTAAGGTAGGCAGGCATATTTATAGTGTACATAATAATGGAAGACATTTTGTTTACAAATATATGCCCTGTTCCTTTAGGAATTGATTCATAAGCACTTTCAGGGAAGGTGCTTCACCTGCCGAGGAACACAGTGCTGAGCAAAGTTACACCTTCAGTGCCTAAAAGCCATTCCTTAGTTGCCCAATGCCATTCATTAATGGCCTCTCACAGACAAAAATGTGTGAAAACATTCCCTGTGTTTACTTCACAGGACTGGGATCATGGCATGAGACCCTCCTGTGAGCCTGGGCTCAGTTCAGGCTTACAAGGCCTAAGGGTTTTTCTATGGATGCCAAAGACAGGAAAGTTCCTGAATCTATTTAGTGATTTTATTACTTGTTTCAATTAATCAAACTGCAGGTGTATTCTCAGGTTAAGCTTCCAGTTTTGCAGAGCTTTTCACCAATAACACCTGTGGTTGCAAATTATTTGAAAATCCACTTGCTTGTGTCTGAAAATGAAGTTTAAATCCCATCCCTGGTGCTCTTTGGTGTCTGTGCTGACAGAATGTGTATTCACAACAGGAAAGCATATGGAGCCTCCTTTGAAGTCAGAACTGCTGGATCCTACCACTTAAATGAACAACTTCTAGAACCTTCGGGGGATTGCTTCACCTGGTCATGAAAATAAATGTTTTGGGAATGAGTTTCACCCTTCCAAAACCAGGCTCTTCTGCTTTTTGTAAATGACTATGTAATACATACAATAAATAACATTATTGAGAAGGGAGCAGAATAAAAGAGAACTCTCCCAGGCAGTCAGCAATAGGACAAGGGGGCATGGGCTCAAGCTCTGCCAGGGCAAATTTAAGTTGGAGATCAGAAGAAAATTCTTTCCAGAGAGAGTGCTCAGGCATTGGAATGGCCTGCCCAGAGAGGGGGTGGATTCCCCATCCCTGGAGGTTTTTAAACTGAGCTTGGCCGTGGCACTGAGTGCCATGATCTGGTAAAGGGACTGGAGTTGGACCAAGGGTTGGACTTGATGATCTCGGAGGTCTTTTCCAACCCAATCGATTCTATGATTCTATGATTAATTTGCAAATATTTACTGATTGCATATTGAGACCATAATCGTGCAAGCAGTTATTCATGTGCTCATATTTACACATGTCATAATCTAAGAGCCCAAAGATGCTTTAAAATAGTAACTTATTCAGTCAACACAGATTATATCTGGATGTTGCTTGTTAGATGAAGTCCTCTGTAGTCTTACTAATAAATTTATTTATGAACATTACAATTTTATGTTTATGCTACTAATTTGTTATTGATGCATTGTGATTTATAATCCAAGTTTATGTAGTAGGTGCAGAAGGTCCCAAGAGGAGAGCTATTACTGTAAACAACTAATGGGAAGAGCTGAAGAACTATTCCTAATTAAATTTTATGTGTTTTACTGACCAGGATTAATAATATTCTCACTGATGACCACAAAAATATATTTTACTTGCTTGCTTAGTCTGACATTGACTAATTTATAGATAGAAAATCATACAGAAAACTGGTGGAATAGAAAGATGCATTTCAATCAGACTGTATTGAGGTTTAAAGATTATATTGTTATTGACAGTATTTACAGTAATCTATTTTTCAGTATAGGAATTAGGTTTACATATGTCTACAATAGTTCATGCAGTTCAAATAATATTAAATAATGCTGTTGAGCTAATGCTGTTCAATTTATCCCACACCAAATGACTGCAGTTCTTTATAATCATACATATCCAACCACGTGCATGCACAGCAGCTGATGCCTGACCAAGCAGATGAGACTGAGTTTAAAAGTTTTTTGCCATCTATTTCACAGACACTGCCTGTGGTCAATCAAAGAATCCTAGGAAATGCAATTTTTCCCTCTGTTCTGCAAAATCAGGTAGCATGTAATTAGAACCTGAATTACAGCATTTTGCTGTTTGTAGCTCACTGATTTCTTAAAAAAAATTGGTTGCAAATGCACAGATTAGGTTGGCATCTTACAGATGGAGAAATGACACTGCAGCCAGTTATGTTCAGTAATACTAATACAGTGGTATAAGATATTACTCTGAGTTAATATGTAAAATAAATTCTCCCAAGGCAAGCACCTCCTGCACACTTAACATGCTGGATGTGTCAGGGATGAGCTACAAATCTAGTCCTTTCCTTTCCAACTCTCATATTCTGGAGCATTTCATCCCACTATCCTATTTTTATCAGATGTACTTCTGTGCCCTCTCAAAAATCATTGACATTTTTATTTTAAAATCTGTTTACTTTTACCTCTGTAATACCATGCTTATTTGGTCTTTTCTGCTTCTACACACACAAACACCCTTGTATCAACCTGACTATTCCATTTACTTCTTGATACTTACCCTGTGCCTTTACAGTCTGGGCACAGTTCTCCCAACTTTACTTTCCCTACTCATTGCTCTGAGTGTTGCAGTCTAAATCATTCTCTTGACTTCAAGAGAACTTCAGTCCACTTCATCAAGATGAATGGTTCTAATCCTTTAAGGCCCTTCAACACTTCGCTGTTTCCTATTTTTCTGTTGCTATAGTTTGTCCCACCATGTATCTTAACTTAGCTTAGACAATGATACAGTAAATGTTCTGGAAAATTGGGATGAACTCTTCAGCAAATTTTGAAAATGCAGTGGTTGAACAGCATACCCTTCTATCAGAGAAATTAATGGTTAAAATTAATAAAACTCAAAATAATTCTATATGCAATATTGCAGATTGGTTTGATAGATATGGTCAAGCTGTCCCTAGCCAATGAGCTAATTACCATTACATATCTTTGTCTAAAAATCCCAGAAATTGTGCTCAGAAAAATACGAGCACATCCCTCCCTCCTTCACATGTGCTGTAGCAGCATTGCAGAGCTGATGACATGTACAGCCATTCAGTCAAAATTATGATGCTGGACCCCTGTCCCTCTGATAGTACTGTCTGATTTGGTAGATGATGAGCTTGACACAATTAGATGGAGGACACTTTATTATGTTGGGTATAAGATCCCATGTGGTAAATACTTTTCCTGATTTTAACCGGAAAAAAATTTCTTCTGAACCAAGCAGACTTTGCAAAACCATTTTGGGTATTAGACCCCCACTAAACATGTCTTCTAAAGGAAGAAGATTTTTAAAAGCTTAGTGGTATCCTGAAAGATTATTGAAGGGAAAAAAGAGCTGTTATGCTTTTGCTAGGCCAGCAGCCATGGCAGCTGTGTTTTAACTGGACCAAGATCCTTGTGTACAATATCAAAGTATATGAAACAGGAAAACAATAACCTTCCTTCATAACCATTGGGGTTTTTTTCTCTTGGAAGGTTCAGCAACTGTCTGAAAAGCAGTTCTACTTAGAAATTCTGAAGAAACATGAAGATAGCTTAGAAAAACAGAAAGCTGAGCTTATGAATCAAAAAAGCAGCCTTCTTAAAACATTGGTATGTTCCCAGCCATGGTGTTCAGACAGCTCTTTTCTACTGCACAAGGGCAATCGGCTTTAAAATCTGGAAATCTGGAAGAACTAATATTTTAAATCAGGAATTTTTTTTTTTTTTTTACTCTAGCATATGTAACAATGCAAATATGGATAAATTCTCACTTTTAGTTTAAACCTAAGGTAAAGTATGCTGCAGTTTATCTACAAAGCTGATTTAACTCTCCTGACTTCATTTTCTAATGTCTGCTGTTATATAACTGAACTCCAGTTCTGACAGATTATTTCCACTGTAAAGTAAACTAGGAAAGCCTCACCTTAAATTGGATTGCCTCATCCACAATAAAACAGATTGAGAAGGATCAAAGGGAGAACCCATGGAGGTCCACACCACATTTTAGCAACACAATCTCTTTGATGCCAGGCACACCCAACCACCCCTTCAAAGGCAGCTCCTTAAAACAGACAAGTTTCTCAGTGCTAACCTGAATACTGCCTTCCTCTTCCTTCACTGTGGATCCCTGGATCTGTGAAGAAATGCCACACTCTTCTCTGCATGTGTATTTGCACTTTAAATCAGCAGAGCTACATTTTAAATGTTCAGTACAAAACACCAGTATTAACCCTAAATTCTTAGACAGGTATCTTTTTAATTAATATTTCTGCAGCACCCAAAGTATTCCCAGTATATGTGTGAAGTTTCTTTTAATTGTAACCAGTCAAGTATGATATATGTGTTATCATTTAATTTTTCCTGTATATGGGGGAACCTTTCATTTTATTTGACTTAAGAATCAATTAAGATTTCTTAGAAGAAATCTAATATAAACTTTCCTTTCGAATATTTTTTCCCAGAAAATTTAACAGTGATTTCCTATCAACTGTAGCTTTCTGGGTAGTTATTGAGGGAGTTAAAGTAAGTCTGTGTTCTGCAGAGGAATAAATGACCCCTTTATTTAAATTAATAACAACCAAAAAACAAAAAAAGAACAGCCATACCATGCTACTGACTTTTTTAAACAGAACTTTCTATTAATTTCAATAAAATAGTTGAGCTGAAGAACTGCTGGTGCAACTCTGGAAGATGATGTAAAAATTTTTTATATTTTATTAATAAGAATAAATTCTTCATTTTTATATTAAAAAAGAAGGCTAAAATAAAAGACAAAATGGCAGAGCTGTAGAGCATTTTCATGTTCTTATAAGTCAGGAAAGTATTTACTTTTACATTTTATTTACTTTTGTTTATTTATTTCCTTTTATATTACACATTTAAGGATAAAAACATGAGTGTGTTTCAGTCTGACTAACCTAACAAAAACTTTCTTTTCATATGAACATTCAATATTCCCTTTCTTTTTTTCAGGCAGATGCAAAGAGAAAAATTGCTGAAGAGGAAGATAATTTTACCAGAGAAGTAACAGAGTTTAACAATGAATATGGGCTAACAAGTAATAGAGAACTTCTGATTAAAAAAAAAGTCAAGACTGAAATAAGTGATTTAGAGAAAGAGGCAACTCTGTTGAAAAATGGTAAATCTTAGATTAGATTAGTGCATTGTGGATTAATAAAAAGCAGTAAAGTATAACTGTGCAAACCAGTAATTTTAGTTCCATTCCCTTGTGAAGTGTTGCCCAGTGGCTGATGGCAGCCAGCACAGAGGGGCCCTGTCATACACAGGGACTGTTTTGGGGTACAATCATCTGTGATTGAGCTCTGTACATTCCCTTAGCTTCAAAAGAGTTGCACTCACAAATGTCCTGTGGTATAACTTGGTCTTTAAGACACAGAGTGGGAGATCTCAGGACACAGGGTCAGACTCCAAAGCAGTCCTTCCGCAAGGAAATGGGGTCAGTGTGGATCACAAGCTGAACATGAGTCAGTGACATCAGAATGTCAGCACCACACTGACACATAAACATCATTCTGACCTCTAAGACATGGAAAATAATTTTTCCCTCTATTTGGGGCAGTAAAGCTCTTAGCTGGAGTACTGTTCATCTCATTTTGATGTTAAACTTCAAGAAAAGATGTGGACCAGCTGGAGAGAATCCACATGGGACCAGTGAGAGTGATCAGAGTTCTGGAGCACGTGAGAAGGGAGAAAATGAAAGAATCATGACTATTTAACCTATTAAGGAAAAGACTGATGAAAGGTGGATATCAGTCTTCAAATCATTAAAACACTCTGTAAAAAGGAAATTAATATATTCTCCATTGCTGTAGTTAACTGAATAAAAAGTAACAGGTGTAAACAACAGTAAGGCAGAGTCTGTCTGTCTGTTTAGAATCTTTCTGAAATAGGACTATCTGTTTGGGTTTGCACTTGATAGTACCTTCTTTCTTACTTGCTGTGGGTATGATTCTAACCTACAATGGAAAAAAAACTATATTTGCTACTTTAGCAATTAGTTTTTATGTATTCATGCAGATCTGGTCAGTTAAATGATCAGTGGGACCTGAAAAGTGACTAACATTCTTCTCTAGGTTCAGTTGCTGTCGCAATTCCATCCTTTAATTGCACTTTTTTAGGTACAACTTGTCTGTCTTTTCATCTGCTGCAGTCCTGAACACACTGACAACACTGAAGTGAAAAGTTTAAGTAACTCTTAACATGGAAATTGTGCAAGGACCTCCAATTGTTAGAAAAACTATCACAATTAATTCCAGATGTTGTCAATAGTCAAATATCTGTAACAGCAAACAAATTAAGTGGGGATTTCTTTAAGTCCTACTGAGAGGTGTCTGTTCATCTATTCAATGAGTCATTTTACTTTCCTTGTAGCTGAAGTAACTCTAAAGCAAAACATTCTTTTTATGCCCAGACAAAAAAAAATACATTGAACATCTTAATAAAAAACATTTTCTTTCATAGCTATGAATACATGACTGATTTCAGTTATTTTAGTTTTATATTCAAGGGTTTTTTTGAGTAGCTGAAAATTGGTAGTTAAGAATATATAAGATTGTATCATGAATGCTAAAATTGCAATGTATTTTAATTTAAAATGGTTTTTTTCTTAGAAATTGAGTCAATGGAACATAAAAATGTTCAGTTAAATGAACTCCAGCTGCAGAAGAATGAGTTAAAGCAGGATTTATTAACTCTCCAAAGTGAACTCAAAGGTGTGCCTGATAATTACTTGTTATGATAATTTTTTCTAGCTTGACAAAGGCTTTTCAAAAATCTTTTCAGTCAAGTTTCTTTTCTGAAGAAAAAGGAATCATAGTAACAAGATTTTAATTAATTTTTACAATATGTAATACATAATTCTTAGACGTGGTTATAACAAATGTTATGGATTTCAGTGAGATCTATTTTAAATGTCAGTGATACTGAGGTCTAGAGATTTGCTGAACCATGAGCTATAAATGAGAAAAAGAAATTTTTGCTTTTTACAGAGATAATTAGGTGTTTCAAAGTGAACTTAAAATCAGCATAAATATTGTCTACAACCCATTAACCTGTAATTAAAGAATATCACTAAAATTCAAATGTTTTACAAGTAACATGGCTTGGACTAATAAAGACAGACTTGTCCTAGATGCTAAATCCTTGAGTTGTAATTTCAATCATCTTCTTTTTACTGATATTTGTGTGTTTGTGTATGAAAGTCTGTGCATAAAAAAGGACATTGGGAGGAGTGTCAAATACTTAGGAAATTCTATAAAATAAAACTCTGAAAAGATACAGATGGAACTCCAAAACGTTTTGGAGCAATAGGGATAATTCTGAAATCTGGATTAAAAAAAATGCAATCTAGAGCACTTTAATAACTTTTTACAAATATGTAATTAACATGTCACATTAAGAGCTCAGAAAAGCAATAAGTATGATCATGAACTGTTTGGGAAGAGGAGTGAAACTTAAGAGTGCAATGTGCAATTGCAATAATAATAAAATAATTCATGTTCTTTATTTAGATGTCCTTCAAACAGTTTCATGAAGAAATATTAGAAAATATAAATTTAGAAAATGCAGAAAATTTTTGAATATGGATGATTAATATATATTTATAAGGTAATTCTGATTTCATGTGTAGACCTTGAGAAAGCAATCAAGGAGGCTGAAAGAATGACAGAAGATTTAGAAGCAGAAAAAGTCCAAGTCACTGAAAAACCTCAGACTGATCCTGAATGTTTAAGGTAAGGGTCTTATAATAACGAGTTCCTAAATTTAATTTTAGGTCTGTAACTGCAGACCAGTCCTGCTGGCAATGACTGTTTTACCTTTGCTGCACAATATGCCTTTGAAATCAGGCAAATCATTCATTTTTTACTAGAGAACACAAATTCCTGTTGTTCATTACAGCATCTCACCCTCACATGCAACCTCAAATGAACTGAAAACTGGAAGAGTTGGAGGGGTGTTGGTCAAACTTGGAGGGAGAACAAAAGACTTGCTTGGGTGGAAGGCCAGTTTTAGGTTCTTGAAAAATGGTGGTGGTGCACAAAAAGCTGATGAACTACCCAGTGCTGAATGTGCTTCTGCTGATGGGCTGCACAGACTGATTGCAGCAGGTGGGTTGGCCAGAGATACCTCCTTGGGTCAGCTGGGCCCTGTACTGAAGCTCCTAAATGCAGATTTTGCTCTAAAATCTCTGTCAGTTCTAGTTTGCCTTCCAATTAAGTGAGTTCAGAACAAAATTTTGAAGACTTAACCAAGACAGGCTGCCTTAGCAATGAATATTGCTTCTCAGGAACTGGGTGGTAAAAACTCAGTTCTTGTCAGATTGCTTAAGTGAGACATTTAGGTTTTCACTGTACAGAAAATAATGTTTACAAAAAAAAATCTTCCAATGCAGAAAATGTCCATATCACAGAATTGACCTTTTTTTTTTTTCCTATTTTGTGATGTTCCAGGTAAAAGTGTTTGTAGATATTAAAAAATATTTAAGAAGCAATTCAAAAAAACTCCTTCTGGAAAGGCTGGTCCAAAAGATTCTCTAACAAAAATTGTTAAGAAAAACATAACTTTTGTTACCATCATGGCTTTTTTTTTCCAATATATTTTTAAGTTTTCGACAAAAAATAAATAAATACAGGGTAGGAGTTTTTTTCTTGAAAACTTTCAATGGAAAGTTATAACTTCACAGAGAACCCTGAGCAATTTTCTGAAAGATGATTTGGTAATGGCTCATTTTTTTGCTGAATATCAGTTTTTGAAAGAAAATGATATATCAGCCCTATTACTAACTCTCTTCAACCTCCTAGATGGTGTTGAGACATGGCCAAAATTCCCTCAGCATAAAAATTAATTAGCTCACAATCCTGCATACAGTAGCAAAAAATTTGCATTCAACATATACATGGAAGACACAGTGTAAATAATAATAACAGCAACAATTCTCTAAGACAGCCTGTTATAATTCAATCCTTTACATTATTCATTCGATCGTGATATATTGGGGTTTGTGATACACGAGGTTGTCAGCTTCCTTCTAAATAACATACTTCCCCTGAGTGGTTTATTGCCATGATGCCACTGAGTATCCAAATTGGTCTAATTAGTTTTCTATAACAGGTTTCCTATGTATAAGGTACAGAAGTATCAAACATTACATTGCTTTAATTTCCCTGCTCTGCCACTGACATCCAAAGGCTCAATCAAATCCACATAGGACTCTCCTTCTATGTAGTGAAAGTAACTCACAGCTCTGCAGAAGGATATTTTGTGTGGAAACACATGGATAAAATATATTCAATTCTATTACCTGCAAAATCACCAAGTGTCATTTACAACCAAAGCAAGAAGGATGATGAAATTTTCTTATTTCATGAAATACCTCCTTTTCTGGTCAAGATAAGCTTACATTATTTGATAATTGCACGTAGTGCAAAATATAAAGTGCTTCTACTGCTATTACTAATACCACAAAATACAAGTGCTTCTTGAAGTGCAATAATATATCAAATACATTTTCTTTGCATTGAAATATTTTTTCATTTCGGATACTGGAAAAAATTTTGGACAGATTTGCCTAAATCATACTTTTATCTTGCACTTTCTTTTGATCAGAAGAGTCAGTGCTTTATATACAGAGAGAGATAGCCCTGAATAAGTTAACTCAGGTGCCAGAAGCAACACAGATATGCTGCTGTACTTGCATGTCAGCACTAATAGATTCTGCCTTTCAGCAGAGCCAGGCAGGCAACCCTCATTTGTCTGCCTCTCCCTGTCACAGTGCTGTGCTCTTTAGAATCATCCCAAACCCTTCAGACTCTAGCAATTCTTTTTTTTTTCTTATTTAACATAGCCTACTCCTCACTTCTTGATGTGGGCTCCTGAATTAGGAGAATGAAAGGGGATTTAAAGTATTACATGCCATAAATAGTCTAGTATGTAGATAGTCCCCTAGGAAGTACCCAATCACTTTGCAGTGCCTACAAGGATATCAGCAAGAGGATGGAGACAGGATCTGCACAACAGGAGAACAAAAGGCAAAAAGCAGAAACCGAAACAAGATATAGAATGAATCCCTGGAGGTTTTTAAACTGAGATTGGCCGTGGCACTGAGTGCCATGATCTGGTAAAGGGACTGGAGTTGGACCAAGGGTTGGACTTGATGATCTCGGAGGTCTTTTCCAACCCAATCGATTCTATGATTCTATGAATTTAAGGAAAAACATTTTTTTTTATCATGAGGATAAGTGTAAGCAAAGGAAAAGGTTGCCCAGAGGTGTTGCATAGTTTCCATCCTTGAAGGTTCTCCTTGACACACACACACACACACACACACACACACACACACGTGTATATCTTAACAGGAGTCAATTTTGGCCATGTTAAAATCAATGTGATTGAATCTGCTGTGCCTGAGGAGCAACCCTTTTCAGCCTAATGAGATTAGGTTTTTCCCCATACAAAATTTATTGCAAGAGTAGAATTCTAGTTTGTACTGAAAATCATTTTTATTACATATAAAGATGATAGTATTTCGGCACAAGTAACGTGAATCAAAAATAGATACTTTGTTTTCTGTGAAATAAGCACAAAATTTGATTCCTTTTTACAGAGCTGGAAACCACACCACTGTTTAAATGGTAAAAATCCCAATGTTTTTAATGCTTCCTTAGAACAAATGTGAGACAGCATCAATAACCTGATATATGTAGCTCCTGATCACCCTGCAAGTCTGTTACTGTATCACATTCCTAGTTTCAGCTTAAAAATCAATATCAAAAGTAGCTGGCAAGGCAAGAATCTTCATCACAATTAAGTATACATCCAAAAGTAAATTGCGTTTCAGCTGAGCAGGGTAGGCAGCTAATTCAAATTACAGCAATTCATCTCTGATCTGAGAGAAATGCCCTGCACCACGTCTGCAGTTTCATAAAATTTCTCTCAAATCCATCAAAGAATTACAAGAGGTCATGAGAAGCACACACGGGTAATTCTGAAAGCTGTTGGTACTGCAGTGAAAGGCTTGTTTAATACACCCCAGATAGAGAAAAAAAGGGAACTAAAATTTGCATGTTAAGCACGGATATGGTACAGATAAGACACTGTACCCTCTGACTCAAAGCAGGCACTCTGGAAAATGCAACTTTTAACACAGAGGTGCATAATCAGAGAAATATTTTTTAAAAGGGGGTTGTTTCTTTTTTTCCCTGAAGAGATCTGCAATTAAGATCAAAAGCTTTATTTTGATCATCTGTTCTGCCAATGCCAACCCCAAACATAAAACAGCAGGAAAGAACTTCGGCATCAGCCCTCTTGAGTCCCATTTCCCTGGCAGGTGGCAAAAGCATCACTTGAGTGGAACCACACAGGAGTCAAGCAGAGACCAACTGATACCAGCAAATTCCTAACTATGTCATTTCTTCACTATTATATTAATTGTAATTACTATTTTCATTATTTATCTTCTTTCCCATTTTAATTGTAAATGTAGGTGTTGCCTTAAGTAAAGCAGCCTAGAAATAATTTTAATTGAAGTTTGTTTAGACTAACAACAGAACATTTCTACCTAAAATTGATGGGTTTTACACTGTTTAAAAGGTAGACTAAGGATAAAAGATTTCTTTGAAACCTGAATCTCTCTTGTACTTAGAAGTCATGGAAAGGAAGTGTATGAAATCTGCTTACTCTGTAAATAGTTCAAGGCTTTGTATACTTGTCTAAATCTGAAAATATAGTATTGCTTCTTATACTTCATAATGCAGAGAAAGAAACTCCATTGCCAAAATTAGGAAGGAAAAAGTAATTCTTTCATACAAATCATACAGGAAATATGTTTATTAGAGCTGAACAAATGTTTCATGCTAACAACCTAAGGCCATGAATGGTTCTGGTGGGTTAGAAAAAAAATTCAATTTGATTTTATGTTAAATTTAATAATCAAGAGATATCAGTCTCTGGAGTAATTTTTGTGGTTCCAAATGAGTTTTTCAATGGCAATCTCCTCATTGATTTTTTGAGCTTGTCTTTTTAATGGCAGTGCCCAGTGACAATATTATAGTTTGAATTATGTTAAAATAGGTTTCCACTATAAATTGCAGTATGGATTTACAAAAAGTAGATCTAATCCTACCAATAATATCTTTCTTTGATAGGACAACAAATTGGTTAGACAAAGAAAATTCGAATGCCATCCATCTAGACATTAATAAAGTATTTGATGTTAACCCTCATGGGAACCTACTGGTTAACCTGGGGAAGACATATTAAAAAATTTAAGTAAGGAAGTGACTAATAGTAACGACAGTAATACATCTGAGAACAGAAATTCTGGGGCTTGAAGAAACTAACTACAGTCACAGCTGGTCTTGGTTTATGTTTTTATAGTACCTTTGGAATAGGAAGTGTTTTAAGACAATAGTGTAAAATAATTGAAAAACTTGTAGACTGAAATTGCTGAAAAAGAGAAGGAATATAATTATATGCAGCGCAAGCTGATCTACTTGTACACAGCTAAGGGCTTCAATAAATGGGTACCTGGAAGCAAAGGAGAGGCCTGGGCCTCCTGTGTAAGCAAAATACAACTATAAGCACCAAAAATAAAAAAAGCTGTGGACAAGTTAAAAGCAAGAGTTATTTCCAACAAAAAGCAAGAGGGTGCAAAAATTGTGTGTACAAAACTCTCACCTACTTGCCAAAAAGGATGCATTCAACCTGGAAGATGAGCAGAGTATGGAGAGCCCATAATGGAGAAGGAAACAAGGACAATTCTAAATCCTTTTTAGCTCTGAGAAAATTCTCCATATGAAGAAAGCAGTACATTATAGAGATACTAATTTCAGCAGTAGAGTAGCCATATTAATATATCCAGATTAAGATCTAATTTTCCCTGTACAATAGAAAAATCAAGATAATTGAACAAGAAGGATCATTGACCCCTATTTATTTCCCTGCCTTAATAGGAATCTTATTGACTGCTAGAAACACATTTCATTTTCGCATCTCTGATGCTGGAACATTTTTTTCTTTCCTGTGGAACTGTTCTTCCAGCTCCTCTGGAAAGAAGTCCATACAACTTTGGGTTACTGTCTGCACAGAAGGAGATCTCACCCTAATGTGCAGTTCCATTCAGTATGCCTTAACCTTTTCATGTTTGGTCATCTATAATAATGTATTCCTCAAAGGTGTCTTATGATGTTTTATGTATTTGGGGAATATAAATTTAGAAAAAAAAATACCACCACCCTTTTGAAGACCTCTTACTACTCCTCTAAATAGTTTCCTGACAGCATTCACAAAATGCAAGCTTTAATCAGTGAAAACTGCATATTTTACATTTTAAATTTCAGCGTTTGATCCAGGACAGCAAAAGCCAAAACTTTCTTTATTTACCTAAGGTAGCTCTATTTCTTTTAATTTACCTTTAATTCCCATTGTTATGTGATCTAATACCCTCTTCACTTTCATGTTTAATCTTCTTGATAGCATTTCTTATTACTACTCGATCACTTAATTTTTTTTCTCTTTCTGCTCCATCAAGCAGAGACTTTTATAATTTAAGTGCATAACTCAAGTACTTGAGTTTATATTTCGAGATACTAAATTCCATTTAGGACTTGTTTTCTCCCTTTCTCAATCAATTGATAATAGTCTGAAATTTATTGACTCCTGCAGCTGTATCAATAGCATTTTCTGTTTAGTAGTGTCAGCAAATTGTAAATACCCAGCAAAACCCGAAACATAGATATTAATTTAGTCCCAGAACTGAACTGAGAGTGAATGACCTCAGTATGTTACTGAGCTTGAGACAATAAACCAAAATTTTTGATGCTTTTCTTCAGTCTCAGTAAAGTTTTAAAACCTTGATAAATGTATCTCCTGGTGTTTATGATAAAATTCAGGAAAAACAAAATACACACTCTCCAGTTATATATAACTTCCTATGCAATTTCATTCTGGATCATGAATTCAATGCCCTGTATATCAGTGTCAAGCAATTCTGTTTTATAATACACCATAATGTTTTCCCTCCAATTTATGATTAAAAAATAAAATAGTGGTTATAAACAAGGCAAAGACAAGAAGGAGAATACGAAATACATGTTTTACCTGTCTCAGCAAAACATAACCGAGAAACACTCTGCTCCTTCTGCAACTCCAACAGCAACCAGGTGTGGTGTTTCATCCTCACTCAGGAAAAAAAAAGACTAAAAATGCATATTAATCCTGCCTTCTACACAAATTATTTCTCTTTTGAGACCTCTTTATATAAAATTGTTCTTGGAATGCAAGTTTTGGATACTGAAGTCTTCATCCAGTAATTTGCATCTATGGATGATCTTCAGAGAAGCCTGTTTGACAATAACATTATATTTTTCATGGTTCAATTTATTATACCAGCAGGTATTGATTTCACAATTATTTTTCCTATTTGCCTTGTGCATATACAGCTGAAATTCAAGAACAGTGGATCAACCACAAATGCCAATGACATTAAATAGCTGGGCTCATTTCAGAGCTGCAAAATCAATCATCCTCAGTGGTCTCCTCCTTCTTCATCTCTGTCACTTCTACCATTCAAGAGTAATGGAAAATGGGCCATTGATGGCAGAGCTCAGCTTGGGACAAGCTGGCATCCCAAAGGTGCTGATGTTGTTGTCCCACTTGCTTGATTTAAGCCTGGGTTTGCTGTTGCAAATGTGGCATTTCAGCGCCAGCTGTTCATTAGAGCCCATTACCTGTGATGCTGGAATTTACCAATGCACTGTTGGTGCAGTGCAATGACTTATTGTAAAAATGTATTTTATTCTCACCAACGAGAAAAAAATGGTAAAAAAAAAAGGAAAACAAAAGGACATAGAGGGCCAAATGATAATACGATTTTTCAGATTATTCTTCCTAAGAGATCTGCTTTTTATCATAGTCATAAAGAGGATATAATTGTCATATTAATTCTTGTTCTGGCAAAAGTTACATCTCTTTCCATTTCCAAAGGTGACAGAAAACCTGCCTTCTATCTTGACAGTATAGTTTCATGAATAATTGGTTTGCACATTCAATCTGATAGTGGAAAGATGAATATGAATATCCTGCTTATCTTAAATGTAAAATGAAAAAACGAAATCTGCTTTCAGGTTAAGCGTTTTTTTTTAATAGGTCTATTGTCTCACATTCCTTCTGGTAAAACTTCATCATTTATTCAGTAACTCAGGCGTCTCCAATGCATTAATTTTGTAGACTGTAACCTAACAGACAGCCCTTATTTTGTGAGTATAATATTCCTGGCACATACTGTAATTATCTAGCTTCTATATAAGAAAGAAGTGGGACCTGAAAGCAGAATCAATTGATTAATGTAAGAATTAAACACTACATTTAAATGAATGTCTTTTATCACCACTACCTGATGCTATGTAAGGAATTGTGCTGTCATTACATTTAGAGGTTTTATGAAATATTTGAAATAAAATTTTTAAATCCGTATGCAAAATGTTAGTTTCAAAGCACATCATCAATATTAATTAATTTACAATCCCAGATAAGCAACTCCTACTGCTTATCTTCTGGTTGTTCTGTCCTTACTGCACAACTAACATGGACTGGTATCATTCTTAGCTGACAACTGGCAAACAGTTTTACAACATGGAAGGCAATGAGAGAACATTTTCTCTGAGATCACCAATCTAAGTCTTTTTCTAAAGTAAATTAGGCAAAGTAGGGCTTTTTTTTATCTTAGGGTTCTAATACCACACTAACAGAGAACACTGAGAAAAAAATGAGGAGACAAGGCAATGAAGTTAAGCTGATTAAATCAAGATCACAAGCTGATCTTAGACCTTGAAATGAACTTCTCTCAATGAAATTTTCTGTGAACTAGCAAGGCACTACAGTGCAGTGAATATTTCATTTCTTGATGTGTAGTTCAAAATTTCTCCTTGCTTGTATGTGTTACGAGAAATATTTCTGAAAACAGAGGCATTTACTGCTTTATCATACAAGCACACAGAGCTCATACATTTTCTATATTGATGGTAATATATTTGTGTCTTCCATGGGATCAGCAAAATTAACTCACATCCAGTTTGTTACTATTCTAATGTGGCACAGTGACTAAGCTCTTCCTCACATGTGAAAATGTACATTTTAATTTTAATAAAGACCTTGTCTTGTATAGAAAACCAACTCCATTGCAGTAGGACAGGCAAAGAGGTGCATCATCTGTATAATAGGATTAAATAATGTCTTGTCTAGTGTAGTATATAGAAAAAAAAGTGGTTATTACCTCCTCTTTCAACTTCAGAAGAAACAAGGTGATGCTTTGAGGCATCCTTTCCTCAGTCTGTTTG
Source organism: Pithys albifrons albifrons (assembly GCF_047495875.1). NCBI lineage: Eukaryota > Metazoa > Chordata > Aves > Passeriformes > Thamnophilidae > Pithys > Pithys albifrons. The sequence goes on along the minus strand of NC_092466.1, from coordinate 7,869,846 downwards.
TATATCCCAGAATATTCACAGTGTTTCCTGAAACTGTATTGAGGGTAAAGCAATTTAACTTTGTCATTAGGCTTTTCTTATGACAGCCATGGAAAGACTCAGTATAATCTCATCACTTTATATTTATCAGACTGCTGAAAGCTCTAGCAGAGTTTTCTCATGGCCTACCAAGTATTACTTTAAACCACTACAGTCACTGATGTGCAAAGTTTAGGTGTCTCCTTTTAGCAGGACTAAATGATCTATTGAATGGAGAAATAGTTACATTAAAAGTAATCCTTACTGTAGAAAAGTTGGAGAACTCCTGTCTGGGATTATTTGGAAAGAGTAGTAAGTGCTGAAGAATAATGGGAGCAGTAGGGAGAGAACAGGAGCAACAGCAGAGGAGTGTGTGGAGGGTGTGGAGTGGGGATAGCACAGGGTCAGGCAGAGGACCTACCCAACCCAACATTCTGTCTCCATCAGGGCTACAAGTAGATAATCAGGAAAATTAAGAACAGTAACATATGGTGCTTCCTAACCATCAAAATTCAAATTCACATGTTTAAATAAGGAAAATGATGACTAATGAAGTCCTGAATCTTTCATAGTTTATAAAAACAACACAGTCCAGAAATCTTTCTAACAAACTACTTTGTCAAGACATACTTTGAAAAAAAACCAACATGTCACTTTCTGAATTTCCTTTCATTGCCATCACAACTCCCAATGCTGAATAAAATCCAAGTATATTGTGAATCCAAGTATATTGTGGGAGAGCAGCGTATTGGAGGGCCAGCTACAAACCCAGCAAACTTAAATCCTGATCATGAAAATAGATCAATGAGGCTTTTCTCACACAAGTCAAATGGACAACTGGGAACAGAGCTGAAAAAAATAGTTGCTCAGCAACAGTTCTCTGACCTGCAAATGTATTTGTTCTTGGACCCAGACTTAAGAAAGAATTGGAAAAATGCAAAGATGATAATTGGCAAAGCGTCTGTGAGACTCTGCAAACAGAAATTGAAATTCTGCAAATGGTATGCCATTTTCATTATGTATTTTAAGTGTTTAATAATTTTAGTTTTTAAGGTGTCATTTAGGAGGATTAGCAGTGGTTTTAGATAAGCATTTTTTATACTATGCATGTACATTTCTAAACATCCTCTCATTACAGGCACACTGTGATACTCATTTGGTTTTGCTTATTTCCATATGTCCAGTAATATCATTTCTTACAGAAAAGGAAAGCACAGAGAAGAATTTAAAGACATGTTTCTAACACAAGAAAGATGTATTTGGGGGACTAATACAAATCATTAGTTTATTGAAAACTGCCAAACATTATGCATTGAGGGTCTATATTAATCTTACTTCCTGCTGCCAGTTAAAAGGAATATGGGAATATGGAGAAATAGGATGGTAATAGCACCCTTTTATGTAGTATTTTATTTTGTCCACTCAAAAAATCCTTACAAAAACTTAATAAAATGTGTTTCTCTGTAAATGTCAATCCTAACTTCAAATTTCTTGTCAGTCTGCATAATAATACAAAGAGAAAAACTATTTTGAAGTCTGATTTGGGAAACAAAGGGGGTTTAAATGTTCTTTTCAGAGCTCCTGATTGGCCCATATGATGATAGAGCTGCCACTACCATCAACAGCAGAATGACAGTCATGAGAAATTTGTATTATAATCAGTTTGAAGTTTCTGTTAAAGCAATGTAACTTGTACTATATCTGTTAATTTCATCATTAATTTCTTCAGAAAGAAAAAAACCTCAATGTTTAAAAATTTCCCTGTAAAAACTCCAGAACTCATAAGATTTCATTATCTCTAATTCAATTCTTTCTCTTTTCCAGAATTTATCACAAAAGAAGTCTTCAGACAAGTGAATGTGTCACATGATATGGAGTGTCATAGGAGCAAGTCTGACTATTTTTAAAGTATTTTACTCAGAGTCTCAGATTTGCTTCTATTTTTGGTTTGTTTGATTAATTCACAGTTTGTATCTGCCTTTAATTTTCATTAAAATAAAATTGTATTCATTTAAAAGTGGTGGTGGGGTTATGTTTTATCCTCAAGTTCATCAGGTTTCCATCTTTAGCTTCCTCTTTGTGGCCCATGGATCACTGTACGTGCTCCACTACTACACATAGAGCTCAATTCCTGTATTGTTGCCTTGACAGTCCAGAATTGTTTCCAAACTACTGAGCTGTAGATGCCTCCACTGGTGTTGAGCCAGTCCATTTCTTAGACATGCCTTCTGATTACACAAAATATCTTCTTTTCTTCCTCTCCCACAACTCACAAAATACTGTGCTGTAACTTCAGAACTTGAGAGCAAAGAGAAAACCTTATGCTAAATGAAAAGTCCACATTTCTGGAGACTGGTGAGGAATTTGCATTGAATCAGGATCCCTGTTCATTCAAGCATGTAGGTTGTATAACTGCTACAGCAGTTCCCAACCCACAGGAGGAACTTTATCATTCAGGTCCTTTACAATAAGATCATGTGAACACATTCACTCTGCTCAGCCTCAGTTCACTGTCTGGGCATCATCTCACACACCCCACAGTGTGTGCAAAAAGGTTTCAATATTCTTCCCATCTGAGGGTGGGACAGGCAGTTGCTCTTCACTAATTTTTCTACACCCAGAGCTTTCAAAGGTACAGAGGGTGACATAAAGCTGCAAAAGAAGTTTTATTAAGAAGGGAGGAATAAAAATCACTTTTGGAAGCTGACCAAATTCTGCCTGTGATGAAGAAAGTTTTTTCCTCTTGGGACACAGCTGCAGTTTGAAGTCTGGCAAGGTTTGATCTGCAGCACTGCTATCAAAGAGACTTCTGATCCACTGGGTTAGCTAGCATAGTTCCAAGAGGTTGGAATTATCATTCTTAATAACCAATGCTGTTGGAGCTGACATCCTTATAAGACTTTTTTTTTTGGCTCTTCCCTAAGAGAGATCCTCTTAGGATTGCTTGATGTTAAACAACTTCTTCCCTCTGACTTCTATGGGACCATTTGATTTTTAAAGTTAGGCAACTACTGTTTATGGATTTTGATCAAATCCAGGGCATATTGCAAAATAATACCATTGCATATCAGAACATCTAGAGAGAGCTATTTCTGGGTTTAATTGAGGAAATATACACACTTTGAATTCTCTGAAATAACTGAGTTCAGCCTGATAATTTTATTCGCTTAAGAGAACTTGCTTATGGTAAGTGTGTTAACCAACCAGGAAATGCTGATTTTTAAACCTTGAGTGTATCTACTTACAGTTGCTTTTATTTAAAAGAATTCTTGCATTTCTTTTGCAATAGTCTCATTTTTACACAGCTCTTTGTTCCATATAGATGAAATACTCAGATGTGACATAAAGCTCATTGTCTTATACCAACAATCCAAATATGTATTTGAGGTAAGGGGAATGAACAATAACATCCAATAACTATCAATTAATACCTTTAATTTCCCTAAGTCATCTCAAAAAGCATCTGTGGAAAAAAGGTACTGAAAGCTTTTTTCAGAGATATGTCGGATTCCAGCAAGTTCTCTTGTGTATGTGTGGGGGGGTTTATGGTGCCTGTGTATATGTGAAAGTCTGAATTCTTGATTATTGTAGTAGAATTACAGCATAAATATAGCAAAATTTGTAATAACCCAAATGGCTGGAGCTTTCAGAATCAATATAAGGAAAAAAAACACCAAGAATAAAGATCACTAAAAAAAGTGAAACAGAAATCAATACAAATCCTATTGGGCTAAAGAAATCCCTCAACAGCTCTGCAAAAAAAGTATAATGCCAGACTAAACCAGCTGTTGCAGAGTGAACGTAAAACATACTAATTTCTCCAAGTATAAAAATACATTTGTCACCACTGTCTTATGAATAATCTAATTTTGGACAAATACAGCACTCCTGTTTCAGAAGACTGAATGAATTGTCTCATAAATGACATAATAAGATTATATGTTTAAGGATAGGTTGCTTATTACATACCTTGCATATGAGAGTCTAACAGAACCTCAGATAATGTATTTGCACCTTTTAATGAGCAAAAAAAGATTAATTAAAGCTGCAGAAACACTTGAAACAGCTAGTGAGAAAGAGGAAGATAGCCCAGGAAAGAAAAAGGGTGCCAGGAAAACTAGCCATGCCTCTGTGCTGGACCTGGGAACAGTTGCTTTTTTGGATCTACAGATAAAAGTTCCTTCCATGTGAAGAGAAACAGAGAAATTCTTTAAATTACCAAATTTATCTATTAAGAGATTTGACAAGCATCAAGTCCTATCTCCTTCACAAGACACTTGTTGAAGTGCAGCTTTTCCTCAGGCTTACCCATGACACCACAGGGTCTCTGCACTGCTGTGCCCACATACCTGGCACAGCTGGGCAGCCACATACCTGCTTGGGGGCAGCCAAATTACGGCCCCCAGCCATGCCTTGTGAAGGGCACTGCCCCATGGCAGCCTCATGCAAACAGGTTACTGCAAAATAAAATCCAAGATCCATTTGAAAAAATAAGAGAACAGCAGAATAATTAAGCCAGGCCTGAGGGAGCTTGGGAAAAAATCATTGGACTTTCAGAAAGGGTTTGTCAGCCAGAGGGAGTAAGGACTGAGTACAGAGGCCCTAAAGGGAAGTTGAACCCTGAATCTACAAGATCATGATAAGTTATGAGCCTTAATGAGTTTGAAAGTAGAGCAAGGACAAGTGGAGGTGTGGAGCCAAAGAATCTGGGAGATACACAGTGCCAAGTCATGGTCAGAGGCCATGCTGAGGAGCAGAGGACCCAAGAACCTGGATACCCAACAAACCAGGACACAGAACACAAACCACATGGCTCAACTGGGTAAGAAGTCCTCCCAAAACCTAATGTCACTATTCCTGAAGCAAGGAACAGCTACAACAAAGATAAAAACCCCATGCAAGCAAAAGGAATTACAATGCAATTATTTTTTTTCTTATAAAAATTATTTAAACTACCACATTTTTGTGTTATTTTATTCATTATTAACACCTGGTTCAAAGGCTAACAAGAAAACCACTACAATACCTGACCACAGAATGAAATTACAGTCAGCTAATGCAACAATACCCACATGAATTAGCTCTGATTGGTTGACATAAATATGATTGAGTTGCTGATAGTCCCAAATTAATGCCATAAAATGAATAACAGCAAGAGAAAAGAATAAGAATTCACAAAACCCCCAAGTATCTGTAACTGAATAACAGACTGTTAGTGAGAAGAAATTCATATGTGTGACACAGGACAAATAATATGGATTGAGGTGACATACCCTTGCTCAGCTGACCTGACTTATGGAGTCCCCAGACACAAGGGGGACTGACAGTCCCCACGTACAGGGCTGGTTGCCTGTGCAGAGCTTGTCATTTTGGTTGTTGACTAATCTAAAAAAATTGGACACCAAGGGAAAGGAGGATTTCTTTTTAAAACCTATAACTGAATTACATGCATAGATCAAAATGGATAAAAAAATAACCTGCAAGGCCAACCCCTGCCACAAAGGTGCAGTGGGGAACTTGAGGGCACAGATCCTACAAGAATGATAGCAAGGGAAGTCCAGAAAGAGAAGGCATGTTCCAGCACTTTCTGCCTGGTTCAGGGTGCCTGAGCAGCACCACTGCTTATTTGTAGCAGATTCCCCTTGTCCTTTGACAGAAAAAAGAGCACTGCTTTTGGATTTGCTGTTCACTACATTTGTGCTGCAGCTTCAATCGAAAGTAGAGTCCTGTATCTTACCATGGAATGGCAGTTAAATACAACAGAGTTTTGAAGAGCTCACTGTGTGCATCTGTGTGTGTGTGTGTCTATTTGGGTGCTATCTGCTGTGATCCCAGAGCATCCAATCTGAGTGAATTTGGATGAAACAATGAGTATCTCTCTATACTGTCATGATGGTCCAGGTTTAAACTCATCCTAACTCCATACTCAGCTGTGGAGTGAGCCAACGGCCTCACCACAGTCATCTTCAGTTTGATAGTGGTTTGTAACACAAGAAAGGATTTTCCCACTGAGTGAGCTCAAGTAAGAGATAGGGGCCTGCCCTGAAGCTTTTTGTAAGTGAAAAAGCCTCCAGGTGATCTCCATGAAAAAGGTAACAGGTTTAGCAGCCAAGCAACACACCCATCTCCAAGGATGACAATGCAATAAACTGATGTTGGGTAAAGAGGACTAGCAAAATAGTTCCAGTTCTCTGCTCTGAAATTAAAAGTGATGCTACAATATGGTAACTGGGTAAAGGATCAGATTCAATGGCTAATGACCTATGTCTTGTTTGTCAATAGAGTACTTAAGCAAGTAGTAGCTCTGCTTCCTTTATTGATTGCAGCTGATGTGTAGTGCTTACATATTGCAGTGATAGCCCAACCTTCCAAACTCCCATCATTCTTATTTTTCTGCTGAGGATTTTTCAGCCCCTTATTCAAGTGACTTTTTAAATTATTTGGTTGTTTAGTTAGTGAATTTTTGTGGCTGAATTTATCAAGTTTCTAGATGCACTGTTTATATGCTACATCAGGCTGCTGTGAGTAGCCCTTTGTGTAGCAAATCATCCATATTCTGGGCTGAAAACCAATCATATTTAGCAGTACCTTCTTCGGCAGCACAGTTTTCACCTGGCTCACTAGTAAACCTCCTAAAGCCCAAGCTGTCAAAAACACTTACAGACTTTGAGTTCTGAAGAGGGGATGTGTCAGCTCTGGTTCTCTGAAGGGCCAAACTCAAAGCACATCCAGACTTTCACAGTCACCTCCAGTCATCCTGCTGTGGGTAGGGTTTGAACGCATTTTCAGCATGAGATTGTCATCTGCAAAACATTTGTATTTCAATTACTTTTTAATAAAATTGTATCAGAAAGCATAATTCTTTCAATTTTAAAACACTGGATGTGTTACACTACACTATATACCTTCTATATTTCTTCAACCAGACCTGTGCAGTAATGCCCTGATTTTATCAGTTCCATCACTCTTATCGTCATTGCCACAGATTGGGCAGCCTGAATAGCTTAGGATCTTAAAAGTTTTTATGAAAATGTGAAATGGGAACTGATTCCTTTCTTCCCACTTCATGCCTTGAGTATTTAAACATCTACTTGTCTGGAAGAGGCAGCTTTAAAGTGATCAATTTTACCTGTAAATCCCAGAAAAGAGTCTTTATAAATACACAGCATATTTCTTGGGTTTAACTGAAACAATAACTCCTGGTACTGTATATTAATAAACTTCCAAGCAGTTCTGATCCCATGTCATATTGAGAAAGGAGCCCATAGCCTTTATTTCACTTTAAAATAGAGAATTGCTGTAATTTCCTCTATCAGGAGGAGAACAAGGCCTAGCATGCAATCAAACTATGGATTGGAATGGTGCTCCATTCCATATTCTAATAAGCATTTGATATAATTTGGTACTGATTAAATTCCCTTAAACAAGTCTTCAAACATTTAAGTGCATAAAGAATATGAAGATAATAATAAACTAAACATCGAATAGTATATTGTATACAATAAACAGAAAGAAAACTCATCCTATGGAACATCAGAATTTTACGTGCCTTGGATTCTTCATATTCTGGTTCATAAATAACTTTAGCCTTGATTAAAAAATTTGGATAATAAGACTTTCAGTCAAAGTGAGAGGATTTGTAAAGGGATGTTTCAGTGCCATCTAGTGGGGGTTTCGTGTTAAATAAAAAAAGTTCCCTCTTGTGACAATTTTTGTTTTATTCTCAGAAAGCAGTTTTTGCTACAGCTACATATTTGATACATAATTATCTTGGATACATTACCATTTAATTATTTGTGTTGATTATTTTCTAAGACCATACTGTTTCTGTGTAAAAATAGAATAAATATCATGCAGTGTGGGACTATACTAAACTATACTGCATACAAGGAGGAGACATCATTCTCTGAGTCTGAGACCAATAATTTAGCCAGTCAACCCCCCAGCCTTGGGAAGGAAATGCAACTTCAGTCTGAAGATTCAAGTATGGAGATGCATCAGGTCTATTCTGCTGACTAATTGACTTGCTGATCCTTGTCTAATTTATAGTTTGTGTTGGCTGTAGCTTCCAGTCCATGTTTTTCCTTATGTTCTCTTCTCTGAGATTAAAAAGCCTTTTATTACAGAGTATATTCTCTGTCTGTTAGAACTTCTGTGCTACAATCAAGTTACCTTTCAAACTCTTTTTTTTGATAAGCTTAACAAATTGTATTCATTCTGTCCTTCACAGTAAGGATTTTTTTATTCAGCATGCAGATAATCTTCGTAGCTTTCTTCTTACACCTTTCTCCATTTCTTCCACCGTTAGAAACACTTGACACCTGATTTGTAAGCAATATTCTAGTACTGGCTTCATCAGTGCTTATATAAACAAAAAATTCCCTTCCAACTCCTACACACTGCCTTCCTTGAATAGATTTAAAAATTCTTGTTAATCCTGTTTACTTCACACATCACATTAGAAGTATGTGTTGACTCAGTTGTTCAAGATGATTTATAAGCACTTTTCAAAGTTGCTGTTTTCAAGGATACTGTCCTCCCCTCCATACTTATAAATTTGATTTTCTGGGTTTTTCTCGTACATACAACTCTGCATGTGAATATATTAAAGCAGGCCCAACTTCTCGTGTTCTTTCTGTTTACCGAACTCTCAGTGTTACTCTGTGTGACTTCAGCATTGTTATCTGTCATGCTGTCAACCTCTGTGTCATCTGCATATTTTATCCATGGTGGTTTTATATGTAAATCCAGGTTATGTGTAAAACTGGCATCACTTTCCTTTGAGCGCTTTGGAAGACACAATTTCAAAAAGTCTCACTGGATGATTGTTTCTCACTGACATTATTTTTCTAACCCCTCAGTTTCAGACTGTGTGTGTTACAGTGTCAGCTATTTTAAATGAACAGTAGCATATTGTGCATGCTGGTTGCCTTCTAAAAGTTAAAGCATGTGATTATATCTGTAATCTCTCAAAGCGTTAAATCCAGCCTATTTTCCCTATTTTCCATAAATTAATTGTATTCCTATGATTTAATTACTTATCACTGAAATCCTTTTCCCACTCTTACACCTGGATCATATCAGGTAACAGCCCCTTTAACTACAAGTGTTTTTAAAATACTCCTGTTATTCACAGCTTTCATGTTTCTCCAATTTCCTCAGCATTCCAAAATTCATCTCAAAAGCTGTTTAGTGTATTTGAAGTGCCTCAGCCAAATGTGTTTTCTTTATGGATTTTCAGGTGTGAATTATCCCAACTTGATCATTTGAAAAAGTTATCCCAAGCAGATGCCCAAATTCTTCCTTACATGCTAATGAATTCAGTGGAATTCCTGCGTTAGCACACTTTGTTCCAAACACAAAACAGACCCAATGTATTGAAGCTCTTTGCCCTTTCTGCATGTCTGTAATATTAGTCTATCTGAGGAGTCCACTTGAATTGTGTATATGAGAGCATGGCCCAAGATCTCAAAGAACTTAACCAGGAGCTCTGGGACCATCAATCATAACCTTTCAGTCCCTTAAAGCTGTGAAGGTAAATCCAAAGACACATCAGCTTGCTATGAAAGCACAGCAGAGAAAGCAAAACCAGGGATACCTCATTATCAAAAGTGCTGTTATGATGGGCAAACTGTAACACCATCACTGACGATTCTCTGGGAAGTATTTCCTTTGTCAGAAAGGATACACAGAGCCAATAGTGACATACTTCTACTACTACCATTTATAATTACTAAGCAAACTGATTTGCATTCTGCTCATATTTGAACACTTTCCAGACTCACTAAAGTCCAAGGAATTATCCATCGACCACAAATTTGGCTAAGTTTAAGCTTTAAACACTTAATTTTATATGTGGGTAAGATCCCTTTGCCCAAGTCACATTGGAATTCCAAATTAGAGAAACTTCTCAGTTATTTATGTGTTTATAGGGAGATTAACCCCTCTGGTCTCTTTAGATCTGACTTATTCTAGTGAAAGGGATACAGAAAAGGAAGAGGCTTGGAAAAAACACTCGCTTATTGAACTAAAATGTATTAAGTTCACTCAGAGTTTAGCTAGTCCATAACCAGAACTGCTATGATATATTTGTATTATTTCTTTGTATGAAATAAATATATACTCTTTATTTTTGAGCAAGAACAAGTACAGCTAATATTAGAGAAAATTCTTCTGCACAATAACTTGTCTCTCTCTATATATATATTTCCCTATTGACAGAGTATTAAAATAAGGTTGGGGAATAAACACAATAATAGAAAATATTAACTTGGCTAAATTCTTTTTGAAAAAAAAGATGATATTCACTTGTGACTCTGAAATATTTCACTAATAGAGACAAAATGAAGATTCAAATATTAAAAAAAAAAGAAAAAAACCCCAAAACCTGGACCTTTGTAAGTGGACAATGAGTTCATGTATTATTTTTATTTTACTGTTATTTTATGTGTCATTGCATAGTTAAACCAAGGACCAATATTACATTTTGTGTTTAAGAATTTGTATTTAAATAATCCCTATATCATTTGAGGATGCTTATTGGACATGCCTTTGGAAAAAAATGGACTGTTTCTTGAAAGAAGTAGAGTGGCACCAAAGTAATGGCTACACACAAGGAATCAGTAACATTAGCTCTTTAATCCATACTGTTCTTTGTTAAGACCAGAGTGCTAATTCTTAAGAACTTTTAGGTTTACTGTGGTTTTCCATACCACAGCACATGAGATCAAGACTATTTTCTCCCCCTTTCCACATCCCACTTCAAATATTAACAAGCTGCTCCTGCAAAACAGCCACTGCTCATTCATATAAACCCACAGCTGCATAAGGCAGCAGAAGTGCAGGGGTGTTTTATGTAATGATTGCTCTCGTGAAATTACTCTCTATATGGGAGAAAAAAGGCAGATAAAGCATGGAGGTCAGGGGACTATTTACAGGGGACTTAGAAGAACAATCATGTTCTGTTTTTGTTTCTTCCATTAATACAGAGATAATACTATAATCAACAAGTACATCAGCGTGATTAATTATTCAGAGGAATTAATAAATAGGAAAGACATGATACAGAATAACTGTTGCACTGAAACATGAATTGCACTAGGTGGTAGTGTGAACTTGCGCCTCATGAGAAAGTGGTGTAGGATTGACAGCAATAGTTGTGATGCTCACTGAAAATATCTGCTTCTTCCTTTAACAAGGCACACTTTGCAGAGGAGAAGTTACTAAGCTGAATGTGGTAGTAAATACCAAGAAGTGAGGAGATTTTTCTTCCAAAGCAGAAATACAACTTAACCTTGTCTCATATTCAAGACTGTACCTCTATAACCAAACACATAAGATGCAACTTAATGCTTTCTTAATACTTATAAGATAAATTTAAAAAAAGGAGACTGAAATGGCAATGGATTCTATTTTCCTTTTTCAAACCATGAATCCTTTTTTTTTGCTCCTTCAGAAAAATGATTTTAGTCTGAGTTTTCTTATTTAGATCACTTATTTTAGGGATCTTTCTTTCCTGTTTGTTTTCTTACCTACCTGTATCCTCAGCACCAGTTTTCTAGGCATGTTTCAGATGTTCATGCTAACAGACTTTTATAAATTGTCTCCTAGAAAGCATCACCATCAAATTAGGTGAACATGCTAGATTTTGAAAATTTATATGATGACCAAAATGGCTCAAATTTACCTCTCTGATGGTGATTCAGTTCCAACACTCCCTTGCAGTGTTTCCCTTTGGGTCTCAGCCACTTTGCAGCAGGTCCCTGGATGTCACTCAGCACAGCCAGGAATGCTCCACCAGAACTCAGTGCAAGCACTGCTTTTATTTATGGCACCTGGAAATGAACTGGTGCCTCATGCCACAGACAGATTATTACACAGCATCACAGAGGAGCTAAAAGTCACATTTCAGGCACAGCTGGAAGCTCAAGTGCCTGCTGAGGGCAGGGCAAACGATGCTTCTGCAGTGAGGCTGCAGTTGCCCTGGGAAGACTGAGAGCATCGTTTGACACTCACACATAAACCCAGGCAGAGGAATGTTCAGCAGGTGATGTGTGGGAAGGGGAGAGGAGGTGAGAGCAGACACTGGGATCAAGTTCTAGGACTAGGAGTGGCTTAGTAGGAGCATGTCCACTGTGGGAGAGGTGAACAAACAAATCAAGGCTGGTGTTGTTGGCTCAGCAGTGACTGGAGTAGCGCAAAGAGCATAACAAGGTTGTGAAATTAAATAGAGATAATGTTAATTCACTTCCCTTAGGTAATAAGACTTTAAAAAAATATCAATGAAAACCCCAAACCTATTGAATTTCATTAAGGAATATTTTGACCAGCTATTATCCATCATGCTTTGTAACACTCAGAGATGTAACTTATAACTCTTGCTCCTGGCTCTAATTATGCCAAGACCAGTGAAAATAAACACTCATTTAATCATTGTATTATTATATAAAACAAAATAGCATAAATGAATTCATAAAGAATAATAGACTGCAGTGAGAACAATCCTTCCCAAGTTTCCAGAGAAACTACCTCAACCACTAGATTACTTAAAAAAAATTAACAAATTTAAATTAATTTAAAATATTTTTAACACAGTTGTCTCTGACGACATCTTTTATTTAAACTAAATGGTTCATGCTAGTGCTTCTCAGAAAATATTCAAGCAAATAAGATATAGGAAATCAGACAGATTTGAACATCATAGTACTCTGTCTGGCTTATTCCTGTTGAGCTGAATGCACATAAATAGAACTTCATACACTGTTCAAGGATTCAAGTAACATAAATTGTAACTTTATACCTGACAGAAGATACCAGTATATGGCACCTGTATAGGTACACTTGTATATGGCACTTCAAGATCTCAAATATACTGATACATACTTATATCCTAAGCTGTAATAACAGCATGGAGCAGACATTGTGAATAAATGGTTGCGTGCAAATATTGCTATCCACTTGCCAAAACTCACAGATGCTATTTTATGTTCTTTCATTTATGGTGCTTCAGTAGAATGTGGGCTTCCCTGAATAGCACCAATTGGTTTTCAACAGATCCTGATTCACTACCAAAAAGGTGGAGAACACAGGTATAAACTAGAATAAGTGTCAGAGAAGAAATTTCATGAAACAGTAAACAGGAAAGACAAAACTACCAGAGCAGTTGTCATCTCTGAGTCCTTTAAATCCTTCTAAGAGATGCTGCAGCACGGTTTTACTTAGAGAATACCATTAACTCCTGGCAGCCAGTGGGAAGGCAGCAATGACTGCTGTCACCTGTCCCAGACTTTGGTCCATCACTGTCAGTCTCTGCTTGTTCCAGCTCTCCTGTTTTGTTCAGCTGTTGGCTGCAGCAGCATCGGGATCTTTCCCTTTTCTGTCTGTTTAGCAGTAGCCTCTCGATACTGCTGTGCTGCAAGGAACTGGCAACAAGGATGATGGAAATAACTCTATAAAATGGAGTTAAAAGGTGCATGCAAAACTGCTCTCAATTTCATGACCCTCTGTATTAACTGCTGAGGTTTTTCTTCTGCATTTAAATATGTACAAGTGGTTGTTGATCCTGTCCTGAGTAGTAAAACACTTGCTCTGTGCAGGTGTCTCTACAACTGTAATCACACTTATTAACTTCACAGGAAACTTCAAGCACATTTCAAGACCCAAGTCATAAAGTTCATCTCACAGGAGTTTCTATCTCTGACTAATACATGCCTGTTATATTTCGCTATAATTTCTAAACCCTCATTAAGTGTTTTAATACTTCAGGCCCCCAGACACCATTCTGAAATTAATATCTGATAAAAGAAAGTACTTGTAATTTATCTCTAAGTAGGTATTTTAAAGCATTTTCCCTTTAGGCACAAAGTGAATTGATCTGAAAATGCCAGTGTTAATAAAATGATACTCTGTGGCAGTGGCAGCCACAGACTCTGAAACCCTCGGAGTGCTGTCATGTCTCAGGTGTGGAGCTCTGCCATAATGCAAACTCCAGAGGGGAGAATTGCTCACTTAGCCACTCTTGCTCTAATTTAGGAAGATCAGCTGCAAGTATCTTGACAGGATTCTCATGCAGAGGCTGGCGTTTTGCATTCCTGTTTCATGCAAAGCTTCCTAGAAACAACAGCAATTCAAACTGGTAGTGAAAGTAAAATGTACTCCCAGTGCTATCACCTTATACACTTAATTTATCCTACCCCAAAACATCATCATATACCCTTTTATCTGAGCACAAGAAATCAGGAGACCAAGTTTGCCCTACACCAAAGCAAGAGTGTTCTCTAGTCATCTCTTGTTCTACTGTGCAACATAAAATACAACTGGAAAAGTGATGTTCCTAGGAATTTACTCTCAATTTTACTGATAAAATGCCTGCATATATCAGTCTCATGGGATTAACTAATGACTCAAGCTAATAATTGATGCATTATTTAGGGACTATACTATTTTAAGGCAATAATGAACTAGTGGCACTGCTCAGGGCTGCAGTGAGAGCTGGTTTTGTGGGGGATTTTTTCAGGTTTAAAGACTGAGGCACAGTCTGGGGTGCACCACACAGCTCATATCCCAGCTGACTGCAATGTGAACAGGGGTGGTGCCCCCATATGTAATGAGAGCACTGTCAGAGCACAGACCCCAGCCAGAAAGCATTCCTTACCAAGGCTGATAAGCTGGTGAATCATCACATGTAATTAGGCACCAGGGTGCCTTTGCAAATCAGCTGAAACTACGAGTAGAGAGGGATGCTGGGATTCACACCTGGCTGATGGTGGAGGGACACCTCACCTACTCAGGGACCCCTCCAATAAAATGATACCCAGATTCTTTTTACAGAATAATATTTTTTGAGACCTATTATCCTTCCTTACCAATTCTCTAAATGTACATGTTGCATCAGTGTGAAACATATGAAGGTTTATAGCACAGACAGGTAGAACTCAGTGCTTGTTCCCTCTCCCATTTCAGTAACCCAGACCACTACTCTCCTGGTGCTCAGTGCTCTGAAGCTGTTCATTGCTGCACTTTTTCTTTATGAATAGGGTATAGGAAATGGATCATTAATGAAAGAATTAAGTTTATCTTATAATGGAATACCAGACATGCCATGACATTTTTGGCTTTTGTGATCGATAGTCTTGCAAGTGCTCCTTGCAGGTGGGGAGTGCTGTAATTGCTTCTGGTTGGGTCCCAGAGCTCCCTGTAATTAGCATTTACACAACAGAGAGAGGAAGATTGTGTAAATCTTGAAAACAAATACCTAATTCATTCTTTGTCTATGGATTCTATAGTTGTCTGGAGACAAATCTCTCTTCTATCACTTGAATGATTTAATTTCAGTGCATTAAAAATTATGCCCAGTAAATATTTCATTCTTGTATCATACAGACTCACATACACAAAAGGCAGCAAACAAGTTAAAAGGCATACATGTACACAGTGCATGAGAAATAATAATTTAGGTTATCAAATTTCAGGTGTTTGTAAAGTATTACTGCAGGATAAGAAAAAAGTTTAAATAATGAAATCCTTCAGAGATAAGTGAAGAATACCAGAGAAAATATAAAGGCAGAATCAAGAACTCCTGAAGTGACAATTGTACTGTATTTAAGATTTCATGGCAGTGAATGCACTTCCAGCTATTATAAAAAGTGTTCTACTAGAAAGGCTATAAAGGCCTTTATCTTCCTTATTGCCTTAAATTTCTGTTGCAAATTAAATTAAAGCTTCCTCCACCTGGTAAATCTTCTATATTATAGCAAACAGAGAACTATTACTTTAAGAAGAGACTGTAGCTGTATGAAGGCCATGAGAAACAACCCCTTTGATGTGTGCTCTCAAGGTTAGCAAGGAGTTTGTCAGAGAAACAAGAGAGTTGGTTTTCTCAGAACCCATGAAGCTGCCAGCAAGGAGGATGGCCTTTGATTTGTTGGTCAAATGCTTTATCTTCTCGGGCCAGGCTCTGCTGTGCAGGGTCAGACCTCTGGCAGTGAGGGCAACAGAGCAGAATGTCTGCACAACGGTTACTTCTGCTGCAGGTTCTCACTGCTGTTCCTATCACCAGTAGCCCTAAGGATTCTGAGAGCTGCTGGCTCCCCATGCGTGACTGACAGCATGTTCTTACCCAAATGAGCATTCAGGGCTTCCCTTTGCCTGGACACACAGAACAGCATGTCTGGTTTGACTGTGAATAGCAGAGGGTGCTGAGACTGTGTGCCTGGCACATAACCCAGCAGTGAAAGGCTGCAGCTGAGCAAGACAAAGCAGTTTGTCCCAGTGGAGGCAGAGGAGCTGGTGAGGCTGGCAAAGGCTGTGGCAAATTCCTAAGTTACAATGGCTGATCCTGCGTGCAGCCAGGGCATCATTTGCCTCTTGCCTCTGGTAACTGTTCACACTTATAGCTTTGATCATTAGATGTTTTACATTAATCTCAACAAACGTAAACTGTAGTCTAGCTGGTAGAAGCAGAAAACAGATAATGGTTTCTTAAAATATTTATATACACTGTATCACTAACATTGTAAATGACAGGAATAATCAGTGCTGCCTCCTTTGCACAGCCCAGCATTGCTCAAACCAATCTGTGGTTAGCATGTCCAGAGCAGAGTCTCAGCATCCTCTCTCCTGCAGAGGGGACAGGGATGTACATATGCCCAGTGCAGAGGGCATGTATTGTGCTCCAGCATATCTGGGCAGGAGGCACCTGCTCTGCACACACTGACTGACTGGGCACTGCACCTGGCACAAGTCCAGGTGTGACACTGAGAAGGACCAGTAACCTAGAAGCCCTTCGGTGTCAAAGAACAATTTTATCCTTCTGCCACACACTTGTTATATAATGGAGTTTAGAAGGATGGTGAAATAGCCATTTCTTTCCATGAGATTTAAGTGTTGAATAATCCCAAAGCAGGCACAGCTCCATGGAAACCCAAGGCCTGCACGCTGCAATCATCTCCAGGTGATGTGTTCACAAACCGCCCGACTGGTTTCCACAAGCAGGAGGCTCACAACAGAAACCAGCCCTAAAGCTTCTCTCTCTCCAGTTCTTCACACTTAGCATTTAGTGCCCATCCAGTAACAGATCACTGAAAATCCAGCATCTTTTTCAGACATTTGTATGCATCTCAGGTGCAGCAACATGCATCCTGGAACAGCTACATACACCCAGAAATCAACACTGAAATGCTGCTTTCTATCCTGGCAATCACTTCAGCTGACTTAAAAGAGGATGGGTTGGACTCATATTGTGAAATCCTCCAGTTAAACTTATTAAGTCCAATTGGTTTGGTGATGTTGCAGCTGTGCTGATTGCAACATCCCATTCCCACATTCCTTAGGCTTAAAATGACTTCGTGCTTTGCAGCCCTGCCTCGTAACTCTCATTTGGGGGAGGCCTTCAAAAAGCTTTCTCTGCTCCTTATGACTTCTCCACAACTAATAAATAAATAAATGAATAAAAAGGTTGTGTTTCTTGACTTCAAAGCCAAAAGGCTTAAAATCAAAATGGCGATGCTAAATTTTTCTGAAGTAGTTTTGAATGTGGTACTGATTTAACTGGCCTGCAAAATAAATGAATGCCATCCTGTAGCTTCTTCATTTACAGAAAGATAAACCAGTAGCTTTTCTTCATACCCTATCCTATATTATCTGGCTTCTCTCAACAGAGTTTTGAGACAGAGTCAAAAAACAGCAGAGGGCAAAGGCAGTGCTTCATTAAAACCTGATTTAATTCCAATAGTGGCCCACAAATTCTTAAAATTCTGGCAATATTCCTAAAACCCAAACTGACTGAAGAAACAGCAGTACTCAAAAGCGAAATAAAGAAGCCTTCCTGTTTACAGGCAGCCTTGTATCTTGCTCTGATCAGCAAATATGATAAAAGGGCATTCCCTGTGTAAGGAATCCTTTGTACAGGGAGTGGCAGAGCCAGCTGGATGCACCACCAGACTTTGGGAACCATCCAGGTGCTGCCTCTCCTTCTGTCACCTTCTTTCAGGGACTCTGAGAAGGAAATCTCTAAGTCACCACGTGCCTTTGGTGCACAGCTCCAAATCCAAACCTGCTCTCCAGACATGACACGAATGAGGGACAAACCCAAACCTGTGGTCAGGCTGCGAGTGGAGAGGATACCACCAAAACAATACATGCTTTTATGAAAGCATTACACACGTTGCCACACCACAAGTAGTTAAGAACCTATAAATAGTGACACAAACATAACAGCACCTTGATATAAACTTCCTGTACTAGACTGAAGTTAAAGGAAATGTGGTGGAACAGGACCAGAGCCTGCAAAATAACAACTAAATCCATAAACACAGGCCCCAGATCACATCAAAAGTCTCATATGAAACCACCTGGTTTTTTTATTAGGTGTTTTCATTAAATAGCAGTTAATGGCTGGTATAAATTAATACAATTCTAGTGACTTTATTTTTAAACAGAGAGCCTTCTGCTCTTACAGGCATTCAATAATTTGAAAAAATAAGATATAAGGATATTAAAATCCTGATTAAGACTGAAATAGAGAGGAAATGTGGTGATGGACTACCATATGCAGAATGCTTATGACTCCAGCTTTATTCTTACCTTTCAGAAGGAAGTATATAAAATTATTTTCACAGAATCACAGAATATGCTGAATTGGAAGGGACCCACAGGGATCAGGTCTTAGCCCTGCACAGGACCATCCCCATCAGTCACAACATGTGCCCCAAACTATCATCCTGTAAAACAAAATTCATCCTGATAATTACAATTCATTTGCCACAGCCTTCTACAGGGCTGTGGAAAGAAGCTATTATTAGAATCTTGGTTCCATGTTTTCCCATTAATCTATGAAATCTATTTGTATGGTATTTAATTGTCTTTTTGTAAAATATCTTCTAATTTTTCAAAACTACAAAACCAATAATTTAATGATGGATGGCTAATGAAAGAAAGAAATAAATTGCAACTGGTCAGGAAAAAGTCCAAAAGTTTACTTATTTCTTTCATTTTTTGCACTTTTGTTTACTAATTTACATCCTAAAATTTAGTTCAACACACATAGTGTCCATAGGCCTTAAATACCTTGCTGGAGAAGATTTAAAATTTTCTGTTTATATCACTATTCCATAGGTCCCTACTTTGTACTTTTCAATTCAATGCTGTTCCTCAGAATATGCATTGAAGGCAAGTGATTTATCACAGAAATGATGACCAGCTCACTCACTTGGAATTCTGTCTGGCACAAACTAAGGCACAACTACAGGAATAGAGGCATTTTGTTTATTAAGACACAAAGTTCAGATCTTACCTGATGGAAGTCAGTCTAACTCTGTAGAATTCAATCTGTCCTACTCCATCTGTTTCAAATATGTAGCCTGGACTCAGTAGCTGCTGTAGAGACAAACACAATGTATTACTGACCTGATGATTATTAGCAATTTTTTCACTATTATATGAAAGTATTAGAATACACATCTTCAAACTTTAAATCCTGAACTCACTAACATTTCTAGAAGTCTTTTCTTCCCTAAACTGTTTCATGGAGAGGGATATTTTATCAAACACTACACAAATAAGACTTTTTTCTTCATTTTTTTCAATCAAAGTTGATGTTACTGAATTTTGCCAAATGAAAGTTAAACTACTAGAGCTGAAAGATGCTTATCTCTGCTCTCTTATATCAACAGGATATGGATCTCTACTTTTCTAGGAGGTCTAAAGTGACACTGAATTAAATAACTTGGTAGCATGGTAGTGGGATGCTTCAGACCTACCCAGGTATGTGAGATATATGCAGAGAGACCAGGCCAGACAGGATATCTTGATTTAGACATTAGAAGGTCAGCTAAAGCTCAGGAGAATGTTCCCTGCAGTATTCCTTGTAAAGTTTAATCATTCCTCACCTACCTTCTCCGAGTAGTTAACCACAAAGAGGGAAGCAGTGAACAAAGGATGGCTAATTACACACTCACATCCTTGAAAATATGTATTGATACAAGGAGAGCAGATGGGAGCCAGTGCACTCAAACAACCTCTTCACTCCATTTGATTTTCTGGGACAAAATGTAGTCAGGAGCATCACAGATCAAATCTCCTGGTACCTCCAGGCTCACTCAGGAAGTACAAGTGAAAAACTTGGGCTTCCATGAAAGTTACAAATAAGTCATGCAACAGCTGGTCATTTAAATGGATTAAAACACAAAGCAAATGGAACTTAACATTTGGTGCTCTTTCTTTAGCTAAGAAGTATTTTATTCTATGAGTCATCCCATTGGGATTGGCATCAATAGAAGTATTAGAAGTTGGATCATAATGAAAGGACAGCATATATAAAGAATAATAATCCCTTCATATCTATTTCAGCAGCCAAGCAGACTGGAATGAATTGAAAAAATGCTTGCTGGTATTTAAGGCTTTTTTATTCAAAACTGTTATTCCACAGGGAAGGCCTCACTGGGAAAGGTGACCTTTACATTACTGTTACCATCTATAAATAAAATTATTCAAACACAAACCAAAACTGAATTGCACACCCTGCAATGTGCAGAGGTACATAGATAGGTAGGTCCCTGCCCAGAACATTTATTGCCCAAGTTCAGACTTGACAAGTGGGTGCAATTACAATTAAAGGAAAAAGAGGAAAGAAGAATAAAAAGAAGAGGCATTAACAGCCCTGCAGAATAACTTGCCTGAATCATCCCTATTAGGCCTCTTTTTTATTGTAATATAATATATGCACTGTATCTCATCAAGGGAGCTTTTGAATGTGAATGCACAAAGCTGCATTTTAGTTGCAGAAAGAACCTTCCTCCACCTTTGGCTACTTCATCCCTCAGAAAACCCTGTGTTCACTGATAAAAATTCAGAACAGAAGGAATTTTTCCTACAGATTTTGGTAATGGAGAGCAAAAAACTAATGTCCACCTTCTCTAGCCTGAAACAAGCAGTCATATTCCCACCTCCTCTGGCATATAAGAGAAAAACAGAAGTCAGCCCGGAGAAAAGATGTATGAGTGTGATCCACAGAATGAAGAGGAACAGGGAGAAAGCAAACACAAAACGACTTGTTCATTTTCTTCCACACTAGTGAGAGGGGGCACAAAATGAAGCTGGCATTGCGCACCCCAAGACTAATGGAAGGAGATGATTCTCCACACAGTGGTATAATTAGAATGTGCTTGATATTGGATGCTGGGTGTGTTGGAGGTGTGCATGAATTCAGGACAGCTTGGACAAGTTAATGGATGGGAAATTCTCAACAACTTCTAAGGGATGGAGAGTCGGCATTTTGTGTCTTGCTACTTCCTGCACTGATCCAGGTAAAACTGAAGTATTCTATACTGTTAAAGTGCAAAGTTTTGCAGAAGCCAATGCAGAAGTGCTGACGTCTAACAATGCTGCTGAGCTATGAGCTTTCCTGGTATTAGTAAATTAGCATAGAAAATCCATTTCATGCCTGTCAGCTGGAGTAAATCCTCTGACTAATTTGTTACAAATATGAAGATGCCTTGCTCCCCCAGTAACCTTATCTTAAACACTGGAGGAGAGCTGTGGTGTCTCACTGGCTGCTGAAAGACATCATGAATGTCACTAAATAATCACTTCACGTGCTCTGAGAAGAGCCTAGATAAGTTAAATGCCAGGTGATGCTCAATATCACCTGGAATAATGATTTTTAAGAATTGCATAGTACATGTTTACACATAGGGCATGAGACAATGATGTCCTTATCTTGGGTAAAAATCAAAACCCCTTAAAAATATTGTTGTTTTAATTTTAACTTGGCAATGTTGCTGAATCTTGTGAGAGATCTGAAATCACCCCCGAACTGCAGCATTCCATTTTGCAGCAAAGGAGTGAGGTTTGGTTTGGAACTATAATACCAGGTTTCAGAAAGGCTTCATAATGTAATAGATTTTTGGCATTTCTTGAGCTCCCCTGAGAGCATATGCACCAAAATACTCTGAATAGGTAAAATCTTAGGAGTTCAAATTGGTGAGAATAATTTATTGAATCAGCTAGATTAATTAAAAAGTTTGAGTGACCTGTTTCTGCAGTAAACTTTCCTTCTGAATCGTGAAGAAATTACAAGGATAGAATACAGTGAGGATTTGGGCCAATATTATATATAATAGAACTAAATCAGAAGCAGGTACTACTTCGAATGTGATGCTGTATCAAGGGGTGAGCAACTGCTCATCGGGTCTGAGTATACCATATATCACAGTTGTGAGTTCTGTTAACTATCACTGAATCCAGGTTTGTCCAGGATGACCTAGGATAGCTTGGATGCAAATTTTTTGTGTGTGCATCTTTTAAAGCATTTCTTCCTTTTTGTTTACTGAATTCTGTGGGTAGCTGATTAACCAAAAAACTTGCACCCTAACAACAGACTTTGTGAGCAGAATATGTGAGCAGAGGATAACTGAAATTTATTTTCATGGGACCAATTTGACAATTTTCTGGACTTAGTCCTGAAGAGATGAAAAAAACCTCCCTGAAGTAAATCTACTCTTTCTTCTTAAGTTTCTGCTAGGGATACAGAGCACAGAGTTAAACATCTATTTGCCTCTACAATCTACATGTGAAGAAATTAACCTTTCAAGACTAGCTAAACAACAAAAGAAAAGCCTGAAAATGCATTGTAAGAATCACTTTAACCCAGTTCATATTTGTATGTGCTAAAGGTGAAATAAGCCATCAGTCAGTGGAAAGGATTATACCAAAAGGGAGTCTCCTCTTTCTCTGAACCCTTGGCTTAGGAGGTGTCACCTTGTACACTTAAAGGGTTTAACATTAAAATGTGGAGATGCAAGTTCCTCATTTGTGTCTACACAGGAACATAGAATCACTGGAGTTGGAAAAGACCCACATAACTTAGAGGGAAAAAAAGATTTCTAGGAAAGTGTGATCAGAAATGTTGAGTCAAATGACGTCATTATCAAAACACTAAAAAATAAAAACAATGTAATAAAATCTAATTATGAAGATTCATGGTGATTGAATGTGGCGACAATCTGCCCAAGGAACTATCCTCCCTTGTTTAAAAGCATTTCTGCCATCTTTTCGAAGAAAAGTCAGGTAATTCATCCAGTAGCAAAATTGTGGATGAGAGATCTACAAGATGAACAATGAAGAGGTGACAGACCGAGCAATTTAATTTTTTTACCTTTTTCCATACTTCTCCCTTCTTTCTGCATTTTCTCAGGTAACAGTTTGAACCTTCCGAACACACGTGGTAGTTCATCCCAAAACACCCTGTTTGTGTCTTGTTTTAATGGTAGACTTAAACATCAAATAAAATTTGAAAATTTTGCTTAAGAGTGTAAATTATTTAAGGCAGGGCTCAGTTCCAGGGAGGATAGTTTTGCTATTAAAACTGTTAAGTAGAACACAAAATATTGGGGCTCTGCTACTGCCTTCCAGTGTCATGCTCAGTCCCAACCCCAGCTCAGCGTCACACCAAGATGAGCAGCACTGCTGATCCTAAAAGGTTGTTTGTTCAGTGTTTACATCACACTTCCAAGCACTTTTTAGCTTGAAAAATTACTAATGGAGCACAATAACACCCTGTTTGAAGCTTGGCTTTAAATAGGTGGAGTCACGAAGCAACTGGTCCAACCTGGTTCGTGTTATCTCAGATGAAGCATTCCTGACAGAGGGAGATCTCTTGGCACCAGCCAGCAGTCACAGCTGCAGCTGGGAACCTGCACTGTGCAGCAGTGGTGGGTGAGGATCCCTCCACCATGTGCCCTTGAAGGGCAGAGGCAGTGCTGTCCTGCTTCATTCCAGGCTTCCCAAAGCGCTTCTGCAACACTCGCCACAAGCAGCTGAGAGGTGGACCCTGAGAACCAGCTCTGAGCTTTGCCGAGGTAAAATGGGACACACTGGAGCCAAGAACATCCAAGGAACTGAAATAAGGTCCAGCAGGTTAAGGTGTGGGGTTTTGGTGGGTGGCTGGATGGAGGGGAGATGGAAGCAGGATGTGCTTGTACAGGTATAGGTTTCACAGGGATGAGCTCTTTGCTCCTAAGAGTATGTTGTGGACTTCAAAGGACTGGGAAGACTGGTCAGGAAAGAGATGTAGGGCTCTGCCTGTGCAAGAGCTGTTGGGTGATCTGGGCATGATATTAGAGTTCTTAAGAATTATCTTCTTTCCTTTGAAAATAAGTTGTTACTGGTAGTAGTGAGACTGTACTTCAAAGACTTTCCCTACATCACCCTGAAGTAAATGATGGGTTCCATTTCCTCCCATGCTCACCTGTCAGCTGGTGATTAGGTGATCCAGCAGATGAGGGCTGATAAGCATACATGGCTGATTGCAATGATCAAAATGAGTTTCCAAGACTATCTGTATGATTTTAAAACCCCAAATTAAGATTGTTCTGGGTGATTGGGTTTTTTGTTTTGGTTTGGTTTCTTTAATACAATCATTGAATGGGTTTTATGAGTAACTTTTCTATTAAATCCTGGGACAAAGTTTGCTCTGTAAAAATATGTTGCAAATGCTCTAGGAATTTAATTTGCTTGCCCATAAATTGCAGATCTAGAGGAAAAAAAATCCTGTTTGTCAAAGTCAGGAAAACAATCTTCATCCTAAAGGATACCCTGCATATGCAAAATCTCCATGACAAACTGAAATAATCCCAAAGGTATTTTTGAAACCTTATTATTTTTAAGGAAGTGTTGCTTATTCTGAATCCAACTCAGTAAATGACTGAAGTACTTCTATGAATTCCAGATTCTAATTTCAATTATGTTATTCACTTTAGATGTTTGCAATATGGATCACTACTCTTCTTCTTCTCAATGCAGCCAGAGGTGAGACATATGGTTGATAAAGTCTATAAAGAGTAAAAATTGTTATGTGCAGTTTATACCAGAATATTTTAGGAAAAGGATGTTCTTTGGTGTGGATTTAACATACTCCTTCACTAGAACTCCCCGAGTTCCATCATGTCTTTCCCACATTTAACCCATTACTTTTAATTCCGTAAAGGTTTTTGCAGCTAGCAAACAGAATGGGAATTGATACTGAAATCCTTCCAGAACATTTTCCCCTACCCACTCTCAATCCACACCAGCACTCATGGGAGCTACAACCCTTGTAAAGAGAGCCAGGCACTTCTCACAGCTCTCTGCAGAGAACAAGAAAATAGTCTTGGTCCAAAACGTGTCTTTACCAACCGGAAAACATAGTTCAACAGGGGCAGGCAGACAGAAAGAACAAACAGAAACAAAAAGACACAAAAGTGCAAAAGTTCATTAATATCAGAGAAAAGACCCCTGTGAAAATGACTGGGTAATTTTGAGGATTCTCTGTTGTCAGCTCCACAATTAAATGTTCTTTTTCTCTAGTTGTATTTCCAGTATATATGGTTCTACTCCTGCATTTCCTACAGATTAAGTCACAGTCTGGTGGAGTATGGGCCTGTAACCTCTTCTAGGTAAAAATAGTTTCTCATTGTTTTCAGTGGATTTTTGATAGCAATAAAAATTATGTGGGATTTCACAACTGCTGTGCTAAAACAGTGTGTAAGGATGACAATTAATGGCAACACCCACATGTCATATTTTCATCATTGCTGTGTTAGAGCCACAATAGGAATTTGGAAACTGGTCCTTCAGGCACAGACCAAACTTCCTAAGGCTGTGCTTTGCTCTCAGTTTCCACTCAAATTCCATTTTATTGCTTCCATTAAAATATTACAATGATAAAAAAGTAAGGGAGATGTTTAAAGTATGTTGTGGAGCAACCAGACATACCTATTTTAATGTTTTGGATTTTTTTCTCTCCTTCATGAATTATTGCACCAGCAATAAAAATTTAGATAATCCCTGGAGCATTATGACTGTTTTCAAGGACATGTCTCTGCTGGAAGTAAAAGTTGGTTTGTTCTCTGGATCAAGATTTTATAGTCTTTTTCTGAAGACTGTATTAAAAATATGTTTGACCAAACACACCCTGCATTCTCCTGAGTTCATCAGGCTGAGCTCCAGGCTATGTTTGCAGCAGGAATCAGTCTTGAATTCAGGTCCTTGCTACAGAGCACAACCTTAAGGAAAAATGCACTCAAGAGCCACCCTAACATGAATCAGCAATTTTCTGCTTCCCTGGTATAAACACTCTCCTGGCAGCTTCTTGTACAAAACATGTTACATTGAGAGGACACTAACATTTTATTTTGTGTACCCCAGGAGGGGAAGTTTGCTACAAGAGGCTTGGATGCTTTACAGATAGCCCACCTTGGGCTGGCATCCCAGGGAGGCAACTGGCAGGCCTGCCCAACTCTCCAGAAGATGTGAACACAAACTTCTTTCTTTACACTAGAGACAACAGGATAAAATACCAGGTAAGAAACTGCTTTGTTTTTAAACACTGACACGATTCAAGCAAAAATTATAAGCACAGTTCCTTCTCTTCTTTCTTTTTGTGTGTATTCTTGCTCATGAGGAGAAGCCCCAATTCTATATTAGACACATGATAATTTTCTTCCATCCTTTTTTCTTTTTCCTCATTTCAGCTCCCTCATGAGGCAGATATATTTACATTTACAACATATTAATCACAGCCCTTTAACACAAGTTATCTGAGATATTTTGACTATATTTTATAGGCCTTCTCTACAGTAAGATAATGGCCTAAATTCAGTCTCAGGTTTAACATTCTAAAGATAGAAGTAGGGAAGGCAGTACAAAAGAAAAGCTCAATTTTGGCTCCTGTGTGTCTCCAGATTAAAAGCATATTTCAGGCCCATACACCTGACTCAGGAGCATCATTCATACACAAGATTACTGGGTCCTCTGAAAGGCATAGGATTGGTCTCAGAGGCTCCACTGATGTGGTGGCCAACACTGAGCTCTAAGAATAGATAGTTAAAAGTGAAGACCTGAAGAGAAAATATGTATATTCAAGCAGAGAGGGGAAAGAAAATAGGATGAAAAATTAAAGGAAAGCTTAGAAAGGAAGACAGGAGACAGACTAAACACAAAATGGAGAGAATTAAATCATTTGTGGAAAAAGAAGGAAACAACCAGAAACCAAACTGGAATGAGGATTCACAAAGAAAATAAACATTATTTCTTAAGACTGAGACTGAGGGAAAATAGAGGCTAAAAGACTAAAGAAAAAGATTTGATAAAACATACCATGGGGAGAACTTGGAGAGCTGAGCAGTTTATGCCTCATGAAGGCACATCCAGCAGGAAAATGTAGAGACAGCAGACTCTGGAGCTCTGTGGAAAAAATGTAAAAAGGTGAAGTTATCAACAACATGTGAAAATTTGTGGACTGTGACACAGTGACAGATGGAAGTAAAGGAGTCTGTAGGACTGTTTAGGGTGGATCAAATGGGAATACACTGAAAGCCACCGGCACTGGGCTAGATCTTTCCTCTGGAGTCATCAAGTACTGGGAAAAGCTCACAGCAGGATGCTTGGGGTGTTGGAGGTGTCTGGCTGGTCTGGGTTTAACACAAAGCAGGTTTGTGAAGCTATAGACTAGTCTGGTGACAGATGAAAAATGACCATGAGAAAGTGTAATTTTTGCTTCGACAAAGAGCAAGAAAAATGAACCAAATCAATATGAAAAGGGAGGGCAATTTGGTGTTGCTGTTGGTTTACATAACATGAAAAAGCCTCAGTAGTGGCTGGGTTTTTTTAGAAATGGCAGCCTTAAACAGTGGAGGTGTTTAATGATTTCTCCTGTTGAGTCACCTCAGAACAAGTCCAAGTCCTCCAGCTGACTGGGTCTATGACGTTTTAACAAATCAATCTTTCACTAAAGGTGAGATGTGTGCTAATTAGTGCATGACATCCCTCTTTTAGGTTAATGAAACAATAACAAAAAAAATATGTAACAGCTAGTATGCAGAATTTCTTTAAAAGAAAACAATGTCTTCTTTCTCAGTAAACCCCAAAATACCTGCAGTCTCTGAGTTTGTAAGCCTGGTGGGCTTTCTCATAAAATATAAATGAGTTTAGCAATGAAGGACAAAGGAAGGAAAACAGGTATGGTTTCAAAGTCAACCACACAATGCCTTTCAGAAGATGCTATCTTTACATTTTTATGGCCAAGTTTGACAAAATCTTGTATGTACATAGCACATTGTACCAGTGTATCTCAAAGCATTGTGTAAAGGATGCCCATATCGTTTGTGCAATTAACAAGAGGAAGTGAATAATTTGTTGAAGTGATTAATTGATTTCCCCCCTGAAGGCAGTTTAAGTTTAGGAGTGAGGAAGACTCATCTCTTCAGAGTCCCAGGACTATGCCTGAACCATTGGGGTTTATAAAAATGCACCCTGGGATGAAGCAGTCACATCCATGTTGTTTGTTTGGGGTTTT
This sequence comes from Pithys albifrons albifrons, assembly GCF_047495875.1. Taxonomy (NCBI): domain Eukaryota; kingdom Metazoa; phylum Chordata; class Aves; order Passeriformes; family Thamnophilidae; genus Pithys; species Pithys albifrons. Next base: position 7,841,498 of record NC_092466.1, on the reverse strand, counting down.
TGATGCAGAAAATTTCAGCTGCAAATCCTTCAACCATCAAAGCTTCGAATTTCCGAACACACAGGAAAACTCGGTTCATTATCCACGGCCACCTCGCCGGAGCAGATCTGCCCTGGATAACAAAGATGTGCAGGGTATGTACCCCTATTGTCTGACAGGCTTTTTACTTGTATTTGAAAGTCCAAATATCCACATCGGACTTTAAATTCCCATGTAAAATTCACACCTCTGTTCTCTTGTTAAAGCAGGGAAGAGGAACAAAACTCAGAAAAAAGCCCAGTTCAACACGACCACCTCCTTGTTCCTCGTATGAGTATAGTCCCCTTCAGCCTTCTGCTGACTGCCCTTTTGCTGCAATCACCTCCATAGGGAAAGCTACAATTAATTGATTTTTCAATTCCTTGCCAGTAATAAAGGTGGGAGGGAAAAGAGTAATTTTCCTCACCTCGGAAAAAAGGTCAAAATAAACACGTTAGTTTGAGTAAGACATTTGATCTAATAAAACTAAAAGACTTTGTTCAGCAGATTGGTTTTATTTTACTCAGGCACATTTCAAAAATGAAATTGTTTCAGGAAAAAAAATATCAGAAGGTTCCAGTGGCAGAAGTGTATAAATTAAATACTTGGGTTAGAATATATGAACTTTGGAGCTGAACGCGCACATAAATTTCAGAATCCTTTTAGATTATCCAAACATAAGAAGTTTGAAGCTTGGAAAATGAAAAATAGTCATCCTATCCTCTTTTGGTAACTGGGGTACTGTCATTAGGAGAAGTTGGTACCCTAAAGCCAAACAAGGCATTTGGAATGTGAAACAGAACTGAAGCAGGATTCTGTCTGGCTCCACTCTGCCTCCTTGTGTTGATTTTCAGCATCACTAGGAATCAATGTACTAAAGATGTGTTTCACCAGTCACATGAACAAAGAGGCTATAGCAAAACAAAATACTGTTTACATATTTATTGTTTTACATACCCTGCACGTAAGGCCTGTTTTCTTCTTCTCTCCTGTTTTTTTTGTTTTCCCCCAGTTCATGTTTCACACTGAAGACGTGAATTGCATTTTGACAGACTGGACAGGCGGCTCCAGTGGTTTGTACACGGACGCAGTCAACAACGTCCGCATTGTGGGCGCTGAGCTGGAGTATCTGGTGAACCTTCTCGAGGTAAAAGTACCCATGGAATGTGAAAACTGGTGCACAGTCTGTCTGGTAAGGCTTGTGTTCAGAGTGGCACCTTTAGGGTGGATTCAATAGAGCCGGGAAACACAGAGGTACTCAGTAATGCAGCTGAAAATGTCATTATATGGCTCTAATTCTGCAGAAAAGGAAACACCTGCTTTAGCATCAGAGCACAGGTAAGCCTGTCCCTGAAGGCTACAGGCCACAGTTGCTGAAAGTTTTGCTCATGATGAGCTTTATACCCTCAGATTGGAGGCTGTCTAACGAAACTGACAGGTAAAGAGGGGCAAAGGAGGACCAATACATCCCTCTGTGGGTCATACATGCTATCTCTTGCAAGAGCTGAATTGCAGCAGAGAGAACTGACTCTTCTGCAGCTGCCAACATCAGGGTCCCCGTGTTGAAGCTCAGCTGATCCTGGCACACCAGCAGCATTCCTGGCGTGGTCCTCCCCATCCTTAAGGACCTGCATGGTGGAGCATCTCCATGGCAGGAGGAGCACTAGATTCACACAGAGGGCATGTCCCAGACAAAGGCACGGACAGCTCCACCACAGTCTGCTGTCCTGACTGGACAGATGTTCAGGGGTGAGGCAATGGGGTCCTTCATGTTTTGGATATGTAATCAGTGCAAATGTAGGGGAGCTATATGCAGAAATTCCATCTTCCTTTTTTTCTACCACAGTGGCCAGTTCCTTACAGAGATTACTCCTTTCAGAGGTGTGCTATAAGAGGGGTGGGATGAGTGGGGAATTGCTTGTCTTTAGGTAGAGATCCCATCACCCATAGCCATAACTTTCCACATAAGCCACTCACCTCCATCACCCACTGCTGTGCCACATCCTGGCACTGCATGAGGCCATGCTGCAGTTTAATGGGTTGGGATCCCCACACTGGGTTTTTAACTTCCCATACATCTTCACAGAAGGACTATGGCTACTCTCCTGCCAACATTCATTTCATCGGCCACAGCCTTGGAGCACACGTGGCAGGGGAGGCAGGGAGGAGGAAGCCTGGCATTGGAAGAATAACAGGTACTGGAGCGATTTCTGCTGAGGAAACTTTCTATTTTCATGAAACTGAAGAATCTCTGCTGCTTTATAAACAGACAGTACAGGCTGCAATGTGCTGGTTTGTTGTAAATACCAGTGACCAGGCAGCATGATGGCACACAGGTCACAGGAAAAGCCATGTCTTGGGCATGGCAGCATTTCATATGGCAACATTCACAGCTCTGAGAAAGGCTCAACTGCAACAGACCAAAAAGAGCTTAACTCTTCTGACTGTGGCTAAGTGGAGGTCACTTTTCACAGGGGAAAAAAAACTTTCAACAGGCCCCAGGGAGCACTTGGTTATGATTTTTAGTGATATAAAGAAAAGGAAGAGAATCCTGTATTACATGCGGAATAACAGACCTGTAAAACACTAGCAACTCATTGTCATATTTGGGTTTAAAAACCCACTCTAACATGACTTTTCAGCAGTTCAGAAGTTTGAAAATCTGAAATGAAAAATTAAAAACCCTAGATAAGATGGTATAAAAACCAACTGGGATAAGATGGTAAATAGCCATGGACACTCTGAAAATGAGGAAAGCTTCGTGTGCAAGTCTGGGTGTGGAGAGTTGGACTGGAAGTTGCATTAGGCCACACACACTGATGCAGTATGGGGCCACACTCACATATTGCCTTTTAAAGACTCCCTTTTTTCTGCTTTCCTTCTCCTCCAGTCAGTTCTTTTCCCTGCACAGACATTGCTTTGCCTAATCCATGTAAACATTAAGCAGTCACATAAGCAATTCAGGGAAACTGGGATCAGAGATGGCTTTTCATTATCTCCAAGGGGACCTCACTGACACTGATGTGAAGTGGGACCATTTTCAACTAATACCTTTTGGAAATAAAAATAGATTTGTAGCTAAGAGAAAATTCTAAACAAACATACATGGTCAGAGTAATATATCAAGATTTCATATTTTTCACTAACATCCAAAAACATTAAAAAAAAATCAAACCCAGACATAACATTTTCCCTCCAAAGTAAGCCAAGCAACCACCAGCATTTTACTGTGCTGCAAGGCCTCCAGTCACACTTCTATTAAAACCCTACTGTTTCGCTGTCTGGGAACCCCAAAATGAGTTTTTGTATGTAAAGGCAGAAATATAATTACATACTCAATCTGTATGTGATGATATACATGCAGTATTATTTACTCAATCAGATGTGGTTCCACCCATTTAGGTTTGGATCCAGCTGGGCCCCTTTTCCAATACACTCCCACAATGGTTAGGCTGGATCCTTCAGATGCAGAATTTGTTGATGTAATTCATACTCATGCTGGTCATCTTTTCTTTGACTTTGGTAAGTTTTCACCCAAAGGCCGACAAAGGCATGTAGGTTGATCACAGCATACCTGAGAGCTCAGCCTGGATTCCTTGTGCATTTCAGCTCCAGGGATTCTTCAAACTTGTGGCCACCTGGATTTTTACCCAAATGGTGGGAAGAAGATGCCAGGATGCAACCAGCTTCGTGTCCCTCCTGCAACTCGAAATATCAATGACCTTATGAGAGGTAAATATATTTTAAAGAAGTAGTACCTTGTTATAAGCTACAGTTAGAAATAAAGGCTAGGATAAGATAAAGCCTTTTGAATGTATTTGTTATTTATATAGCTCAGATTTGTAGTAGGGAAATAATGCTCAAAAATGGAACATTTAAATCCACCTCCAAAATACCCTCCAATTTTCTTTTATATTAACCAGGGCAAATTCTAGATGGAAACTTCAGTTAAAGCATGCAAAATTGTTCATCACAAACTTTATAAGAGCCTCCCACTCTGGTGGCAGACTGACCTCAGTGGGAATTCCACATATGAAGTACTGGTGAAATTTCATTTAAGGCTAATCCAAAAATGAATATTTTCAAATCTGAGCTTTCCCTCTCCCTAGAAAGACATCACTCCCAATATTACTGGGACTCATCCATGCTGTTAAGCTTTAGTATCTTCAAAGGAAACAGCCCAAGGTTAGAAATATAAAAGATGATAAAATGAGTACTCCATTAGTAGTTCATATTCTTCAAAGAAAGCTGGGCAGTTAATCAGAATTACCCTGGGAACCAGTACAATAGATCCACAAAATCCTGTCTTCTGATCCTAACCTACAGAAATGAGAACATCTCTTCTTCACAGCTAAATGTTTTGAAATCCCTGCCTCTAGTTAAATAATTGGCTTTCAAAAATGCTCTGTCTTAAAACTGGTTGAGAACTTAGTAACAAAGAGAACTGAAAACTAGCTGTGCACTGTCACTTGGAACCAAAACACTTTCCAACTGGACTGAATAAAAATCATCTGAATTTTCAGCACAAATAAATATTTTCAAGAGGCATTTCACAAGGCTGTTTGAAGTGCTGTGTCGTGAAGGAGAAACTCAGCTCTACTGAACACGAGAGATGGAGTTGGTTGTTCATGTAGGTCTTAAAAATAGAGACAGCCTTAACTCTTGCCTCTTGATTAGACCTTACTTTATTCATCTCTCTTCTGTTTGATAATATTTACCTTTATGTAGTGCTTTTATGTATGAAGTGCTTTAGAAATAATATTTAGTAACATTTTTCCTACAGTTTTTGATGCAGAAGGGAGAGTATAGATGTTAAGTGAATCTGGCACTAACACAAATTAAGCCAACTGTAAGAGCTGAGGGTTTTAAAGTTAAAAGCATAAACCCTTCTGAATTAAAGAAAGAACTATAGAGAAAATATACTCAGGAAGCCTTGATGATGCAGATTATTTTCAAGAAAAATAGAAAACAAGTACTTTTCAGAGGGGTTTTGTTGTGTTTTTTTTCTTTCCTTATGTAAACAATGTGTCAAATGGTCAAGAACAACTGGTGTATCTGTAAGATGCATAAATATTGTCAATAGGGGAAATTCTTATTTCACTATAATCTGTGCCAGTTTGCAACTACTTCAGTGCCTTCCAGACCTCCCCCTGTGATTAGGTGAGCCCCCACAACACACTGAAGCAAAACAGAGCCTACTTTTATCCAACCAACCTAACTTATTATATTGTGTTTTGTTAAAGTAGAGGCTTCAGAGTCATTGAAGACAATGCTTTTTACAAGGGACCTGTAAATATAACCCAACCAGCACTTTCTTCTTCTCTTACTGGCTGCTTATATCTTTCACTCCCATGGCAAAGTGTGCTTGTTTTAAATAGTTCTGACAAAATCAAGGACACACTGCCAAACACCTTGCTTTTCAGAGAGTTTCACAGAAACCCCATTAAATGACTTATGAAATGAGATTAAAAACACTGAAAGCCACTAAATTTCAAATAATTACTATAATTACCTTTAATTTCAGAAACTAGTGGAAACTGGTTTTAAAAAAATTACCACGTGGTGATAACTGGAAGCAAAATGGAAACTACTTCATAGTAACTACTGTGTGCTTTACAAAAACTGTATCTATGAATTCTTCCACTCTTTGAAATATGAAAAGGAAATTCTCCTAAATCCTCCTTGTTTCTCCTGCAAAAGCAAAAGCAGTTGAGCACACACACAGGATGGGAGACTGCATGAGGTCCACCTTGGTGCCTTTGCACCTCTGTTAGAACCTACCTCTTCCCCACTGAAAAAAATATATGTAGGCATAAGTACACTTTTTTACTATAAAACCAAATAATTCTCATTTTGAATGCCTTTTTTTCACCTAAGGTGTCACTATATGTGCAAATTCTTTTGAGGAAATGAACCCCACAAATGTTGCTTTGGCAAGGACTTCACATTAATGTATAGTTGTAATCATTTTTCCCCTGTTGTTTGGGGTTTTCTTGCCAGCATACAGAGGTATTGGGTGTGGACACAAAAGAAGTCTCCGGTATTATGCTGAGAGTATTATCACCCCAGGAGGATTTGTTGGGTATCAGTGTGAGACATACCGAGACTTTGTCTTGGTAAGTACCAGGTCTGTATTTATCTGAGGGGTTATAAACCAGCCTTTCTTCTCTTAATAATTTCTGGGGCAACTTCTACATTCCGGGTCATGGGATAGAGGGGAGGCCGTGCAGAACCACTGACCACCTTCAGCCAGACCATACACGGCACCAGGCAAAATTTAAAAGCAGCAAACTTAAAAAAAAAATCTAGAATAAAAAAGGACATGAAATGTAAGCACTTAAAACTGTTACAAAGGGAGAGAGGTGAGGAGCTGAGTAAGAGGACAGTGGGATGCAGTGGCTGGGCTCACCTTTAGAGATCACCAATAAGGGACCCTCTGGCTCAAGAAAGTCCATCTAAACCGGATGGAACCCATCGTTAAAAGGATAGCCTCTGGATTTCAAAAATATTTAACTGTAGAAAAAAACAAACATCCACAGTATGTAGAGCAGGGGGAGGTATTTATCCAGCCCAGCACTGCTTACTCAGCTCTCAGGGAGGGCATGAACAATGTCCTGGTGTTCATATCTGATATGCTTGGGCTTTACTGAGCCAATTCTGGCAGTGCAACTGAGGACTGGCCAGGGAGGAAGACATGTCTGTATTTTTTTCCATCTACTCCCAAATGATTGATTACTGTGAGGCAAAAAAAAGTTGTTAATGTTTGTAGCAATGTTGCCACGTAACTTGAAACTTTGATCTAATTGAGGAGTGGAAAACCTCCACCCTGTGCAATTAAGTCATGTGAGGGAAATGGGTTTTTTTCAGTTTCATTACAGACAAGTGATAGGGATCATTTAGCTTTTTATTTATCAAATGCATAAGTAGCCAAAGATCCACAAATACCAGTTCCAACAGAACCTCCCATATATCAAAACTGAACTATGTAAATATTAAAATGATATTTTTCCCAACTGCTATTAATCTGCTTACATGCTTATCTTTTTCCTTTTTCTTTCTTTTTTTTTCTTTTTAATGACTGTCAAGGTCTTGATCTGGTGGTCTGGTCTATGAAATAATGTCACTCAGGGTCTGCATGGGAATAAAGGCTGAAGAGCAGACAGAACAAATCCCAAAAGAGAGAGCCCAAGCCTCAGTATCCCTAAACTTAAATTATTTCAGTGTTAATAGTGTGATGTCCAGCCAGACCTCCTTGGAAATGTGGTTACCCATCCTATAATTAGCAGAAAACCTTTCAGTGGGCCCCATGAGAGATAAATACATAACCTGTATTTTGCAGGTCAGGTAGTAATGCACAACATACATTCAGATATTTACTTATGGTCTTTGCAAGACCACAAGGAATTAGGCCAGATTGTCAGCCTGTTTCTCTCTGATTTTGAACCAGATCAAATAATCTGAATGACCACCTCAGGTTCTTTTTCCTCCCCACTAATAAATGCTGACGATATGAACTGAGAAGCAAGTAACTTAAAAAAAAAAAGAAAAAAAAAGCTGGGAAAAAGCTGAAATACCTGAGCTTGTTAAACTTTAAGAAGTAAGATTCAAACAGAAAATGTCTTCTGATGCACATTGTTGTTTTCCCTCCAGGGAAACTGCTTCCCATGTCCGAAGGATGGATGCCCACTGATGGGTCATTATGCTGATAAGTTTTTACATAAAACTACAAAAGAACAGCAAAAGGTTTATTTAAACACAGGGCCCTCCTCTCCATATGCTCGTAAGTGCTCATTTTGGGTGGTATATTCTAAAGTGGCAGTGAATTGTGTGTGAAAAGGACCCTACACATCTGCAGAGAGCTGCTGGAGTTAATGAAAGGCACTCATTAAAAACACCTGGAATTTCAGGAGTGTTGGGAACATGCAGTACCAGCATTATTTGGAAATCTGAGATAATTGTGAAAACATCAATTATGCTCACCTTTGAGTTAAACTTGGTTGTTACATCATGGCTTAAAAATGTTATACAGCTGAAGGTGGCAGGAATGTTATGCTGGAAGTGCATAAATTTATAAAACTGGAGCATTTCAGAATATTTTTGTAAAGCTCATCAAATGAAAATAGCAGGGAGTAATAAGAAATACAGGTTTAATTGTGATTAATGTAGAAGCAGACAGAACTTGGAAATAAGAAAATTAATAAATTATAATTCATGACAGGTCATCAACTTCTAGGGCACTAAATGAAAGAGGGTCTTTGAGGTCCTAATTCACTAGACACTAAAATATGAAAGCAAAACTAAGAACCAAAAGAAAATATTACACCTTCAAAAGAGCAAAAAGGAAAAAAGTTAAGATTATAGAGAAAAGAGCTATTTCTCCAATCTGAATGAACACATTGATTTGAACATTTGCATGCTGTTGAGTTTATAGTAATTATAGCCTGAAACCAAATATAACCTTATGAATTGGGTGAAGAGATTCTTCTTTGAATAGCCTGAATTAAAGCCAGTACAAAAACTTCCCAAACCTGGTTAAGATCAATTGCATCTGAGCCCCTTCTTCTGCCTGATGGACATGATGTCCTGAAAGCTGTGGGGCTGTGACAGGTACCAGAAAACCCCTAAATACTTCTCAGGATCACCCTGGGAAAGCAGATGGGTTTGTTTAATATGTCTTTAATGCAGCAGTCCAGAGGGCCCCACTGCAGAGCCGAGAGCTGACATGCCACCCATGAGCCCCCCCAGATTGCTCATTAGTGTAAGAAATGGCAAAATTAACAGTGAGGCCAAGTGGAAGAGCAAAGCACAGTACTGACCATGGCAGGTTAAATACTCGGCAGTCAGTAGGATGGCAAACAGTGGACCAGTGATTTAAATCACTGTCAAGAACATTAAAACTACCAGAATTACACAGAACATTTTCCTTAAAAAAATATTTTTAGTTGCTTTTGTGCAGTTCTTTCCTTTTCCTGAAAGACATTGAAACACACATGAAATGTTACCCTTAGGAGAGAAATTTCCTTGCAACCATAATCCATTTGATTTTGCTTTCCAAGGCTGGAGAAAAGAGATACACGTCAAAGTATCTGCAACAGAAACCATGAAGGGAAATATAGATGTAGCCTTGACTGGAACTAATGGGATCAGGAAAAAATATACAATTGACAAGTAAGTTTAATGTGACTGTTGAAAAAATGGCTCTATCATTGTTCTCATATTGACTGTAACCACAGCTATTTTTACATGCCTCATCTTGTTCCATTGTGGTCTGTGATTTACACAGGTAATAAAAGTAGCTGGTAAGTGGTTGAAGTTCCTGTTGCTACAGATTGTGATAAAAATCTGCTTGCTGTTCTCTCTTGCTCTGTATTTTCCTTTTGTTTTCTGAGGTTGATGGTTAGCATGGCAAAGTGGGCAAGGGCGAAAAGCTCTGTGGCTACTGCTGGGCTCAAACTAAATGTTGCAACTTGCTTATGAACTGTGCTGGAATGTGGGATCCCTGTCTACTTAGCCTGGCTTTTTCCAGTAAATGTGAATTTAAACCTCAATAAACAGACCCTGGGCAAGGACGCAGCTTAAATATTGTTAAACCAACCTCCTCTGTGTGTGAAAACAGCCCCATTACTGGTCTGGACCAGGAGTACTTTTGGTTATACACAACTGCAGCCATATTCCAACAGATAATTTCTAAGTTAATGTCACACTACAATGTGTGTTCTGTTGTAGGGAACAGTGATACCACAGAAGGCATGAATTTAAACTATAATTTTCAATTTTCTTCATTGTTGAGAGCAACCAGAAACACTTAGAGAACTTCCTGACTTGGATTTATTTGGAGATAGATCTTATTTTCCAAAAATAACATACAGAATAAACCATGGCAATACTTGCAAAGGATGTGTTATTTAATACAGTGTTTTCATCCTGAAAAGCACAGGAATTTAAGCAGCTGTGTAATTTGCATGCACATACAGATCCCTCTGAGTAGCTGCTCCTTAAGTACCAACAAGGCTACACAGTTGGGTCCACAGACTGAGCCTGTTGTGGGATCCACAATCACCTCCCTTTGTAGCAGGAATGTTGCTCCCTGTGCTTTCTCAAGATTAATACTGGACTTTATGTCCTTCACCAACCTGCCCAGCCAGTATCTTCACCATGGACTTCACCCAAAGAGGGGAAAAATACATTTAGTCCTCAGAACTTACTCCAGCTATTAAGGATAAGTAATTTTGTGAGAGATGAGGTAGACTCAGCACCATCACAATAGTCTCAGGGCAGGCAAAAAGTAGCAATACTGATGTGGAGGAAGAAATCAACCTAAATGTCAATGAGACATTCCTTTCTAATCCTTACAAAAATGACTACGTGAAAAGTGTATTACATATATATACATACACAGTTATGTGTTTTTTTATACACACACACTATAGTGGTCTTTTAATTTTCCTGTAAGTTTTGCCCTATTATAAACTTGTATTTGATATAGGTACAAACAATCAAAAAGGCCAAGGACTTTATAAAAGTGCATTGCATGGCTTGAATGATTAGTCAGCAGAGGGGTCAGAACTTGTTTCTAGACCCAAGACATGATCTGCTACTGCTGGAGCTGGAAGCCTCAGGTCTGTGCTCTGGTTTTGCATCAAGGCTCCTGTGTGTTCCTCAAGGAACATATTCTCCAAGAACATTTCTTAAGCCAAAATTCTGCCTGACTTCCCTGATTTGTAACTCTACAAAAACAAGTAATAAAATGATAAAAATAGTATTCAAAGCTCAACTCTCATGGCATCCCACAGCTCATCTCCATTACTGCCTGTGCTGTAGTGGTTTTTAACTTACGTTTGTGTAGAACACCAAGCATCACTTCTGTGCTTTTCTTTTGGCAGGGGAACTTTCAAACCAGGCAACACATACTTGAACTATATTGATACAGAAATTTCTGGGAATATTTCAAAAGTTGAATTTCTCTGGAAAAAGCATCTGGGTCATATAGACAGCGGCTGCATGGGAGCTGCACAAGTCACAATAATATCTGGGGAAAATGGAAATCGGTGAGTACACAGTCCAGGGGTGTTGCAGTCTCTGGGATTAGGGGGCATGGGAGAGAGAGGGGAACAACAACCAACCAAGAAAAGAAAAAAAGAAAGAGGAAAAAAAAAAGGAAAAATTACACAAAACACCTTTGCATAGTATCGTGTTCCCTGAAGTAAATGGGTAAATAAGAGCCTAACTCAAATTTCATGGCAGTATCTGGGTGTTTCACTGACTATAGTTATTCCCATCAGCTCAGCACTGCAGTCAGACCTCCCTAAAAATCACTAACTAGTAATTCTTTAAAAAAATATTTCATAACAGATACTTCATTTTTTCAGTCTACTGGAAGTCATGCTTTGATCTGACACGAAATTTAAAAAAAAAAGGAATTATATTAAATTTTATTGGTCCCATTGTACTGAAAAATATTTCCTTAACCTCTTCCCCCCTTGGCAGGTCTGTGTTCTGTGGGTGTGGAACTGTGCAGCCCAGCATGTGGCAAGCCCTGGCCCTTTGCTGAGGCTCCCCAGCCATGCTGTGCTTGTCCACTGGGGCAACACTCACCCCATGGAAGAGGACACTTCAGTCAGCAGCAAACGAGGCTCCCTCAATAGATTTGGAAAGATTTGCCCACTGCAAAAGCTCTATTTTCAAGGTAGTGTTGCCAGCTTTTCTCCATGCAGGGGAGTTACACTTCTGTGAACTGAAATCCCAGTGACAGCTGACATGTATGTCACCAGTAACACACATGCAGTGTGGTTGTGCTTCACAGTGAAGGGGGACAATAATAAAACAGGAAAGAAAGAGACCTTACAAATTCCCATTTGAAGCACTATCATCTTAGGAGGAGCACCCAAAAAAAAAAAAAAAGGAAAAATATTAGAAAGAAATATTTAAAAAAAAAAGAAAATAAAAACTCAAGAAAATACAAAAAAAAAAAAGAAAAACAGGTGAATGGAGATAAGAAAGGAGCATAGATAGATAAAATTAATTAAAAGTATTTACTTATTCAGGAAAAGGATACTTGTATGCTTTCAGAAGCATCTGATTGCTTCTATGTCAGGAGTTTGTGGAACTTTTTAAAATATAAAAATAATCAGAATTTGAATGGTGTTGGCTGACATGTCCTACCTTCCTGAAGAACACATTTAAACAACACAGCAGCACATCCAAAAGACTGCTTTAGGAGCTGGAACTGTGTACCAGGTTGTAACAGGGAAACTCTACCATCAAAGTTCACCAGCTGTCAAACATGACAGTTTAAGGTACAGCAAAATATTTGATTGTTGCCTTTTCCTGGGGAAAACTCATTGCTGAGTGCTCTGCTGAATGCTGGGTGAGTTGGGATGCTTTCTCTACACCTGAAACAGGCAGCTTCTTTCTCAAAACTGTGTTGTACTATCGAGGAACTTGAATTTCCTGGTAGCCTTCAGTATCTAACTATTTTCTCTTTACCAGTGAAGCTGAATTTTTCACCTCTACTTTGCCCTCATGAAGATGCTAAAGTCAGGCTTGAGCTACATTATTTGCATTAGAATTGCCAGTCCAGATTTGTCAGCATTTGGATTATATTGATAAACAAAAATAGATTGCTAAGAGTTATCAGTGTCAGACAAAATAAGCCAAGGTTGTTTTTGTTTCAACTCAAGCTACTCACAAAAATTCTTTGAGTTTTTCTTTACCTGCTGTGGTCTAGCACATTCAACTAATATTTGCATCTGGTGTGAGGTTTATCATTTGGGTGCAGTAATTACGTGTATCAATCACGTTGGGCAACTCTGTTCTGCCCCCTCCTACCAACCAGCCATTCCAGAGTGAGGCTTTACCAGAAGGTGTTGATGAGACTCGTTACACAAGGCTAAATATGAGTGATGTGTTTCAGATTCAGGTGTGTTGGAAATTATGCAGCAACAATTTTGAGCTGTCAGGACCCTGTCACCTCCTGTGACATTTGCCAAAGGATCTTCCTTAGAACCTTTGACAGACCAGCTCTTTGACTTCTCAGACTCAATGCTCCATAACTTTCCCAACTCCAAGGGACCAGAGCAGGATCCAGAAAACATCTCCAGTAGGAAGTTCATCCTTCTTTACCCCTGGCAAGATGTCCTTCTTGAGCAAGAAGGGAATCCCCTCTTCTCTGCTCCCCTGGAGATGCACAAAACAACCCCCAGGTATTTATACACAGTTGGGAAATATCTGCAGCAGGTAATTACATCATCTTTAACATCCTCCCTAAATCACACACGGCTTTCTGCCCCACAGTTGCACAAATTAAAGAGACTCAGAGAGGGAAAAAGAAAGACTTGGTTTGTGTTTCTTACAGTCAGGAAATGAAGGAAAAGAAATGCAAATATTTCCCTCAGGATCACCAAAAAAAAAACATGTTCAGCAGAGCCAGGAGCTGGATTGAATGACATGAGACAGGAGCGTGATCAGTGCCGTGTAGGCATCACTCCTCACAGGAAGGAAGAAATGTCCCATGAAACTCAGGACTTCTGTAAAGCCCATCCCCTCCTGCCTCCATGTTTGACTGTGACACTGGCAATTCTAAAAATTAATTTGATGGTTTTATTAATAATAATTCATATTCCTTCAAAATTACAAGTTTCATTTAGTTTAATTTTAAATTATTAGTTTCAACAGCATTCTGACAAAACATGACAGTTCATAAGGGCTGATGACTTGTGCTGTATGTGTGGTACAGTTGATTAGGCCACTTAAAAACATGCATTTTATCACTCAATCATTTCAGCTAAAAATAAAATATTGCATTCATTTCTTTCCCTTGTGTTGTCCTGTTTTCACTTTTGTCATGTGCTATTTCTTGACTTAATTTTTCTTCTTTGGTGTAGCAGACATCAACACTGCACTTCTTTGCTAGTGTATTTTTAGGCAGAGCAAGAGAGATCTATTTTTGTGAGCTAAAGGTGAAAAAAATAACATTGACAGCAGCTGTGTGTTGCTGGTAGCAAACAGTTCTCCTCCTTGTTCCCTTCTGTGCTGAAAAATTTAAATTATTACTTGTATGAAATCTTTGAATACTATTACTTTGTATTAATGGAGCTAGTCCAAAAAAATGCAAAGATTTGATATTTCGTAAGACAATCTGCCTTTGACACAACCTGTAACAGGTAATTCTTTCATGTCTTTACAACAAGGTAAGCCAGCTTTTCAGAACAATGTAAATTGCATCTTTAAAATGTCAAATGAGATGCACCATTTGATGTGTTTGGCTGTCATGTTGAAAAGTAGCACTTTTAAAAATCAAACGTGCTTCATTTCTCCGGGGTTCTTAAGGACATACTATGATTTGCATTCAGTCTTTCACATTATTTAGATATTCTGCTACACTACAAGTGCTTGAGAATTACAATACAGATTTAATTCTATTCTCCTTAAGCATGTGTTCACTACAAAAATTATGACAAGGCTAAATTGATAACAAAGCCATTATAAAGCTTTCAGCCTCAGTCCCTTTGCTCTCTTGTGGCACATTTTTGACAGTGGGGGAAGGTAAAACAAATACACACACAAACAAACCTCTTGAACATTTTATAGAAGAAGGGGACAGCAATAACAAGCAATCCAAAATATAAACTATCTGCTCCACTTAAGTCACCTCTGTTTATTTTATATGTGATATTATAAAAGTAATTTTAGGAGAAAACTTCTGTTTGTCATAAAGGGACATGTGCAGGTGGGCAAATGGGAAAACAAGGACCATTTTTTGACAGAATTCACCATTAGCAGGAATAAAATACTCCATTATATTGCACAGCAGTTTCTCTTCTTTCAAAAAAGCACAGCCTATCAAAATGTCCCTCATAAATATTTGTGAGCACAGAACTAAAACAATGAGGATAACTAAAATTAATAAAATAGAACCAATAAGTAGAGACCTCAGCATTCAGTTTGTGCAATTGTCTCTCCTCCTACCTTTGATCCTATTTTAATCTGTGACTTTCTAGATTTTTTTCTTGCTACTCTAATGCACTAGAATATACTGATAAAATCCTTGTAAAATAACCATAAATTTGCAATAATAAGCCTGCAAATTCTTCTGGTCTTTCATCTTTCTTAGCAGTGAAACTTGACAGAGCTCTTTTACTGAAAGCCTCCCCAGTGCCTTCCTTACACCTTTAAGAGTATCTCCTTTTTTATAGACCAGTCACTTTTCAGCATCTTTCCTTGAAGAAATACTGGAGGAAAATCCATCCTTTTTTTTTTCTCCCCCAAGTAAGAACAGATCAGGCTTTTTTAAAATCTTCTCTACGTAATCTGTATTTTATCTGTTCCCACATGATTTTTATCAGGGTTTTTTTTCTCTCTTTGGGCTTCTGTTTCCCTAAGAACAGCTAATTTTTTTCTACATAGTTCCATTTGGATACATTTTCTGACTTCTCCTTTTATATTTAATTCAGATTGGAGTCTTTGGCTTATCAAAAGTGAGTGGCTGACTACAGTGGCTCAATGCCTGTGAACACACAACCTGAAGATGTTTTTGGTAGACCTGAACTCAGTTTTTGACTTTTTTCAGCCTACAGTTGTGTCCCACCACTTACCAACTCCCCTGTAAGATCCCATCACCTGGGAGCAAGTCTGTTTTCCCCATTATCATTCTAGCAGGAACATCTCACTCCCACCTCTTGCATTTCCTCCTGGGTATTTTCATAGCAAAATTATTTACCTACAGTCCCCCCCTCCTTTCCTTCAGTGCAAATTGCTGATTTTAACTACAGCAGCCTCCAGTTGTTAAATATGTGTTTGTTATACAGAAGGTAAAATAAAAACTTCGGAAAGTGACTTTGCTGAGCCTTCAGTGCAGTCAGGGGTGTAACTCCTGGCTCTGACAGTTTTGTTTGTCAGCCTCTTGTGACAGAAGCAAAAGAAACAACCTTTGAGCATGCCCAACATTTATTGGAGTTGTTTTCCCAAAATCAAAGCTGACTGGAGTTGGAGTCAAAACTGGGAGGGTAAAGAATTGATCTTTCACAGGCCTGTCAGTAAATCTATCTATGGGGGCTCTCTACAAAACTCGTGGCTCTCTTATTCACCTTTCTTCCTAACAAGGTATCAGGGGCTTTGTAATTTCAAATAGTCTCCAAAATGCTTCAAGATAGTCTGTTTCTAATAATTAGGAAGCAGAAGTTGATAGTATGCCCCCAAATCTATTTCTATGGCATATTTCCAAGACAAAACAGAGCCAATAATCTGTTCTTTAACTATCAAAAGTGTAAGAACTTCCAGAGAGGATGCACACCATGCCCAGCCCTTGCCCAAACAGGGCACGCCCACATTGCTGGGCTGTAGGAACACACACCTGCCCTTCCTCCCACCCCAGCAGGATGGGGCAAGCCTTGCCACACCGGAAGCATCAGCAATATGTGACAATACAGGCTGGCAGTGCTGGCAGTCCCCTGTCCCTCCCAGTGTTTCCCCTTTTTTTTTGTGGCACTAGGAATGCTCGAGGCCAAATGCAGGAGATGTCCAGAGTCCCAGATTACCAGCTTTGTTCTGAGCCATGGGCTCTGTGTGAGATTGTCAGAGCTGTGCTTTTATCTACACATTCATGATTTGCATTTGCCTTTCAATCTCCAAGGCAAATGTACAGTTATCCCCTTCTATTTCACCTGATTCTTGCAAATGAGTTTCATATTCTAGCATTAACAGGACATAAAGCATCCAGAATACTGAGCTGCACCCTCTTCCCTTTAATTCTGCCCATTACTTGCAAAGGAAGTCTGTCTGTCCTTACTGCCTCCTCTCTGCCTTTGGTTACCTTCATTATCTGCTCTAAAACTCTCTCTTCTAGTGCTTTTTCCTTTAAATACCATAGTCCATAAATCTCCAGCACACAAACCATTGCTTTTGCTTGCTTTGACTGATTTAATTAACAGCCAGCAGCACTATGGAAAATCATAAATATTTATAATTTCAAAACATTCCTTTTATTACTGTTGTGAGATACTGGAAAGGATACACTAAGGCAAAATAGTTTTGTCTCTATTCAATATAAAATTTGATCATTTCACCAGAAAGAACACACTGCAGATAGACAAGAGAGATATCAAGAAAGTTTTCTTCACAGCTCTGACACTTAGAGAATACAGGTAAGATCTTCCAAGGAGCTGAGTGGTCTTTGTCTATACATAGTAACAATTCTCTAAGGGATGAAATACACAAAGCTGCTTCCAGATGACCTCCATCCAAGCTAAGAAATTCATTAACAATCTTCAATCTAAAACCGAAATGAGAGAGAAAAGTGTTGCTTTTACAATTTTATACACTTGTCTTTCTATGAAAGCCTTGGGAATTTATATATTGCTGCACTTGAAACACAGTTTCTGAGATTCCTTTGGAGAACATGATTTTCAGTGTTTTGACCCTTTTTCCTACCTATGTGAAGGCTACTACTACCAAAATGCATTTATGTCCTTGATAACTCTCAGGCTGACATTTTTAAAACCACTGGATGTGTTCACTTGCATATTATCAGAGACAACTGCAAAAGCCAGACCTTTCTTCCTGCTTACAAAAGCCTATTGTCCCTCTTAAGATACAAAAATGGGCCCAGAAAAAATTGACCATTCCTAAAAGGAGATAGACCTCAAAATCCTACAACATGGGTTAGAAATTATTTTTACTATTATTTCTGGCTTGTAATGCTGGCCTGCATGAACTCAGTCTGCACCACTGTTTGTTCCCTGTGAGATGCACCAACAGTGAAACTCAGTGGCACTGTTGCAGCACTCACACACAATGACTAACTCTGTGGAAAGAGCAGCAAAATATTTGAGCATATCCATCACTCCTGTTCCCCTAAAAATACTTCAAAGGGGTCTGACTGCCACACAAAGGACTCCATCAGTTTCTGAAGATGTTTCTGCATAGATAGAGGCACCAGTTTCACTGGCTGCTTCCCATTTAACTCACATGCCTAAATTTTGACAAGTGGGGCACATGAGGAGACATGACATTCCTTATCTCTTTTCCTTGGCTCCCTAAACTCATTCCTCCCCAGACTTATCTGATGAGCTACATTGTTCTGAGGAGACACATGTGCAATAACTGCTGCCAAATTTCCATCTTCCAATCAATGAACACAGACCAGAGTGCTGATAATTTCTTATTAGCTAGATCTGTTCTGTCTTATCTGAAATTACATACAAGCAGCCATTAAATATGAGATCCAGTCCCTTACCAGCCACTGCTTCCTCCACATTCCTCTGATACTTTTTTCTAATGATTATTGTCATATATGGCACTGGTTTCCAGCACTTTACCAAGAACAAGGTGTTATTTCTGAAATTATATCTTCTTTCAGGCAATGCACACATCTCAAGACCACAAATTGGCTCCTTAAGTGATTCAGCCCAAGTTACTTCCTGCCCTTAGGCATTTGAATCACTCCTTGTGTAGGGTTGGCAGTTGCTCCTACACAGTAGCCTGGACAGGTGATTGTGGCAGCACATCCTGTGGGCAGCAGTGCAGGGACTGCAGGTCTTGCCCAGGAACCGAAAGAACTGGGTTCTGACCCACCCGTGACTCACAACTCCAGAGCACAGAGAGAACCTGGGGTTTACATGACGGACGAGTCATGAAAAGATGAATGACAGGATTATCATTATCCTATCCTCCTCCTGAAACAATTTTGAATGAAAGTGGCTGTGATTACTCTTGTCTGAATGGATCACAATATTGTCAGCATATGCCAGTTATATTCAGAGCATGCCAGCTAGTAAGAGATCTTGGAACAGAGACACCTAATCTGTGAATTCCACGTGGCCTTATGATTAGTCAAAATGGGAGTGAGTAGACAGAGCCTGAGTATCTTTAATAGAAAAAAACCTATTAAATGCTCAGATACCTGTATTGTTCCTAACACTTTCTACTTCACAGTATTTGCTCATATTTCTTTAACAATAGGGTTCTCACCTTGACCTTCTACTGGTATTCTTGCGTTCAAATTCACATAGACAATTATACTCCCTTCTTTTTAAAAGAAGCAAATCTGATCTTGATAAAAAGAAATAATTAAAACTTTTAAACAGGTTTGATTACGAAAATGTAGAAGGGTTTGTTTTGACAAGGCATGTATATCAGATAGCTAACAAACAGGTAGCTGGTGACTTCTAGAGGGGAACACAGAGCAAGGAAATTGAGCTTCTCTTCCGAACTCCCCAGCAGAGGTGGGTCAGTCCATTCCCTGTATCATGAGCTTACAATAACCAGCTAACTCAGGAAAGAAATTTCATGTTGACTGTTATGAAGGTTACATACAGTAACCCCTCTGAGGGCTCAAATGGCCTCATCTTGCTTTCCTTCAAACCAACAACACTTCAAGAGGTGAAAAATTTGATGAATTAGATACAACCAGTGCCAAGCAAAGGTAACATCTCTTACATCCAGCAAGGAGGGTATCATTCTTACAAAGGTTCTCACTCACCCACACCAAGCCTATAATTAGAGGCCATGTGGGCAGGTCTGCACCTACCGTGGGACTGATTCCAAGAGAAAAGAGCCAGTAGCAACCAGGATTTGACAGGGAGCAGCTTGAACAGAGCCTGCAAAGCAGCAACCCCTTCTTCATTCAGAGTGGTGAGTGGCTGAAAACTTGGTGGGGCCTGGGGGAAGTGTCCATACAAAGTTCTGGTTGGGTTGGAGGACTGTGGGGAGTCCTGATTACAGCCAGATGGGCTGAATGGCATCATCTAAGTCAACATGCAGAAAGCAAACAGCAGCACTCAGAGTGATCCCCAGGAGACAGACACCCTGGCAGCTGCCACAGGGCCTCAGACTTTTCAATTCCAGGAAATCCCTGTAGGAGATGAGAATTTCTGGGCTGTGGTAACGTAATGCAGCTAGGAAACCAGGGTGGATTCAGTGGGGCTAAGGTGATTTAAGACTGAATATACCCCTGTGTTTTTAAAGGAAGAACAAAATGACAGTATTTGCAGGTGGTATCTGGACATTTTTATTTTTAAGGGAAATGCATGAGAACACAAATAACAGAAGAAATGAAAAAGGATGAAATAGGCTACATATTTAAGCATTATTAGGAGCACTGCAAATTTGAAGAGAGAATGGAAATGGGGAAGAATTATGGAGCTGTTATGTGGAAGAATATGGAAAATGAGACATTTTTTGTTAGACTCCTGTACACAGAGAGACTTGAACTAGCCATTGGCAAGGTTATTCTACACTCCAGAAATGGCAAAAGGCCAATAGCATAGGTCTTGGAGCTGACTAAATTCAAAAGAAGCCTAATCATGAAGACAAACAGTGGAGATCCTCCTGGAAAGACAGACAAGTTGCCAGGTGGTGGCTGGTGCCAACTAGGGTGCCAGCTGAAGGCTCCCTAGTTACTCAAAATTGGCCCAGCCACTTCCCAAAACTGAATCATGTTTGGTTTGGTTTGATTTTTTATGATGCTTGTACTAGGATTAAATGATCATAATTGTCTAGGTAAATTTGAATGTGTGAATACCAGTATAAGGTCAAGGTGAGAAACCCTATTATTTAGGAAATATGAGCAAATACTGCAAAGTAGGAAGCCAAGGACTTATAATTTAATTTGTTTTCTTTACTATTATCCTACAATTTCTTCAGATTGTTCATCTTTTCTACAAAAACTGACCTAAAAATCTTAAAAGCCTAAGTATTTCAGCACCCTCCAGCACACTTACTGACCTTTTACTGGAGTGCTTCCCACATTAAACACCTCAAGAAAATAATTTGCATCACTATTCTGAGTCATTCAGGTCAATGTCCTAGTCCACTGTTTCAGATTCAGTTTAAGAGGTCAGTTGACACTCAGAAAACTCTACTGCCCAGACCAGCCAACCTGCATGAGCCCTGCCTTGCCTTGGTTGTTCCCTCATATTCATAGAATCATAGAATCAGTTGGGTTGGAAGAGACCTCCAAGATCATCAAGGCCAACCCTTAATCCAACCCCACTTTGATTACCAGATCATGGCACATGTGTCTAAGTGCTGTTTCCTACCTCAGCATAAAGTGCTGAGGTGAGACTTTAACTTCCCATTTGACCTTCTTGAAACACAGGACAGAGAAGTAGAAGGCAGCACCAACGAAACCTCTGTGCGCTTTAAGAAATGGCTCCATAGCTAAAAAACATGATCATAGCTTGATCACGAGATACGATATGATATATGATATGATTGATATGATAGTGCTCTGTAGAAGAACTGTGTTTTCAAATCCACGAGCTGCCACCTAGTTCTTTCACCTGTAGCCTGAAATGCAACAATGACTCAATTTTTAATCTACTTAATCCATGCGTTTAATTTTAATCTACTTAACTGTTGTAGTACTGCGTGTATATAATTTTACTTTCTTAATCAAAATATCAAGCGGCAGAGAAGATCTTAAAATCCAAGTATCATGAGACTTAAAATGTTCATCTTACTGTCAGTTTGTCATGTCACATATCTGAGTTTAATTGCACAATCTTTTAACAGTTTTTCACAATTTTTTCTTCATAACTGAGTATCCTGTGGAGAGTTTCACTATTCTGCCCCAGGCTGCCACTGGAGTGTAACTCCACAGCTCTGAAATTCCCCAGGTCATTCATTCCATTTTTTTTACCTACTATTAGTTTTCTTCAAATCATGTACCTTGAAAAATTGTCAATACATTTTTTAATAGTTTAAGGATCTCAGCTATGAGTTACTGAAGTCAAATGATTTTAGAATATTAGTTCCAGCAGCTCTAGAATTGTTGTCTAAACAGAATATCACCATGAATACTTTTGGTTTTCTGCTGTGAATATCAGCTGACTCTGGTAACAAGAGACAAAAAACCTCTCATTACATCTTTTTAATTCTTTCATGAATATTTCTTCTTAATTCATATCTTAATTCTAATGGCCATAAATGTTCATGTTGGTATCAATACTTTCTTTATGAAATCTGTGTGACTTCTAGTCATTAATTCCCAGTTACCTATGGTTTTTAATCTCTTTTCTGTTACTTTTTTCAGCATAAAGCTACATCATTTTCATTAAAGAAAACAGTGGCCATTTTGTATCATGGTACTGCTCACCAGAGAGAGAAACAAAGGTTATAAGAGAATGGTGAGTAAAATTCTTGGCAATTTGATAAATACTGAATTTTGTTTAAATTTTTTAAAATGTCTATTTATTGCAGTGAAATTTTTAGGTTAAAATGTAAACTCCTGAGATCTGGGCTTGCTCCTCATTAGTAGACTCGTGTATCTGCTTGTGTGCATGTCCTAAGGAAGGTGTGTGGGTACAGGTGTGGGACTTAAAAGCACATTGTTGGCATCATTACACAGACTTTCTCATATCTCTCAAACCATCCTCTGATGGCCCATGAATCACAGATTGAGCAAGTGTCCTGAAGTGACTGGATGGCCTACTGTGAAGGACAACCCCTGCTCCAGAGGAGCTTTTACACATTAGGATGTCAGTCTATGGATATTTCCAATTTTTTTCTCTTGAGCTGAACAGCAACTTAGAACTACTTAATGCTATTTTTTCTTCAGAAGTGCATGTCTTCTGTCCATTATATTAACTGAGCTGAGTGTTCAGCAGACTCTTGCCAGCAATACTTCCTAGGCTGAGCTCACATTCCCAAACAAGTCATTCCAGTTTCTCTGGTTCAGCACTAAGCCTCTTAAATGCCCACTGGAAGATTTTCCCGACTGTATGCAGCCTGGACTCTTTTTACAAAGACATAATTTCTTTACTTCTTTGCAATCTTTTTTTGTCATTAACACAGATCAACAAAGAAAAACTTCCCACTAAAAAATTGTCTTCTATCCAAATGAAATCTCTCTTAATTACAGAATGTATCAACATTCCATAAATAATAAAATTTCTGCTTCTTCTTTTACTAACCCAACTACATGTTCGTTTCTATTTTCTGCTTTCAAAGGAACATCCTCTGAAAGAAACTACTGAGCACCTTTATGTGGCAACAGTCTCCCACATTTCCTAAAATCATTATTTGCCTTTTAGATTTTGGTTCTGAAAAGAAATGACACCATTCTTCCTGGTGTAGTCTTCCCAATGTGAACTATACATCTCCCGGGGATGAGGGCTGGCCATTAAATAGAAACTAATGCCCCTGAGCCCTGCAAATTTTCCACAATATTCCATCTAAACCCCCCCCTGGTACAATCTGAGGCACATTTCACCTTGTTCTGTCACTGGTTGTCCAGGAGAAGAGCCCGACCCCAACTGGCTACACCCACCTTTCAGGTAGTTGTAGGGAGTGACAAGGTCAGCCTTGAGCCTCCTTTCCTTCAGGCTGAGCCTCCCCCCAGCTCCCTCAGCCATTCCTCATCAGACTCGTGCTCCAGCTTTGCTTCCTTCTCTGCAGTCGCTCCAGCACCTCACTGTCTTTCCTGCAGTGAGGGGCCTAAGCTGCCAAGTGTGCAGACTTTAACAAGTCACAGGCATCCCTGTCTTTGCTGTGCCACACCTTTCACCCATCTCTTCACAGCTGAAAGAAAATCAGGAGCTTGTGATCTGGTTAATTTCCCCAGCAATCTGTGTGTCATATTGTCTGTGAGAAATGCAGTGAGCAGCAACACTGAGTGGTGGGGAAGGATCCCTGCCCACATCCTGCTGGCAACACTCCTGCTAAAGCACCCCAGGATGCCAAAGGCTGCTGGGCACGTTGCTGGTGGTGGTCAATTTGTGTCCACCAGGACCCTCAGGCCTCTTTCTGGTTAATGGGTCCCCTCTGTGTACAGACCAGCATGGGAATTTTCCTCTTCAGGTGCAGGTCTTTGCTTTTCTCTTTGTATTACACTCCTTTAAGAAGAACAAATCAGTCGAAAGAAAATGCTTAACCTGTGTATTCAATTTGCTTTAGGTGGTTGGAATGTGGATTGTTGCATTTTATCTCCTTGGCACAGCAGCAGGTGAGACATTATATCTTTAAAAACTACCACCAGAAAGTGAATTCAGAGGAAATAACATATAGGGGATGATGACTGTTATTTTCCTTTACACTGAAATTGTAGTGTGGTTTACAGGTCATTGTATGACAATGTCTATTACTGTGCATAGAAGTAATGCTAAAAGGCTCTGCTTTGTTTAAAATGTATTACTAAGAACACAAGAGACATAATCCTGTGCTGAAAATCCACAGAGAAATTCAGTCATGTGTCCTACTTCATCAAGGCAAGGCCGAGCTGTCTTTACCATACTGTCACATACAAAGAACTGATCAGCAACAGGGTGCTTAGCACAACAGTGCTAAAACATCAAAGTTGGGTATAAGTGAGCATGAGACCCATCTGATCTCAAATAAACTGCTGTGTTAAAGGAAATGTTCATATAATTCACAGTACAAGGTTACTGAGCAGATATCCTTCATTCCTATGAGCAACCACACAATGCTTTGGAGTAGAGACCATGCAGAAGCAGTTCTAATAACCATTTCTTAAAATACTCTTTTTAAAAGGAGACTGAACTAATCCTTTACAAGCCTAGAAAATAGTGTCAAAACAGTGTGTAGGTCTTTACTCCTTTTATCCCCAAATGATTTAGCTCCCCCTGTGTGACCCGTTTCAGGCAATATGCATGAAGGAAACAAAAATGAACTTCAAAAAATTAGTTTCAAATTTAGACATAAAATTAAATATTTAGTTTTATGCTCTTCAGACTACTGTAGTCCCAAATACAACATCAAGCATAAGGGAATTGGATATATAATCAAGTTACTTCTTCTACTCTAGGTAAAGAAGTTTGCTACCCCAGGCTTGGCTGTTTTACAGATGACCCACCCTGGTCTGGGGTCCCAGGGAGACTCCTGACAGGTTTACCTGATTCTCCAGAGGATATGAACATCAGCTTCTCTCTCTACACCAGAGAAACAGGAAATAACTCACAGGTGACATTGATTTGTAACATCAAAACTGACTAAACCTACAAATGCTAACTTGTTCCAAAGTCTATGTCACCACAGGCAAACAAGTCAAAGTAAGAAGGTGGTTTGAAGGTACAGTAACGAATGTACTTTGGAGTAAAACACACACAAAAAAAATGTTGTGAATGAACTGTAGGACACAGAAGGTTTCCTGGTATTTTTCTGCACAAGGATATAGGTTATGGCAGACTGCTGTCTGCATGTATTCAGGTCTCTGAGTAATGTTGCAACCTCCTTCAAATAAACAGCCTTCTGAGTATCAGGTGGGAGAGCAAACTCTGCTGACTTAAAGGGAAGCTGAGCCAGAAGATACTATAACTTTAAAAAGTAAAAGTCTGAAGATGACTTATTTTATGCAGTTTCCAAACCCACATTCCACCTTGAAATTGGAGTGATTTTACATTCTCATCTGTCTCTCTGCGCTCTGAAAGTAGAACTACTCAAGTTGCTTATGCTCTGAAATACAGAGCAGAGCAATGTGGAGTAACCTGGAATATCAGGAGCTGGGATGACATCACTTCAGTAAATGCTTCTGAAGCTGCTAAATTCCTTTCAGGCCCCCAGATCTAGCGTCCTCTGAGCTGTACAGGGATGCTTGGGATTCCTCTGAACTATGTCCCATCATGAGCTATGATGTCACCATTGCCCTTGCAGACATCACTGCTTACAGCAATTGTAGTCACCACACTGAGAATCTGATGCTCTGAGGATGAGAATTTATACCCATAACAAACTTCTATGATCTGCAGAGCAAGGACATGTGAGGACCCATGATACACTCAGCAGGTTACTCAGCAGTTCTGTTGCTGACAAAGTAAATCAAAATACATCTTGCACTACTTCCCAGACATTAAACTTAAGTGTATCTATGATCTAGGACACAGCCCATCCACACCCAAACTCCCTGAGCTCACATCACTGTCCCTGTATTTGTTTGAAAACAATACAGAAAATCAGATATCATTCTGAATGAAAAATATATAATGAAGTAGCTTGCAGCAATGTGTGAAGAACACTTTCAGCCCTACTACATGCAGTTCTTGCACGAAGTTCTTCCAGCCTTTCTGGAGTAGCTAATGCCAGAAGCAGGCTGCTGCTTAGATGCAGAGCAGCACATTGAAGCCAAAAGTCAGGTCAGTAAAAGGACAAGCTGAAGCAGGAATTTTGGAGCTGGTGGGCTGCTCCCTGGAGGGGACTCATCCAAGTCAGGCCAACAGACACCCTGTAACACTGTGACCCTCTCAGCTTGCCTCATATTCCACAAAAGGGGATTCCTGCATTAAGCAGATAGGAGCAGCAGAAACCACACGGGCACAACTTCTCTGGAACTGAGAAAGGAGGAGTACAGGGCCCCCAAGTTCCAAAAATCACAGACTTTGTCCATTCAAAATACTTCATTTAATCCTACAGATGAGGATGACCTAGCTGACTTTTTAAATGTTTGAAAATTTGAGTAGATAATTTTTTTAATTTTTTTTTTAACATACAGGTGATCTCGGCAATAAACAGCTCGACCATCCAAAAGTCATGCTTTTCTTCACATAGGAAAACCTCCTTCATCATTCATGGATTTGGCAGCACTGGAAAAACAGGCTGGGTGGTAGAAATGTGCTTGGTATGAGAGAGTATCCTCTGATTTCCATCAGCAGTTGTAACTTTGTCAGTATCCTTTAGGCACTGACATTCACCATCCATTTTGCAGTTCATTAAGTAATAGAAGATACGAACCAAGAATTAAATTTCACAAAAGCCAAAATGTTCCCACTCAGGAACATGCAGCCAAGTCAGGGCTTCTTGGTCCTCTCTGAGATGAGGTTTCTCTAAAGAGTTTTGATTCCCAAACCCTACAGATCAGATCACAGCAATAAACTGAACACAGCTGTTCCCAGTCTCTACACCCATGTCGGAATATCAGATTAGACACACCAATCCCATTCACTGTTGCTCCCATTAACAGCAAATGAACCATCCTTCAGTCAAAAGGCCTTCCTGAGTTGTAAAGCTCAATTTTCAGTCTATAAATACTATTCTGGTTCACCACTATTCAGTTTTTAAAAACAGATCAACTAAACACAAACAAGAAACAAAACCCATCCAAAGGAACAAACAAAAACAAACAAACAAATATAACCATGACCTACATACTTTTTGCTTTTTGTTTGAAAAGAAACAGCATTTCCTTCTACCTCTCACTACAAACTTATGGTCCCTACAGAAGAGGAGAAAGTCCAGGATACACTGTCATTTCAAGCTTCTGTTTTCCTTGTCATTCACCTTTAGCTGCTTTTTAAAAGTTAATTTTTTATAAGTTAATTTTTATTTCCACCCCTTGCTCAATCTCAGACCTTAAGTGACCCTTGGTTACAGAAACCTATAACTGCAGACTAAGATGTTTCTTCTACTGGAGAAATCACTGACCTCTGCAAAACCATGCCCAGAACTGAAGTAACCAACTCATTAGCTTTCTTTGCTGAAATAGAACCTTTTTGGTCTACTCCAAATCTTTTCAGTCTGACAAGACTTTCTCAGTTTTAAAGGCATTTCATTAATACTTCCCTACAATTCAGTTAAACTACCAACATCCCTCAAAGAAAGCCACATACTGCACATAGAAGCAACTGTGCAGTTGTATGGCTTTTTCAGATTATTTCAAATATGTATTAAAATGGTGTATAAAGTACAAGATTTTTACTACAGTTTCCATAATTGATACTTTTCAGAAGAATAGTTTGTTATATTCTGTCTGGTAAGAAGATGGGTGTTTCAGTGTGGTATGGGCTGCAGTGATAGTCCCATTCAGAATGAAAATAATGAGAAATTTCATTATTATGATACCTTTTAATGCTTATTCTGATTTAAGTTGAATCTCTGATTGTTATTTGTTTCCTTAAATGCTTCGCTTTATGTGTTCCCACATCAGCTGTTACTGGAAGTGGAAAACACCAACTGCATTGCCGTCGATTGGAAAGAAGGTGCAAAAGGCACTTACGTCAGTGCAGTGAACAACATCCGCGTGCTTGGGGCTGAGGTGGCTTATTTCATAACAACTTTACAGGTAAAAGACCCCACTTTACCTCCTACAACTTCTCTGTGGGTATGGTGGGGTTATGACACTGCTGCTTTGCAGTTGGACCTTGTCCAGTGTGGTCAGGCAGAGCTGCCCAGCGCATGCAGTTGAGATCCAGCTAATTATATTAATTATCAGCCCTGCAAGAACTTCTCACAGCCACAAAAGGCGCAAATTAAGCTAATGTGGCTGAGATGATGTGCCAATTAATTAAAGACCAGTAGGTGGCAACATTTCCATACGATGATGCAGGCAAGAAGGCTTTCCACAGAAATGAGGAAGGTTCAGGGCTTGCAGGAGTATTGTCAGCACTACGTACGTGTGCTGGAAGTACAGTGACATCTCAGCTAAGCACCACTGAAATCAGCAGGACCTCGATTACTTGGTAATGCCATACTTGCTGCCTACAAACACAATAAACTGTCCAGCTGCCTTCTAGTTCTGAACTTTATGTTCCTGAGGCACAGGTGTTCACATTTATGGACAGAGCACAGAACTGCTCAATTGCCAGATTTGTGTATCAGCATTTTCCACGGATTTGGGAAAGACTCATGAGTCCTTGGAGCAGCTAAAAATCAGAATCCTGCCTGGCTATGGATTGATCCTGGTCAGAAGGTGCTCATCTTAAAGTGCTGCAAGAAGTAATTCAGAACCCACAAAGTGCCAATGTTGCAGCACCTAAAAATCAAAAAACACTTTCCTAGATTCTGCTGGGGTACCATCTACTGTTCCTACCTAGGAAACTCATATATAGCCTCACATATTTGCTCCCAGAACTTTATGTGTAAACCCCAGGTCATTTGAAGGTGGCTTCAGTTTCTCATTTACTATCTCTATGACTGCACCATTTGCAGTCTAGGCCCCCCTTTCTTCCCTTACAAAAATGCAGAAGTGATGCATAGTCTTTCTTTTCTTTTCCCTGATTTACAAACTTTTACAGTTTGCTGCAGGAAAGGTTAAGCTGCACTGTAAATGGAAGTGTTGCAGTAAAATGTATTCCGAGGAATCTGCCCTCTAACAATAAAGGCAGACAGGCCAGTACTGATCTGCTTTTATTTTGGTAAGCACATTACAAAACGAAACTTAATTAAAAGTCTCAAGCAATTAGCAGCCTTGTTGGGTTTGGTAGTTACAAAACCCATCAAATCCCTGAATGAAATCTATTCCCTTTTTACAGCCTACACACTGCTTAGTCTCCATTTTGGCCTTCAATGCATGTGTAATATCTCAGCAGTGCAGCTCTTGTACAGGTGACATTGGCAAGAGGCGAAGGGATGTCCCCCCACCTGAGCTTGTCAGTGAAAATATTATTCAGTGGTATGATCACATATTCCACATGGACATGTGGAGAATAGATGTGTGATAAAAAGGGTTGCATAACAGAGTAAATAAAGAAAAAAATAAGATAATTTTTATAGACGTTAACATTAGGCATTGATCCAAATACGGTTCATAATTTGTCACCAAGGGTAGTAGAATATGGTAAGCATATGGCAACATTACAACAGTGAATCCTTCATCACTCTGCATTTAAAATTCCAGATCGGATCATTTTTCCCTCAATTCTTACTGTAATTTAACCAATAATTAACTCAGGAGACTCACACCCTGTTTGCTATGCAGAAAGTCTGTCTAGATGTTCCCAGAGGCCCACAGTGTCAGACGCCCTCTTTGCTTGTTATTCAAAGCCTGTGTTCTTATCTCCCACCACCACCACCACTTTAATGATCAGAAAATATTCGGATACTCCCCTTACGAAATCCATTTAATTGGCCACAGTCTGGGAGCACACACTGCAGGAGAAGCGGGACGGAGGATCCGAGGCATCGGCCGGATAACAGGTAGGCTGTGCACAAGATGCAGAGCTAACAGCATGTGGCCAAAGGAAAGCAACTTGCAGCACACTGCTCTGTAGAGTGGAATTAAACCACTGGCAGTACTGGACATACCTGTTGTGAGAGTGTGTAAACTTTGTGCTTCTCAGAAAGAAGGAAAATTATTACATCATCTTTCTCTATTGAGGTTAAGAAGTCTTTGGAGGAAGACTTTAGTGGAAGGACAAACATAGCTAACATGTTTGTAACATTGCCATCATTCACTGGGTTACATCAAGCCCCACAACAAGATAAAGCAGCAAGAATCCTTAGTTTTACTTATTTGTAAAGATTTACTGGCCAGTAATAAGCTCACAAGTAATGAAATCCCTCCTTCATAGTGATAATAAGCCATTATATAATCTATGGAAAAAATATTTTTCTTCAGTTGGAACAGGTTTTCAAAAAGGCTCACAAAACCATATTACTGCATACTTTTTACAGTTTAGCTTAGATTTCATAGAATTATTGATCGTGCCTTGTACAATACTGAACACCTGATGTCATAGAGTGGGCAAAAGACATATTAACACATGCAAACACTTCTCTCCCTCCCTCAACTAATAAATGTTGGGGCTTTTTTAGGTTTAGACCCAGCTGGGCCCTATTTTGAAGGTACCCCTCCTGAGGTGAGACTGGATCCTTCAGATGCAAACTTTGTTGATGTTATTCACAGTAATGCTGCTCACTTTCCTGCAGCAGGTAAGTGTTCATGTGCAAGTAAGTACCTGCAGGAATGGGCATGTCACCGAGACACTGACATCATCACACCCACATCTCAGGGCTTGGAATGTATAACAGCACTGGACACCTGGACTTTTACCCAAATGGAGGAACTGTGATGCCTGGATGCACTGATTTAATTCTAGAGATGAAACAAAGTGATTTTGAAGCTATCATTGCAGGTAAACAAACATTTCTAACAGGCATAGTACTTTTTTTTTTTTTAAATCTGAAATGTGAACTGTGAAAATAACTGTCTGTTCGAGAGAAAACAGCAAAACAAAATTTCTTTTTGCCTATTTACTTGCAAGTTAAAAAGGAAATAAGAAACAATAAAGGCTGAAAAAGAACAGTGCTTCACAGAGATGTTGTAGGGAAAGAAGGTTTAAAGTAGATGCCTAAGCTTGCTTCTGTAATTTGAAATTAGACATAGAACCAAGAAAACCAGCAGGAAACAGGGAATCTGCAGGTCCAACAACCCTAGTAGGAGATTTTCCTGGCTGCAATATGCCAGTGTTGAGACCAAATCGGCATCATGACACCACTAGCTCTGGTTTCTTGCAGATGCTGTAAAAGAGCATCCAACACTTACAAGGCATGAATTAAGTAAAAGCACTCAGTGTTTCCAGGGACTGTACAAGCCTCACCTCTACCTGAGCCTTCTCTCTTTTCAGAGGCTTTGGACAGGTGGCAGAAGGCTGGTGGGTTCTCCATGCTCTATTAAGCCTTTAAAACTGTAATGAATGTCATCTTGCTGTGATTTATCTATATCACAGCAAAAGATAGATGATAGATAGATAGATAGATAGATAGATAGATAGATAGATAGATAGATAGATAGATAGATAGATAGATAGATAGATAGATAGATAGATATGCATGAGTGTCTTCTTCAAAGGGATGGTTACATGCTAGCAGACCAACACATCTCACTTGAAGTCTTGGTGTAATGGTACACCCTTCTCCAGATAAAATACAGGCAAAACAGTGATACCTACTGCAACTAGAAATATGCAAATTTGGACAAAACATTAATACAAGACCATACTGTAGTTCCATTCTGTGCCTCAGATGTTTCCATGGGGAGACAAGTGCAACTCTTGCTCAGTGTTACTGGAGGTTATTTCACTGATGTTCATAAACTTTTTTCCAACAGATGCTACAATCTTTGG
This sequence comes from Pithys albifrons albifrons, assembly GCF_047495875.1. NCBI lineage: Eukaryota > Metazoa > Chordata > Aves > Passeriformes > Thamnophilidae > Pithys > Pithys albifrons. The sequence goes on along the minus strand of NC_092466.1, from coordinate 7,809,693 downwards.
GGGGTGCCATCACTCCCGCAGCCATGAGTATTATTTTGAGAGTATCCTCTATCCCACTGGATTCCTGGCATATCCCTGTGAGACATACAAATCCTTCGAGGCAGTAAGTACATCAGCCCAGGAGCGGGGAAGAGAGAAAGAAATAACTCAGGTCTCTGGAGCAGGTAGTACTTGAATACTGATGGCTGTGGTCTCATGGTGGGGTTGGGTAGGAGGAAGCACAACACGCAGTAGTTCTCAACAACTATTCCACTCTGGAAAATGAATCCTCAAGCATAAATGATACCACCAAAATAGTGGGGAAAAAATTCAACCCTAATGGAATTCTCACCCCAAACCCTTATGCACAGTGCACATAGGTTAAATATATCTATCCTACTAGTTCTGGCTGGAAGAAAATACATTTGGAGCCTCCAGAATCCATGACTGTTCTCTAATTTACATTGGACACAGATCAGAACACATAAAAATGTGCACTTATAAGTGATGCTCCTTTTATTTTCCCCAATATGATGTTGTGATGTGAATGAGGACAAGTTCCCTTCCACTAGGAGGTAAAAGTGGCTTGAATTTTATACTAGAATTTAACAAAAATATTCAAACTAACAAATTTCAGATCATTATTATACACAGGTATTAAACCTACTCATTCTACACCTTCCTGGGTGTAGGAGCCATTATCAAGAACAGGCTTGTCAGGTTTTGGTGCTAAGTTATAACATCATACAGCACTGCCACAGCTTTGCAAGATCAGAACAGCATCCTGAGCTTTAATTTCATCAGAGCTAGAACAAAAGAAGATATTCCTCATTAACTGATGCTCTTGCTTTCCCAAGGGAGACTGTTTCCCATGTCCACCTGAGGGATGTCCAATGATGGGGCACTATGCTGACAGATTCCCAGATAAATTGAAGAGGGAAAACCAAAAGTATTTTTTAAATACAGCAGCAGATGAACCTTTTGCTGGTAAGCAGAGAAGGTTTGTTACAGTTGGCCACTTGTTTGAAAAGTAATTTATTTGATGTGGTTTACAGCCACGCACCTGTGTTGCTTCTATAAACAACTGCTAATGCCTTGGACAAAAAATGCTACATTTGTTATCAAAATTCCAGCTCACAAAGTCTTTCATTTGTTAACATGAATGAATTCCAGTAAGAAAAAAAAATAAACTTTTTCATATACTAACATTTTTAGGTCTCTCATAGCAATGATAATCTTGACTTATTTTTGCTCTTACTTACGCAGCTTGGAGACAAAAAGTATTTATCAAACTGTCTGGTGTAAAGAAAATGAGGGGAGACATAAACCTAGTTTTCTATGACACAGAGGGGCACAAAAAAGAATACGAAATTGCCAAGTAAGTTAAATTAATATTTCTCTATGTTACCATTGATTTACACATCTTCCACAGGTTTAAGCAGTGTGCACACTTACTCTGCATTGCAAACATTCTGCCTAACATCAGATATGAAAGAAGTTACCCCATAAGTAATTCCCCATGAGGGCTGATTGCAAAAAGGAGTGGAAGCCACTTCCATTTCCATGAGCCCTGTGTTCCTGAGCCCCAGCTCACCCAGAGCCCTCCCTGCAGTGATGCTGCAAACCTGGCACACCCAGCACTGGGGACAGCCCCAGCTCATGCTTGTCCTCTCCCCAAAATCTCCTGTCACAGACACATTTAAAGAGTTCAGTGCTGGTTTTCACCCTGTGCTTGTTCAGAGCACAACACCCCAGAGTCCTGGTCCTGTGTGCTGCCCAGAGAACAACAAAAATGCAAATTGCTGTTGTAACAAAGGGAAAAACTGAAAATTTGTGAAGAATGTGATTTAGTTCAGTAATCTCTGAACTGTTGATGCTGCTGTCTTAGAATCATAGAATCATAGAATTGATTGGGTTGGAAAAGACCTCCAAGATCGTCAAGTCCAACCCTTGGTCCAACTCCAGTCCCTTTACCAGATCATGGCACTCAGTGCCACGGCCAATCTCAGTTTAAAAACCTCCAGGGATGGGGAATCCACCCCCTCTCTGGGCAACCCATTCCAATGCCTGAGCACTCTCTCTGGAAAGAATTCTTTTCTGATGTCCAACTTAAGTTTCCCCTGGCAGAGCTTGAGCCTGTGCCCCCTTGTCCTATTGCTGACTGCCTGTCTTCATTCTAATTGCAGTGGAGACCTCTCTCAAGATGAAGTCTACACAAAATATCTTGATGTTGAAATTAACCCCAAAAATACTACAAAAATTGAATTTCTCTGGAATAAAGCCATATTTTCTCTGCTCTGGGCAAGACTGGGAGCAGAAACAGTGCATATAGTTCACGGAGAAGATGGACATAGGTAAGTATATCCTATTTACAGGTTAGAAGGAATGGGAGAGGAGTGCAAAGCCCCCAAGAGACAAGATTGAAAAATGGTCTTAAATTGGACACATGGTTTGCGATCAACAGTGTGAGTTTCAGTAATGACAAGTTGTTACACTTTGGACAGAAAATCAAACATTTGAGTAGGCACCAGGGAATACCTGTCTGGAAAAGAATACAGCAGTGAATAATTTGGAATGTGTACTGGTTTTCCACAGCAAAACAATTACAAACTAAGATAAAGCAAGCCTCAGTCCCAGGTGTACTATCAGAACTCTTATATAGAAGATCCAGGAAGCAATTCTTCTAATTGGCATAACTGGGGTAAGACTTTAACCAGATGTAGGGTCATTTTCATGTTTGGAGAGTATACTTACAGAAAAAATGCACTCAGACTGCAGTCTGGAAAAAGAGCAAAGTATTCAGAAAACTTTAGCTGAAGGATGTGTGTTCCTCAGTAAAGAAAAACCTGGAGAGAAGGACAAAAACATAGGCCTGAGCTGTCTGTGAAGGGTCACCATCAACTATTCCAAATATCCACTGGGTTTAGCTCAAGATTTAATTGATACGTTCCACAACAAAAGAAATACTGGTTAGATATTAGAATAAAAAACTATAGTTTGGCATTGTGAGGGATTATTTTGAGAAGCTGATGAAAACCCTTTTGGTATGAGCTCCTATAAAACCAGAATGCTGCAAAACTTTGGTTGGGGCAATTTAGTTAAGCATGTAACCTAAATAAAGGGAGCTTATCAAGCCACTTTTCTGACTTTTTATCTAGAGCTCTATATTTGTGAATCTAGAGATTAATTTTGTTCACATAGTAAAACTTAAACTTTACAGCTGCTCCCCAAAAGAAGGACATTCACCTTGTTACTGTTAATGTGCAGATGCTAATATTCTGTACAGCAGGCTTTTAGGAAGGCTTAAGTGGGATTATGGATGGAACTAACAACACTAAGGTGGCAGCTGACAGCCTTTCATTTTTCATTGGGTGAAAACAGATAAATAAATCTTGATTCCAGATATATTTTTCTTCCTAGATCAACGTTTTGTGGCCGTGGAACTGTGGCATACGGAGTTCCCCAGTTACTCACACCCTGCTAGAGGTCACCGAGTTGTGCACACAGCAGCTGAGCAAACCTCAGCCCTGTGCATGGAAATATTAGTACACAAGGCAATTAAAGTAAAGTAAACAAGAAAAAGAAAGGTCTGATGCTTCTCTCTTTCTTTTCCAGTTCTTTGCAAACACACTTGTCAATGTTTTTCATGTTTGAGCCAAGTTTATTGTGGTTGTAACTATGGGAGCAACTAGAAATCACACGTGCTGTAATCCATTTATAATGCTGCACAGTCTTGCTCTAGCAGTGCCTCAAGGCAAGAGCTGAGTTCCACCACACTGACAGATAGAAAATCTGGAAATTATCCAACACTCAAGGCAGCACTTGTCCTCAGAGCACCCCATGCTTGCGAATGGCCCCAAAAACTCCTTCCTGCAGCCTCTGCTGCTGCTGCTCAAAGCTTTCCAGCCCCACACAAGAACACTCCTCAGAAGACACTCTGGGATGAGGCAGGAGCGGAACAAGACCAGGACATTTGCAGCAGGTCAGCACAGCCCTCTGTACACTGCACATGCATGGAGGCAGCAGATAAAGGTAAACTTCAAGTGCTCCCCACTTTGGAAGAAACTGAACTCTGGATCCCAGCTCCTGGCTGCTGTTTGATACCAAACACGAACCTTTGCTGTGGCCACTGACAGTCTTGGAGATAAACTCTGAGTAACTCCAGGCTTTGCAGAACCTATTTCACATTAAAATGAACTCTACTGCTCTGCAAAACTCCTGAAGCTTTTAAGAGACCGAGGCAGTGAATATTTTCTAAGTATAAAACCCAAAGTGTAAGTTAATGAACAAGAAGAAAGAGTTAATCATTTATTCACTCCCATTTCCCCATGTTTGAGAGATGATCTACAAGTACTTGGACAGATGAACTTCTAAGCAGTAGAGGTAGAAGTACCATAATAAAAACATATTTATGAGTATAAACATGTGAACAAAATATTTTTAAAAAACCCCAAACCACAACACTGTGGTATCCTTGACTAAACACAAGCCTGTACAGAATTAAAAGCAAGATTAAACACAAGTCTGAGGTTCAGACAGACAGAGCTGCAGTCCTGAGTACTGCAGGTCTCCTGGGGACTTGACACGTGACAAGGAAAACGTGCACAATGCTGGAAAGCTCCACATCATGTCCCAGGAGAGAGCCACAGCATCCTGCAAGTCCAGAAATCCAGTCCTTCCCTCTGCTTGCTTCCTGTTCCAGACCACAGCTTCTTCAGGATTGCAGAAACACAGCTGAGCCTTAATTTATCGCTTTCCTTCCCAAAAGCCATCCTTCTTCCAAAGCCTCTGCCTGGGAGGCCACAAGGACCAGAACAGCTCCTCCAGGCACAGAGCAGCCTGCATCCTACTGAGGGGAAGCATCCCAGCCCTGCCCATTCTTCCTGAGGGAGCTGAAACCCAACTGACCATAGCCTAAGGAATTGTCTATTTATGCTGTTCAATCTGTATTATTACAGTGTTGAATAACAGCAGCAGACTAATAATGAAATTTTAACTCAATTATTTTCCAGTTCTTAAATTAAATGGGACTGTTCTCCCCTCTTTTTGAACAAGTGGTAAAACCTGTCAGTGCACTAGGGAGGGCATGTATTGATTCTTCTGTGTCACTGATAGGAACATATCTACAAACTAAAATCCTACTTCAATTAAAGACGGAGCACTGAACTCTAAATCAATATCGTAGGTGGTATTTTAGTAAAAAATAAAATTTCACTACTATTCAAAAAAATAAATTCCACTAGCACAGGTGACAGCAGTGTAATACCTATACACACAGCTGGTATCCATTTGGTCATTCCCAGAGGTGGAGATTAGGGAACGTCAGCTCTGCAAACATACATGGCCATAAAGCCATAAAGCATGGGCAAGCTGACAAAGCTTTCTCAGTGGAGTTAGCTCAGGTCTCATTTCTTCCTGAGTTCTCCTAAAAATAAACAGGTCCAAGGGGTTTGCAGACCTAGTCCTGTTTATTTCTACAGGCTATTTTTTACCTTTTAGTTGATGCATCCAGTCAAACAACCTACTGAGCTCTCTATCATTCCTATATAAACCAGCCATGTCCCAGAGTTTGGGGGGATTTTGTATGTTATTTGTACATATTTCCAGTGTGTTTGCTCTCAGTTCATCACTCAGAGAAAGGCTGTCTCAAAACTTGGGTTACACAGGTAACACAGAAAGGATCCAAAGGATCAGCCAAAGTCCTTCTACATCTACTTATTTCAACAAGGAAATTACAGGGCTACCAGGAGAAGGCCAGGCTCTTTCACTATGAAAGGATTATACCAACCAACCACTAAGAAGTTTTTCAAAAGGGATAAGCCTTTGCCAAGTTGAGCTGATGTCAAGAAATGGGCACAAAAGACCCAGAAACACAGGAACATTCGACATCTGAAGTCACTTGATGCAGGGCAAGGAAGGAGACTAAAAACACTGTCCTTCCCTACTAAATTCCCCCAGTAGATCCTCTATATCCCAATTACACAGCACTAAAAATAAAGGCCTTCCCAGCCAAGACAAGACATACAGATCCACAAAATTCTCTTTAATGTTCCACTACTGATGTGTTGCTGCCTGGGAATTACACAACCTCTGAAGCTCCAATCCTATTCCAGGCTCCAGCACACATGGAGATCTATGTCCATAGGTTTTGGAGTTTACAGAGAAACCAACCACTAAAGCCGTTTTTCAGCTTAGCTATAAACTATAATCTGAAATAAATATTCCTATCTTTCTAGGAACAATTCCAAGGATAAAGCAGACTATAAAAAGTATGCAAAGTTTGCACACTAATGCATGAACCTTCAAGGCTGCATCGTAAGTAGTTCAAGTTTGGGGGTTTTCCTTCTACATTGTCAGGTACGTGGCTTCTCATGACAGAGCAGTATAAAGGGGAATGGCAGCTCACAATATGGTAGACCTTATGCTGATACTAAAAGAGCTACTTTACATCAGATTAGAAGTGCAGCTTCAACAGGACAAAAATCACTCTGGATTTAAGTCACACTTTAGTATATTTATGACGCCACCAGTCTCCAGGGGAGCAAGCAAACACAAAGCCAACTTCTGCGTGTCTCACACACACAGCGGTCACAGATAGATGCTGCAGAGAAGACAGACACACTGCTCACCTTGAGAATATTTAGCACCAGAAAGATAAGTGTGCTTGCTAATCAAGTGGGTTAGCAAATCCTAGCTGCTTCTTTTTCTGCTGTTCTAGATGCCTGGAATTTGGATACTTGCCCTGTTTCTGCTCAGTGCAGCAGAAGGTAAGCATGTGGGGTTAGTATTTATATTGCCTTTCAGTACTGCTATATTTTGTGAGGTATTATTCTATACCATGGTGCCTTAAAACTTGCTGGTTGAGGTTATATGGTTTACTTTCCTATACAAAAACGGTGAGATGAGTGCATGTGCATGTTCTCTTTCCTCTTCTCCACTCTGGAAATCCTACCCTAGGATAAGCAAGAAATGCTGATGTTTCCTATGTCAGAACAAATCTATTGCTCTATTAACCCTAGAGAATTATTTTATGTAGGAAGACCTAGTGATGGAAATGCAGAAAGATCCAGGGGCAACGGTGGAGGCAGTCTAATGAGGGTATAGCTTTATATTCAAAAGAGTCTGGCTTATGTAGTATAAGACTTCTCAAGAGCAGCCAACTGTTCAGAACAGTCTCAATTTAATGCTGATTATTTGCAATATCTTGGCTTGGTGTTAGGAGAAACTTCAGCTTCTTTGCCTTGGGCAAAGCAACAGCTGGGGAAATATCCCCAAGATATGGGACAGGATACCACAGGAGGAACTCCACTGAAAACTTTTTTGATGAGCAACAAGGTGGTTTCTTTCCTTGGGGCAAACTGTAACATCTAAAGATCCAGGAGAGGGCAACTGCTGGTCTTTGCTTTCTGTCAACGGTGAGATTTTCAAGGAACCAAGAGATCCCCCAGAGATGCTCTGAGTTCTGACTATCTGTTCCTCTTCTCTGCTCATTCACATATCATTGATCTGATCATACTACAGGCAAAGAGGTTTGCTATGAGAGGCTTGGATGCTTCACAGATGATGCCCCATGGTCTGGGACCGCAGAAAGACCAGTCCATAAGTTACCCTGGAAACCGGAAAGTATAGACATTCACTTCCTCCTGTACACACGAGAAAATCCTACTGACTTTCAAGTAAGAACTGTCTCAGTTTAAACATTAATAAATCACATGTAAAAACTGTAAATAAACACAGGCTCTGGTTGTGTTCCTGGAAAGAGTTAAAAATTGCTAAACTTCCACTTTCTTCAAGAGACTTCTTCCAGCTTCCCCCTGAGAAGTACTAGGAAACTGAGGATTTGGGGGTATTTTTTTTCCACAGATAAAATGAAAATACTTTAAAAGTATAGTTTTGTGTGCTCTAAGATATGTGTCAAAGCTTGTTTGAATGGAGATATAAGATGTTAAACCCTAATCACGTGAATGCTTGCAGATGAGTTTAACATTGCATAACTTTTAAACACCTGTACAGATAAGCATAGTTCAGGTCTTTGCAATTTTAAAAAACTTTTTACAGAAAGCAGATTGAAAGGTTCATTCGTTTATTATCTACATTCATGTAGGAGGTCTCTGCAGTTGATGAGTCAACAATTGAGAACTCAAATTTTAACGCAAGCAGGATGACCAGATTTATTGTACATGGATTTGTAGACAATGGAGAAGAAGACTGGCTGTCAGACATGTGCAAGGTATGTACCACAGGGTCATCCTGTCCTTGTCAGTTCCTTAGTTTGCATTTATATTTATAAACACATTCCTAAAATTGTCTACTTCTCTGCTTCTAACCAATTTTGCTCATGGTATTTGTAGTGATAAGAAGGGCAAAAAGGTGACAATTTTAAATTTTTACCAAATTAAATATGTAGATTTGCACCTTGAGGAAAATCATGAGGTAAAATCCAGAAGGCTTTTCCCTTTAGTGCAGTAAATGACAACAGGATTTGAATCAATAAGTGTCTTTTTTCTTGTTAAAAGCAACACAAACCCTGGAGTACAATACTGCTTAGGGACTGGGGTGATTCCAGAGATAACTGCAGACTCACAGCTGCTGCATCCTCTCCAGAGGAGAGGCAAGTTTCTAGATGTGGAAAGTCTGTCACAAAGGTTTGGGCTGCCATGTGGGTTTTGGAGGCTGAGGGCCTGTCTTGGCTGACCATTACCAGAAGCAATAAAGCTGCAGAAAAGTACATCCAAAAGGGACCTCAAGGGGAGCATTTCGAACCAAGCTTTCAATCTAAGACTTCCTATGAACACTGAATGTAGTAAAGCACTTTGCTTTATTGATTCTTCTGCTAATTCCACTAATTATTTCTTAACCCTGTACCCATATAAAGTGCAAATCCAGCTTGTGGTTTTCTCAAATGCATCAAACATGCTTCCATTGCAGCTGCAGCTAATGAAAGCTACTAGTGATACAGCACAGAGCAAAATACCAGGTGATGGCACTTTGATAATAACATTTTCCAACAGACCATTAACATAACTACAATATTTCTTTTTTGACTTATCAGAACACTATGAGAAAAAATGTGACTGAAAAAAAGGCATTTCACATGTATTGCATCCCCATTGCCTGCTTTTCTTTGATATTACATGAAAAGGAAAGAAATTAAATTTATTTGGCACTTTCTCTTGAGAAAAAATTATGTTGATTATGACTTTATGAACATTAAGGAATGATTGTTGGCTTTGTTAGTTAATAATTTGTTTAAAGTATCAGAACCAGCTCCATGTTTTCACAATTTTCTGTCTCCCATTTTCCACTCTTAAAATGGAGAGTTTTTCCTGGAAAATCACAGTCAACAAGATAGCTCACAATTTGCTTCAGCTATTCCCTTAAATCTGTGTGATCAATTCTCACAAGGATGTAGAGGCATGAGACAAATCCTTCATCTTTTTCTCCATGATGGTGCCCTATGTTTTATCACAATTCTTCAATTTATTTATATTTAGAAAAAAATTGGCATCTGAATCTTTTTAACAAAGAGTGGAAGAAATTGGATTGCAGACACATGAACCCTCCTATGGGTATCTGTTACTTGTTTTCCTTCTCATTAAGCAATAATCCTACTGCACATTGATTTTTACCATCTCCAACATGGTCAAAGGCATTTCAATTGCCTTTTCTGTCCTTTGCCAGTTGTAACTGAGTTTGGATGGTTTATAATGTCTGAACATAAAACAGAGAAGAATAAATAAGCTTCTAAATCAAAACACTTTTACTGAAACAATCCAGCTCAGTGGAGACAGTAAAGCTTCTGATTCCATGGCAGACAATAAAGTATCTGCCTGCATATACATATTTTCAAATAAAGCCATGACTCTGAAATGAATATTCAAGGACACCATCAGTTTATGCACCCTCTTATAAAAACACATTCCTTTTCTTTAAAATCTGATTCAGAAAAACACTGTTGATTTTTATCATCAAAAACATAAGTTGTAATAGAATTTGAATTAAAGAGGCACTTTTAAAGCACTGAAGTGAAGCAGTACAGGAGCAGAGCTCTTATTTAGTGTTAGACACAAGGGTTGATTGAAAATCGTGAGCACACCCCACTGTGAGCAGGCATGACCACACTTGCTACAGGTTTGGTGCTCAAAATGCTCTCTTACAAGTTCACACCACATTTATGAGCTGAGCTGTAATGAGCAACATGAATCAATTCCATATTGTATTTACCATGGCTTTGACTTTTGCCTTACAAAACAGAGGATGCTTTCTGTGGAAGATGTGAACTGCATCTGTGTAAACTGGAAGAGAGGTGCGAGGTGTCAGTACACTCAGGCATCAAACAACGTCCGCGTCGTGGGCGCCGAAATCGCTTATTTTATAGATGTTCTTGAGGTAAGATCTTCTGAGTATAAACCTATAGCTGTGATACTGATTTGAAAGAAATACAGCTCTGGAACTCTCATGAATGTGGATGCAGCCACCAGAAAACATTGTTTTCTACTCCATGATCATTTCAGAAGTTGTGCTGAAAACAGACCTTTTTTAAAAAATGAGAGAACTGTGTGATAACAGCAGGACCAGCCAATTTAGGGATAGGAAGTTCTGCAAGACATTCCCATAGTACAGCCAAACATTCTGTAAATGTTAACAGATATAAAGTGTTGTAAAATTTTAAACATGCAGAGATAATGGACACAACAAACTGCTTTTTCATGGAGACACAATCTACCAAAACCTACCTAAGGGCTCATAGGAATGCCAGAAAATCAGCTGGCAGTCAGCAGAGGCAGGAGCACAACTGCTTTCAAGGAGCAACACTGGCAGGGGCCGAGCAGGACCCATCAGCTGCCTCAGAGAAAGCTGTGCTAGACAGTACTCCACTCTACTGGAGGTGCCACATGCCCAGTTTTGTAGCCAGCTTCACAAGGGAAGTGATGCTTGGTTTGAAGCCTTCTTATAATCTAATTGCTTTCAACACACATTCCCCACAAAATAACTATAAATTACTAAAACCAGAGAGCATGCTGAGTCTAGGAGTGCTCTGACCCATGTCTCACTCTCCACATCTGCATTGCAGACACTGAATTACTGCCCAAAAAGGCTGAAGGCATCTCTCCTCTCATGTTCTCCTCCAGCTGCATGTGGTGCCCAACCTGCCAGGAGTAACTAAGAGTTCCTACCTGACTTACTTGCAAGCCAGATAAACATTTTGTGAATCTTAACAGGCTTAGAATGCAGAAGAGATACAGAGCCTCTCAGGACAGAACTGTCTAGAGTTATACCAGCCTCCAAAGGAGGGCAGCACCTGAATAAGCAGTTTGGAAAAATCTATGTATTGGACATAAGTGCCTATATCGGCAAACAGGCACTGAAATCCTGTAGGAGTTCCTGAGTTAGTAGTTAAATTAGAAGCAGTTTTCCACACCCTTTTTAGTCTTCCCTGTTGTGGATGAAAACAGACATAACCATTTTCCTTTCCTGCTGTTTTCTCAGGATGAATACGGATACTCCCCAGCTGACGTTCACATCATTGGGCACAGCCTGGGAGCACATGCTGCTGGCGAGGCTGGCAGGAGGAGGCCAGGCATTGGAAGAATAACTGGTAAGCCAGTGATGCAGCCACCAAAGAAAATATTGCTGCTCCTTTTCTCTTCTGATTTTATCCCTGGGCTGCAGTGTAGTCAAGGGTAATTTGAATATTTTAAACTCATCCTTTCCTCACAGTACACCAAGTGCCCTGATAAGTGTGGGAAAACAGTCAGTGCAGTGATTATTTTGCTTGCACATGTGTTACACAGAAAAGGAAATTTTTTAACATGTTCAGCATTTCCAGAGCTTAAATCCATGGGTTTGATCTCCTTATTCATCACACAGGCAGCACCAAGGGCATTGTGCATTAAGCAGGGTGACCTTTCATGCATAAAAGACAGTTTGGGATATTATTAACACAACCCTTTTCTGTTGTTACTTTTCCTCAGGCATTTCAGGCTTGGTGAACCTTGGACTAATAGTTTACAAAATTCTATTTAAAAGCAAACCCAAATGTGCTGCCCAGGGACAAGAAGAGACGCAAATATAAGGTAGCAAAAAAAGTGCAGTTTGCAAGACTTTACCAGCTCCTGAAGTTGCTGCAGCAATTTGGGAAGCAAATTAATTCCATTTTCTGCTAGGCTCAAAATCTAAGCTCATAACTTCAAAACTAGATGTTTTCCCGAAAATCTGAGTGGAGCCAGAAGTAGTCAGGCAGATTACACCTCCAAGCACATGGGGTACTATCAGCAGAAATTCCTCTTTGAGTACTCTTGAAATCACACAGATACATCAGTTTTATGGGATGCAAACACAGCAACCTCAGTTTGAGCAATATTATTAAAGGGAAGCTCAATTAAGAAAAAGAGTTATTTCTAAGTGTTGACATTCAATATTGATGTGAATAGGCTTCACACAGGTAACCCTTTTGATTCCTGGGAGAAAGCCACTTGGTAAGAGAGAGCACACATCTTCATTTCATTGATGACTGTATTACTTAGCTATATGGAACCATAGGCAACTCCATGTGTGACATTCATTACACATTCATTATATATAATCAATCAGTGTTATATGAAATGATTTGACATCTACTTCTCTTTATCTGTACTTAACACTAGTTTTTTTTCTTTCAGGACTGGACCCTGCTCAACCTTATTTTCAAGGCACTCCAACTGAAGTCAGACTGGATAAATCTGATGCAGACTTTGTTGACATTATCCACACAGACTCAGCTCCCACAATCCCCAACTTAGGTGAATATTCAGCTCTACTGTATTAATACTGAATTATTTATGCCCTGTGGCACTTAAGTATTCTAACTGTATCTGAAGACACAGAATAGACACACCATACTGGTCACTAACAGCTCATATCCTAAAATACCATGCACAGACAAACTTGAAGCCAGCAGCTACAGGTGTGAGACAATATTAATTTAAAACATGCTTACCAATATTTTAAATGCTTCAGGTTTTGGCATAACTCCAGCTATAGGACATCTTGACTTCTATCCAAATGGAGGAAAGCAAATGCCAGGGTGTGGGAAGAACCCCGTGTCACAGATTGTAGATCTCGATGGCATCTGGGAAGGTAAGTATGCTGATTACATTGCAAATTGAGGGGAAGGTCAGCCCAGCAGTGTAGCCACTTATGTCTCCCTAATTCAGGTGTTCTGCATTAGCTCTTGGTGTGTCCACGGCAACAGCAGCTGCAGAGAGCAGCAAAACTATTAATAGGCTCCAAACACACAATTTTCCAGAGCTCATTAAAAAAATAAACAAGACAAAGGGTTTGCCTCTGGAAAACATGTCTCCTCTAAAGTATCTAATAGCAGAAACAAAAGGCACTGGAACTGTGCCAAGAAATTCAGACGGGTCTGTAGCACATATTGTGCTTTGTGTCCACTTGTGCAGCAGCAGCACTGGTGGAGCAGGGCAAGGATGTTCACTGCTACTCCTGTCAGTGTATCTTCAGCTGAAATTCTGAGATGGAACAATTAATCGAATTATTAAGTTACTGATTACGATTTGAGTTGCATTGGAACGATGTCACTGTGTCTATTTTTAGCCAGCTAAAAAAAGATTGGCACGTAGCTGGTCAAATACACTGTTCTTTGTTGTTTCATATGGCTCTAATAAAATCTCTAAGTATTAGAACATTTCTGTGCCTATAAAACTAAACTGCACATATGTTAAAAAAAAATAAAAAACCCACGAAGAATTCTGTTGTGGAGATTTTTCAATATATTGTCTGGGCTCTTTCTTACACTACTGCAAACACTTTAAACTGTGGGGATCTGTGAACTGATTTGAGATAACTAGCCTTTTACTCCAGCTTTTATTCAATGCAGCTGGAGGCATTACTTTTCCTTTCTTCCCCCTCCCCCCCCCCTTTTTTTTCTTGATAAACTTGTTATTAATAGTGGGGAATTTAAGCACAAAGAAATAAGTGCGCCATATATGATCTTCTTTTTAACCTAAAGATAGAAAAATAAAGGCAACACAAAGGGAAATAATATATTCATTATTTTAATTCTAAGAGTCTCCCTTTCTCAAGCACCCCCCAAATAATAATAATTTTGTTTTGAAGTCCTCAGCTGGATCAAATCAGCATTGCCCTAGGAAGTTCACTGTTAAACACTTTTCATTTGGTTTTCTTTTGTTATGGTAATGCAACTGTTGCCTACAAAAGCCCTACTTCATGCAGTTCTCTTTTCTATTGTTAAACTCGGTCAGACTGCTTGAATAAGTGCTTTTTGGGGGACAGGGGCTGGGCTGAGCTGCACAGTCAGTGTGCACAAAGCATTTCAAGTTTGCATTTTATACCTGTTGAGCCAGTGACATTCCTTAGGGCATCGATTCATCCGGAGTTAAGTTTCCAACCTTATGTTTGATACTCAGGAGTTGTGATGAGGCTTTCGAGGAGGAAGGATGCACCCCAAGGACATGGCAAGGGCTGTGCTGGTCTTTTTTCTAGACTGGTAATGGAAAGGAAGAACTAACCGGGGAGCATCTTTTTTTCACAGGAACTCGGGACTTTGTGGCTTGCAATCATTTGCGGAGTTACAAGTATTACTCGGACAGTATCATCTACCCTGATGGATTTTTAGGCTATCCTTGTGCTTCATATGATCTTTTTCAAACAGTAAGTATTTCTCAGAGCCTCAGGATGTGCCACATTGAAAATAGGGGCTTTTATCTATGCATCTGAAATTCAGTTTATTTGTGTTAGCTTACACCCAACGAATGCATCTGTAAGAGAAGTAGCTGCCAGACATCTTAAAATCTTACAGCTTGTGCAGATGACCTGGGTCAAAGTAGGAAAAGGCAATAACAGAACAGGGACATGATGTGGCTGCCCTGAGGTACTGCTGGAGCTTTTGTGGTTTCCCCAGGCCTGCTCCTCTGCATCAAACTGGGCAATGGGTAAGGACAGGCTGTCCCTGTAATGGCCAAATGTATTTACCAAGCAGCAAGGGTAAATTCCAGTACTGTAGCAGGTAAGCTTCCAAACCCAGCTTGAGTTCCTTATTTTTAAAGCAACAAGAAGTAAAATGGTATGAGATAACCTGATGGGGTCAGTCCATGATGGAAGTATTTTGGTGCTTGAAGATGGCCCCCGGAACAAACAATGGGTTATGGACCAAGGTCAGGAAGCCCTTCCCTGTCCCAGGATGGGACACACAGAATTACAGCACAAGAGTAGCAGAGAGGTCACAGGCTCATCATATCCTACAAGCAGCACAGACACAGGTATAAACTTACACCATGCTTAGATCGACCTTTACACATCCTGAGCAGGTGACAGAGATCACACTTCTCAGATTGCTTTGGGAGAAGGTGACTTCCTGCTCTGTCACATCCCAGAAAGCTGCTTTCATGGCAAAAATGAAGTTTGTTTTCAAGATAAAGCCTTTCTTGGCCCAACCAGAAGCTGTAAGGAGACATCCTTCTTTCTCATCAGGTGGAGGGAAGGACATGTGTCCTCCCTGCTCCAGTTCAGGACTATTCAAGGTTGCCACTGATGCAGATGGATTGAGCTAAATGGCCCAAGAGAAAACACAGGGCCCTGGAAAATCAGAGCCTTTTAGAAAGTTAGTTAATTTATATGATCTTTCTCAAGTCATAAAAAGCATTACTTGAAATCTGTTGCTGTGACACAGGACTGGTTAGGTGGGTATATTAAAAATATGACTTTTTTTTTCTTGGTTGGCTGGATTAATGTTATTAATAGATATATTTGTTTTCACTAGGGAAAGTGTTTTCCATGCCCACAAGAGGGATGCCCAAATATGGGTCACTATGCAGATAAATTCAAAGGGAAATTTACAGGGGGATTCCTGAAACTTTACCTGAATACTGGAGAGGCCAGGGATTTTCCTCGTGAGTTTTGATTCCTTCCATTGCTACCTACTCCTTGTAAAAAAAATATTTAAATTTCCTGCTTTACAATCAATGTTAACAAATTAAGAGATCTCATCACAGTGCAAAGTCTCTTCAGTTCTTCATGCTTTTTCCTCTTTGCTCCAACACCACTGCCCAGTTTGGGGCCCTCAAGTGCACAGAAGTTGTTGTCAAACCATATTGTCCAGTGGAAGTTACTGACATATTTGGTGGACTGCACTACAAGGTCCAAGGAGAAGGAACGATGGGCAATGTACCCATTGAAGCAAGGGAGTTCATTATTAAGTTGTATGAAAATTACAATCACAATGTCAGTGGTTGAATGCAGGAATGGGAGTCCAGAGAAGCTGGGAAATCTCCACCTTTGGAGGTGTTCCAAACTCCACTTGACAAAGGATAAGAGCAAGTTGATCACAGCTGGCCTGGCTTCAAAACTGGATAGATCAAACCACCTCATTTACAACCTCAGTTATCCTAAATGTCAGCTCTCAAAACACAGTTCTTTCTTCACCTTTGCAAACACAGATCAGAATCTTCTTAAGATGTTTTTGCTTATTGCACACTAAAAGAAAATACCCACCCACAAAAATTACTTTCCTTGAGTTTCAGAATTCTTTTACACTGCTTAGATTCTGTCTTGATTCCTACACCATCTTCTTTCCAGCATCACTGTGTATTAAATCCTCCATGGTCAAAAAGCTAAGATCTATATTGCGTTTACTATCGTAGGGACTATTTTGATTTTTTTTCTCTCCCAGAAAGTAACTCAAATATCTGTTTCTCATGATGATCTCATTGGGCATAATGGCAGATCTGACTCACTATTTTCTATCTTCTGCTTTCAACTACAGTGTATAGACAGGAAAAAAAATAAACCAACCTTTAATATTTTAGAGACTGTTTCTCCCTGGGTACAATCTAATTTACTGTATTTCTTGTGTGTAGTTTGGAGGTACAAAATAACTGTGACCATCTCTGGAAGGAGTAAAGTAAAAGGATATGTAAATGTTGCCCTGTATGGCAGTGATGGGAACACAAAGCAATACCAGATCACCAAGTAAGTTAAAAATTCAATAGAAAAGAAACTTCTCTTCTAGAATATTTGAATCATATTTTTAATTAATAAAGCTCTTTAAATTGATCTTTTTTTAGCAGTCAAATTCTACCACTGATGTAAATGCAGAGATAGTCACTTGCTCTAGGTTTACACTTGAAGGGAAAAGGTTAAAATGCAGTCTTTTAAAAAGCTGGAATTTGGTGCCACTTGCTTGCTGTTCCACTAAGGACTGACTGGACCTGCATTAGCAGAATTCTGATCTTTTGTCTTTCACAGCCTTGTGAAGTGTTGTTGCCCCAGCTGCTTTCAGCTGAAGTTACCTTATGATTTACCATACAAAAATCTACTTTTTGTTGCTTACAACTTTTCCTGTTTACTCTGAAGCCACTTCCTTGCCTCATGTGTTTTATTTGGTTTTTTCTTGTTTGTTCCAACTAAAATATTTGAATTTATGAAAAATATGGAGAAGGCATTTTGATGTGAGGTTTGGATTTAATTTTCTTGGTTTGTTACTTTATAACTATGTCGATTCTACCTTTCCAAGGACTTCAGTTCCTCACACCAGCAGCAGGTGTTTGCCACGAGTTGATCCCAGTTTACATGCAGATCTGACAGCACAGGATGCACTCCAGCCCTCTCTAGCTGCCATTTGTAGGACTGTATCAATACAGTAGCTGGATGTGAACTTCTTTTTTTTTCTCCAGCAAAACCTGCTCTAACCTACCAGGCATCACTATGGATCCAGCACAGAAACAAAAAGACAGAGTGATTTCGTCCTGTCTCTCATTACTTCCACTACTATAAGCCTTTTAATGTGGAGGGGAGTAAACATCCTCCTTTGAAGGCAAAAAAATGAGGGTGCAAAGATAGGGGAGGAATAAAAGTCCTGTCTCTTGTTTATGTGCATAAAATCCCCTTGTCTACAGAAGCAACACAGAGTGAGCTCTGCCATCTCAATGGGGATTATCCTCTAACTGGGTCCTCACTGTGAGGAGTGACTGCAGCATATCAGCCCCACCTGCCTCTGAAAAACACTGATTTGGGATGAATTGTCAGAAAATTGGCAGTAATGTTGTTACCACATTATATGATAAATATTGTCTCTCTGCTAACTTTCTACTCACTATCACCACCAAGCCATTGACAGGACTGGTAATTAATAGTAAATGCTGGCACATCTAACATCCATAAAATGTGATTTTTCACAGGGGAACCCTCAAACCAGACAACACTTACACAGCCTACATTGATGCAGAAGTTAATGTTGGAAAAGTTACAAAGGTTAAATTTCTTTGGAACAACAACCGGATTAACCCAACTTTTCCTAAACTAGGAGCTTCAACTATCACAGTAGAACCTGGACAAAATGGAACAAAGTAAGTATATCCATTGTGAAAAACTTGAAAGTTACTTGAGAAGAGAGGTGACAAAATTATAAATGGACTGAAAGCCTTTTCACAACAAACACGATTTAAAGAAAAAAGACTCTCAAGAAAATCTTTTATTTCCTTCCTTTCAAAATACTGTTCATCCATAGTTCAATTCACTACTACCACTTCAACCCTTGGCCTTAAATAACTTGAAAGAAAAATTTAAAACCTTTCCAGGCTTTAGAAAAGTAATCTTGCTGTGTAACTCTCTGGGTGAGAAAAATGAGTGCTGGCTTGGATTGTCAGCATCATTCTTGCCAAGCTCCACAAGAACTGCTTATTTCTGTGTCAGATTCACTGTCAGCTGGAGCCAGCAGAAGTATTCCATTGACAGTGATGATCCTTGAGGTCATGACTGGCAAAAGAGGATGGTGACAATAAGCCTACCCTTCCAAAGAGGAGGGCTAATACTTGCAACTTGCACCTAAAGTCTATATATGAAGTAGAGGGAAAGAGGCTAAAACTGATTGCTCTGGACATCATCAAATATGGCTTGGATGTTCAGATTATAGAAGTATAATTTACTGATCCAGTTTAACTAATTTCCCTGGACTTTAAATAGTGAAGTCCCTCATTTGCTTGAGCAGTTATTTTATTTTATCCACCTCTTGGTTTGGTATCTAGAGCGGGAGGTGCAGTGTAAGTTTTAGACCCATAGACAAATACAGAGTTAAAATTCCATCACTTGAAGGACAACATGGGAGATGGAAACAGTTTCAAGCAAAGTGAAATGATTACAGTCCAGCACCACTTTAACTTACCTTAAAGCAGAGGTTCCAAGTCCATTTGTATCTATTCACCAAAGCACATTGCTGCCAAAGTGTATTGCTGTAGGTAGGAACTCACTCCTCTACTGACACATGGCCTCTGCACAAGTAGTTGTGGCCATCTACATAGTGATGGTAGCACAAAATATGGAAAAATAATAAATAAAAAAACCTGTAAAATTAAACAGGCAGTGAAGCAGAATGAATGCAGTCTATCAGTGCTTTCCCCAGTAGTAATAGTTCAAACTCAGAGGCTCAATTTGTTCTGTTCAGTTGTGTCAAATGACAAATCAGGTTCAACTTATGCTAAAACAAATATAATCTCAACAAATGCTGACAACTCAAGGTGCTTGTGTTTATTTTTTTCCTCAGATACCGTTTCTGTGGGTCAGAGAGAGTGAGGGAGGATGTTCTGCAAACTCTTACTGCTTGCTAATAGCACAGATGGATGCCCCAAACCTTGCTACCAATAAAAGCTACTCATACACAAAACACTGGAGTGTGCAGTTGTAATACTGGCAATATACATGGGGGGTTTGTTTGTTTGGAGTTTGTTTGGGGGTTTTGGGGTTTTTTTTTTTCCTGTTTTGGGGGGGTATTGCTTTTTTGTGGGTTTGGTCTTTTTTATTTTGGGGGGGTTTTGTTTGTTTTGTGTTGGGTTTTTTTGCTAGTTTGAGAGACAGAAGTTAAGTCTGTGGATACCTCTCTATGGACAGAATTTTTTTGAATAGATTTAGCAGGGAATGAGCCAAAGCCTGTTGAAGGATACCCCATCCTTTCAGCCTGTTTTGAAATAATTTCTAACCAGAGAAGGAAAGGGGGCAGGTAACAGAATCTGGATAGTGGCTCCTGGGCAGTGCCCAAAGAAAGCGGACCTGCTTGTGAGTACAAGAGCAGTGGATTAAGCAAACTAAAGTTCTTAACCAACTGAAGGCTAAGTCTAGAATTAGCATGAGATAAAAGATAAGAGGGGAGGGTGAGTGGTTACAAAACAAGGACAGAAGTTTAATTTTAGTTACCTGTGAGAGAACCAGTGAATGTGACGGAGAATTGGGAATATGTTTTGTGGTGTTAATACTGAACTGAACTTCTAACATGCCCCCTCCCTGGAAACGTTCAACGCCAGACTTGGGGCTTTGAGCAATCTTGTCTCATCAAAGGTGGCCCCGCCCAGGGCAGGTAGGCTGGAACTAGATGGTCTTTAAGGTCCCTTCCAAGCCAAGCCATTCTAGGATTTATATGATCTAAACAAAATTGTTTTGAGAAATCTGCTTAGAAAATGTCAAATGTTAGTGAAGTTTCACTGAAAAGCTTTTAATCATAACAATCTCCAAAGTATCCTGAAATCCCTTATGCTGTGCCTCAGCCTTGAACAAAACTGCTGGGTGATGTGGTCAAAATAGGTAATGCAATAAGGCAGTCACTTCTTTCCATGCTTTTTGATAAAGAGATTGAGCTGAGTTGTGGAGAGTTCACAAATTCATTTCTGCCCCCATGCAATCCTGTGTCAGCTCCCTCCCTCCCTGCTGGAGAAGCTGGCTGGATCTCCTCTGCTGCCAGAAGTCCATCCTTACAGAGAAAAAACCCCATAGAACTTCTGGAGATCTACCACTACAGAGATCTACCTGGGGACCTTTTCTGCAGTTTCTCCTGAGGTTCCCCTGACTGGGGCACTCTGCTCTTTCTGCCTCTCTGGTTGGTCTTCCCTCCCCCAGAACATCTTCTCCTGAAGAACATCAACCCCTCAGCAACGCTTTAGATTCCCTGTACAGTGCTGGAGGTTGAAACCAAGTTATCCTGTGTTGGAGCACTACTCTTCTAATATAGAAAAAAAATAGACTTTTTTCTTATTCAGTGCATTCTGCCATCTCTCAGAGGGAGATGGGGACTGTAAAGAATGGGGAAGAAACCAACAGCAGTGAAGATAAGCAACCTGTGGACATGCTCTGAGCTGGAGTAAGTTGCTTATGTAAAAGCCAAATTGTTTCTTGCTCTAACACAACTGAAGATAATATCCTCCAGCAATTTCAGTTTTAGTCAGAGATGTGCAGGATGCTTTTATGTTTAAAAACTTTCTAAATTGCACTTGTGCTTCTTGTTCAGATTAAAAGGCACTATTTGGTTCAGATTAGATATAAGGAAGAAGTTTTTCAGTATAAGAGTGGTAAAACAGTGGTACAGGTTAGCCTGATGGGGGGGAGATGCCCCATACCTGGAAACATTCAAAGCTCAGATGAGCTCTGAGCACCCTAGGCTAGATGAAGCTGTACCTGCTCATTTTAAGAGGGTTGTTGGCCTAGATGACCTTTAAAGATCAATTCCAACCCCAACTGTTCTATGATTCTTCCCAGTTTTGCTGCCTCAGGAGCACAGTATGAACCAAATCTTGATCTGCAGGACCTCTGAGTCTGAAACCTTACCCTAGGTAGGCTAAAGTAGGGCACGTATTTACATGTATAGGAATTGTTAAAGGACACTGCCCTTGCTGTGCTGTCATAGATGTGTGGGGTATTCAAATGCCAAGCCAATTTCTTCTCTCAAGGGGACAGAATGGATGATTCTTACCTGAATGGTATAACTTGATTATTTCCCTTGCTACATTTCTTCTCTCTCTGTGCAACAAGGGTCTTTGCCTCAGCCCCTGTGTGTTTTCTTCCCAGCCTACACCGTCCAGGAGGATGTTAATAAGCAGACACTTATTTTGGTTCCAGTTTATTCTATATGTGGTCAGCCTTATAGTGGTAGAATGATACAGTCAGGCTTAATAAATTCAAGGATGTGAATTATTTGTCCTGCGTCAGGCTGTGCTAAATCCAGCTCTGTGTTGCTCCTGCAAAGCCCCACTTGGCTCTCTATGGCTGCAGCTGGGGAGGAAGAAGAGGGTCCAGTCACAGGACTCCAGAGGCTTCCACATTTCCTTCGTGTCATGCAGTGCTTGGAGGAACACACAGACCCTGTGCAGGAAGATAAATAGTGACAGGTTTACACACAGACACAGGAGCACCTGATGCTGGGTTTTCATGTACCCCACACTCCTTTGACATCACCTACTTCCTTCTACCCTCACTATTTGTCTCTTCCAGAATTTGCCTTCCTGGTCTGAGTACCTCCTGCTGAGGAAACCTCAACAGGGTTATTAACTTCCTAACACTGCAGAAGAGTTTCTCCTTTGTCTTTTGTTCCATTACCTTAGTACAATCTGATTCTTGCCTACACAATTGTTTTGACAGTTAGGATATTCTCAGCATTATCCCTTGCCATAGCCACTCCAGCAGCCCATGTAATTTTAACAAACACCTAACAGAATCAAGACGTTAAAGTTGACAATAGCATAATAAAAAATCTCCTTTTAATAATGAACTGGAGCTGCCGTCATCTTGTAGCAGAGCAAAATCTGCCCCCTCCCCCCCCCCACCTCCCAGAACACTTTACAAAGCTATTACATAAAATGCAATGTTAAATGAACAACAAATTACTTTCCCTTTAGCTAGCTTTTAATGCTAATGGTGCTATTTATTCCTGACCTTTTGAAATATTAGATTTTTTAAATGACAACATAAAAAGAATTCTTGTTTGAAAACGCAAGCGACTTTAAACCACATGTTATTGCTTGTAAGTATAGCGTGCACATGCATCATTCATTTCAGTGTCCCATTTATGGCTAATTGGTATATATTTCAGTTGACATATATTGTTCTCCTGCAAACGTGTCAAATTCCTTAACGATGTCGGTGACAAAAGCAGAATGCTTGAGATATATAAATTATGCTCTTTAACATATAATCATTCTTATCTATTGGGAATGCTATTTGTGACAAATCATGTTCAAAAATACACACTAAATTGATTTTTTTTAAACTTTAATATCACACCGTTCATGGCAAGTCTTTGATTGAATCCTTAAATGTAGAAATGTTTTGATTTGTATCTGCATCATTTCATAGCTTTTGAAAAGCTCACTTTATTTATTAAAGGAAGAGTAGCACAGCGAGGATCTTAAAATGTATCTTTTGTTATCAGCATAAGAAAACAAATGGGCTATAATTGTGGATATAGAGTGAGTAATTTGGTGAAAAATGCTTTTTGCTGTAGTTTAGGTTTTATAATTCCTGCCAGAAATTACTATTATTTTGTTGGTGGGCAGCATAGCAATCAGAATTTTAAATATGGGAACAACTTGGGCCACGTATTTTCATTACATTTTAGATTACAGTGTGTGATGCGTTTTTCTCCTATATTACAAACATATGAGAATAATAAGAAAAATTTGAAGATTTCATGTGACTCTAATTATTACTGAGATATACCAGCACTCATTGTTGTCTTTAGACAATGCTGTCCACAGTCATTACTTTGCTCCATAAATCAGTAGGATAATGAGGTTCTATCTTTCAAGAAATATTTGAGTGTATCTTAATTTGGCATTGATGAATTCTCCTTCCTGAATCCCTTGAGGGTTTTTTTAATCTAGTTTGTCATAATAGAGCTTTCATCACCTAGCCACAGATGACAGTGTTATGTACATGTATTTATTTTCATACCTTCCTGGGATGTGTCCTCAGAGGCTGCAAATAGGAATTTTATGATGTTATGCCTTGAAGGTTAGTTTTTCCTTCATCTGAGTGTAAATCTCAAGATATTTTGCCACACCCTCATATTTCAGAAATATATATTATGTATGGTTGTATTTAACTGTGGAGAAACCAGGCTAAATTTGTCAACATCTTGTTACTGATATAAACTGGCAACAGTTTATTTGACAAAAGAAATATTTACTTGAAGAAAACACCATCTTTTGCCAAAGAAATTACCTGTATTCAAACACCCATTTTTTTCCTCTTCAAACCCTCTCAAATTTGGAGGCAAGAATAGGGTAAAATGTATCTCCTTTCTTAATTGGTCAAAACAGGTGGCTTCAGAGGGCAGAGGAAGAAAGGGGGGGTGTCAGTGTGATGTTTCTCAACCCTGAATGAAAAAACTAATAGTGACCTCCACGGCACTTACTTCTAAACTGTTCCCATACACAAACAGAAGCAAGAAGCAAAGTACTCTTTAAATCAGTCTAAATGTTGTATTCAATTACACAATAACAATTGAGTGGCTACTACACTTGCTGGCACCTTGAAGACATATATTGAGACCCAAAGACACAAGGTGCATTCAAGTCCCTCTCTGTGCTATGGCCCATGGAATTATTCTTGTGGCACATATTCTATGAAAAATCTTACCTTTAATTGCATTAAGTAGATAATGGCTTCACATCTCACCAATTAGGGAGGTAAATGGGAAAAAACTGGGATCTAAACCTCCACAGTAATGCACTTCTTCACATAATAATCTATATTATTAAAGTTTTTAATATAATTTGTATAACCTAAGAGTCGCTCTCGTGAAAAATAACAGCAATGAACATTACTGGTAGCTTGGGTGCCTCGGTTTGGGGTGTGCAGTTCCAGAGGGTGGATCCCCCTGGGAGTCCTGGTCATGCCCTTTGGAAGTGAGGTCTCCCCTGAGTGCAGTCCATCTCTCTGAGAATAGATTCTTCATTAAAAAAGAATATAGTCATTACCTGAATTCTGTGGGATGCCAAACACAGAACAAGCACGTGTGTGTCCTGCCTGAGACGATGGAAGAGCAAAACCGTCCTCTCCTTCCACACGAAGCCCTGTTTGCTGTCCACAGCCTGAGGCAGACTACAGAAACTTCCAGAGGAACTGCTTAACAATCAACGAAACAAACTCTTGGTTTAGACTGACAACTTTTTCTGTGCTGTCCTTAATTCCTTACTCAAACACCAACCACCTGGCTTTTGATGAGGGAATAAAAGTCATCAGGAGAGAAATGGGAAGGAGGTTCTCCATCACCTGCAGCTCTCATCAAGACACTCTCAGGCCCTCGGGGGAGGGGAGGGGTGGTGGTGTCTCTGGCCTGACCTCTTATCTCTCTCCAGCATTTCTCATCTTCCCTTGGCTTGCAGTTTGGAAATCAGTGTGTGGGTCCATTTTATACCCCTGCAGAGGCACAGCAAACTCAGTGGGGAGTCAGAGGGGAGAATGTGTTTGCTCCCTCTGCACCCTCATTCTGCAACCATCCATCTCCAAACCTGCACCTCCCACAGAACACAGGGAGGATTTGGGAGAGGAGGCTTCTCCCTTCATTAAAGAGAGACTGGAGATCCTCAAGCCTTTGCTTGAATTCCAAAAGGCATTAAAATATCTTTGCTGGGTCATGAAAATCAGCCTCTTCCCTCCCACTGAACCTGAATTACAAACCTTCTGCAGTGCCTGTGACAGAAAGGGCATTGAAGGGCAGCTCCTGGCAGGACTGTGCCATCTCTTGTTGGGGCTGAAGGGATGGCAGCACAGCAGCAGAAAGGAGTGTATTTTTCTTGCAACAGACCCTTGTTGGGGATTAAAAACTTCTTTTTAATCGAGGAAAATGTTAAGAGTGAAAAGAAAAGTGACTGCACTAAAGAGTAATTCTCCTTTTGACCCACAGAGAAAGAGGTGCCTAATGAAAAGATATGATCACGGACAGTGTGAAGATAACTGTCTGATCAGATAATGGAATTGTTTTCAGTGATAAGAATGAATCCATTACTAATGCAAATAACGATAATAATTATAATTTGCAATACAGTAAAAATCACCTAGTCTACCTCCTCCTCTGACAGGAGACTGTATAATAAATTATAGGCTGAGAAAAAAAAATCAAAGGGATAAAGGTTAAAGGATTAAAAAAAATTCTGAAACTTAAATGCTTAACAGGGAAGTCAAGACCTGAAAGCAGAAATTGGTGCTATTAAATAAAGCAATTGTGAAGAATGAGATATTATGGAATTGATTAACAAACCAGGAACCAAGCATTTCCTCATATCGCTGCCTCTTGTCACAAATTTCAATAATTCTGAAAGAACAAAAAATTAAGAGTTGGCATATAACAAGGAAATTAATTATTTCAATGTAGGGGAATATGCTAATAGTACTCTGGGAAGATGAATATAACTTAACACACAAAAAAACCCGAAGGTTCAACAAATTAGAGGAGTTTCATCAGTTGCTTTTGCTTTGCTTTGGTATCCAGAACAGGTCCAGCTGTTCCATCACTCCCAACCAGGACTGAACCCTCAGACTGTGCACATCTACAGGGCAGATCTTTCAGGGTTATCTGGGCACACCAAGATGCTCATACCAATTCCATAATCTTTGTTCATGTGAAGGATTTGGGGTATGAAACAGTGTGAAAAATGCTCAATTTCACCTTTGGAGCAGTAGAATAGGGCAGACAAAACAAATCTTGTGTGTATAGTTTGCACTACAGTGGAGCTGTTTTCTTGTTTACAAAAATTCTGCTTTTTCTTTTGGTTATTCAGTGAGGAAAGAGTGATACATAAGGTTTATCCTTCACTGTTGGCATCACACCAGTCATATGGTTTTAGGGGATGGAGCATGAGAATCTATCAAGGGATCATGTGATTCTTCCACACCCATTCAATTTTGTGTAAAATGAAGCTATTAAGTGACTGTGTATAAAGCACTGTCTTCCAACACCCTTCATTTAGACCTTTGTTTTCCAAGGACAGATTGTCCCATAACAGCCACACAGAAAAGCCAGCAGGTTTAATGACAGGGGAGACTTGAAGAGCAGAAATGCTGACACCTAGTCAAAAGTAGGGGTGACTACCAGATTAAATTAGTCTTCAGCCTCTGAGCGGAGCCTGATTTTCTGTGGTTGGAGTATTTTCTTGCATTTAAAATTCACACTATAAAGCTCAATGTATCCTGCTTAAACTTCTCCAGCAAGTCATTCCTGAAGATAGAGGTTTCTCACCCTCTTTGAAGTTCATTGTTGCAGCATTTTTCATGTAGCTGAAAAGCCAAAGGTACTTCAGGTCAGCAAGGTCTAAGTAGTTTCTCAGAACTTCCACAGTACAGCAGTTTAAGGAAAATGCTTTAACAATGTCAATTCTAAAAGCAAAGTGAGTGCAAAACTCACAGTCTGTTTCATAACCATGACTTGTGGTTACCTCATAAGTGCAATTTATCAAAAACACGCCCAGCTAATATAACATTAACTGCTGTAACCAGCTCCTGAGGTTCAAGCACTCACCCTTCAGCTTGCACACAAGGCCTCTAATCAGTGTTTGCAAAAGTCGTAAGCACAACATGCCTCAACTCCCCACATCACATTTCATTGTTTGTCGATGCTTCACCAGGGCTGTTCCATAGTGGGATGTACCCAAGACAAGCCCTCCATGAGTGTCCACACAGGACAACTTTGGCATGAGTTTCCAAATCTCCTTCCAGCAATAAGATGCTTATCTGCAAGAAACCAGGAGCCACTGTCTCATCCTCAAAGCTGCCAACAGAGCCATAAAAAAAGATCACAGGTCTATAAAACGTGATTGAAAGACCCGGGGTTTAATTAAAGAATTACATTCAGGGCATGCATGAAACTAATCTTCAGATATGTCAAAAGCTGTTAGAGCAGGAATGGGATGAAATGTTCCCATGTTCTCTAGGGGTAGGGCACCAGAGGGAGTCAAAGCAGACATTATATAAGACTTCAGATAGATGAGGATAGTGAAACACGAAACAACTGCTCAAGCACCATTGCAGCATCAGAAGGTTTAAAACCAGACTAAACAAAAGTTGGGAGTAATTGAGGCAGAACTAATATTGTTTTGCAGCAGGACAGTGAGACACCATTGATGCCTGAGGTCCTTTCCAGCTAGATGGATCTCCTGTGATGCTCTGACAGAGCTGCAGTTGCAGTCTGCAAAATTACTGGATGGCTTTTCATAGAGATGGAGAAGAAATAAGGGAGAAAATTGGAATTACTATATACAACCTGACTCTGAAGGAAAGAAATGAAAATTCCTCTGTGGGATGTGGTCAGCGTAGTTTGTCAACAACCCCTCAGTCCTGTGGCACTCTTGATTAGTGTGTGGTACTTTTTGATTTTCAATCTCATGTGTTTCATCTCTATGACGAAACAAAATAACTACAACAGTAATTTAAATGTTTTTGGAACACCCTCTATCACGTTACCTGATACTTCAACTGCCTTACACAATTATCAGACTGAAACACTGACCTTGTGTGTTGGGTTGAGTGGCAAAATGCCAATGCCCAACACAAACAGAAAGGGTCTCCCCCCAACCAAGGGAAGAGGAGAGAGGGAAAAAAAAACAACAAACCAACCAAAACTTGAAATACCAAGCTTCTTACATTATACAAAAGAAAGACAATTAAAAACAGAATATGATATAATACATATATATACAAATGTGAGAAAAAACAAATTAACAACAATAACTACGGAGTCACACAACCAAATAATACAGAGTCCAACCACCCAAACCCCACACAAACTCCCAAAAACTCCTCCAGAGAAAACTCCCAGCAAGAGAGAAGAAAATTAACAAGAAGATGTTCCCCTCCCTGGATAACAGCGCGGGGATGGCAGCAAGGCCTGATCTCGGCAGGGCAGGGCAGGGCAGGGTGGCCTCAGGGGCTGAGGCAAAGACCAAAACAGAGAGAAGCTCCACCTCCATCTCTTTTTATACTTCTTGATACTTCTTGATGATATCAGGTGATATGAAATACCTCTTTGGTTGCTTAAGTCAGGGGATGCTTGTCCCTTCTAATCTATGTCACATCCTTTGGGCCTGCTGATTTGAGGCCTGGCTGAGGCCTGGCTGAAACTAAAGCCAAAACTACCACCCCTTGTTATCCCGAGTTAACGGAATACCCACCCTCCTGACCACTGTGTTCTACTTGCTAAGGACTTTTCCATGGGCAAGGCAGCTAGCTGTGTGTTCCCAACACCCTGCATACAGCACTGCCCTCCAGGAGCTCTGCTTACACAAGGAACACGGGAAGAAAATTACCTGGAAAAGGACACTGTTAGTGTTGTTTGTGGAAAACCACACTTAGATACAATAACTCCTGCATATATCATGCAGTACCAGCATCTTTCCTGCTGAATTCTGCGCTGCTCACAGTTCACTTCTTTCAACTCCACTCATTTTGAGGAGTCAGGAGTCATTTATGTTGGTGCTGGTTCGAGGGACATGGACTGAGAATATAAATCCATCATGATGGTCACAAGATGAAAAGTAGAACCTCTGCACAACACATTGAACTGCAGAGCTTCAACAGCACCCTTGTGTGTGTTTGCAAACACACAGGCAGGGCAGGCGGGGGATTTGTGTGTGGGAAGCATCAGGGCAGTGGGGAGGTTGCTCTTTGTACCACAAAGGAAGAGGAAACATTCAGTGTGGTGTCCGCTCTTATCAGCTGGCGGCAGACGGAAGCTCCCACCGGAGGTGCAGAGCTTATTCCTCAAAGGGAAGGAAATACTCCTTGCTGCCCTTAGGAAAGAGAGAGTCACCTTTCTAACTCCTTAGATTACTGTGGTTTAACAAACTCTGCATTCACAGCTCTCACTCTCGCCACTCCTTTGTTTTGAAAACTTCCCTGCTCTCCTTACTGCTGGAGCACAGCAGTGCCTCTGTCCCAGCACACCAAAATCCTGGTTACACACTGATTCCTTTGGTTTCCTTACACTCAATCTGGTATTGTCCTCCTCTTATGTCTTGGCTCTGCTGCAGTGCACAATATTCCTGGAGTAAGCTTATATGACCTTATCACTCTCTACAGCTCCCTGGAAGGATGTTGTAGCCAGGTGGGGATTGGTCCTTTCTCTCAGGCAACCAACAGTAGAACAAGAAGGCACGGGCTTAAGCTCTGCCAGGGGAGGTTTCGGTTGAATATCAGGAAAAAGTTCTATACAGAGAGAGTGGTCAGGCATTGGAATGGCCTGCCCAGAGAGGGGGTGGATTCTCCAACCCTGGAGGTTTTTAAGGAGAGACTGGACGTGGCACTGAGTGCCATGATCTGGTAATCAAAGTGGGGTTGGATTAACGGTTGGACTTGATGATCTCAGAGGTCTCTTCCAACACAACTGATTCTATGATTCGTTTCTCCATGTTTGTGTCAGCTCACCTGTGGACACTGACAGAGGGATCACAGTGGCTGCAATCTACCAACTTCTTAATTTTTTTGCCATCACATGGTAGTGAACACCATGTCCGAGTCCAGGAACTTCTGCTCTGGGCACAAAGCCAGAGCTCCTGACATATGGCATCTACTAAGCTTTTCCCTATTATTACAGTCTCTGAAAATGAGAAAATAGATACTACTTTAAATATATAGCCAGCAACCTCTCAACTATATGTTAAGCAAAGATTATACAGATTTTCTTGGTTTGCAGAAAAATGTTTACAGTAAACTAACTTAATATATGGCATAAGGATGGCACAAGAGAGTTTTTGCTCCAAAAAATTGATTTTTGCATCTCTGGAACTACACAATCTATGGTGAAACTTCTTGCTTTGTTTGAATACCCACATTCAGGTCTCTAATTTGAAGGAAAAAAAGGACAATGCATTATTGTGACTCTGCATTGCTTCCACCACAAAAGTGTTTGTGTGTTAGAACAAAGCAAGGCACAAATGAAAACAAGTAAAACAGAATTTATTCCTTAAAAAAAGTAAGGACAAACTTTCCAGTATTATTGCCTAATGAAACTGGCAAATAACAGGCATAAATCCCAGTTACACAAAGCATCTGCACTTCTCACCAGTTTATCCAGGCTGCATCTCTTGAAAAACGGAGCAGCTCTTGCGCTGAGTAAAGGAACTCTGCATCTATTATCCTTAAAACAGATGTCTGTCTAATGCACCTATTCAGAAACTGAAAGAAGCTGGATGCTGCTCTGAGGGAGGTTGTTTTGTAAATTGTTTTATTCCATAGCTATTCATAGGAATACATCTGCAAATTTCAGCAAGGACTGCTGAGGCCTGAACAACAGGCCATGAGCCAGAGCTGACCTCTAGATGAACCTTCCAATCTAATGTTATATTTAGCCACGTATCTTCTTATCAGCCAAAATTCTGTATAATCCTTAGTAAAATATGTAATATGGTAAGACTACACCTGTGTCAACATGTATGCTTGTTAGTAAGATATATTGGTATTTGCTTATTAGTGAAGATTAGTATCTGTTCATTACTGAGATGTGAATGTATCTGTCCTTCTGTATTTAGAGATGGGTCAAGGCCATGGAAGAAGATGGTTGGCCTCGTTCAATATTAATGGTCCAAATTGACTCCCTTTATTTTCCTTCAAGACCTGGCCAGACTTTGGGCAAAAACTGAGGAAAGAAAGCCAGATATTTTCCACACTAAATCGTGATATGAGCTTGTTTGTTTAACAATATAAAAGCTGGACCCTCTCACAGCAAAGACAGAGACCTCACTTAAAAGTGGATGCACTGCGTTGGATTTCCCAGTTCCCAGGAGTGGTTCTCTGATCCCTCGCTGTGGTCAGGGCTCCCCACCTGACATGTGGGTCTGGATGGTGGGAGTGTATTAATGGGGTAACTGGGGATGTATCTTTCTTAATCACTATAGACACTCTTAGTAGTGATGATTAGCTTATCCTTTTATAATTCTTTGCTTCTTCTGTTATTCTTTGCTATTTTGCACTATAGTTAATTTATACACTTAAAGTTGGTGTGCCTCTTGTGCTGCCCTTCATCCCTTGGCAAAAAAAGGACTTGGGCAATTTTTTAGAACCAACAATTTATACATAATCCCTCCTACCAAAATGGGGCTGTACCTTTAAATACAAACACACTCATGAGAAAATCTGAAGATTTAGAAAAGTCCAGTGAAAGGACCACATTCTGAATGCACATACATGAAACTCCACTGGAAACTTCAGCAATGTGCTAGAACACTGAAAGCAAAATTTGGTTCTTAATGTGTCTCTGAAGACTGTAATTATTTTTCCCATTGTACTAGTAACATTAATTGAATGTTTAGCTGAAATCAAGTTCATTACAAGTTAAATACAGTACCTCGCCTATTAGGATGGTGTTTATAATTATAGTCATAAAGCACTTGTAAAACATCTTCATTGCAGCAAATAGGTGGAAGTTGGGGTGTAGTGGCTGCTACGTATCTCAGTTCACTCTCTGCATCTCTGCAGCATTGTAGACTAAGGTCACATATGCCACTGAATATCCACAGCTAGTGAAATACTACTCAGTTTTAGAGGGACATGGCCCACAACTGTTAGAAAAATATTGCACAAATTGGTATGAAAGGTTTTTTTCAGTGCAGCTGGACCTTACTAAACATTCTTAGATCTATAAAGAGGTACATTCTCACACAAACATACCTGGTGATTGGCCTGATCATAAAATTTTAACAATAAAACAGCTTTTAATAACACAAGACTTGAAAGATTACAGTTCTCTTCTAAATTTTGTATTATATTTCCTGGCTCTCTGGGAGCATCATTACAGAAAATATCTGACCTGGGCTTGGCTGCCCAAAGTAATTGTCTTAACTCCAATAGACACCCTACACAGAGCTACACCAGCTTTGGTGGGAGTTGAGAGATCCCCAGCAGTGAATGGAGTACACAAGTGAACTGAAAATGCAGCAGCCTCTTGTTGAAGACTCAGTGTGTGGCACAGGGGCCTGCAAGTCCCTGGCAGAAAACCACATCTTAGGGTTGACATATCTAAAAAGTTGGAAAAAAATCTCATAAGCAGCACATATGGTTGGTGTCAGTTTTGTTCAGTCACACACATGAGGGAGCATCCAAGTGCAAGTATAACCACTCGGCCTTTCTCACTTTCATATTAACTTAGGTTTCTTTTTATAGCCATTTTCATAAGAATATAGTGACACTCAAAAACAAAAATTAGGTTTTTAAGGTATTTTATTTGACATGATTGAAGACACACAAACACTCAAGATACAATCCAGACAAGTTGTGAACAGCTCCAAACATCAGTGAAATCTGAATTTATCTTGCACAGAGGTGAACAAGACCACAATGGTTGGTTTTATAATATAGTTTAAGACTATTTCAAGCAGGTGAGTATCTGTGACGTTATGCCCAACAACTTTTTATACTATTCATCCGCTTAAGCCACTTCATATCATAAATATGCAGCTTATCTTGGCAATTAAATCTCTGCAATATATAATTAGCCTTCTCATAATAATGCATTAAAACTCCTGTATATAAATATTGGTATATTCATACCAACGCAAACTGTCCTAACCATCACTGCACATTTATCATACTCTAGCACAATTAATCATTCCATCACAATTAGCTGCTAAACTTTAGCTTGGAGTTCAGTAACTTGGACTCAAACTTGCAAGTTGTTGCTTAGACGAACTTCTGCCAAGACCTTTTGCTCTCCCTATGGACAACAGTCCTTGTCTTTTCAAGATTAAGTTGCACAATGTCATCTGAAACCCCTACCAAAAAAATGCTCTGCATGGAACCTCCTACAAAAGTATCAGAACAACAATTCTAAAATTTACTCATTTCCTAGCAAATCTCATATGAATTTTACAGCCTACCACCCTTATTCCAAACTGGCATCCACATGCCTCTTACAATGTAAAGTTGTTTAACTGGGTTATAGTCTACAGACCACAGCATAATATTCTACCTACAATTCTATTTCCTTGGAAAGACAAGCTAATTTTCCATTCTCAAAGAGGGCAACAAAGACAGCTGGAGTTTTTTTCAGTAGTTCAGTGCTCTGCAAAGATAAGCTTGATAGTGCTCTCATCAGACTGAGGGAGGAAGTGCAAAAGTATGCAAATCACATTTTACAGCTACAGTAATTTCAGCAACAGGCCCCTGCCTGGATCCAGATGGGATCTTACAAAAGGTGAATACAAAGGGCAGACAATCACTGCTGTGCAGGGAGCTGTGCTTCAGAAGAGCTGCAGAAACTACCCATAGCATTCTCTTCAGACAGGCTGAAAACAACACAAAAACCATGGGCCATCTGATCTTGCAGGTCACCTCCTCTTCACCGGGGAGAGGAGGGGTGGCAGCCATTCATTAGACCAACTTCTGTGTTAAGGCCACTGAAAACTAATCCGTGCACAACTGGAGGGACTCAGGTTAACATGGAATGCAAAGACACTGAAGCCTATTTTTCTTTAAGAGCTTTGTCTTTTGGTAGGTGGAAGTGATAAACAGAGACTGGGTCTTACCTGCAGCTACAATACTTGAGTGTTGCCTGACTTTGGAAGGTAGTTTTCTGTTTGTTGTTGGTTTTGTTGTTTGGTTTTTTTCTGTTTTAAATTAGACAATCTTCTAATGAAACCCCAAAAAGCTAGTGAAGAAGCTGTATACCCAGATCATACAAACTAATTTAAAACTTGGTTTAACAGGAGGATTCATCCATTATTATGATGAACTGCTGGAGCTGGAATGGTCATCACCTGAAACAAAGAAATGAAAACCCCAGCAACATACTAGTGCATCTGTGTAATGTGCTTAACTGGTATGACTTGCATTGCAGGAAGAATGTTGTATTGTCTGACACACCAACATTTCTTTCCTATTATTATAAGATCAGCCTTTTGCATTTCATATCTTACCATCTTTAAAAGCCTATAATTACAGAAGCTGATTGAGAAACTATGTTATTTAAAATTAACAGCTGAATGAAATCAACAGAGGCAAAGAGCATTTTTATACAAGAAAATAGCACTGTAGAAAGAAAGAGTCTGTACAATATTTAAATATTATATATACATAAAATTATATTGTTCATAACTCATCTTAAAGTTTCTCTTGTTTGTAAACCATGGAAAGCAACACACAAAAAAATCCCAGTATTTAGCTTTTAAAGCATTTAACAGGCAGCAGGAAATCAACTGCTAGCAAGCATAGTTTGTAATTATAGAAAGTATCCAGCTGGATACTGTGACTGGCATTCTCCTTAGTCCTGTATTTATTTTTTTTTAAAGCTGAATGCAGAACACACTTCCCATTCAACTAGGGAATTCTGCAGGAGACAGAAAACTCAATGACAAAATGCTGTGGATCAGTTCAGTTCTGCAGCTCTTTCCTGTTGCAAAACTGCAGGATAAATATAGAAAGCTTAAGTGCCTGATTGGAACATAAATTAGTGAAATAATTGATTAAGCTTTAATCTCCCAGAAGTATCAGTAATGGATTTAACTCATGCTCAGCTTATTAAAAATGAAGGTTTAGATGAATAATATTTCCAAGTTTCAAAAATGTAATGAGTTGCAGCAGGTAATTGGGCAGCTCTGTATAAATGCTCTGAAAGTGTCAGCATTTTAGGGTGATTCTACGTGCCAGCAGTCTGCTAATTTGGAGTAGGATTTGGATTTGGATCTGAAACTGTCAGTTCATGGCAGATAAAGAATGCAGGTTTCAGAAGTTTTCCACCTGTAACCTGTAATAATTTTATTTATTGCAAAATAAAAACTATTCTATTTGCAAAAGAACTATTCCAGGTGAACATGCTTAAGAAAATGCTTCCAGAAAGTTGTCATTTGGAAAACAAGATGCTACCATGACCACTAGTACATTTCTCCTGCGTTAAGAGTTCTGTGCTCATAGTCATGTAAGGAAGGCTTTATTTAATACTATTTGTAGATTCATTCTGTTGGCTTCTGCCTTCCACTTTATTGGCCATTCAACTCAACACAGCACTATGTTTTACTCAATTGAAGTGTTTGCTACACAAAATATATTATGGTACTCTCAATCTGAATGTTTTCTCTTTTAAGTCACTTGTATGTTCTAGACAGCCATCATCTAGCTGTACTTCCAAATCTCAACATAGGAATTAGCAGGAAAAGAAAATATAATCACTTGGAGAAGTGCTTGATAAATCAGATGGGTCAGAGGGACTTCGACAGTCTGGAGAAATGTGCAGACAGGAACCTCAAGTTCAGTGAAGGCAAGAGGAAAGTCCTGAAGCGGAGGAGGAATAACCCCAGGCACCAGGACAGGCTGTGGACTCGGAAGCAGCTTGGCAGCAGTAAAAGACCTCCGGGTCTTGGCAGACATGAGGCTGAGCTTGAGCCAGCAATGTGCCCTTGCAGTAAGGAATGCCAACAGTCTCCTGGGCTGTACTGGGAACAGCACTGTCAGCAGGGCCAGGAAAGTGATTACT
This sequence comes from Pithys albifrons albifrons, assembly GCF_047495875.1. Classification (NCBI taxonomy): domain Eukaryota; kingdom Metazoa; phylum Chordata; class Aves; order Passeriformes; family Thamnophilidae; genus Pithys; species Pithys albifrons. The sequence goes on along the minus strand of NC_092466.1, from coordinate 7,773,482 downwards.
CCCCTTTATTCAGCCCTAGTGAGACCTCATCTGGAGTGCCAGGACAGGTTCTGTGCTCCTCAGTACAAGAGAGACATGGACATGCTGGACTGAGACCACCAAAGGGCCATGAGGACAAGGAAGGGATTGGGGTACCTTTCACTTGATGAGAGGCTGAAAGAGTGGGAGCTCTTAGGCTCGAGAGGACTCAGGGGATGACAGGAATGTGTACAAATGTCTGACAGCTCACAGTAAAGATGAAGCCAGACTTCTCACAGGCATCCAATGAAGGAACAAGACAGAGGCAATGCAAACAAACTGAAACTCAAGAAATTCCTTTTAAATGTAAGAAAATAATTTTTTGCAGCGAGAGTTGTCAAATGAGTTGCCCAGAGTTTAGGCATCTCCATTTTGAAGGTATTCAGAACTGGACAAAGCAACCTGTTGTGGCTGACACTGCTCAGAGGTGAAAGGTCAGACCAGACAGTCAATGGGTGTCCCTTTCAACCTCAGCCTTCTGTGATTCAGTGGTTTCAGGCAGACACTAAAAAAACCAAGTTTAAAACATACAAATGGGAAATTGCTTTGCTTGTAATAATCTTCTGAAGTATAATGAGGGCAATGCTAGCTTATTAATCTAACAGTTTGTTCTGAGAACTCTGACAATAAAGGCCCTGTTTTTAAACTGAAGTGCTCAGTATTAGGCTCCCAAATGTAAGTATTTATTTCCTAAATCTGTTTTTAAGGATTTCTGATGATTTTCTTTTTTTAGAACTTAAGAAATTCAGTTCCCATTTCTTTGAGTCATTGATATTCAGCACTTTGAATTCTGAAAGCATTGGGTAAAATGAAAAGAATACTATAGACTACTCATTTGTTCCCATTGCCAGAGGATGGTGCTGTTTAAACACATATCCCACAAAAATACAACCTCTACAACAACTACATGGGTTAGTGAGTTTTTCTCAGGAGGAAGTAGAAGAATAAGGCAAAGAGATTAAAATTTTGTATCTTTTTAACTAACTTTTGGGACCCAACAATAATCAGTGTATACTTAATACAGATAGATCTTTAAGCATGCTTGAGTAATTTGGGAACTTTTACTACCTCTGGAACTTCTGCTCCCAAAACTTTTAAAGGGTCTTTCAAAATCCAGCCTTTGGTCATCGAAGGGCACAAACATGGCATTACCCCACCTTACTGGCTGTTCTCACATAGCCTGCTGAAATTCAAGTTGATTACATGATATACGAAAGTCAAAAAATGGAATAGTGGCAGATCAGTCTCACAAACAGGCTGTGGTGGGGAAAAGGGCCGTTAGTAGTTTAAGAAATCAATACCAACTTTGACACTTTTAGAGGTTGCAACATCAATGGCCATGGCTTTGATTTCAGTGTCCCCAAACTGCATAAGTGTTTTGATCTCACGCCGGTTCGGCACCGAAGCGTCAGTCCCAGTGAGATCCAAGCGAAGGGTGCCACACTTCTTCACGCCAGACTCGGTGATGAAGCCAACGTTGTCTTGTTCTGAGCTATAGATGTTGATCACTATTACGAGCTGGGAGGGTTTGGCAGGCGTGTAACTGCGTGTCACAGTTTCTCCAAGGGCTACAGACTGGTCAGCTGAGATAAATTTGTCAAAGACATCAGTGCACCAGCGTGTGCCATCTTTGACCAGAAGCTTCTCCGGTGGGTGCTTCCCCTCCACGAAGCGGTTGAGCACACCAACGCCGTAGGTGAGCGGCGAGCGCCGCACCTTGATGACAGCAGGGTCCAGGCCAAAGAGAACAGCTCCTTTGAGGATGGTGAGCCCCACATCCTGAGGAATGATTACTCGACACCTCGAACCAAAAGCGCTTTGCACGGCTTGTTGGAGTAAGGGGGATTCGGCAAAGCCACCCACCAAGAAAAGAAACTTGACATTGGTCACTTCTGGCTTGTCAAACACTTCACCTAAACAGAAACAGAGCCCATTATATAAGGAAAAACACACTGTGATACGGCGATGCAAGTGAGAATCTCAATGTCTGAGTGCACTGAATGTTCCATTCACATGCACAAGATCTGAAACTGCCACATCTATGCCCACACTGCCACTCTCAGCATTCACTACTCCCACTTCTGTAGTCTCTACTATACTCTATTTCACTATGAATTCACTTACCTCAAAGCATACAATATTTATGAAGTGGCATTTAAAACAGAACTTTTATTTAGCTTCTACCAGTAACAGGAGACGTACATTTCTTGCAACAAAATCCTGCCAGTCACATTGTGGGTAGTAGAAAACATTTTGCCACTTCAAGTATCAGTGAGACATTCTCAAACCAAACTGATTCACATACCCTTTACTGCATTCCAGATAAATCACCCCATTTTAAATTCACTTATGATTTCTGACCCTGACATCTTAACCACAATAAATACCACCTGTACAATAATATCTCCTTACGTTTTTACAGATGTTCCCTCTTAGCTTAAGCCCACATCCCCTACTGTCAAGAAAATCATGCAGTTCAGTTGTAGGCTCACAGTTCAAATAACTGAGGCGACATGACTGAGTTACCTGGCACAACTGTTGTAATTCTGTCCTCTTGCTCCTTGCAAGGTAAGATGTTCAGTTGTCTTACTAGATTGTGACCACTGAGATTTACCTACTAACTACTCACATACAGTGAGTAAAGTTGGATATTCCATCCCAAATATGATTCAATTAGTGCTTTGTAATGCATAGAACAGAAACACTTTGCTCAATACATACATTATACTGTATGTGATACAAATACAATCCTCCACCACAAAGACCTTAAATAGTAATTTTCCCAATAAGCCCATGTCACTTTCTATTCCTGGATAAATAAATTCAGTGCTGTCAAGCCATGCCTGAAGTACTTTTACCATGATGCCTCATTTATTATTTGCATTTAAGGGATGTAAGGGATTTGGATGGTCATGAACAAATGCAACCTTTCACTGGGAAGAAATGAATTAGAGGTGTCAATAGCAGGAATAACCAGAAACTAGTTACATCTCTGGCATTACTAAGTTGTTGCCTGAAATAGGAAAAAGAAAAGCAGGATCTGGGTTACTCGGTGCATTCAGCCTTGTGAATGCTTGCAGCCCTGGAAGTACAAAATAATTGAAGCTTTGGCAGTAACAGGACTGAATCACACTTAGTAACTAGTACTAGAACTAAGCAGGAGTATGTGGTGTTCAGGAGATGTCCCTCACTTTCATATTTTCCTAACTGCTTTGTAAACAGCTGCAAGTTTCAGAACTAAACTCCTTGTCTGCAACTGGTGCATCTTAGGAAGGTTGTTTTGACTTTATTAGAATCATAGAATCATAGAATTGATTGGGTTTGAAAAGACCTCCAAGATCATCAAGTCCAACCCTTATTACAGTTCCTGCTTTGAAACAGGTAAGAAAAGCTTCAGTCTCAGCTCAGCCAGTAAGTGGAATTACCCACAACACGTACTAAGGTGCTGAACGATCTGGTCAATTGTAGGTTTGAAAAGAGCATTCATTGCATCCGGGCTCATCCTCAGCATTCCCTGGGAGGACCACTTCACAAAGTCCACACTGGAAAAGAACAGTAAGATAAAAACCTTAAAACATTGCAGCTGAGCTGTACAGTCACCACCAGACATACAAATAAATGAATGAGTTTACAGGATCTCCGTGCATTTCACTTGGACGGAAGTGCCCCACTTCACCCTAGCCCCATACCAATGCAGCAATGTAGAATTTCAAGACAGAATTATTATTTTTGCTTGTCTAATTGTTGTTTTCTTTGCCTGATTGCCTTCTGCAGCATTAGCAATGCTCAACTGCTTCCTGAAACAGCTGGCAGTCAATCCAGCGCTGATTCATCCCCAGAAGGGCAACATTTAGATTACAGCAGCAGCAGCAGGCCAAAGCCACTGGAAACACACAAGGAAAACAAGCAAGTGTGGAAGCCTCAAGAAGCAGAAGAGAGCACAGCATCTTTAATGAGGCATAACATTTATTAAGTGAGTACAGGCATTAGGTAATTCCATCACTGATACACATCTATATAGCTCAGTAATCTCTCTTTCACTAACGCACATTATATGTCAACATTTATACTTTTTCTGTCCTGTTATCTATTTAATTTCATTTCATTTGAAGGGAACTTTTGGCATTCCCTCTAAGATTCACCATTAAGATTATTCATAAAAAGGTGATGGTCCCGTGAGGGGAAATATTTCCAGAAATTTTGAATGATTTCAGAACCTCATTGTCATTTAGAAAGCGACTCTTAGCTGGATTCCAAGTCATTTAGGCTCACAGCATATTTACCAATAACTTTTGAAAGACATGCATGAGTTCCTGCCTGCATAATACATTAACAGAATCACAGAATAGGCTGAGTTGGAAGGGACCCTCAAAAACTAAGGTACAGATAGTAAATACCACATCTTTCCCTCTCAGATCCCAAGCATTCTGCCCCAGATTCACAGGCTCTCTTGTTCATTCTCTTTTATGCCATTAATCTCCAGGTTTCCTGTAGTATATAATTTCAGAAGATGCAGAATACCCATTTCTACTTTCTTCTCACTTTCTTTTCTGTAACTGCCCATGATCTTGTCATTTAGGGTGACTTCTTGATACTAAAAATCATTAATTAAAATCTCTGGAAGGTATTATGTCTCCCTACCTATGGAGCAAATGATCTAATTGGTAAAATACTAGAAGAAGCAAAAGTCTGCCATCACTTCAAAAGAAGAATGCTTTCCCCTTGCAGAGCTTTATGTAGTAGTACATGTTCTCACCAGTGATCTGATACTGCTAATAACTTTCCTCAAGCCATGAACATATTTACACATCTCATGATCTTGGATTTGTGCCAGTGCCCAGGGCAATAAAAATTAAGGTTCTAGATAACTAACTTTCAGGCAACAAATTCTGTGTTTGATCTGATGTTCCTAATTAACATGAAAGGGACTCACAATATACAGTCAAAGTCAAGAAAGTGATGCAGTGGTGGCCTAAAAAAACCAATCAAAGACAATACCTGAAAAGTCTTGTACAGAAAAGCCTTTACAGAGATTGATCAGAACTCTTCATTTCTGGAAACTGCACTTGAGGCAATCCCATTTTCCCATCCTTACACTACATTTTTACATTATTATCTTTCAGCCTACATATAACTAGAGTATTTTAATTATTTCTCTTTGCTACCAGTGGTTAATTCTACATCCATTTTGTTTCGATTGTCTACTCACTTGCTTTTCCTCAAGGCATGTTCCACGCTGTGGCCTCGAAACTTCTTGTAATAGTCAATGAAGGAGAAGGGCAGAGTGATGTTCAGGGGGTTGGTCCTGTCTGGGGCTGCTGCCCGTTTGCGGGACTCAAACGCAATCATCAGATCCACCCAGGCAGCAGGACGCTTGATTTTAAACTGCTCAATAAAATCTTCTCCAAATATTTTACACAGCAGCTTTTCAAATTCATAGTCCACACCTAGAGAACCATATGGCCCACCTGCACCACAAAGAAAACACAGCTTTAACATCCTAAACTGCTTATTATGCTTCTAGTTGACCACATACACATCAAATCAACACTATTAGGACTGTCAGGGCAGAAGGTCTACAGAAAGAAGTGTCTTTCCTAAATGTAACAGCTGGTCTAATGCACAATGTGATCTTACCTTTGCCTCACTTTTACTCCTCTATCATCACAGCCAAAGTAAAACTAACACTATAAATCAGAAATATTTTAATTAGAAGCAGAGAAAACTGCCTTCTTATTCACACATGAGAAGGTATAGGCTGGATATTTAGGAGTAGACACTCCTGAGTAATCTTACAGACACGACAACTGAGAAGGCTGAGTGACGAACCACACAGATGAAGATGAGTTTGGTACAGAGACTCAGCAGCAAAAAGCCACCTGACTCACACGCTTAACAGCTTAGCCACAGGACAAACTCAAAGGGCATGTGGAGTTCAGGAAGGGAATACCACTAAAGAAACTGGATGCTACATCTTCGCTGGGGACCAATCATTGTGCATTTTTCCAGGGAACGGCAGACCATCCTTGTTGCAACACAGGTGACCTCTCAAAGAACAGGAAGATGATGACTCTACTAGCAGAAGTCAGACCAGGACTATGGCAGGAGGTCCTGGCCTGATGGGAATGCGTAACAAAGGACATGGCAGTTTCTCACTCCCAGTGTGAGGTCTGCCACCCAAAAACATCAGATGCATTAAGTGACTCACCCATCTCTGCTGACCAGCAACTGGGTTATATTAGTTTTGAATGCTGGTCTTATTTTAGGAAGAACTGTTAGTAAAATGTAATAAAGGCATAAATTTCTTTCACTGAAAAGTCAAATTATTTCATACACATGTAATATACAATATAATTACATGAAGCAAGCAATGGAAGTGACATTACCTGTTGCTTTGTATAGCTCCTTAAGGTGTCCTTCAGGGAGCCTGATCTGATGGACAGTCATGTCCACTGTGCCTCCTCCACTGTCAACAACGATGTAACGGTCCCCTGGTTTTCCAAAGGGAGAGGGAGATGGTATTGACATCAGTGTTACCATCACAGTACACTGCAATGAGAGCTCCTCAGGGGCATCAGCACCCTGAGAAACAATGACTACAGAAAGCCAGGAATGTCTGTGCTGAAGACTTGACCTTTACTAGTAAAAATAATGCAGTGATTGAAAACAAATATAAAAGTCAGATGTTAAAAGCTATTGCTTTAACACAGCTGAAAAGTGGGACTGCTCATGCTGCTGGTGTACATCCTAGTGGGCTACCAAATTAATACTAAGGCATACTTAAAAGGCCTATTCTGAGGAAAATAAAACCTGGATTGCTTTCTACCACCTCCTTAATAAAGCATATTTTGCCAGAGAATACAGAATTGTAATTCAGTGTTAGTTATCAAGAGCAGCACATGAATCTGCATTTTTTCTTTTCCTATTTATAATCACTGTGAGAACAGTGCAGTGCACGGCACATTTGTGGGAAACCCAGTAACTGCCCAAAATACAAAACCGGTGAGAGCAAAGTTTATGCAAGAAAGGACATACCTTCCTCCAGCTCAGACCAGATCTCTCCTATGACATTCTCCACCATGAAGGTTCGGCTCTGTCGTTTATGACGCACGTGTTCCTTAGCTAGTGATGGACAGAGAAGAAATTACTGAGTATAAGAAAGGATGAAGAATTTGATACCATAAACTGCAGGAAACAAGTGCAAACAGGCTGACAGGTCTGTATGTGTTACTTCTTAACAAAACAAATGAACAAAAATTACTGCATTTGGCATCAGGAACATCAGAATGGCATTCCTAGGAAGGAAAAGTGTTTCTCAACCATACTGATCTTCCTTGATACTAATAGATATAAATTTAGTATATCCTAATTACCTAATACAAATAATACAAACTAAATATATATACCAATAACCTAATAAGAAAGCTATACACAGCTCTGACTTGGGGTTTTTTAATATATTCTGGATTGCAAAGTGTGGGCTGGCAGCCAGCTGTGCTCATCACAGCTTCTATCAGCAGGCAGTCCCAACCACTGCCTTTCAGGATGTCAGTCTGTCTCAAAGCTAACAGCGAAAAGCACTGCTGGTCAGGTTAGGAATTTCTTAAGGACACAGAGATAACCAGGTCTGACCCTTATAATATTTCAAATATATATTATTAAAAAAGCATAATCTAGAAATGCTATTATAGCAGTCAGTTAACTTAAAAGACTTAACTGCTACTTAAGACATTTAAAAGATGCAGAACAGTCTGTGAGGAGAAAGCAGAGTCGTGAGAACCTTTGCTGTTATGCTTCTAAATCAACCTATGCAACTGAATGATCAAAAAACCCCACATTCCCTGTGTAACCTTCACTCATCTTCAAAGGTATTCTATACAACAGTACAGAAGAGAGGCATCCTGTCATGTGTGAAAATTCTTTCTGAAAATACCAGCACGCAAATCACAGAATGCATTTTGCTTCCTCTTTCTACAGTGCCTATCACCAGAAAACAGAGCCAGCAGCTCCACTTGCTCCTCCCCAGAAAGACCCCATGATGCAGACAAGCCACACCAGCCTCACTGCACTGACTTGGCAGCACAGTGGGAGCTCACATGGCAGGGCAATCCATGACAGAACAAGCATTGGGTCCAAGCACGGGCCTGACACAGTCCACAGAAGTCAATGGCAGTCCTTTCATTCAATCCTGAGGGCTAGATGAGAACACAAGAGCCAGTCTTTAACTACAACTGAACTAAGCTTATCCTGGCTGCTCTGAACAGAAAAATTTTTGTTTTCACTTCACAGCCATAATATGGTCCTTGGAGTGCTTCTCCCTGTTTATATTTAAAGGGTTTTTTTCCTTAATCTGTTCTCAGCTTGTCTTGGGTGCCTGCCATGCCTTTATAAAATTTTAATTCTAACCCCATATTAATTCACTCCAAACTTTGTTTTCATTAATTTTGACATGAAACCTTTCTCATCTCCAATAGCTTTTACCATACAAAGTCAAGAAGGAGAGTGGTAACCCCATCCAAGAAAAAGCCCATTAGCAGAAATCCATGATCTGACAGATTCTACCCAGCTTCAAAAACTTAACCAGAGAAACTCTTTTTTTATTTTCCCAGAGGCAAATCCCTGTGTTGTCTGAAAGTGAGTCCATGTAAAATCACATGGAATCGGAATAGTTCAGGACATGAACGGGGGGGGCAGAATCCGAGGGGCCCCTGAAGGGACTGTATCCTGAAAACAGATTGTGCCCTGTACTCTGCGTGGGCTCCAAACACTGAACACATCTGACAAGGGCTGGCAAGGAGAGGCATGGATTTAGGAGAATGATGTAGTGACCTGCTAACTGAAAAAAAAATATGCTCTGGTAAGTGCAGGAATAGCTTTACTAGCCTAATCTTCCATTTGCCTCTACTGTTTTGACCTTGCAAATGTGAGAAAATACAGATTCTTCTGTAAAATTCCTGCTGGGATAGACTGTCACACTACTATTAATATCAGGGCAACTGTTACAATTCACAGAGATGTGAAATATGTGCATTATGGAGCAATCAAATCTTACTGTTGCTGCTTTTTTTTTCCTCTCCTGTTTCCCTCAAATTTCAATAAGATACCAATCTCATGATGAAAGATCTTTTACCAAGTGACTTACACTGTGGTCCAATCCCTGTCAGTCACTCTATGCCAATCCTCAAATATTTACACTAGTAAGAGATCTCAGGTCAATAACTCAGAAGTGCCCTACGTAGTTGGCCTTCTGTGAGCAGATAAATTCATTGCTATATTCCAATACTACTTGTTCCCCTGAGTGTTGAAAGTCATTAATGATACTTCATAAAGATGACATCAAAAAGCACCTGCCAAAACTCTGAAACACCTCAGAGTAACAGTTTCATTGCAGATCCAGTTATTTAAAACTGCTTCACTAATGCATCTAATCAAACACATAATTGTTTCCAACAAATTAAATTAAAAAAACCCGATCCAACATGAAGTACTGACGTAAGGCAGAAAAATACTGCTGTGAAATTCTAAAAGACTCCCACAACATCCAAATAAAGGCAAGGCTAGGAAGCTACCTGCATATTAAAATTCAAGGAAGAAAATCTTTACTGAGGGTGGTGAGGCCCTGGCACAGGTTGCCCAGAGAAGGTGTGGATGCCCCATCCCTGGACGCGTCCAAGGCCAGGCTGGATGGGGCTCTGAGCACCTTGGTCTGTTGGAAGGTGTCCCTGCCCATGGCAGAGAGGCTGGAACTAGACAATCGTTAAGGTTCTTTCCAACCCCAACCATTCTGTGATGTCTGTTGGATCAAAGTCCAAACTAGACTAAACCACAATCAACAGCAAAACATTTTATAAAAGCAAACTGATGGTAGCCTGAAACATTTCAAGATAACAAGGACAAGAAATGGTAAGAAAACAGCCCTCATGGACAGAGTAAACTTAGGCATAAGAATCTAAAAAGTGAATTCAGAGAAGTACCCTGTGTAAATCCAGTTCCAATAGTGTCACTCGGGCTGTAGCCATTGACAGGTGCCCTACTGCTCAGGTCTATCATCTGGTGCAGGCGGAGCTTTCGGCAGTAGATCGAGGCAGCCTCGGGTTCCAGGGCAATGATCAACTGCTCGGGATTTTCAGGAGATGCCATTCCTGCCTGCGAGAGAGAATCCATCAGAGAAGTGGGGTGGGAAATCCTGCAGCCTTAGCAGACCCTTCCAGTACGTGAACAAGGCTCTCCCCAGCTCACGGTCTCAGTTAGGTCACCCCTTCCAGTTCAACTCACAAAGGAGCTGCTGCCAGTGGTAAAGGTCTGGATCTGGGACTCGTCCTGCCCACAATGGATAGCACAGGCTGAACAGTAAGTTTGCATGCACTTACCATGCTAAGTGTCTAACCAAGCAGGTGGAGAAATGACAGAAATCATTTTGAAACCTGTAATGAATGGCCTAAAACCTGAACTCCTAATTAACCCGTGAATTTGCTTGCTGAGAGGGGCCCCAACCTCCTTTAGGACATGAAGGAATACCTTTGGCCTCTCCTCCTCACAACAGCATTTTAAGTGTTCCTTTCTTTATGTCCCAGATATACACAGTCCTCGCTGAAACGAAGCTCCTGCACTGTTTCACTGTACAGCAATATACAATGTACTTTACCAGGAATGCATCTTCTGACTTACAACCAACATTTTCTATTTCAAAATCCATTGCTTTTAAGCACATTCACTTTTACAAAATCTTCAAAATGCTCAGTTTATTCCAGGACTCAAAACACAATAGGGCAGGTTCCCTAAAATGTGATGAGAGCAAGCCTAAAAATAATCCCACATTATAAAATCAACATTTGCCATTCTTTCTACTTTCTCTCTGGATTTTCAGCCTTCAGACACAGATTTTCAAGAAGCCACAAGTTCTTATGTAACCACATCACTCAGAGCTGGGCTTAGAGAAAAATATACAAATAGCTGACAAAACTGTGTTTTCATTTCTTTTCCCCTGTACTTCTGCCTACTGTATGATTTTCTATTAAACAGATAATATCTTTCAGCTCTGTCAGCCCAACTTTTGGTTTACCTGCTATTATTTTCCAGGTAAGTACTTGAATACTAAAGTACACTAGCAAATACAAACCACAATGAACATTTTTCTGCTTCCACAGTCAGTCTCCCAGCCTTCAGTTCATACACATAAATTGTGGTGCCTCTAGAGCACCCTCAAAAGAAGGCAGACACACATGGAAAGACTTCAGACCTGGACTGAAATTTGGCTTCTTTCACACAGCTACATTGTGTGCTGTGGGAATTGCTGTCTAATTTACACCTGCAGCTAGAAACTCAGAGTAAAGCTGGTTTAAAAGCAGTACCAGGGTAAGACTTGGAGACACAATACTGTCCTTCACACTTGCTGACTCATTTTACCCTCTCCATCTTAGGATATCAGACAAATACATTCTTACAGAAAGCATTTTCCTTACTGTTGGTAACAAAAAAGGCAATACAACAAATAAATTTCTAAATAAAAAAGGGTTAAACTAAACATGGTTGTTCATTATTTTAAAAGCACAGCTCATGATTGAGATTATGGTTACTTCACATCTTTAACTGCTGTTGGGCAAAACCCTGTGCTTTATTTACATCCCCTGGACTCAGCAGCATGATCTGAAACTAGTAGAACTGTCTGAGAAGAAAAATACTGTGCAAATACTAGAGAATATCAAACCTTGACAGCTACGTGGAAACACATACTGAAAAAATATTGTATGTTTGCAATCAAACCATCAGACTTTGGAAAATACAGATTTAAAGCAGACAGAGTAACCCTAAAATGTAAAAAAGGACTTATCAAGCACAGGTCCAAGCCTGACTCTACTGCCATCACAGCACCTGCATGTGAGCATGTTGGCAGACAAGCTTAGATAAAGCTCTGGAGCTGTACTGGGGATGAAGTTCTTGCATTGTGCCTTAGCATAATCCCGCTCCTCCAACCTATCTGGATGTAGTAGGCACAAGCAGAGCTGGTTTCATGCCAGCTCACTTCAACATCACTTATCTCAAGCTGAGCTTTTCTACACAGGAAGCTTTGATTTGTTGCATTGGAATGAGCAACATTCAAATATGAATCAATACTTGGTCCTTGACAGACATTTATCTAATCTGCTAAAGAATTCCAAAAATGTACAGTCTCTGCACACAGATTATCTCACCCCTTTACTGTCTTTGCCTTTGGAGGGTTTTTCTAGAAGTCTAATCTGAATCTTGCTGCAATTCTAAGGTTAGCACTTCTTGCTCTATCCAGTAGGGGCTTAGAGCACAAATAGCTCCTTACTACTCTGCTGCACTTTCCACTTATATTAAATCCATTATTAAATCCATTATTGTGTTTTGTGTGAGCTCTGAATCTGAGCAGCAAGTGGTTTTTTCAGTATCCAGCAATGTGGATGAGCTCAGGAGTGCTCAGTCTGCTCCATGGACTGGGCACGTGGCAGCAGCACAGACAAATCAGTTCTGAGTCTAAGTCTAACCTACGCACTGAAGACAAAATAGTGGTTTAGGGAAAAAATAGTTTGTTGCTAGGGATATTAAAATCCACAGGCTACAACGTAGAGCATTTGCAAGAGGTGACAAGAACTGAGTGCACACACAGGGAATGCACTGGTATTTCCTGACTTGAGGAGGAGCAATGTGGGGGCAAGACTGAATTAATTGTGGAATCATCTGTTCTAGGGGGAATTTTGGTACAAACTTCCAAGGCTGGTTCTGCTAAAAGAAAAAAGTAAACCATTAACAATAACATCTGCTTCCTCCCTCCTCCAGCAGAAGTCTGTACCATGAACTTTTCACTCTGCAGCCTGCACGTCAGGAGAGGAAGGCAGTGATCTGCAGCGGATGGGCTCAGATCTGTTCTCAGACCCTCCAAGTACAGCAGATGCTATTCTTGCTACTTTTTCTCTCTATTATTTTAACATACCCAAAATATCTCCTGAGGAAAACATCCAACAGAAATGACAAGTTTTTAACAGTTCAAAGCACAGCTGATCCTAACAGAATCTCATGAAGAAAATGTAGAGGTTTTTTGCTTAAAAGCTTTTCTTACAGAGTTTGAAGGAACAGTTATGAAGAAAAATGTGTTATTTCACATCATTAAAAAACATGCAAGGAATCTTTTACAGTGAAAGGTACAAGGCAACCAACACATACTTTTATATGTACACGTACATGTATATGTGTATGTACATATATATGCATACATATAAGTACATACATATAAGTAAATCTGTATGTTATACTATATATATATGTAGGTAGCAATCAATATTTCATTCCTAATCTATGTAGTACTTCTGCTTAGACCAGGAGAGAAAGCACAACACTGAACATCTATATATCCATACCCAGCACAGAGAGAATGTAAGGAGATGATAAAGAAATATGAACACACACATACTGCTAGGGAGGGATGGAACAATGAGGTTATTTTAATAACAAGCTCTCAGATGAAGACTTAGGAGGCAGTACATCTGTCCCATCACTGCAGCCAAGGAGCAAGGGACAGATGGGAGAAAAATATTGAGCATGCTGAGAAAGAGGAGGGAAAACAGCAGGCAGCAACACAAAGAAACAGTGATGCATTTGTTAAAAATATTAATTGTAGACATTTGGGAATCTGCCATATTTTACACTTGCTTCTTTCTATCTGCCTCACTCCATGTTCTTGTCCACTGCTGCCCAAATACTACTGTAATTCAGAACAGAGATTCACAAGTTAATGGGCCTGACCAGGACAGATCTAAACAATATCTCAATATCCAACATTCTATAGATCATTCTGGCAGTGGGACAGATGCATCAATTTGCTTTTTGCCTAGGGCAGATTACAGTAGACTTTATAACAGAGCAGTGTCTTGACTTCAGCCCGCTAAGCAGAATTTCCTTCTCCCATAATACTCAGTAGCAGCATAAACCCAGTGATCACTTATGAGACATGAAGGAAGCAGACAGCATTTCCCCAAAACCACAAAAGTGGAAAATTCATCACAGAATTACAAAAAATTCTTTGAGCACAAAAAAAGTTCTTTAAAATGAATTTAGTGCAGAATATTGCTGTATTTATATACTTGGAAGAAGCAAAGAACACTATGAACAGAACTATCTAAAATTCAACTTTGCTCATATGCCTGAGGACTAAGATTTTATTTTTTGACAAGAGAAGTCTCAGATTTTCACTCACTCCAATAACACAGGTTTGAGTGCTGTCCATTTGCCAAGATACACCTTCAACAGCAAAGCTCAAAGTGCTTCAAAGTCTCAAGTACCAGAGCATTAGTAACTTTACCATCCAGGGGCACATGAATTCTCAACCTGGTGTTTTTATAGCCAGAGATGTGACACCACGAGACAGCCACAGCTGACCAAAAACGTTCCTGTTTTCATGAACAGCATCAGCTGCCAAGTGTTAGACTAATTCACCATTAGCAAATATGGAGGTCTGAACTGAAGCTCAGAATAGCAGTCTGAGCACTTCAAGAGAACTCAATGACTTTGCCTCAGTCCACATACAGAATCTTCATTACTGCAGATTTAAAGATGCTCCTTTTAAAACCCAGCCTCACATGCCACAACACACAGAAAAAAATGTTTTTTATATTTTTAAATACTGCACTGTATAAAACCTTAAAGACAGCATTAGAATAGAATATCCCATACAGTCTGAGCAGTTTTGAAAGGCAATGAAAGCCATCAGATAGGCCTAGATGAAAAGGTCCCATCTCTGAAAGCCACTGTAATTAGAAGCATCAGTATTTAGCTGTAGTCCTCCACAGACAGGCAAGAATGCTGTTGTTCCATGAAGCTTTACTTATTACACCAGAGTGACCTCAAAAGAAATAGTATGTTAGGAAATAACACCCCCATTGACAAGGTAGACATTTCCTATTACTCTTCCTTCAAACTATAGAAAGCAACAGTGAGAGGTTTTTTCCAGAGAGATGCATCAGATACTTTCTTAAAAGAAAAAAAAAGGCCTGATCACTGATTTGTATCACAAGGAACATGCCTTATATGGAGTGCACATGTTTCTTTGAGTTATAAAATTGTCTAAAAGAAACGATTGGATGAATTCTAATTTACTGCTTTGATATATTTTGTAGTCATCTAAGGCCTAATTCAGTACCACTTCAGGGCTGTTGGCACTGCACTCACAATTAATAGGACATTTCTAGATACCAAAATGAATCATAAATAGAATAAACAGAAAAACATGTGCAAAAGAACCATCCTCATCACACAGTTGGAAAAACAAGGCACAGAGACTAAGAGACTTCTCTAATGTTGCATAGGAACCCACAATAAGGTGGGAATTCCCTCCACAGCCCCAGAACTCCAGCTCAGTGTCCCAGCCAAACTCTTGGCCAAACAGCAAGCTTCCATTTCTGAATGTGACACACAGCACATGCAGAAGCTGCAGTGACAGCTACATCACAGCTCCCCCCAACCTTGGGTCCCCACTCTTGTTCCAGAATTTGTCACCTTCCCCAACCTCTTTACTTTGATCACTTGTGAAGCAATGCTGCAGACCAGGTGAGTGTAATGATCCATTCTTCTGGTTGCTAAGAAGACCTTTCTAAACGTGTTTTACAACTAAAGTCCCATTTGTAGGCACCAGAGATAAAAATTTAAAGCTGGATCCCATGAAATAGCTCCGCAAAGATAATGTGGTTCATTGGGAAATGAAGCTTTGCAGGACATTAGTCAGACAAAACAAGAGAAGCTGAGTATTAAACATCAATATTTTTTTCTATTTTCCCAGGTATTTCTTGTAATTAGTAACAATAGGAAAGGCATGACTGCAAGTTAAGCTCTGTGGCATGAAGGAGGAATTATTGTGCAACTGAATCAAGGCGAGACAAAACAGTGGTTGGAAATTAAGTGCCTTGTGAAATTTACACTGTTTAAACTAATCAGTTCATTGTGTTAAGGGATTCACGATAACACCATCCACTTAGTGCCTTGGAAGTGAGCTCCTCTAATCCTCCTCCTTTCCCACTAGCGAGCACTTTCTCCAGTGCTGTGGCATCAAACTGGGATGTCACAAATAAACGACTGAGATCTAATTGCGGATGCAGAGCGTGCCAGGGAAGCAGACGAGCAACATGGGAAAAGACTCAGCATTATCCCAAAGAGGCACAGGAGAGGAGCTGAGTTGGCAGGGAGTGGGGCTGGTGGATATCCCCACACTGCAGGAAAAGCACAGGGCATGCAGTCTGGCTCGATCTCCAGCCTTGAGAAGCCTCCACAAAAAATGTGTGAACATCATCACGCCACCACACACACCAATGCTTTGCTGTTAAGACTCAGATGTAAGAGTGATGAAGAGTGCTGCAGTACAGTAAATATCATGAATAAACAATAGTGAGGTCAGACAGCCCAGTTAGCTCTGTCCACTTATCTGTTCAAAGACAAACTCTTAACATTGCTGAACAGCCTCAAAATAAACAGGATTTTCAAAGATTCCTCTTAGTGACCACAGCAAAGAGGCTGAGTTTGCCAAAGCACAGGAAGAAGAGCTGCTGGGTGTTCCCCCCTTTTCAAAAATGTTTCCTCTGGCTTTAAGAACCTAGATGAAAACTAAATACTAACTTTTTTTTGTTTTATTTTAAATCCAGTCAACACAACGTTATGGTGGTGGGTAATACTGCAAAGATCTGACATCCACAATGTCATAGAGGCAATTTTTGCTTTACAGAACCAAGAGCACTTTCCTTTCTCTTACATAACATTTGCTACACTGACATGCATATACATAACAGATATACATAGATGCATACATTTTCACAAATTATTGCTAGTTGAGCTAAAACTAGGTTTGTGGCACATATCCTAGTCTGATCAGGTGCCACTCATACTTTGCATTTCACAAGTGAGAAGATAGTGGGTAATTATCACAGCTGCAGAATTCCTTCAGTGTCAGCTTCCCCAGCCATGCAGTTAAGTGACAAAACAAGGATGCTCATCTTTCTGCGAGAAAAAACTGCTTGAAAAAGCATAAGTGAAACCTCAGACTTTGGTAAAATAGAAGTTACTTCATTTTGCTGATAAGGGGCATATAAGCTATGGAAGATGAAAAGTGAAAAAGCTGCTGTTTTAAGGGAGGGGGCACAAAGCTGGAAGTTAGCAGATCCCTGTAATACTTCACTTATTCTCTTCACAAGCAGGAGTGATTAAGTAACATGAAAGGCATAGAAGGATGAACCCCAATGTAAAAATCAGCCTTTAAACTGTCCTTTGGATTTTTGGATTACCTTGAGACCTCTCTTTTGAGACTGCAGATCATAGAATTGATTGGGTTGGAAAAGACCTCCGAGATCATCAAGTCCATCCCTTGGTCCAACTCCAGTCCCTTTACCAGATCATGGCACTTAGTGCCATGGCCAATCTCAGTTTAAAAACCTCCAGGGATGGGGAATCCACCCCCTCTCTGGGCAGGCCATTCCAATGCCTGATTACTCTCTTCCCTTCTGCCATGTGGAAGTAGATCCTGGTACTATATATTTATACACTATTTCCCTGCTTTTAAAATCTCAGCATAGAATTTGCAATGTGTTCTGAATTCCCAGGGCTTGCCCATACCATAAGTTCCTACAAACTAACTAACCCACAGAAAATTCATGACCTTCCCAGTCTTCACCAGCTTACTGCTGCTCTGACTTCAAACAGAACTTTCAAGCTGTGAACTGTGAAGGGAGTTTTTAGGTGAAACCCTCTAACCTGCAGGTAATCAAGACAGATAACAATAAGGCACCTTACATTTTCACCCATACAGCTGGTTTAGTGAACATCACCAGATAACACACAAACTAATTCCAGTTAATAGTAACACTACTCCTCATTTAATAATTGTGCATGAATGTGTATGTTGAAGGAACAAGAGGTTTAGATTAGCATTTTATTTATAATTACACTTAGTTTTATGGTGGAAGAAGTTCTTGGTGGCCAAGGAGCAGTTAACAGCTGCCTGCAGCTATCTGAAGGGCAAGTACAAAGGCAGCACAACACAACTTTCCCCAGTCTTGCCAGGAGATTTAACAAGGGGCAACAGCTCATATTGCATCTTTTAGAATTCAAATTAGGTATTACAAAACACCCTTTTTACTAGGAAGGTGATGCAGCACCAGAACAGCTGCTCAGACAGGCATCTCTGTCCTTGGGGATTTTTAAAACTTGGCAAAAGAAAGCCAGTGCTGTCCTGGTGTTGGCAATAACCCTGCCTCAAATGGAAGGTCAGACTAGATGATCTCCAAAAAGCACTTCTTAAAGCTTCCACGATTCTAAAATGGTAAAAGGTATTCTACACTGAGAGAGACCAGAAACCCTTTCCAAAGGGCAAAGACCAACACACTTCCTCATCCCTTGTCTTCTTTGTGACTTTCACGTCAAATCCTTGAGCGTGTCAGTGGGAGGGAGCCCATCGTGTCTGACACTGGGACAGCAGCACCACTCACGCTGCGAGCCTGCAGTCATGCAGGTCCTCACAGGTTTCTGGAGGGATTGCAATTAGAACTCTGTATAAGTGTCTTGGGAAAATAAATATATAGAGCATAACAGCCCTAAGCAGTCTTTTTAACCTTAAAAATCAGCCACCATCACTTTCAAAAGTGATACAACATGTGGAAAGCAATTACTTTAATGTATCCAGGACACACAGGTTACAATATTAAGACAACCTGCAGTGAAAAAAAAATGAGTCCAGTGTCTTGTCGGTGAGGGAAATTCAGTTCCTAATTAATTCATTTTCCTGTATTTGGTTGTAGTGGAAAAAATGGTCTTTATGCTTAAAGGTGTAACAATACTGTCTGAAATTGCAGACGTGGACTTGAAGCCAAATTTTTGGCATTGAGCTCTACTACAAGGTTCCTATTTAACATTTTAAAAGTCACTTGGACCAAATTCTGTGAAATAAACCACTAAAGCAAATACATCAACTTGTGAGTATCCAGGTCAACATCAAGGTGTCCAGTGGAGCTATTTGTGAAGTTTGCTGGGCTGGGAGGTACTTGTCCTCTGAATAATCACACTGGCTTTCCTCACGCACACACCTGCCCATTGCTTAGCAAGTTGGTGTGGACCAAAGCAGAATCCATTTGATATTTCACTTCTGTTTACTAACCTATCAGTTATCCCATCAGGATAAGAAATAACATACAGCCTGTAACATTTCTACCTCTTAATGGCTGTCTAGAAACTATGGCATTATCACATTCTGAAAAGCAAGAAAATAAATGGGGCAGCTGGAGCCGTAATGAAGCGTGACTTTGATTTTCAGCACTTTCAAAGTAATGAATTTGTGGAGTTGCACTGGCTACAGCCAGAACTGCTACATCTGTGTGGTCACTGATTAGATGAAGCAGTTTGTTACAGATGGCCAGGCTGTCTTATTGAGATAAATGCCTTTGCTAAGCACAATCTGATTGCCTCAATTTGTTTTTCCTGGTGTTGCCATTATCCAGATAGAGTACATTATTTCTATGCTCTATTCTTTTATTATAACATGAACTTGGAATTATTTGGGAGAGTATAGACTGTTTGATATTATTGATAAAACCTATACTTGTCAGGTCTTCTGGATTTCGTATTATAATTTCCCTTAAGTTAGAAAACCTGGGTTTTTTTTTCCTTTAGGAAGTGAAGTGGAGCATAAGAAAGGAAATATCTGAATTAAGACCACTGGCTACCTATCACAAAGCAGCACTTTTGTTTACAATTCATGGAAGAGGTTCTACAGTTTACCCGTGCTTATTTCTCAAAAAGCTTTTTGTGAGTTGCCCATAAGAATGATAATTTCTTGTTACACACAGGCAAGGCATAAAATTTCTGGGTCATTATGTGAGAGAAAAGGATTTCTTGTACTTGTCAGATATAAAGAATATCAGTAATAGCAGCAGATCATACTTAGGACACGAAGTCTAGTCTATCACATTTTGGTCTCAGAAGTAATCCCAGAAATACAGACAGTTTTCTAGGGAAAAGCATCTTGGATCCCTTATTAGATAAGGAACAACCACAAGGCTTTGAAATCACCATCATCTTCCTGCACAAAGAAAATATTTCCAAACTGCTTGTTTTGTTGTGCCTGTGTCCTTTAATTCCTTCCAAAGTTTCTCAGGTCTTGGGACCACAACCACATCCAAATTAGCATTACTAAAGCTGAGTCACATATTGCTGAATGCTAACAGTACTAAGGTGGAGGTTGTTTCTTGACCAGCTGATGGGACCACAGTAGCATTCAAGTCCATATTTCACTAGGCTGATACTGTTGCAGCTCATTCCCAAGGGATTGTTGCCACAGATCACATTTGAGTAGTCAATGAAAGCTCAGCTCCAAGGGGCATTACCAAGACTTTTTTGCTGCATTACATTATATCCCCCAAGGAGCAGGAGAACATTACTTGCAAGTTTTATGAGTAGCATCCATTAGAAAAATTAAGCCATTAAATTCTCAGAACCTTTTAATTTTTCATGTTGTAATAGTCTAGAAGTGCTTTTTTGTACCATGGGCATGCATCAGTTACCACAACAGCTAAGCCTGACTCTTTCTATTTAGGTCTAGTATCACACTTTCAGTCTGTCAGGCTTTCTCCTTCCCTTTTTTTTTGAAATATCCTCATTGTAGATCCTTATGGCTCAGGCTGATTTTATTAAAAAGACACAAGTGTCCTGACTGAGGGGATTTTCACAGAGAAAACTATATGTTTGCTATTTTCTGTTAGTTGCATCTTATTTGGTACTGTGGACTTTTTGATTTTGTCTTAATATTTTTCACTACAGTTCCAACTTCAGCTTTTCTTTTCTCTGTCACTTAATATTGGCATCTAAGACATTTTTAGACCTATCTATTATCTTTCACCATTGCCCTTTCTATGAACTAATTACAAACAATCAAACTCACTAGTTTTAGACCCTGCCCACATTGATTTATATTTGATGGTGGATTTCCATCACTCCCTACTTATTGTAGTTTACAGCCTTTCAGACTATTGTTTTCTTCTTTTGGCTGCTAAACCCCATCTAGCTCTCTCTTTCCACCAAGGAAGCAGAGTGAAGAATCTCATCTTTCCCTATTCCTATTGGCTTCAGTGACCTTTCAGAGATTTTCTAAGATCCTGAGAAACAATTTCAAAGCTTTATAAGATAAGCACAGATCCACTCTGACAGGATGCTACGAAACCCTTTTATTTTACTTGCTTAGCAAAACAAAACCTCCAAATATTGCAACTTGTGCCCCAGAGATGAACAAACAGAAATGTACAGGACTAGCAGGTGGCTTTGTCAACTGCCTCTGCTTTCATGTGAACCTGGCTGAGAACTAAAATGAGGAAGGAGAGACCAATCAGTACCCATTTCCCACTCTGTAATCTTCACCCCTCAATTACTTCTCCTTTCCTAATTAAACATAGCTACAAGATGAAGAATCCTCCCTAACACTTCACTCAATAAACATTTTAATCCTTATGATTAAAAGGATCTTAATATCACCAAAGTGAAAGCATAGACTCAAGAGATCCCCAGAGCTACAAATAGTCAAGGTGGTTGATGTATTTAACACACTTCTGCCTCATCTGCCTGACCAAAAAGTACTGCATCAAAAAAATCACCATCTTTCCAGCGCTGCTTACACCTTTGCATGTAGTTTATAGCAGAAGCCTGTCACACTGCCCCTACACAAATAAATTTCAGTTCCATGTGTTTTCTGTACCAATGAACAGACTTAGGAAGGAGTAGGTGTAGCTCAGCTTCACAGATTACAGTCTGGTTAAGTCTCTCTACTCATCTTTTTAAAGATCAAACAAAACGGATGTGAAAAGAATAATAAATATTCAGCATAGGAGCTGGTTAAAGAAGGGCTCTGGAATTTCAGGCTCATATGCTTAATCCTGTCACATAGAGGGCCTCTTGTTTTGTTTATATGAGCTTACCATGCAAATGATTTTAATTGCTATTTGTAATTGAAAGATAAATCTACTGCAGAGCTCTAGAGCTCCATGTCAAAATCAACATTTCATATTAAAAAGAAAAGAACCCTCATATCTCCAAGCAGAGCAACTGACTGATGTTTCCAAGCCTACAGAATATTTTGGGCAAGCTCACGAAAATGAAACATGGCTCCCTTTCCTTTGCTCTGCCCTGAGTGCATTTCTTCTGCCACGTTTTACTTTCTTATTTTATGGCTTCTGCATTCATTCTTCTGTCTCTCTCACACTCCAAAATTTTCCTTAAAACCTCACTCCTATTGGCATGTTCAAGGAATTCCAGCCTGCTCTGCACTTACTGTGCCCAAAGACTGTGTATTGACAGATGAGCTGGAAGAATGTCTTTACTACAGAGAAACAACCTGCCAAGAGTATTGGATCCCGTGTTCCCCTAACACAATCTACAGTGCCTCAATCTCATTTGGATAAGGGATTAAACGTGCTGCTCACAGTAATATACTGTGACAGCAAAGTGTTCTTAGTACTGAACCAACTCACCTCGACTTGATGGGTTTCTACACAAATGCTCTTGACTTTAACTCTTTCAAAGTTTCATCTATTAGCGGACACACTGTATTTTTTCTTTCTCACTTTTTTTTGGAATTCAGGATTAACAAATCAAAGAATTTTCTTGTGTCAGTATGACCTCACATGACACAGAGGGGGGATCCACGAGGCTGTAAGTGCCAGGCCCTGCTCACGAGCAGAAAAAGCCTCCGCACCTAAGCCTGCCTTTCATTTTGGGGTCTAAACCTCAGGCCCAGTGAAGGTAGTTGTATTTAGCTCCTCTGCAAGAACAGGAATGAGGGCAGGTCCCCTCCATATGAGCAGGATGGAGTCCCTCCCACGTGCTGTCCAACTGGACTGTGCTGACAAGGACTTCAAAATAAGAATATATATCAGAAATTTGAATTTATTAGTCAAAGTGTGAGTTCTCCACAAGAAAGTAATTTCTAATACTGGCAAATACAGATCTTCTGACAGAACTACATCAAAGCAAAGAATCTGAAACAGAACAACTGGGACACAGAAATAAGTTAATGGCAGTTATGATGCCATATATGTTACTGGTGGGACAACGGCAAACCTGACTAAGAATCCTAAGAGTCACTGATGAAACACACACTAAATCCCACCAGACATGTTTTGGGAAAGGAAACTTAAGCATAAGTGGGTCCTACAGAACTCTCTCCAACTGTGACCAGACCTTAACAAGTGTCACACAGCTTTAGAACCACCTCAGGACATCCAGTAATTAAGCATGAGTGACAGGAAGAAGAGCTTCTTATTCAGAAATAAAGCAATTTTGATTCAGCAAAATAAGCTGTAAAGCCATGCAGCTTTCTACATCCTACCAGACTTAGTCCCTCAGGAGGTCCCAGAGAGTAAGATAAACAAGAATAAACAAATACCTGCTTCAAAGAACTGAGGTATAAAAACAGTTAAGGATACAAAAAGCACAACAGATGAATACAGATAGGGCAGGCAGAGTAACAGCAAGAAGCAATGAGGAGTAGTTTTCCCAATATAAGTAGACTAATCACAGTCAAGTTTTTGCAGGCATGAACAAAACCAGCATTTTAGGAAGGGTTTCAGAAGAGGAAAATGAGTAAGCAATACAGATATTCATGTCCAGGACATGCAGCTTATGCCTGAGATGACACAGATGGAGCCAAATGTGGGTTGATTCCCTGTCAAATGCGAGGCTACACAACTCTTCAGTGGCAATATTCTGAAGAGATACAAACCAGGCCACATTACAGCTGCCAAAGCCGAGGAAATGATGTTGCAGTAACCAAGATGCAAAATCACTCGCAGCTTGGATGAAAGCTCAGCAGCATGAACAGAGAGGAAAAGCTGTCATGCAGACAGAATCAGCAGGATTTTCACAGGCTGGATGGAAAGGGAGAGGCAAGAACTGTGAGCTGAAGGGAACACCCAGATTACTCATTCCATGAGAAAGCAGCACAGCAGCTGGAAGGGGATAAAGCAGGAGCCCTTGGGCAGATTAAGAGTAGCAGGTTAGCAATGTTTTGTTTAAGGCAAAACAGAGATGAGGGGCCGGCAAAGGTGCACTGAGACTGTGTGCTGTTCAAAAGCTGACGATGCTGAGCGCAGATTTCCAACTTCTTACTCCACTTGATTAATTCCATTACCTTTGCCTAGGCATGCACTTAATCATTCCAGAAAGGCTGGGCTTTACATTGTGACCAGTGGCTGAAGCCATTAGTACTTCTGCTCTCTCAGAGCTACCTCACTTGACACAGATTACACAGCGGATTTTCACAGCTCATTAACATTTCCCACTAGTTAACTCTCAGCTTAGACTACTAGAGTTCTACTTCAGTGTGTTTCCAGCAGCCCGGTTCCTACCACTGCCTTTTCACAGTTTCCTCTACACGATGGGCCGCTTACTCTCACAACAAAGCGCTCATTTTCAAGATACTTGCATCTTCCAATAGTTAGCAACAAGAGCTGCAACTTCTGATCCATCTGTACATACTGGTCTGAGGAAGATGCTGGATCCAGCAGTGGGAATCTGAAAGACTGAATGGCAATGCAGAATTCTCAGTTTTCTGCATTTGTTTCTTCATCCCCACTAC
Organism: Pithys albifrons albifrons; assembly: GCF_047495875.1. Classification (NCBI taxonomy): domain Eukaryota; kingdom Metazoa; phylum Chordata; class Aves; order Passeriformes; family Thamnophilidae; genus Pithys; species Pithys albifrons. The sequence goes on along the minus strand of NC_092466.1, from coordinate 7,748,851 downwards.
TTCAAAAACAATCAACCATGTGTCAACATCAATTATTTCCCTAAACTCATGTTTTCTGTAACTGATCACACACCCCGAGTTAAAAGCCTTGTTAGTCCTTGCTGTTTATCAAGCTTGCCCATAAAAGTACACAATCACAGACACAACCACAGACACAGACACTAATCAACAACATTCCATTGTGCCACAAATGAGAAATGCCAAGAGATCTACCTCACTCTGCCCTGCTCCTTACACAGCTCCCACTTCACGAGCACACATGCACACAGACAGCAGGCAGACAACAAGATACAGAGATAATGAATGGGTCTCTACAGTGTTTCAGATTTACCTACAACCGTGTCCTTCCATCAGAACTTTAAGAGTGTTTTGCTTCTGGCACTAGCATTAGCAATCCCACAATACAGACTGTTAAGAAAAACGTTGCTCAACATTAGAGATAGTCAGAAACAGAGTTAGAAAAATCTGGGTGCTTCCCAGGAGCACTCTGCAAATAGTTATGAACTGGTAGATATTTTACAAACTGTGCATCACACACCTACTGCCAATGGGTTACACAAGTCTCTGACCGAAAGTTTGAATTAAAAAACAAAACCCAAACTAAAAATGAATATTCTGATGAAAAGAATCTCATGTATTAAAGAGACAAACTGAATCTGAAATAAAGGACATGCACATGGAAAGTGGACATATCTGGGGTCAGCTGGGGGAAAGAGTTAAATGCAGATAAACCCTTCATTGGTGAAAATAACATTTGAATTTAATTTTATATCCAGACTATCCGGTTCACAGTCCTTTCATTCCTACTGTGGGAAAAAGGGAACTGGAAAAAAAAATCCCACCAAGGAGGCTCTTTGCTTTCTCTCTCTTTTTTTTTTTTTTTTTGCCTTTTTCCTTTTTTACTTTAGAAGTCTATGATGACCTAAAGAAAGTAACAAAACAAAACTGTGTCCAGTATTTTAAAATCAACTTTCCCTTGGGTCTCAAAACTGCAAACTGCATCTGCTCCATGTGCACTGAACTCAGCTGGAATATATTGTTCAGGATAACTAAAATATCAGAGTCTGCAATAAGGGACATGAATATATAAAAGCAAATAGAAAGAAAAAAGCATTTAAGAAGTGAATACATATAACTTACAGCTACTGCTTGGTAGAGTTAACTCCTCTTTCAATGTTTCTGGCCCGTATTTATACTATATATATTGTATTTATAGTTCATACTAGAGCTAATTATCACAAATACACTTCATTGTTTAGCCTATACACTAGGGCTCTAAAGGGGCATTTCAGCCTGCAATATTACCTTGTAGGCAGCTTGTCTCATAAACTGCTTTGCAGGCTGTTTCCAAATAGCAGGCACTGTAATGACCCATCTTACTTCAGTGTTTTCAAAGTCTGAGCCTCCTTGGTCACTGAGCTCCTGAGGAAAAGGTAAACAGAGGTGAATGCAAAATGATAGGTGTCTACTTTATAAGAAAATATTATTTATTGCTGGCTCTAGTAACAGTAACTCTCTTTTTTCCATTTTTTTCCTGTTACACCTATGCTACGAATCAGGATTACTTCCAACCTATCAAGAATGCTTTACTGTGCCAAAAGGTGGAATTGAGGTTGAAGCTTTCTCAGGGAGGCCTATAGAAAAGTACACTGCTTAACACAAAGTAGAAAAGTTGGTTTCTGCAAAAGTAGCAATTTACAGAATATTACAGAACATTTATGTGCATTCTTAGTCGCGGTGTGGGATTTGCTGTTAGCTTGAAGAATTCATACTTACAGCTTGATTAATACACAGAAAAATATTTGAGATATCACTGATGAACATTATGTTTTACAATCTCAATTTTTCAATGACTTCTTTATCCACCACTTACCCTTAAATCAAAGTTTTACAGCGCAGTTAACAAGGGGAAGTTACAGTTAACCCCTTGAAAAAAATGACCGATTGCTCCAGCAAAATTTTGCTTTAAGCAAACATTCAAGACTAGTTTAGTACTTTTATTGTCCTTTTTTCCCCCTTAAAAAGAGGAAAGTCTGTACTGCATTTGCAAATTGGGTGATATACTGACATGTTTTGGGAAAGGTTCCAAGTAAAATGTCATTACCATATGTCCTATCTAAAACTCCATGCAAACACAGAAAGGTTTAGAAAGGTGAACAACAGCCCTTTAGAATGTAAAAAAATGTTTCTGCTTGTGCTGAGCCAAGGCGTTGTGTTTGTTTAGCTATGCTGCAGCTCAAAAATCCACGCTGGGAAAGTAGTACCTTTATACTGCACCAGGCACCAGAAATGGACAGATTACAGTCCAAAATAACAGCTCACTTACACTGCCTGCCTAATTAGTTCCAGGATTTACTCACAAATGCCAGGGATTTAGCTAATAACATCAGCTAAGGATGCAGCCCTGAACAGGCAGCATAAGGAACAGACTGAGATGTCAGAGAAAATAAATTAAACCCATTCAAAAAAGTAGGTTAGCTTTTATCAAGGCTATTTTAAACAATGCTTGTTTGGCTGAATATTCTTATTTGACCCAGGAACTGCTATGCTGATGCTGACATTATAGTGGTAGGTTTGAAGCCAATGTTTACTTAACCCACAATTGACTGTTTACATGAGGTTTTAAATCTCAAAACCTGTTTACTGGGGCCATGTATGTCACTGGAGAACATGATAAACAATCTTCTGATCCAAGCAGAATAGTACATCTCAATTGGGTAAAGGAAAATAACACCCATTTTCCTTATCAACTTCAGCCTTGACAGGCTGGATTGATGGTTCATGGCCAATTGTATGAGTTTCCACAGGGCCAAGTGGCATGTCCTGCACTTGGGTCACAACAATCTCCTGCAGCTCAACAGTCTTGGGCAAAGCAGCTGGAAAGATGCCTAATGGAAAGGGACCTGGAAGTGCTGGATTACAGCAGCTGAACATGAGCCAGAGTGTGCCCAGGTTGCAAGAAGGCCAGTGACATCCTGACCTGTATCTGCAACAGTGGGGACAGCAGGACCCGGGCGGTGATCATTCCCCTGGATTTGGCACTGGTGAGGACACACCTTAAGTCCTGTCTTCAGTTTTGGGCCCCTCACTACAAGAAGGACACTGAGGTGCTGGAGAAGTCCAGAGGACAGCAACAGAGCTGGGGAAGGGTCTGGACCATGAGATGGACAAGGAATGGCTGAGGGAACTGGGTTTGGGGTCACCAAACTACAAATGATCCTTTAGTAATTTTTGTATCACAAAATGAATTCAGCTTATCCAGCTTCCTTTTGCTTAATGAGTGAAGACAAAATCAGGCTGGTGCCAAAGACATCCGTAGTTGCTCAATCTATTGTGTTTCACAGTGCCAGTTCTTTACCATGAGAAAGAACCTTGAATGGACACAGAACGATCCATCATCCCAGAAGCAGAAATGTAGGGAAGAAAAACAGCCTCAAATTTAATTCCTGAGCTTCAGCTCCTGTGCTTTCAAATTTTCTTCTCAAATCAATGCCTGTTTCCATTAAAAAAAGCAGCAGAAAATATTTAAGACAGTGAGATATTAGTGAATCAAGCTTGTCCTGTGAAAGGAGAAATTACTTCAGGCTATTGAGAGCTCTCCTAAGTCCACAGCCTGCCCAGAGTTCCTACACCTGCCTTGCTTTGTTTACATCAAATACTACTGAGGTCAAAATCTGGCAAGGTTAAAAGTGTTAAGCTTGTATTTATCTCAGTTATAAATACAGAAAATCTTGATAAGGAAGCATTATCCCACCTTTAATGCCTGTTCCTTAAAGAACTGCAGAGCATAAGCAAATATCTCAAGTGCTTTGACTTTTTTGCCATTTGCAGCTGTCAGGTCTGTCTCCATGGTAAGATTCTGCATGAAAGAAAATAACAGAAAGTTATTAAAAGAAAAAGGTAAACATGAAATGAATTCCCACTGCTTGAGGAAAGGGAGTTCCTCATTATCCACCTGGTTAGGAAAAAGTGACAAAACTGTTCTGAAGAGGATTTAACTCATCACTTGAACTTCCTGGAGTATGACATTTTGCTGCTTATTTTGAACTTTGTTTTTAAACACTTACCATGTCTACAGATAACTTCAGGAAGAGAGAGAAATATGGACTAAATATTCAATAATTGCAATAAGTGTATCTGTAATTAATTGCAACAAAGCTGCATATGCAAGATATTTAAGCCAAGTTAAGAGCTAAAAGCATAGATTTTTGGCTTCCCACCAACACATGAAACCAGAAAACACCTCAATACAGAAAGTACTGGCTGATTACCAAAACTCTAAAATGGATTAAAGATAAAAATATAATCAGTAGGAATAACATCAAATTAAGAGCATGACTTGCACTTGCAGTTCTGGCAGCAAATCCTGGGTGAGTTTGCTCCTCTCTGCTAGAGCTGAGTATGGCTCCTGTATTCCATTTCTGCTGACTAGATTTATAGTCAGCAGTCTCATACAGACTCCCCAGACAGCTATGAATTTCACCCAGGAAAATTAGGACATGAAGATCTAAGCAAAGCAGATACTGAACTTCTAAGATTTAGAAAGAAGGCTGGCAAAATACAGCTGCCAAATGCAGTGAGAAGCAAAATGAATCATATTAACTGAGGAGTTTAATTTGCTTCATTTACTCTTTAAACTTAGAAATAGAGCTGCTTCACATCTAGTTGACAATCTTCAGGCAAGAATCTAGTGTTCAGGGGAAAATAATCTGAGCAGCAAATGCTACTTGGTTATTACTTACACCAGTGGTATGTAGCTTCATCTTAAACTTTTCAAAATACAACCAGTGCTTTGATTCAGTGGGATCCAAGTCGTGGTAGAAATCTCTTGCAGCGTAGCCAAAGCTATGAAACTTCCTCTCTGGTGTTAGGAGGATGGTGGTTGGTGTCTTCTGATTGGACACACCGGGATCTCCACCTTCCCACCGTCTAACCAAAAAGAGGGACAGCTTCAGGATGTGATGCTCAAGTTTAGAGCAGCACAAATAAAATCAAGAGTAGCACGAGAAAAACAGTGCAGTGGCAGATTTCAGGGACTGCTTTTCCCTCCAAAGATACTAATTGCAAACCTTGCAATACCAAAATCAAGTGGGTTTATTGCCACTCAAGAAAAAAGGATTGATTTTCATTTCAGGTAATTCAATAACATTTTGTGGTTAGTGGTATAATTCTTAAGGACATAACCATAGCCAGAAAAGCATACAGATTCCCTGAAAAAAGCCACAGACAATTAAACAGCAAACAGTTCTGTACTTAACTTTTCTAATTAAACATACAAATATAATAAATATTGTACAGAAAAAGAAAGTAATTATCAATAACATGACTAATAGGAACCCAAATCTGGGCTATCCAATTGTCTTATCTGGCTCCATGAATCCTTACTTGTATGGGATACTTTCCCCATTTTGAATTAGGGACATGCTCAAGCCATCTGCACACCACGGTAGAGAAGCTGATTAAATCCCTGTTTCTGTCCCAGAATACTCCAAGAAACAAGACAAATAACATCTGACCATGTGCCTCATTTCCTGGACACCTGAAACTCTGAAGACGTGCCTGCAGATGTTGCACTTTCTGCATTACATTCTCTACTCACCTTGTGAATTTTGAAAATGCCCTATAAGGTTTTATCTGCCAAAAATGAAGCAGACTCCTCCAACCCCCAAGTATCTTAAAGGCACCAAAACATTTCTGTCACTCTGGTGAAGAAAATTATCCTCTCTTATTGAGACTGTGAAGGTATTTTTGAGGATACTCAAGAGGAATATAAGTAATAAGGAAAAAGTAACCCAAACCTTGTTTCACAGAATGAATAAGGAAATAAGTAAGAACATAGAATATGGGAACACCCAGCAGCAGAAGTTGCAGTGGGGTAGGCAGGACAGCAAGGTCAGACAGTAGAAAGTCGTACCAGAGACAGCTGTGAGCATTCCTGTCTTCTCCTCACTTCCCCTCTCAAAAAAAGGGCAGAATGGAACAAGAAACTTGCATGACTGTTCCTCCCTGCCTCACATACAAGTACTTTCAGTATGAGAAACAAACATTTACCAGAAAATATTTTCTTAAAAAGGCATCAGTGGAAAATCTGTTTATGCTCTCAGACATAATCATAACACAGCTCAAACAGGAGCCAAGTTAAGATCACACAGGCAACTGCATTCATTATTAAACTACATGTTGATTGCTTTTTTCTAAAGATAGAAAATGCATTTTCAGAATATACTCCTGCCAAAGTCCTTGTTCAGAGGCACAAAAAGGCTGCCTTGCTCTGTTGTAGTTGTTTATGAGACACAGAAAGAAAGAAATAATTTCCATTTCACTCTCACAAACAGTTGAATCCATTGAAAATTAACTGACTTCCGGACCAAGGCAAAAAACTGACGTGGAAAACTGCAGTTGATACTTGGCAAAGTAACAAGGAGCAGGAACCCTTCAGATGATTCAACTGGATCAAACAGAGCAAAATCTGCCCCCTTTTGCACAAGCAGCAGCGACAGCAGAGAATAACATGTCTGAACTTTCTTCAGCATAGAGGACAATTCCACTGCTCTGGAAGCAGAAACAGCATGATGAGGAATGGAATGATTTCCACCTTCATCCTCTTGAAAAAACTTTCCTAAACCTCCCTAGTTCCGTTGAGCTATGATCAGCTGGCAAGGGCTCTGCTCCAGGTCATTTCTCTCTAACCTGCTGCTAGGAATGTCCTTGGTCACCCCTGAGTAGGCGTTACAGCAAACATATGGTTCCAATGTGGGGAAGTTGGGATCTCACAGCCCATGAACAGAAAGCACTGCTATTGCACCAGATTGTTAAATCCCACACACCCGCTGCAAGCAGAGAGGAGACAGACTGATACCGTTTTCTCTTGGAATCATTAATGATTCATTCTGAGTCACTGGTGGGAAATGCCATAAATAGGCTGTGGCTAATAACAATACTTCTTTGTTTTTCATTACGGACAGGCGCATTTTCTCTTTCCGGAATAAGTACTCTTCGGGTGCAGTTTAAATGAAGACAAATTTATGTTCAATGCTACGGGCTGAAATTTTCAAAGCCACCCAGAGAATTGGATGTTCACTTCCTGATGAGTTTCTGATGGAAACTAGACACAGTAATTGCTCAGCATGTTCTAAAGCTCTCAGCCTGTATTACTGTTCAGTCACAGAAAGGGCAATAAGGAAAGAGAAAGCGAAATATGACTTTACGATTTGCAATCAGAGATTTAAAAGTATTCCCAGGGGACATTTTTCTAGAGAGAAGCAGCTGCACAGGCACATGAATGGTAACTCCTGGCTACAACACTCTTCTCAGGTGGAGCCCTGACCCCTCTCCAGGTAGTGGGGGCTTCTAGTCAGTAGAGCTAGGACTGCAACACCTTCATTTGCAGTTTTCTTCCCTGGCACCAATACAGCCAAAATAATGGTAACAATGCTCTTAAGAAAAAATAAAAATATCTATTAAAAACATAAACCTATACAAGCCAGAATTGCTCTAAATACACATGCAGATATTTTCTTAGAGCAGAATCAGAGTTTAAAAAACTATTCAAACAGGACCAAGGTTGTTTTTCGCCTAAATTCAGACATATGAGTTTCTAGGCTGATATAAAGTGGAGTGTCTCAACAGAGATATAAACAGCAAAGACCTGTTTATATAACATCTGACTGCATATTAGAAGTGAAAATAGAGACAAGAGGAAAGTTAGTGAGGAAAGGACCTCAAGGTTATAGTAAGGTTAGAGAAATGCCCTTCTTTACACTTCAGTCTGGCAAAGAGACAGACCAAAGAGTGATCCATGCAGAGTGATGAGAATTTGATCCAGAGCTGCAGCATAACAGCAGAGGAAATGCAGCAGTGGGGTCATCAAAACACAGCTGAACACCACTAGGAGTGTATAAGCAGGGGAAAGGCAAATGTGTGTCTCCCAGTTACTATTATCCATGGAAAAGAAGGAAAAGAAAAAACCTGAAGGGTGAAGTTACACTGTTAGAAGAGACCACAATCTCCCTCCTTCCAAAGACAGGCTGCAACATGTTTCATAACCAAACACATTTTGCCATTTATTTTTCTCCATTTGTGAAACACATTCAGTTTGTTGTTATTTAACCAGCAGCCAAAACATCTGTAACTTCATGTAAGAGCATATAAATCAATAGGAGTTTATTAAACCTGTGTAATACCTTGGGTATTCCCTCCCAGTGAGATGTTATTGACTCGTTCTACAGCAGCAAACTTTGATTATGGCTCAGGCAGGGCTCTGCCTGCTGAGTTGGTGAACTCACAGGAAGGCTTTACTCACAGCCTCAAGATATGCAGCAAACAGCACTAACTGGAACACGTACTTCGACTCTGCAACAGGAATCTGAAGGTAACAACAATCTTTTCAGAAGCTGTGGGAAACCAGCAAGAATTGTGAAGTATTACTTCCTTGTGAGGGGCAGAAGAGGGGCAGGCACTGATCTCTTCTCTGTGACAGAACCCAGAGAATGGCCTGAAGTTGTGTCAGGGCAGGTTCAGGCTGGATGTCAGAAGAAGGTTCTTCCCCCAGAAGGTGATTGGGCTCTGAACAGGCTCCCCAGGGGAGTGGGAACAGCACCAAAGCTGACAGAGCTGAAGAAGTGTTTGGACAACACTCTCAGGCACAGGGGGTGACTCTTGGGGATGCTCCTGTGCAGGGCTAAGGGTTGGACTCAGTGATCCCTGTGGGTCCCTTCCAACTCAGCATACTCTGTGATTAGCTAAAATCAGTAAAACAGTAACCAATGTTTTGCAACTGATGTGAAGCCATTTACTGATCCTCAAGAAACACACACCCAACTCCAAACACATGCTGACATGAGTGAGGGTCCTCATACATTTAAAGATAAATGTATACTTAAAGAACTTTGTTAGGTCAACACTTATAAACTCCTTTTTTTAGTATTGAACATCACGGCAAATAAACACACATAAAACCATGACTTTGTTTGCCTACTAATTACAGGACTAGAATCATGGCAGTGCTGACACTGCACTCAAAGCTGGTGCTAAAGCCCCTTGTGTTCACCCTTTTCCAAAGTAGGCCCTTCTAAATAAACCCATATTGCCCTTCACTGAGACATTTACAGAAAAGCAGCTTTGTTAAAAGGCAGTCAGAAATCTAAATATCTGGAAAGGATCAACACTAAGGAGGGAAGGTAGAAAAAAATGTTAGGAAGCAAAGAGGACCATGCATCATTGGCATGCTTTATTTTAACATAAACATTCTGGAGTGTGAGAGGGAAGTTACATTTACTCTCCTGAAATATTTGTAAATTATTTCACATGTAAGCCTCACTATATACAAAATTGGAACCTCTTTATACCTTTTGAACTACTGAAGACTTATTTTGATGAATATACCATTCTTTTAATGAAATTTCAGGATTTTATGAGTATTTATATATAAACATATATATAAAAATGTTATACATATTATTCGTTATAAATCAGTTTCAGTTATGTGCCCCAAATTCTTCCCAGTCAGCAATATTTATTTATTTATCTATTTATTTTTAAAATTAAGTAATTCTTGGTATTAGAATATTTTCCATTGTTTAAAATACTGTTTGGAAACATGAATACATTTCCCCCCCCTACCAAATTTTCCTCTCATCTGATTGTAAATACATGAAGTAATTTCATTAATTAATTTCTTTCAATACCAATGTATTCTGAAATCACAATCATGCTACCATTAATTATTGTGTAAGGAAGAAAATATCCTGTTTTGGTCCATAAGTAGTAAAGTCAATTAAGATTTGGAATATATTCTCAGCTGGGCACAAAGCAGATTTCAATGTCCCAGTGATGGACAGCAGGAACAGCTTGGCACTCTGGAAGGAGAATCCAGTCTGTAACATGAACCCAATGGCAGAATCAGCTTCTAAGGTAAAATTCGGAGTCCGAAGCATTTAAAGGACTTCCCTAGAAATGGTAGTGATTTCACACAGTAAAATTACACAGAGGTTATAGGAACAACACAGATTATACAATTTAGGCTTGCTCAGGTACACCTTCAGAGATGTCTTCCCCCAATATATCCAACTTAAAGCTTTAAGAAATTTAATTAATTACCTGCTGTCAAAAGAGAATAGGAATTGATAAACATGAGTTTTGACTTGATAACCCTGTAACCTGTTTGAGACAGCAACACATGGCCTGTCCTTGCACTTCCAGACTTGTGCCCCTTCCTGTGCTGGTCAGAGAACAACAGAGGGCTGAGATGCAGAAAAGGCCTCAAAAGCACCACTTGCCCATAATGCAAGTGGGACTTTGCAACTGTAGGGCATAATACCATTCAGAAATTTAGCTCCCCTTAGACAGTATTTCAAATCCCTCAGTTGCAACAGATCTTGGAAATATTTTTCAGCTGTACAGAAAGCAACTATGCAGGTTGACTGCATAATCAATACTGTCTGCTGAGATTAAGGTTGCTGCATTCAGCCAGCATCTTTGCTCAGAAAAATTGCAGTATATCACACTGGACTGCAGCAAATTAGTCTTTTTGACCTTTTGTTCTCAGCATTACAGAACATCACCTACTGCTGTAACAGCAGCACTGCTTAGCCCCATCTGTGGCTGAGCTTTTCATACATTATGTCTGCAAAGAGCTGTATCTTGGTCTTGCTACAACACAGTATTTTAAATATACTTTATATAAAATTTGTATAGGTTTTTATTAAAAGGAATATAAAACAGTGTAACAATGGCTTGCAGGGCATAACTTTCAGGTAGCTGCTGTAACAGTTTTTGTATTTGCAATTGCATTGGTTGATATTGTGCCAATTTAGTCAAGAATGAAAAAATACCCACCCCTACAGAACAGCATCTAAAATCTATCCCTTGTATACATATAAAACACAACAGATTTCACATCAAACCTTCATTTTCACATTCATGCCTTTTGATTGCTTATTTCCCAGTATCATAGACTCGATTCAAATTTAATGCTACAAAGCTTCAATCAGCCAAACTACCAGTTTCTGGGTGCAAGGAACTGAATATTGTACAAACAACTGCACACAAGTATGATTCCAAGGGATGGGCAGCTCCTGGGAAATGTCATGACCCTTAGTAAATGTGTAGTTTCTCTCTGATAAGGGCATCCTGACTTAATTATTAACCCTGTACCCTCAATAATTCTTATTAGTCACGGATTCCTCCTTTTACTCCTATCATCTTGTAAACCCGGCAAAATAAGAAAGGATGTGTTTCCACAGACTACCAAAGCAAATTAGAATACAGTAAAATGCAACAAAAAAGTCATTCACACTATGCCCAGACAAATCTGGACACTTCAGGTTTCTGGAGAAAGTATCTGTGGCTACCTCAGACAGCCCATGTCATCACGATCCAAAACTAAATGCTGCATTGCAGCCCTTACCTCATTACATGAATACATTCTGGTTCCTTGGTGAAGCTGTAGGCGTAGCCACTGGATGTTGTGCCAAAATCAATAGCCACAACAACAAGAAATAACTGTTCTACAGCATCATCTGCATCAGAGTCCTTCTGTTAAACAGCAGAAGCAAAATCAGACACTGAGTCACTGATTCAAATAACCATAACCTGTCAGTATTTTTGTTCTCAGACATGCATACAAAGTAAGGGCTTCCCTAAAGCTGCATTTGTGACCAAAGCTGATACTAGAGAGCTGCACACTCCAATGGAAGTGGAAATTCAGTGTATGACTCAACATATTTGCTAGAGCCTTTTATACATAACCTTCAGAACAACAGTTTCTTTCATACTCATTTTTGCAATATTTCTAATCCTGTATTATTAAAACTTGTCAGTTTGGAGTTGTTTGTTTTGTTTACATTAAATAGATCAAGTGAAGAATATATTTATATTCATCAATGTGGTATATTTGGGACTGACTTGGTGGTTTTAGGAGTTAACTATGTGATAACCTTGAACATGGGGTACTATTACTATTCAAAAATAATGGAGAGGGAACAACCAAAACATACAGCAATAAGCTTTATACCCCATGACAATTATTTATTTATAAAGAATTTACAGAACACTTATTTTGTAAGCACTACATGCATTCTTTCCTCCTGCCTGTGCTACAATGTGAAAGCTGTTCAGCTGCTTATGTGAATTTGAATCCTCCTGCCTGCCTTTCACCTGTAATGCTGCCATCCCTGAAAAGCACAGCCAAGGGAATGTTAACTGGAAGACCTGGAAGGATTATGGATCAAATAATAATGATGTGATAAAAAGCATGATGGGAATAAACAAGAAATTGTACCACTCCCCACCATGGTGCTGCCCAACATAAATCCTGTATAAAGAAGGAGTAAGTAATAAACATCAAAGAACTTCTCTTCACCTGCTGATGGGAGTTACAGCACTAACACTTTAGCAAGACAAGAGGAAAACTGAAGCAATTGTTCTCTTTTACAGAGGAACTGCCAAATGTTCTCACTCTGTGAGCAGTGTTATACCATATCCCTCACATATCTCTGTTGTCTCTATGCCTACTATTTCCAGCACATTTCTATTGCTGCTCTAAATTTTCCAAGATCTTCCCATAGGCCTCTACTACTTCAAATGGAGAAATAAAAGTAGTAAGTTTTGATCTCAAATCACCAGATTCTCTTAGTAAAGCCAGGAGAATATGATCTTTATATGTCTTTCTCAAAAGTTTAAGGAGCAAATATAACTTAAATAGGACATAAATTCATCAGTATGACAGAAGTAAAAGGGGATGTTTAAGAGTGTACAAGAAAAAAGGAAATAAAACCAAAAAAATATGAGTAAGAACAGTGAAATCCTCAAGATGGGTTTTTGCAGAACTCTGAACTTGATTCAGAAAGCTACAGCAGAAATCTGACAAGGATAAAATGTGTTCTGAACATGATCCCTTGCAATAACAAGAAATACACTGTGCATTTCCTGTGTTATAAATCATAGACATCACCTTAAAAACACGTGAGACTTAATAGGAGTTCATCAACGAAATCAGCATGATGTACCAGAGAATAAAACACACTATAGCTTTATGGGACATTTGCTGCTTCTAAAAGCTTATGCAAGTTGCTATTTTCCTTAAGAAAATAAACCAGTTCTATTTCGAGCTTCTCTCTAGATATATGTATCTCAGGAGGAGATTCTTTTCTCAGGGCATTTGGATTTTACTGTGCAGTGTCTTTTTTTTCTGAATGGGACTTTTCAGGGGCTGCCTAAACAAATTAGTGATAAAGTCAGGGACAGAACTTGGGAACCCTGAGGGTTAGGAAGCCCCTGTGTCTGTTATAAAAGTATGCAGCAAGTGAAAAACAGCAAAACCAGCACTCCAATGAAATGAATGAGAGCCCTGTCACTAACCCTAGTGTGACCAAAATTTCACTTATTACTACTGTAGTGTAAAGAGGATCACTATGTGAGGAAATGACAGCTTTCTGAAGAATTATGTCCCATTTAAAAGGCAGGAGAAGTAATGTCAACACACAGAGTGAATGTTACGAGTGCATTTCTTACCACAATATGTGATGGAGACAGTGGAGTTATTCCAGGGTCTCCCAAACTTTTGGCTGGTGATGAGTAAGCAGATGTGGAAACTGCATCTAAAAGGAAACAAACACTCATCAGTGTCAGTGAGCAGAAGGAGCAGGATATGCTTTGCATACAGCTACACTGTTTTTCATTTGCAACAAATCTGATAAAAAAGAAAGCAAATTCCACAGCTGCCATCTAAAAAACATGTTTTGCCCTTGCAACATGCTAAGACAGACCTGCAGTTTCAGTTTTAAAATATCTGTCTGACCTTCATGACTTTCATTCTTTTGCCTCTTACACTGCCATGTACAATTTTAAAAGTCTTCCTAAATATATTCAGAAATCACAGTTGATACAAGCAGCTCAAGCACTGCACACTCACATTAGTGGCCCAAGACTTATTTGTATGAGTGCAGAAAGTAAACAGAAGTTGTGAGATCAAAAAAGACAGACTCATTTCAAGAGAAAAAGAGGAATTGATAGCAGTTGGACAAAGCAGGAAGGGTAAGATACAAATAGTCCATCCCGAGCCTTTATTCTGAAACATTCCCAATACTGTCTCTGTTTTTATTCTTCATACACTGCACTGAAACATCTTGCAGCTGTTAATACTACTGCAGGACAGAATCCAGCTGGGAAAAAGGAAAGTATTATTAACAAGTCATCAAAGAAATATTTCTACCCAGCATACAATACTAAAACTTCATTTAAAGGAACAGACCAAATGAGTGGCAAATACTGTAATGCACGATTGGTATTTCTACTGTTGATGATAGAAAAGGAAATGGCTTATTAAAACAATTTAATAATCGCACTCATGATTTAGATGGATTTACATATACATTCTTTAATGAAGAATGCAATAGTTTATCAAAATGGAATATAGAAAAGGCACCACACCCCCTGTCCATGCTGATATCCCTCTGCTCCCAAATTTAAGCCTTGAGATTACTAAACTATCTTTTGTAGAATACAAGCTAATGAGATGTAAAGCAGAATGATGTAAAAATCATAATAAAAATTAAATAATACATTTCGATGTATTTTTATTACCTATTTGGATATATCACACACTTATGCATAGCATGCAATTGCTAGACATGGCTGACAAGTCAGAGCATTGTTCCAAGATGACACAAGAGCTGCTCTCCAAGACCTTAGAATTACTTAGTGAAGAATCCTGTTGTTTCTGGTAATATGTGTTGTTTCCCAGGGAAGATTCAAAACCCTGCAGTGGGCAAGTATGGAATAATCTGCCTGAAGGAGAAAAAAAATTATTCCTACAGGTCTTAATATTGCTCTTGTAACACCACTTACTTCTTCAAGTTGTAAAATGCATGTTCAGCCTGACTTTCAGAAGCACTTGCAGAAGCAAAATATTTGCATTTCCTACCCAAGTTCTTCAGGAATATGTTACTCCTCTTGCAGTGAAGTACAAAAAGTCATAGGCCAAATGTGACAAGCATAGAATCTGCTCAGTTTATCAAGATATCTTCAGAAGAGATGCTGTTATCAACTTCCTTTCAGCCATTTCTTCCTCTTTTCAAAACATTCACTATTAGAGCATCAACATATAATTTTTTTTAGCATTGAGGAGCAGTACTTCAGCACGGGAAGAAAAAAGGAATAGGTAACAAAATATATTTGTTGCTTCCTGCTGTCCTTGCTGACCTGAACCCATCCTGAGCAGACATGAATTGCAATACTGACTCGACATCTTTGGAAACCAGCACTTTTCCCCACTTAGGATGCTGACTCTGAAGCACAGAAATGCAGACATCAAACCAGCATCTGTGTGTTTGCAGTGTTTCTCCCTGTCACTAATTCTCTTGGTTACCTGTTTCCGCACTCATGTTTCAGTGATGTGCTGGAGCAGGTCCAGAGGAGGCCACGGGAGGACCAGAGGGCTGGAGCACCTCTGCTGTGGAGACAGGCTGGGAGAGAAGGCTCCAGGGAGACCTCAGAGCACCTTCCAGTGCCTAAAGGGGGCCTACAAAAAAGTCAGAGAGGGGCATATTACAAGGGCATGTAGTGATAGGCAAAGAATAAGGACTAAGTTCATAGATCCTCATAGTTCACAGACTATTCTGAGTTGGAAGGGACCCACAAGGATCGAGTCCAACTCTTAAGTCAGTGGCCCACACAGGGGACTGAACCCATGACCTTGGCATTATTACAACCAACAAAGTTTTAACTAACTGAGCTAATCTCAGGCTTCACATGGAAGAGGGATTTCATTACATATTAGGAAGAAATTCTTTACTGTCAAGGTGGAGACACACTGGCAGAGGTTTTCCAGAGAAACTGTGGCTGCCCCATCCCTGCAAGTGTTCAAGGCCAGGTTGGACAAGGCTTGGAGCAACCTGGTCTGGTGTAAGGATGTCCTGCCCATGGCAGGGAGGTGGAACTAGATGATCTTTAAGGTCCTTTCCAACCCAAACCAGACTATGATCTGTTTTCCAGCCTGTCTTCAGTTATCAGCCTGGGTGTACCTTGAGAAGTTATTTATAGCTCTATATGCAACTCAGAAATTCCTGTGTGAGAGTCTGTATCTTTCCTTTGTATTTCAGAGAGCGGGGGTTAAATAACCAGTGCAATATTCATATCCAACCAATGAAACTGCTAACTCAGATGGTGTTCTATCAAGAACTGACTCACTTAAATTGTGAAAATCTAGAGGTGCAAAACGTATACAAGGACACTCAATGTATTCTAAGTGTAAAAATATTTGCTAGCAAATCAAAAACTGTTAAGCAGAGATACGAGTTCTGTCTTAGATACCCACGGAAAATAATGCTTAAAACAGAAAATGGACTTGGATATTTTCACTGAAAATCTTTGAAATAAATTCTCCATTTCAGTTTCAAAATGCTCTTGAAACTTACACATAAAGGCTGGATTTGTAGAAGGGCTAATTCTTTCTAATTTTCATCAACTGTTCAACTCTGCTGGAAGGTTGAGCTCTTGGTGGTCTATCAATATTTTCAGAAAAGAGAAAAAAGACCCTTCCAAAACCATGACCATTCTGCACTGTACTCACTGCTGCTCCTGCAAACACCCAGCAAAATAAAATAATTCTACAATGAACCCCCTACATGCCACCAGCCTAGGGATGGATCAAGCAAAGAAAATCATGGAAGGCACTGCTACAACCTTTAAAGCAGCATACTAAAATTGTAACCTAGAGATACTGGTATAGTGGGTTTGTGGAGTTGCTATCATGTTGGCAAAAGCAGAAGTTGAAACTGATTTCACGGCTGCTAATTAATCATGTGCAATAATTGGGGCAGCCATAACTGTGATATTCTAACCCTGCTGTTAAAAGAGGCCCTGACACTATCAGAGAGCTAATAAATGACAAAGTGCAGTTCAGAACACTGGGAAGTTAAGAAGTGTTTTATCAGAGTGGTTGGCACACACAGAAAATGACTTGCAAGCCCATCACACTGGATTTAATGCCAAGACTTCTCTCAACAAGCAGTGAAACAGCTGTTAAAAGCAAATGAAATTAGGAAATTTATAGCATTATACTGTCTATCCTATCTGACCTGCAAGGTGTTACAATATATTTGCATATGTGGGAGCTTTCATATTTTGTTGAGTTAGTGTTTCCTTGGGACAAAAAAAACCTGCATGTGCCACAATTTTTACAGCTGTGTTCTGAGGAACAGTAAATGCAAGGATATTCCAGGATATTTTAAGACCTCTTATCTCTAAAGCACCGTGATTGGTTGATCTGAAAGGAACAACAGTATCTGTTCCAAGGCAGAGAATGGGAAAAGGGATGCAAGGAACCTGATTTACAATCATGAAACAGAAAAAGGATGCTCAGTCTATTCTGGATAGTGTCATAGTATTTGGAACACTTCTTAAAAGCAGAATAACTTATTAAGGCTTCTGTAATGAAAAGCATAATCAAGTAATGTTACACACAGCTCGAGATCCAGCTCTATCTCCCATGTTTAAGGAACTTTATCTGTGTCAAACTACATGCTATGAAAGGAACGTATGGCTAAAAGGGATGCATTAAACAAACATTTAATCCTTGCCAATTTGCACACCAAATGAAATGGAGGCAAATTATTTACAATTCAAATTAAAGTAACTCTTCAAACACACCAGTATTTTAAATAATCTTTTTCTAAATACGATGCAAACTTCTTGAATAAAATTCTTAAAATTTACTTATCATCTGCATACTGACTGTCTATACCAGGAGCTTGGGTAATTTCACTACATGTGCATAGAATGACTTTTGAGCATATCCTTAGAATTTCTGACTTTAGCCCTGATCTAACCAACTGCCAAAGAACACCTTGTGCATTTTAAAGGTTAAGAAAGCGGAAGGGGAAACAGAGAAGGCTTCCATTTTCAGCCTTTTTTTAGCATTCAAAGGGTCCTATCTGATTTGCAAATTCCCAAACAATGACAGAATTGTTGAAATTATGGCATCAGCAGATAACTGCATTAATAATGAATCACGTGCATTACCACATTAGCTCCAATTGCTGGTTTGGTAGATTTAATTTAAATTATTCCTTCTTTTCATCTAAACACATACAAGAGTTTATTTTCTGTGGCTTCCTGCAACAGGATAATCAGTTTAGCTATTTCTGGTCTTCAGTAAATGATCAGCCACATTGTAGATTTCAACAAAATGCAATAAAGGATTAACCTTTAAGTGTCACAGAATGCAGAGTAAAAGCGAAGTCCAGAGCATTTATAAAAACTTAGCTGATGCAAAGTGAATAGTTCACTGATTGCACTTTCAGATGATTCTGATTTTCTTGCAGATCCAGAGAGCAGGACCAAACTCATTATTCAACTAGAAAGACCAGGTAGGGACAGCTGGAAGACTATCAGTCTGTTCTGAATATTTGGGAGCCCCTGCCACACATTTCCATTCAGGACTGGATAAATGAGTTTTAGTGAACCACTGAATAAAAAAAAAAAACAATCAGACACAGACCACTACAGTCCCAGGTAATGTTTCAAGACAGCAGCTTAAATCTGCTTTAAGAAACACAACTGCTAAACCTCACAGTCACAACCCACTAAGGTGGTACTCAAAGTCATTTTTCAGCAGCCACACAAAATCTCCTCCTTTCTAGTAAATTCAGTTTTTATTAAATATTTCAACTACATATAATTCAGGTACACAAGGCATCAGCAAAATTTTCTGTTTCACATTTCATGGAAATTGCTCATTCCGCAGCAATGCAGGATGGACTCTCTCCAACAGAAGATTCTGTGCAACTCAAGTGACACAGAAAATGGATAAGCTGAAGTGGGGAAATTTAAGTTGGACATCAGAAAAAAATTCTTTCCAGAGAGAGTAATCAGGCATTGGAATGGGCTGCCCAGAGAGGGGGTGGATTCACCTTCCCTGGAGGTTTTTAAACTGAGATTGGCCGTGGCACTGAGTGCCATGATCTGGTAAAGGGACTGGAGTTGGACCAAGGGTTGGACTTGATGATCTTGGAGGTCTTTTCCAACCCAACCCATTCTATGATTCTGTGATTGTACAAGTGGGCATTGTCTCTAGGTAAGAATTTAACAAGACAAGTACAAGCAGGAGCCCAGGAGGCAGAGTATGCTGCTCCACAGCAGAAAGCACAGCAACTCAGTCAGAGCAGGGTACGGGGACATTTCTCAGTATGTCTCATGTCACCAGCTCACCATATGGAAAAGAAACAACTTTAAAAAAGAAGAAGAAATAAGGACTCAAGCCCCAAGTCTGCCATCAGAAATCCCAACACGGACCCTTTCAGGCACATTTTGCCGTACTTTAGAGTCTTGCCTACAAAAGCAGAGACCTGACAAAGAGAGCAGTTGCACCCTCCACACCTTTGCAGACCTCACTTCCAAGTGACAGTGAAAGGGGCTCATCATGGTCTGCATCTCCTACAGCCGTTCTGCAAACCTGAAAATCAGCAGCATCACAATAGTATTAACACCTCTCTACAGGAAAGTGCCT
This sequence comes from Pithys albifrons albifrons, assembly GCF_047495875.1. Taxonomy (NCBI): domain Eukaryota; kingdom Metazoa; phylum Chordata; class Aves; order Passeriformes; family Thamnophilidae; genus Pithys; species Pithys albifrons. Next base: position 7,729,344 of record NC_092466.1, on the reverse strand, counting down.
GAATACTCGTGTGCATGTTATATCCCAATCAACAGATCTTAAGTTCTATTTCTATCCTGACAGAGTGGCCACAAACCCAGCACTTGCTAATTAAACTCTTCTCACTATTTTCTGAATCAACAACAGGATCAATACTATTCCCTATTTCAGATCATAGTTATAGCATTTTAAGAAGTGCTCTCACAATAATAAACAGGTTTTTTCAATCCATAATATACAATGGAATTATTTCTATTCATTGTGCAGATCTCAGCCTCTGTCTGAGCTTGAGGACCCACTGGAAGGACCCTCTCTTCCAGGCTCTCCCAAAATCCCAACTGAGAATGGCTGCAGTACATCACCCTGGCTCAAAAAGAGAGCTGCAATAACTCTTCTTGATTTGTATAATGCATATCCACTGTTCCATATGCCAAACCACTCGAGCTCTCAGATATTTGTAGTCTGATGAACCAGATGCACAGGGTAAGTTGGGATGCATTAGACCTACTAAAAATGCCACTATTGCAGCTGATCTTTATGGCTCAAATAAATCCAAGTTAACTGAATCTACCATGTACGTGCTGAATACTTTCACAAAGCAAACACTGGCATTTATCTGATATCCATTTTTCTACAATTTCCAGCCAGCCAGCACATGGTGAGAGTGACTGCTGCTCTATCCATATACACTGCTCTGCTCTCACTCAGGTCACTGCTAATACCAAAGTAACAGCCAAATTCTTTATTTCCCACTAAGGCACTATCTCTGGATTCCAAATTTGGATAAAAAAGGGAAAAAAACCCCAAACAAAAAGGAGGTACTGAATCAAATATGGGTATAGAGTAGCCATCAGGGGATAAAAGAATAGAATTAAAGCCATTGTTTTTCATTCAAACGACTGTATGTATATTTGAGCATCAAAATAATTTTGACACAGGCAAAGTTTGCTAATGATTTTTGCACAACAGGGAAAGAAGGATTTGCCACATTGCTATTAGCTGGCAACTGATGAAGAAAACCTTATTCAGCTTTTCCTATTGCTGAGATTTTGCTTTGCATTAAGCACAGAATGTCAGAGCTTCCAAACCTAACGTGACAACCTAGAGCATTTTACTGTAAATACAAAATGGCCTTTGAAAATAATTACAGAACAACAAAAAAGAGAGAGGGAGACAAGCAATACAAAAAAAATAAAACCTCTTAAAATATTCTGATATGAATATCCCATATTTCATATCAGAAGAACCTTCTGTTCCTACTGAAAGCAATGGCACCACTGTTATTGCCATGAATGGAATCAGAGTTCTTTGTTTTAAAATGCCAATAGGCATCCAGCTGGTTTGCTGGAAGACAGCAATACACTTCTCTTCCATGACTATGGCCACAGCTAATCTCTGATACAAATCCAAGTTTCCTGATACCCTTTCATAAAATCTGGTCCCCCAAAGAGCTGGTATTCACTGCACTGATACCAATTAGAGCACAGTGATTTCCTAAGTAAAAAAAATCTCCAAATACTGTGGATAAAATTCTAAGAACAAGACGTGTTTTTTCATTACAACTTTGACCTTTTCCATTTGTGCTTTTACACTGTCTCCCATCATGATTATGGTTTGCTAGAGGAATTACTTTTTCACTGTGCTAACAAGCTTTTTAAACCAAGTTTCTACTGTTATTGTTTAGAGTATCAAAAAACTACCCCAGGTTCATCCTACCACTCGCTCTAGACAATATTCATTTTCGTTGACCTCACTGGCAAAGGGAAACCAAAAGACACCACCTATTTTCTGTGAACTTAATTTAAGATGAAAGAAACACAGAAGAACTCACAATAACCTTCGGAAAATGCCACATGGGTTATGTTCACTTCTCCTCCTTCTGACAGGTTGCAGGCAGAACCTACATTTGGTCTGACCTCACTAATGCTGGGTAAGCAACTAAACCAGAATGACCACACTCCCTGCACACTGAGCATGGAGTGCCTCAGCCACCTCCTTACTAATGGCTAAGTCTGTCCTCAAGCTGCCTTAAACCCTTTCACCACCTACACTCTAGTCCTGTGGGGGGAGGCTGAGGGAGCTGGGGGTGTTTTGCCTGGAGAAGAAGAGGCTCAGAGGTGACCTCAGCACTGTCTAGAACTACCTGAAGGGAAGTTCTGGCCAGGTGGGGGTTGGTCTCTTCTCCCAGGCACTCAGCAATAGGACATGGGGGCACGATGGGCTCAAGCTCTGCCAGGGGAAATTTAAGTTGGAGATCAGAAAAAACTTCTTTCCGGAGAGAGTAATCAGGCATTGGAATGGGCTGCCCAGAGAGGGGGTGGATTCCCCATCCCTGGAGGTTTTTAAACTGAGATTGGCCGTGGCACTGAGTGCCATGATGTGGTAAAGGGACTGGCGATGGACCAAGGGTTGGACTTGATGATCTCGGAGGTCTTTTCCAACCCAATTGATTCTATGATTCTATTCTATGATTCTAAGTTCTTAAATGCAGCTCCACCTCAAATTTCCAGCTTTTGTGATCACTCAGCTTCCTTTTCTCTCCCAGCCCTAATACGATTCCAACTTGCTCAAAACCTGCTTGCACCAAGAGCCTGGGGTTTGGGGAACTCACCAGTGCTGCCTTGCAGTGATCATCCCCCTCTTCCCAGATTCCAGCTCTTCCACACCCATATACTACTGCCAGGAGAGACAAAACTGATCCTGGTTTACAAGTTGCAAAGGACAGGCTGCATGTTGTGATCAAAGTGGGTTAACAACAGATTTGGCAGCTCAGAGTGGTAGAAGAGAATTCTCCATGATCTTTCTAAATATTCCACAGATACAGTTTGGTAACAGACACCTTAACTCATCTTCTCTTCCTTCAACAAGCTCTTCTGTGAACTTGCTTCCTTCAGGCTTCAAATAGTGCAAGCCCTGTTTTCCTCTATCTCTCATCTCCTCCATTGTTGCTTCCAGAAACACATAAGGAACAGAATGCAAAACACAGATGTACAGAATTCTGTGAAAAGAGACCTTCCTAGAAAAATTTTCCTGCTGCTCCTCCTTCATCATGATGTCTGTCATCATCTACCTCCTCTATTTGGTTCACTGCAAGGTTGTCAGGAATGGCACTAATAAGATTATGCTCTAATTCCCAGGACCATACTCATAAACCAGAACTCTGGTGATGTTAATCACTCTTTTTGAGAAAACATCATTTCCCAGCTGAGAGTAGGCTGGTTCATTGTCTTCTCTTTATAAAATGCAAGATCAAAATATTACAGAGTTATCAAACTCTGTTTTACTGCAATTCTCTATTTAAGAAGCATCTCAAGATGCCAACGTATCCCAAAAGGAACACAATTGTAGATTTACCTTTGTAGATATTCAAAGGAATATTATTCAAAGGCTGAACAAGAATCACCATTCAGTTTTTCCAGACCACGTGTCCAGCACACAGAAATAAGAACACTTTGGGTCCATTTGTTTACTTAGAAGGTAAAAAGGTTATTCAGTTTTCAAGCATTCCAAGATTCACAAGGTTTCTTGCATTGCATCAAGCTGGATGAATGCAGTGACACCTTCTCCTTAAAACATAAATTGCAAAAACAATAGGTGAAAATGTTTGTCTGCATTTTGACAATCTTCAGGAATGCTAAACAGGATTCACACATTTGTAGAGTCCTGACAAGAAAAAACAAACCTCTCTAATCAATTCACCGGGGGGGGGGGGGGGGGGGGGGGGGGGGGAAGGGAGAAAAAAAAAAGCAGACTGCAGAGTAAAAAGAAGAGGAAACTAGAACAGCCATTACTTATAGTAGTCAGCATGAGTGATGCTATATATATAAATACCTTCATATTCTTGAAGGGTATTAAACCTAATTTTGTTCAAACATGGGAAAACAAAAGAATATTAGTTTTGGCAAAACCACATACAATGGTATCACATCTGACACATCATTAGCAAAGTCATTTGTGAATCCAGTTTGTGGCTACTGACTTTGCTTCTGAGTGACATCTCATTGCTATATCAAAAGCAAGCCTGTATTTTTCTATTCTTTTTATTTGGTGGTCTTGAAAACACATCAGCTAACAGGTTTAAAGGAAAGCTTCAAGGAAGAAACCTTACCAGAAAAGAAAAAGGTACATGATTAATATGTGTAGAGTAGATAATAAAATCATGCAGTCACCAACAAAAGTCCATTTCCAGAGGTTTCATATACCAGGCGTATATTGAAGTGCCACGACTGTGCACACAGATCACACAGGGACCAACACTGACCAGCCACAAAACCAACTGCAAAGTCACACTGTCAGTGACAAGTCAATGGCACACCCTTCAAAGGGAGTTCCTGTGGCTGCAACGTAACAGGACCATAGCTGAGTAAGCAAGAGAGCTACTACAAAAGGCTGATTTTTGAATGCAGCAGCTCCATAATGACAATTCGGAAAGCTTGTGTAAATGGCATGCCCTGCCATTCTGATTACAGCGTGTGCTCTACTCAGCTACTCAGGTATCCATGGAAACTTGAGAAAAAGATGTTAAATTTGTTATATCTGTTTGACACCAGGGAATGGCTCTACTTGCCAGTCAGCCTAGTCTAACCTCAGGTATTCTGATCTTTAAATGTGGAGAAAGCACCAAGAGTCTTCAATGATGAAATCCACAAGACCAAATGGTCACACTTCCCAAACAAGGACAAGGAGGAGACAGGGATGTACTAAAGAACTGTTATTTTAATGTTGCTATTATCTCTTCACAGAGAAAAATATCCCTATCCCTGTGATGAGGAAAAAGAGACCCAAATATTCATTATTCCAACCTCACAGAGAACAGGAAAAAGAGGAAGTGTGGATAAAAACACACAGAACCTCGCGAGGAAAGGCTGTGTGTGTCAGGACAGGTGGACATGCAGTGCTTGGGACTGTAAAACCCTTTGACAGAAACTGATTCAGTGCTACACACTGGGCCTGAACTGCAATGAGAACACGAGAAGTGCCCAGGAATGAACAAACCAAGGCAGTGTTCCCAGATTATGCCCCGTGGGATAAGGAAGTAGCATAAGGAGAATAATTTACCTCTGTCCCCTTCCCCAAGGAAACTAGTGCAGGTTGGCCAAGATCCCTCAATAGAAATAGATTTTCTCCAGAGATAGGAAGTGGATTAACTCCCTCAGATAACATGGAATTGCTATTATGGCACTACATTCACTTGCACACTTTCCTGGACTCCAACTGATAACAATTACGAGACATCTCTCTCAGATGCACAGTCTGAGAGTGTTGACTCAGGGACTGACTCAGAACTACTGACAGAACAAACAGCTACAAGAAAAACCTTCTCCAGGTCTCCTGTTTTTGCAAATTGAGATGCCTTTAGAACTGATCCACCCAGAGCCCTGCAAATCAATCCCAAGAGGGCTCCCGATGTGGGGCAGTGAGTCCCCAGTGGCCCTGGCCCAGGAGCAGAGAGCAGTGTGCTGATGGCAGGGCACACCAACACAGCTCACACAGCCACTCTCTACAGCCACTCTCTGATGTCCTTGACACACCCTGATGCAGCCCTGAAGTAAGAGCATTTAGTCAAGTCCTTAGTGAAGAACAAAGGCTTTCCAGACTGAATGCTGGCCTTCACATTCTGAGTATTTTCATTTATTTATTTGCTTACTTATTAGAACTGACCACATTTTTCTTTTCATTTACATGAAAACCTTTCTTAAATCCCTCTGAGACAGCCTTTGAAGGAATTTCCTGTTTTAATACTGATTACTTACACAGCTCACCACGGCTGTACTAATTTTAAAACACTGCAAAGTCGCTGTTTTAATAGCTGTTATGGCAAAATTTAAAACCTGCATTTGTTTATTTAAAATGCCTATCAGTATGATTCTTAACAGCACAGCACATGGCTCAGAGCTGACATACTTTTGAGTAATGAGGGCTAGGGAATGTTCTTTTAAGATCAAAAATATGCCTGGTCACTGAGAAAAGGCAGTTTCAGTTTAATGACCCAGGAGCCAGGACACTTGTCACAGTGAAGAAGATGAAGCCTGCAGGTATGTCACAGGCATTTTAGATCACTGAGGTTCATACTTGGCAGCAGCATTCCCTCAGCTGAACACCAACATCTGTGACCTTACAGCACCAAACAGCTGCACACTCTTCAGTAGAACATCTGTGAAGCAAGTGTACCATGTACAGTAATGACCGATGGACTTCAGAGCTCATTCCTGGAACAGGTTCCAAGTCCTCCTGGTACCTCTCCCATTCACCACTGCAGAAATACAGTCTGTGCAGTATTGATGCAACCTGGAGTTTCACCCATTTCTGTTCTCAGCTAGCAAGGCTGTTTAATAAAAAAGTGACAAGTGCCATACAGAAGCTGAATAAGTAAGAACTGAAGTTGTTTATGGATAGGCAAAGTACTCCAAAGATTTCACTAAAGCTGCATATGGAAAATACCAACATCTACTTTACTTAAAGAAAATTAGAAAAGGCATAGAAGCAAACTCCCCCCAAAGGTCATGTTGCTTCATACCAAATTAAGGTCATGACTGTTCCCATTCTCCTAACTGAAAGAAACATTGTTTGCATGCATTGTTTTTTATTCCTTTCATCTTCCCTTGTCATTTACTGAGAGCCAGCACAGGTTTTTAAATATCAAAAAAACCCAATTTGCTCCTTCACAATGCCTATAGACTAAAACAGCCACAGGGTGAAGATTCTAAAACCATAAATGGTGTGTTCTTTGAAGTCAAATACTTGTGAAATCCCATCTGACAGATCGTCAAAAGGCAGAATCTATTCAGGTATAGAAAACTGACATGATGGGATCCTGTTTTAACATAAAAAGTGTATTTTTAAGAAAGGTCTAGTTGCTTTGTGCATTTATAGACAGAATAAGTGAAATCATAGCAGAGGACAGCAAAAAGGTATTAATCACCCAGAACAGCTTAGAAGTAACTGGAAATTTAAAATACTTGACCAGATCTGTAACTTCAAAAGCAAAACCAAAAAGAAGTTCAGAATTAATTGCAACAGCAGATATGACATCCAGAAAAGAGCCTAAAAACAATGGCATTCCCATGGAAGTGGGAGAAGTTGGCCATGGCAGGTCACATCAACTCAACCAAAGAAAAAAGTATTTGGCAGAAAAGAGCACGAGATGAGACACCAGTCAAATCCCATAAAACCACCCATGACAGAGTTAGAGAGCAAAATATATCCTAAATCTTGACATGTGCATGCAGGGTTCAGGTCTTTTATAGCTAAAGCAGCATCCTGGTCTTCCTGCACAAAACTGGCCTCCCAGAGGCTGCTTTAACTTGAGCCGACATCCAAGGCTGCAGCATCCTCCTCCAGCTCCTGGTCACAGCTGTATCCGACACACCCTGGTCACGCCCTGTGGACTGGGGCAAAGCCCATTTACACTACACATAGATGAGCTAAAAATGCCTCTGGACAGAACAGACCTGCCAGGGCCTCGCTACAGCTGAGTGAAGCTTTGGGGAGACTTTGCAGGTACAGAGCAGGGCAGCTCTGTTGAACACCAACTGCTGTCCCTGTGGGAATGAACTAAACATTCACACTGAAAGCTCACAGGGTGACAGCATCATAAAGGAAAACTTGTCAGCTCAACCAGCATTACCTAATCATAAGCCAATGGCTTTAGAAATGCCAGAAGTCAGTATGATTAAAAGCTTTACTTGCAATAGCTTCTGGGTAGGAACAATTTGACCCAGGCTCATGCTAACCAAGCTGCAGATACCGCAGTGCTGTGCTAACTGAAGCTATAAAGTGATCAGCAGGCACTGCACACAACACTCAGCTACGTTACAGACACATATTTCTTTACGCATTGTACTCTGGCTGCAATAAGTGACTGCAGCGTCAATACTGTCAATACAACACACACTAAATCACACTTTATCCCTGAAGCCTTTTCTCCTCTGACAGCTTCAGCATTCCAGTGCATGGAAATCGTTGCTTTACTACCTGGTCTTCAGTTTTCTAACAAAGTCCGTCGTGCGCAGTCTCCCTGTCTCACAAATTACTTCATTTCAGTATTGCATCGCACTAACCTTGCAACTTGGCAGAAAACAAAACATATGATACCCTGTAATCTGAAAGGCAAATCAATCTGTCAGTCTGTTCTTCCCTTTGGCAGCTGCATGCTAGAAAATTGTTACAGGTTACTTCACATCAAACAGATATAAGAGACTTTATTTAGGAAGCACAGAGAGAACATTTAGATGGGAGGGGGGAGTGAAAATCCAGTAGAGCAGCAGGTCATCTTGCGGATTCAAATAGTTTCTAAATATTGTCGTCTGGTTGTTTTGGTTTGTTTGGTTTTCTTAATGGATAGTTTATTACTCTTCTATTCCAATTGCACTGAAAGCTATGTTATTCAAAATGTTCCTTAAATACTACTATTCTCAAACTCAACCTTTTAAGTTTCCCCATATATTCCTACCAGCACTTTTGGCTCAGCACTGCAGTTTCCTCAAACCTTTGCAGCATACAGTGAGGAAGAAGGGAATGAAATCAGGCTGAGTCTGCATTTCCCTTAGGGGTTATTCACCCGTATCATTTGTATCCTAGGAACCCTCTTCCCTCCCGAGCTCTCTTCCCACACAAGGAGGAGACCACCCCTGTCCCGTAAAGGCTGTGTTATATTTATCAGGCACCGTGTAACCACGAACAGACCAACACACAGAATCCTTGTTTCATGCAGAACAAGATTCGGACCAGCTTGTGTCAAGTTTGTAAATCAGAGCGATGCGGACCCGTTACCGGGGCAAGGATGCTCCGCTCGGGGCTCCCCCAGCGCTGCGCCCCGCCGGGAGCTCCCTGGTCCCTGGGGATGCGCCAGGATGCTCAGCCCACACAGCGCCGTCTCTCCCACCCAGCTGACAGGTCTTTCTCTTCTCGCTATAGCGGGGAGCTGCCTCTGTGCCGGCAGCAGCCTCTGCTCTCGTCCCCGAGCCTTCCCTCTCCTCCCTCGGGCCGCTGCTGGCGAAGACAGACCCGGACCCGCGGGGGGACGGAGCCACAAAGGCCGGCCCTGCGGGGATGCCGCGCCCGCCGCAGCGCCCCGGGCAGCCCTCCCACCCCGCCTCGGCCTCGCCGCATTGTTCTGTCACCTGGACCCCCCCACTCCGCCGCTCCGGCCCCCGGGGCGGCCCGTGGGGATGGCCGAGCCGGGCGGGGGTTCCGCGGGGTGCGCCCCATCCCATCGCATCGCATCCCACCCCCGCCCCGGGGGGAGCGAGGGGCCGGCGGCTCTGCCCTGCCCTACCCCGCCTTTGCGGCCACCGCCGAGCCGGCACTTTGTCTGCCGCCGCCCGCCTCCCCTGCCCCGGCCGCGCTCCCCGCGGCTCCCCCCGCCGCGCCGGGGCCGCCCGGAGCCCGCAGCGCTCCTGCATTGCGGCGGGCCCGGCCGAGGGGCCGCTCCCCTCACCTGCAGCGCCGCTCTCCGCCTCCGACATGGCCCGGCCGCGCTGCCGGGGCTGCGCTGCCCAGCGCGGGGGAGACTCCGATCTTTCTCCCGTGCTCACCGCGCTGCGCCTTCCTGCGGACGGTGCGAGCCGCGGAGGGAGCGCAGGGCAGGGCAGGGCAGGACAGGGAGGAGAGGGCAGCGCGCTCGGGCCAGCGTTGATGGGCTTCCCGCGCCGGTGCGGGGCTGCTCCTCCCTCCTCCCGCCGCAGCCGCACAGGGGACGCGTGGGGGCGGCTCCGAGGGACAGCCCAGCCCCAGATGCGGATCTCACGGCTGCCCGAGCAGAAACCGCTTGGCGGTGACAGTTACAAACACAGCCCCCGCTCCGTGGCCCGAGGTGACACCCTGTCTTGTCCCTGTGCTGGAGCCTTGCGGCAGATGCTGCGAAGGGGGCACCGGGTGTTTGCCGTCGGGGTGCCAGGGGTGGGGAGGTATAGGCAGCCCGAACAGTCAGGGCATTAACAACTCCGCCGACATCCTGAATTACGGGGTGACTTATAACGTGGGGTTCTTTTTATGTGTCTTTGGAGTGAACTCCTCTCCCACGTGGCTCTGTGGTGCCATCAGGCCAGAGCTCTTGTTGTCACTGATTTTTAGCTAATTGTCTCCAGGACCTGGGAGACACACCTTACTGTTAATTGATCCATGTTTAGGAGTTTTCCAAACTAAGTAAGAAGACATTACAAACAGAAGAATAAAAATAAGGCTGGTATTCTCCCATGAACAGTCCTGGAGCCAGAGAAAGGGGTCAGTTTCACCCCCACACTTCATGGCCTAATTCTCCTTTGTTTTCCAAGCTCAGTGGCCATTCACATTTTGAAATCACTGCCAGCAGTTCACGTGAAATAAGGGCATTAACTCCAAGCACAGCCTCAGTCCTTGCCAATTCCTAGGCTCAGGAAGTCACTGACATTCCTGACAGTGTAAAATCCACCCAAAGTTCTCCCAAATCCTCTCACCAAAGCTGTTGCTCACACAAGGAGGGATCCCTGTGAAACCCCTGAAGACTAGGGAATTTTGAAGCAAAGGCCCAGACTCTGCAGGTGCTTACCCAGCACCTCCCTCTGTTCCCTCATTTCTTGCTCTCACGGCATTTGCTCTGTTCCCTGTAAGTTTTATCACCTCTGAGAACAGAAGGTGTGGCACAAAAGTTAAAGCAGTAAACTGCTTCACAGCTGCACACCTGACTCATCTCAAAGGCCTTCACCAACCCTGTACAAGCTAAAAAGACTATCTCTCCTTGAAAATCTCTCGTCCAGGCAAAAAACTCAGTTCACCTCCCAAAATCAGCTGCCCAAAAGGGTTTTCTGAACCTTTGAGGAGAGAGGGAAGGAGCATGCTGAGATGGTGGGACAGCAGCTCATTGCAGTGTTCGTACCTGCTATAACCTTGTGTTCCCTGGGACACTCAATAACATGGGAATCACTCACACAGTTTGCCAAGAGCCAAGGAGAGTGTGCAGTGGGACAGCGTGAACTGGGATTGCTGCTTCCTGCTCTCCCCTCAGCTCCGCCAGGCAACAAAGGGGAACATCTGGCCAAGAGTCGGCTTTAATTACCTATTTAGAGTCAGGCTGAATATTTATGCTGTCATTAACCAGCCTCGGAAATAAGAAACCAAACAACTCTAATACTTGGTTTCCTGACAAGAGACTTAAATAGCAGAAACTTTTGCTTCAAATTAAATGCACTTCAATAGCAATTAATGGTAGGCTTTAAACATGTATTGAGACGATTAACAAAGGCTGAGGAGAAGAAAAGAAGCAATCAAGAAACACATAAACACACATCCAAATCATATACTTCCTGGGAAAAAAAAATACTGTATGCAGGCTACTTTTCCATGATCCCTCATGCAACAAGACAACACATATAAAAATAGCATTTGCTGGGTACAGACATCTTTCCGAATGTCACGGCAGTGACTACATTATTGAATATCAAGCCAGGTTGCCTAAGTTACACACTCAGCTGTAGGTGTTTTGAATAATGCAGAAGGAGGATATTTGAAGGCATGTGACCGACTAGCTAGTTTCAGAAATGAGACCTTTTATGGTATGTCCTTTTAAAACCACATTAAAAAGAAACACATTTAAAGTAAAATTAGATTCTCAATCTGAAATATAAAATTGAGAACTAAGGCTCCTTATGTTTTGTTTTGCTTTAAATAGATAAAATTATATAAGAATTAATTATAGAAAAATAAAATACTGCATTAGTTTCCCTGTGCCATCTCTCTCTCTCCCTTGGAAATAAAATTAAAAAGTACATTTCATATGAAAGAAAAAACTTTTTGAAAAGGTCACTGTGCCAAATGATCCTGCTCTGAGGCTGAAGAGGCTTCATTTTTGTCATTAACTCCATAGGAAGTTTTTCATTTTTATGGTAATTTTGACAGGTTGTTTGGAATCTGTGCTTTTAATTGCTTATTATTTTATAAGCCTAACAGAAAATCAGTCTAAATATAGTGATTAAAATGTAAAAATGGATGGACAGATTTTGAAAAGGATGGAACAAGTCAAGTCATCTACATCCTCTGAATACCTGTTCTTACAAACACCTTAGCTTGTCCCTTACATAAGATTCAATTTTAGTGTGGCTCTGGAATGAATTTTTTTCTTTCTCAATGGAGTAACATCAGCTGGCTTAGTACACTACAGGAGAGTAGTAGCAGGAAGAAAGAACCTTTTCTCTGACCCTGAAACATCAAAGTGTTATTCTGTCAGACAACCAAAGCACCCATCAGTGTTCCACTCAAGCACCAACCCAGTTGTTATGGTATTACTATGACTATGGGGAAAGCAGGGTTTCTGCAGTAGCTCGGGGCAGATGTCTGCTTTAAGTTCCCTCCCAGCGACCTGCTTTGGACTGAACACCTCTCAAGCACAATTAAGAAGTGATTTAATATACTGCATTTTGCATCTGCAGCCTCTGTGATCCCCAGAAAGCTGCAGCCTCAAACCATTCCATTCATCACATGAAGGGTTCAGATGCTCTGGCAGAAACTGTCAGTACAAGAATAATAGCTGCCTAACCTAGCTCTGATTTGAGCAGAGCTACCACATACATGTTATCCATTACCATCAATCAAAATTTCATGAGAGAATTGAAGATCACCATAGTGCCCTTTCAGGGCCATACCCACACATTGTGAGAGCTGAGCAAAACTGTGGCTAGTCAGGAAAAAGAGGTATGTGCCTCTCAGTCATGAGTACAAGGGTCTAAGTGAGGCACTGGGGGTAGCACTGAGAATCAGTGAGCTGGAAACACCAGGCACAGGAATCTGGAAGAAATACAGGCATTTGGGGTATTAGTTTCAATGCACCTGACAGGACTGTGCACAGACATGATCAGACATGGAAACCAGTGCACCTCTGAAGCCCAACACCCAGCCCAACACTGGTACCAGGGAGAATTGTGTCTTTACAAACTCCACCACGTTTAAAACAAAAGAGCAGAAAGCAGGTAAGCATGCCATGCCTCTTGGCACCTCAGGAATGCCTCACCAAGCACTAGGTTCATCTGCTCAATTAAAATTCCTACATTAATGGTTTCTCACTTCAAAGTTTCCTCTTATGTAGTTTCTGGAGCACCATTAAACAGAATACCTGGTTTCTATTTGTCACCTACATAACTGTTATTGCAGTTTCCTCCTTCATTCCAACAGGACAGTTTTTCAGCTTACAGCACTTTAACCTCTCCAGTTCTGCTTATTGGTTCATGTGCTAAAAAACTTAGAAATTATTTTCCTTGCAGAGCTAACCAGCAATCTGTTTCCTTAGATGCAGTTTTAATCTTCCCCTTTCCTAAAAACAACCTTTTATTTTAATACTCAAGAAGTCTCTGTAAAGATAAGAAGAATGAAAAACTATTCATCACTGTCACAGCCTTTCAATAAAGAAGCTTTTTGTGCACATAGGAATATAAAGGGTTTCTTCAAAAGGAACACGTTATATAATTTTCACCTGTCTTATACGTTTCTCATTCCTGGTATCCCACATCTGTTAGAAGTGTATCGCTCTGGGAACTCTGCCTGCATAGAATTCGCCAGCATTTCACAGCAGGGTGGTTTTTCAGCAAAACTGCTGGGCTGGAGGCACTAAAAGTGTAGCTCTGGTGCTCACAAATCACTGGCAACACCCAGGCATTTGGAGAGTCCTTTGGAGGAGGACAGCCCCCAGCACTGCTTACACTGTTTGGGTGTGTCCAGCACTCCCATCCTATAAATGTTCCATAGTCTTCTCGTGTATCACAATGGAATGTGTAGCTGCTGTGTGTGCACAATTAAAAGATAAATTAAGTCCCAAAGGGTTTCTACTCATCCCATATATCCTGAACGCCTTTTCTCTTTAAATTCATTGCACTTGCTCTACCCTTGCTGCATTAAAAAACTAAACAAAGCCAAAGAAACACAAACACACAAAAAAAACCAAAACAAAAACCCCCAACAAAACAACAACAAAAAAAACAAAAAACAAAAAACAAAAACAAAAACAAAAAAAAAAAAAACAAAAAAAAACCAGAAGAAACATTTATCATCTAACTTAACATGATCATACCATCATCTATTACTCTCCAAATATGCACCCAACTATATAAAAATGCTATTCTGTCAAGGCATTTTTATAATATCAACCAGATTGTGCATCCATACTGGCTTATTTCAGCACACATTTCTTATCACGCCTTAAGAAGCAAAGCTCTGTATGCATCAAACAATACACTTGGGTTTGTTACATGGTTCCTGGGAACACATACACAGCTTGTGGAAGGGATGAGTATGTTGGCTCCCACTGAAGTCACTACAAGTGGCAGATGGCTCAGCCACCTCTAAAAACAAGGAACTACAGTTCAGTAGGACAAAATTCTGCAAAATTTTACCTACTTTATTTCAAACGACCTCTGTTCTAGAGAACACATTGTGTCCCCCAGGTGGTGTGTTTGGGTGTTATTGTTCATACCCTTGCTTTGCAGTCTGCTTCACTGAATTATGTAGCATCAGCAAAACTGCAGTATTATTTGCACTGCAAGTAATAATTCTGTCCCTTAAAAATATCCCGTGCCAGCTCAAGAATACTGAATTTGTCAGTGTAAAGGAGAAAGGACTCAGAAAATTATCAGGCTCAACAAGTGACACAGGAATACATTCTCTCACTGTGCACCAGTGATAGATAAAAGCATCATCACAGATCTCCACAGAACATATGACAGCTACCAGGCTCCTACCTGGCTGCTTTCTGAAGCTTCCTGTGGTCCAATCAAATACTAGAAAGAAAAGGCAGCATTCTGAAAGATAATAACACATAATTGACATGATACTCAAAACAAATTGTATCTGAGGGAAAAATCTGAAACTAGAATTATATGCAGTTTCCATAGATTGATTACTCATAGGAAACAGACGTTTAGGTTTCATTTCAGGATATATCAGCTTAATGGTTTGGGTTTGGTTTTTTCCCCCCTAAGATGTGTAAGAAACTGTGTGGAGAATATCCCAACATAATAAAAATGGCACCCAGATCCTCCAGATTAGTACAAAATAAATTGGAAGAGCAAGAACTATGATGCACACTGTATTTCATGCATCTCACCTCTATCTAGGAGGTAGAAGTGCTTACACTGAGACACAGATGCACAGAGGAATAAAACAAGTTTCAAGGGCAACTGGAGAAATGCAGGTGAACAAAGTCATAGAGTAAATGGGAAATAACATGATCAGTTTTACAAGAAACTACTTGCAGTATAGAGAGGAATCTGCACCTCCACCTAAAGCTGGACAAACTGATTATTTACAGGAGTAAATCTTAATGAATTCCACTGACCTCCACATCCATCTGACATTTAACAATGCAGCAGGACTGGGACATTTTAGATTTCGAAGGGAAATAAAAAATAAGCAAAAAACTTCTGACACTTGAGAAGTGCCTGGTTAATACTGAAAATGTTTTTAACATTACAAATATATTTTGATAGGTTTTACAACCTTTAACATTTCATATATATGAACATTATATGATTTGATTTTTACTTCTAAGAATATTATCAAAAAAGAAAAGACTAAACTGATGGAAAAAGGTATGTCTTAGATGTGCTCATGAAGCATAAATCCCTACATATAAGAGATGCTGGATCTTTTTCAGAGCATAACTCTTTAAAAAAAGACTATTTGATAGAAATTTAAACTTAGAACATCAAATCGTGCCATTTATTCAGTGATGGTTAGAAATAGCAGAAGAAAGAAAAATAGAAATGTTCCTAGAGATAGTAGAAATAGTTTAACATTAATCCACTGGTTGAGGTATGTTCTTACAAAACATTTGAGAAAATTCAAATAACTAACACATTTGTAAACATTAAAAGGCTACTAAGAGTATTTATTTTTGCTTAAAATGTCTGAAATTAATGGTGCCATGAGCATCACTGACATTTTCTCAAAATCTTGATATGCCACTGGTCTCTGAACATTCTTTTTTAATACCATATGCTCTATTTTTGGAATCTTTAATGAGGGCACACACATATAAACGAAAGAACAGAATATCCCAAATGAACAGAATAAGGTTTTCTACTCAGTGTGTAATTTGTCTCACCACAAGTTACATGAGCCCTCTGATAGTGTTTTTCTCCCTAATTGCTAAAGGGATGCAAATTCCATAAGACTACACTATTCTATCAGTTGCTGTAAAATCCCTCTGAAGAAAGACATTATACCAGTTTTTTACAATTTCTAAACATGGAGTCTGGTATGCTGAAATAAAGACTATGAATCAGTAAGTCATATTGTTCCTGAAAGGGTGAGGAAATACCATTAGTAGCAAGTAACTAAAAAGTCAAATTATATAATAAGTAACAATCCAATAGTCATGAAACAAAGACATGGCTATTTTTTAGAAAATTAGTTCATCTTAGAAGATTAGCTTCATGGAAATATGCAATATATTTAGCTTCTATAAATGAATACTGAATTAATTACAACAGCTATATAAAAGATAGAAGCAAAAATAAGCCATTTCCTGTATTTACACAAATGTAAACAAGAACATAATTTGTCTCTGACTTCAGAACTCAATAATAAAAAGAAAAGCCACTAACTTAAAATGCAATTTTAATGAGAAACCATGATTCAAATCTTGCTTTGATGGAGCATAAAGCTGTGAGTTGGAGAAGTCCTTTATTTTTCCATTCTAACTTAAATACAACAAACTGCACCAAAATTTTCAAACTGGCACATCCAGTGCAAGAAACATTCTTCCTCTTATTAAATCTGTTGGATTTGCTTGTGGTATTTTCAATAGTGACTTATTCTTTTAGTCATCTTTGCCAGCAGAAAAGAATGTTGTTGACATTCCTCCAAGTGTTTAGCCTAAATTATTACTAAACTCAAATCTGGTAATTCAATAAACCAAGAATTCGTTCAGGAGAAAAACTTATACTCCTTTATAAATGTTGCCACCTCCTTAAACTTAGCTACCTAAAAGATGATGATTTAGTTCCTTGAAGAAAGATAATGAAATCATATTAATTTCTTTTTCCATGGGCAAATGAAGAATCACATAACATTGACCCCATTAGTTGCAGTAAAAGATCTGGGGTTTTTGTCTTGCTAGAGATTACCATTTAGAAAAAGACACAGATTATTTTTTTTGGTATTCAGTGTATCCATGTGTGTCTTATGAAACCACAAAAATACTCCATGCCTTTTTGTACTTAAGATAGGGATGGCAAACCCTGGTTGCAGCTCCTTTCAGCTGGATCCAAAGTCTCTTCAAATCACTGGAAAATCTCCCATTGCTTTTAATAATTTTAGACCAGGTGCCAAAGCTCTGAGGTGAGGTGGTGGCTGCCTTGGTGCCTGGGAAGTGGATCACAGAGCATGTAACATATGCTGGTGCTTCTAACAGAAATGTTCTTTAGGCAGCACTTCATTCACCTGCGCTGTTCCACACAAACTGTGGGTGTCCACATCACCACGATGACTGTCACAGAATTTGGATTCAGATGTTTTAAGAAGGCTGCTCCACAATAGGAGTTTGGATTAAAAAAAAAAATTAAATGAAGGACAGAACATGCTGAAAAGGAGACCAGAATGCTTTCAGAATCTTGCAACACCAGCAGATCTCAGTAAAGACATCTGAAAACCCAAACAGAGCAAATGCACTGACATTAATGTGTTCACATCTCAGATGATCTTTGTCCATCCAAGATCTCCTGGCTTTGAAACACAGGGCAATGAAAGTAAATTCAGGGGCTTCTTTACATCAGTTTTGCAGAAAATGTGTGTGATATGGGCAGGGTGCAAGCACAGTAAAGAAATCATCACCACAGGAAACTGCATTTGGCTTGTTTAGAATGGCAGCATAACATTTCTTATGGAAAGAAATGCTTGACATGTTTATAAATAGTGAAATATGTGTGAAAATACTCTTCAAATCTATTTGACATCTGTCTTCAAAAGGACTGTATTTTTGGCTGAGCTTTTATTTTCAATCCTTTGCCTTAAGCTTCAATATGACTGTTCTGCTATTTAGAAAGTAGTGACCTTCTTTTACTATAACAAAGAATAGGCAATTTTAAATTTAAATGTACAAAACTACCACCATTATATTATAATTTAATGCAGTGCTCAATGCAAGAGAAGTCATCCTGCTGCAACAGCCTTCTTCCAAAGAAATGGAAAACAAGCAGAGACGACAAGTCTGTATCAAATCAAAGGGTTCACTAACATAATTCTGGTACTAGCATAAAGTAGGTCTTCAGATGGCATGACTTAAACAAAAATGGGGAGTAAACAGAAAAAATAAATAGGAAGGTACTGCTCAAGAAACAGGAACACATGGTAAGGAATTTATAGCAACGAGCAATGTCTGAGAGAAGAGTAAGCATGAGGAGATAAGAATAGTATTTGTGAAAACAAGGTCATTGCAGAAAAGGTTTCAGATTCCAGACTATGTTTATAGACCTTGGTGTCAAGCTGCCCAGGAACAGATTCAGAAGGACTGACTTTGGAAAAGTAAATTTTCTCTGTCATCCTTTTTCTCACCCTGAGGAGCTATCTGTCAAGGCCTATAAACTTCACTGTAGATAGATTATGTTAATAAGACATGAAATAATGTGTATAGCTATGGGGAAAATAGGGTGCTTGTATCAAATATATTTTCCTGTTCACCCATGCAAGATCAGAGGGGCACTTTCTGCAGATAAATGGGTTTGGTATGACAATAATTTAAAACTGTATTCCTGGTTATAAATAGATATTGCAGACAATGGACATGTAAGCAATCCCAACATTGCCATGAATAACTATTTATAGACACCCTTCCTTCTCCAAACTCTTCAGTGCTCAGTATCCAATCCATACAAAAGCAAAACACTTAATTCTCATCATCTCAATTTTGCACTTGAAGTAATTTAAACGAGGGATTATGAAGTCAGCTTTTCACAGGAATCCGTAACTCATTTTCTGTAGCACTGCATGGCAACTGTGAGGATTCCATAACCCTCAAGACTTAAGGTGGGGACAGCAACAGTTCAGATGCACTCACTAATTCTGAATGGTTAATTTTAGATTTTCAAAGAGCCCAATTTACTGCTGCTGTCTCTGAGATGCAGCTTCTGAACATCAGGAAGAGCATTTAGAATGCTCAGATATAGCTGGATGCCTGTCTCGATTTTCAGATTCACAGAGGCACCTAATCCTTAGTGAAAATCACAGGGGAGAATTTGCAAAATTGCTTTTCAAAGCTAGCTATAAAGTGATCTCCATTTCTAAGTCCTTTGACAACTTTACTGGCACAAGTGTATTCCCCTGTAATGGGTTTCTGTGTGCCCATGTGTTTGCAAGAGTTTATAGTCTCTTAGCAATTACAAGGATTTTTGCTGGAAAGAAAATTAAGTTTGTCTTGAGGTTGTTCTCTTAAAACTGTGTCTTCCTACAGGCATTTGAAATTTCAAGGACTTTGAGTGACTGAATACGTGCAGTTACCACAGACAAAGAAGTGAAGCAGTTGTACTTAACACTTGAAATCTTGTGTGTTGTGTATGAACAAGTTTTACATGGACACATAACAAAATTTTCTACCAATGGTAACATTTATAGACAGAAATACAATTTTAGATGAGTCATTACAATCATTATTCCTTTCAATCCACAGCTAAACCTTGTCATTACAGGTGCTTTTGTTTGTAATGTTTCTTTGTATGTGGCTGGCCCTTCTCAGCTGGTAGATGCATTAGATAAGGGTGAGGGACTGGTCCCTTTTCAGGTTCCCTTGCTCAGTCAGGGTCCACTGCTATCCCAAATCCTATTGTAACATATTTCTAAGTCTGTAGGTACCTGAGCTCCTGCCAACTGGCAGATGCTCAGACTTTCACAGCTAATAAATTCTCTGGAGTTTCAGCTCCAACTGATGCCTCAGGAACTGAAGCAGGATTTTGTAAGTATAACTTGCTGTGTTTCCACTGCCAGTGCTTTCTGATCCTTTCAGATGCTCTGAGTGCACTGAAGCCAGAAGGTGATGAGCTGTGCAGATATATAGAGTGTAGGAGGGAGGTGCCTGTCTTTCCCTCCTTTCAAACTGGTGATCTGGTGTTCTAATAAGGAGACTCAAATTTTCTCTTGCAATCAAATTATGGGAGTTCAGGACCTTTCCAAATCATACTGAGGACACACCAGCATTCTGCAGGCATATCTACCACTTCCTTCACGTCTTTTGTTGATACACTCATGGTGATGATTTAGACATATCCCTAATTCTAGGAAAATACCAAACATATTTGGGAATCCCAGTGGAATCATCTGCTTGCTCAAAGACCATCTTAGTCTCATCACAGCTCTTGATGTTTCTGTCTTGGCTAATAAGATTTTCTCTTCACACAGCTGACATATGTGGGGTGCTCTGGGTTACCCAGCTCTTCCCTATAAATTGCTTGAGGGAATCCTGGAACTGAGGACTTGATTCAGCTACAAAGTGCATTGGAGACAGGCAATGCCAGCAACTGAAGTGTTAAAATCCCTTTAAAGGTCTAGGCCTGAGCCAGCTGAGTTTCTTTTTATCACAATAAGAGGTACTTTAAATATCTTCATGTGAGTAATTTCACTTGTCACAAAAGAAACCCCAAACCAAAATGAATCAATTAAATTTAAACAAAGAACAAAATAATAAAAAAAAACAAAGACCACAAGAAACCAAACAAAACAGTCTGAAAAGCATTAAAAATATTAAATCTTTAAGGGAAAGATCTAAACTCTCTCTAAAATACAGAATTTATTGAGAATTCAGAAGAGTTCATTAATGTCACCCCCTTTGAGTATGAAAAGGGTTGTAATAGTATGAATCCATTGAGGGATGCATTTCTGCTCAGCATCTTTGTTTGCAGGTAAGTGCCACCCCCACAAACCTACAAAACTCTGATAAAAAGGCCCACATTAAATTCTTTGCAGAATTTCCCCCATAGAGGTTCCTTCCTACTGATGAAATCAATCATTTCTGCAGGAAAAGTCTATGAGAACAGAAAAATATTATGCTCTAATCAAAAGCTCCAAAGGGGCAAAACGTGCAAGTTAAACACATGCCCATCAGCTCCAAGTTCTCTGACTCCTTGTATCCATCTCCCTCCTCAAGGTTTAAAGTAGGGAAAGGAGGGCCATGAGGCCCTGAGCCTGTACTCTTGTTGTTACATCTGCTGCTGCAGTTAGAAGCCATCCAGACAGATGACTTCAGAATCATCCTGGATCCAAATTCTTCAGAACTTTGAACACTTGAATCATTCTCTTTAAATAAGGCAGCAACCACTTTCCAGAGCAGCCAAAGCTTCCAGTGATTGTAGTGTGTTACTCAAGATACCATGTACAACAGTTATCTACTCAGGAGGTGACAGAGGCAGAGAAAACTGTCTAAGGCCAACCTCTGAAAGGAAAGGGTGCAGATTCTTGGGCAAATTCAGATAATAAAAGCATTCCTGGCAGCTGTTGCTATCTAGGCTTTCTGGAACTGCCAAGGACGTCTTCAGAAGGGCACAATATTGTCTTCAGAAATCCGCTCCCATTATCTATTTTGTTTGTGCAGTGCTTGTTTTGTCCCTCAACAACCTTGCCTGACCCTCCTTAAAGCCAATGGATGTTAAACATATGCAGGCAAGAACAAAATGGAAATCAGCTCATTACAAAACAGCCATACATAGTCTTTGAGTTGAAAAGCAAACCTGAATTAGCAGCATTTTTGGATAAACATCACTTTGATTTGCCGCTTGGGATCCAAACACATAACATAGAACCAAAACCACAACTGCCAACACACTGGCTGTGAACTGAATACACCTTAAAAACAGAAACAAAACCCAACTGCAAGAACAATTAACAAAAATCAGAATGAAAAGCTAAACCAGTCTGAGAGAACATGTCTGAGATTGTGCCCCTGCATTTCACAAAAATAACAAAAAATGCCACACTGCTCACACCAACCTCTCTGTCCTAAGGCCTAAATTTTACAATAAATTTGTATCCTTAGCTTACCTTTTCTTCTCAGGCATAGATGAAGTAGCCTGGATTTCCTTTCAGTGCTCCCTACAAAACTTATAAGTGCTCAATCACTGACAAAAATATTCACACCTTTTCAGTGATATCCTCACTGTATCTGCTTCTGGGCATCTCCATGCACAGCATTCAACATACCAAAAAAAGTGTTACGACTGGAGCTACAGGAACACACAGCCAGTTCTTTCTGCATAGCTAATGACACTGTTCCAGGTGATTAATTTGTGCCCTTTGATGTGCCTTTTTTCCTTCAGCCAAGCTGATATGCAAGCTTAACTTCATGGAGGAAATCAACCAAGTTCTCCTTACAATTTGAACAGTGTAAATCTGAAACCAGCTCGTTTTTCTATTCCCAATGTTACAGAAACACAAAGTATTTTAGACCAACAGCCCTGTGAAAGGTGATGTATATCTAAAATCAGACAGATTACACTTTAGATTAGCAACAATGTCCCAACAGTGCACAAGGAAAACAAATTCAAGGCAGCGTCAGGAAGAATAATTTGAATATCCTGTACATACCGCTAAATTCCAAATGAATCCCACAAAAAAGCTTGCTGTCATTGGCAAATACACCATTCAGCAGCTATCAAGAAATGAGAAAAAGTGAAGAAGTACAGAGAACAGAGTAAAAAATTTGTGTCTCTGATACTATGTTCAACATGATGCTCTCAACCTGGAATACTGTGTTTGGTTCATACTGTTATGTAAAGTGTAGAGAAACCAAACAGGGTTCAAAGTGCTTTGTAAGAGGGATTTAAAGATATTTTCCATATAACAAGAAATTTTTAAGACTGGGATTGGACACAGATGACACCCAACTGTTGACAGACAGCTCTGCCTGCTTAGACTCACCAGACAGTGTTCAAAGGCAGAAGAGAGAACCTTAATTCCAACATCCACCAAATGTCTTTAATCAGAGGGAATCCCAAATAGTTATGAACATCCTATGTAATCCAAGAAAAGCCATGCTGCAAAAATACCAAAGGATGAAACAGAACGTTCTCAAAGAGAAGATGGCTGGTAAAGTGCTGACACATCATCTGCCCTGTAGAGCATGCACACCACAGTCACACTTTGCATCCACTACTTAGCACAAGAAGACACTCAGGTGTGTAAACAAAATCAAGGACAATACTAGAAATACTCTTGTTTCTTGAGGAAGTCCTAGATATTTCTGTAAGTACTTTTGTGCAGGCAGGGGTCACTTTTACTTAGGCCCAAGCAAATAAAGTGAGTTCCCACTCTTCACCTAACAGGTCCATTGTAGCTGTTGAACAATGTTCCATGTGAAGCAAAGATGTCTGGGATTCAGGGGCAGCAATCTCACAGATGGGCAGCTGCCCTGACATCTTCATTTCTGGATTTTACTGACTAGCTTAAATTTTTCTTTTCAATTTATATAGCGTTTACTATAATTTTTCATCTTTTTTTTTCTAAATATTGTACAACAGCCCTGTTACAACTGTGTCAACTGTGTCAGGAGACTGGAAACATGTTAAAGATGTCAGGCATGTCCTAGAAGGCAAATAGGGTAGAAATTTAGGTTGAAGTGCTACCACAAAATATAGAATTGTTACCTTGGGACATACAGTTTTCATTTAATCATGTATGTTTTTTCTTATGCTAAATCTTGATTGTTTCCTTTGCTCCTGATGATAATTCAAATCTGGTGTCCTAATTACACATTTCGGTAATTTCTAGGACCGAAAAAAAAAAGGACACAGCTACATCAAGTCACTGAAACTGTTCACCTTGATGGTTAGAACATTAGTGTCAGCTCAGAAATGTACCAGAAAGGTGCTCACCTGCATATTTGAACCATTCAGAATCAATGAGCAAAGAGTTCTCAAATAATTGTAGTGAATGAATAGTCTCCAGATGCACATCAGTGGGAAAAATCTGACCTTTCCTAAACTGACCCAAAAGATCTCTATAAATACATAGATATTTGCATAGACAAACATTATTTAAGACCTGCATCAACAGTCCTCCGTTTTCTTTTCATACAGAAAAGATTTTCAAAAGCATGGGGACAGATGAGCCCCAACTTCTCACCTTCTTTAGGAAAATCTCTGCTGAAATATCATTGCTGGACTCATCAGTTAATGCACCTTGTCCTCAGCTTTATCACATATCTTACTAGCTATCCCATATGTTATTTAACTATCCCATAGATTTAGCTTGTTGAAAACTCTTAATGTCATTTTGATGCTATGAAACACATTAGCACTAGTGTTTTCTCCAGGTGGCTCCTTTAATTGTTTCTTAGCAGCTCTTCTGTTGTTTGGTGGTTTTTTTGTTTTTTGGTTTGCTTTTATTTTAAGTTTACAGCTTATTCATAATCATGCTGCTCTTTTAATCTCTTGCTGGACCTGCTGTTCCCTTCATGATAACTATGTTTTGTCTTGAGCTACATTAAGATGACTTGGAAACTGAAAAACAGGATTAAATCTTTGTTATTAATCTCTATGACTGTAGCAAAGCCTAATGGCAAATTGGAGGCGGTTCAGAGAACAGTGAAAATCATTAAGGTGCTTGGGTAGTATATACTTAATTACCTACAGAAGGCAGCAGCTAACTAACATGGGTGTAACCAGTGTTACCCAGCCTGTGACATGAATCTGAGGAATATGGGATCAGACTCAACAGCAGTGGGAGACAATTGTTTACTGTTAAAAAACTGTAACAGGACGAAAGCATGAAAAGCAACGTTTACACCAAATACCAGAAAGTGTTTCAAAATTGTAAATCTGATATTATAAACAGGTGATGTCACTCAGGAAATAATTTGGAGATAGAAGTGGGTGGCTGCTGTCCACTGCCCACCCAGGCTGCAGCCTGTCCCTAAGGCACTCTCAGGAAAAGGCATGGCCCAAGCAGCTCATGGGCTTTCTGACCTGCTCTGCTGCACAGCTGATCTCCCACTGGCTGGAAATCAGCACTCAGTGTTCACTGCAGGACACAGCACATGGAGATTACACTGACTGCACCTGTGCGAGTTCTTCAGCTAATATCTCTGGCTGTATGATTGTCTGTAAAGCCACAAAGCTGGGATTTTTCTACAGCTTCTAAAGAAATCTGGGCTACAAAACCCAACAGAGGCTCAAACATTTTACCCACCTAAAAAATTTCAGCCAAAAGGATCAGTTTAGTTTCCTCAGAAACAGCCCCTCTCACCAATCTGTGCAATAGCCAAGACTGAGCAGGTCTTAAGCTACAACAGTTCCCCATTCAGAACTGTTCAGGGGAAGGGAAGGAGTCCTAATTCTGGAGTTTGTTTTGCCTCTAATCCAGCAGAACTCAACTATCAAACCACACCGTGACACTCCTTCATTACACATTGGAAGAAAGTTAAATTTCGACAAATGTGAGAGGAAGGAAGGATGGGCTGTCTCCCACTGAAAATCCTGTCACACTTTCTGCTTAATTTGTTTTGCAATTGTTTTAAAACTATGCTGTGGATTATGCATAAGAATATTTTAGAACAAATAAATAAATTGGGCAGAGCAATTTTGCAATATCATTCTCCCCCAGTCTTTTCTTTTGCTTTATAGGAACAGCCAAGACCAGTGCAGAGGGTGTTTGACTTGGCAGTTAATGACCAAGGCAAAAGGTCATGTACAAAATCGTAGCTTCCAAGAAACACTCAGTTTAGTAGTTACCACTAATTGACACGGAGGAAAGATCAGACTCCAAGCACTCAGACACTCCATTTCTCCTTATCTGTCAGTGAGTTAATTGCTGCCTTTCTCCACCTCAAGATGAAACCGGAGTGCCCGACTTTTAAGGGGAGACACAACATTGACCCAGACTTTTGCAAGTGACCCTTCAAAGGCTGTTCTGTGGTGCTTCTTACAATAGGCATTAGAACTGTGATCTTTCTTTGCTGTCCACAATTATAAGACTAATCCAATTCTCACTAAATACTACAACAGTTTTAATATTAGCTTCAGCAGGAGTGGAGACATGGAGTTATATTTAGCATCCAAGGACGATCTGCTGTTCACAAGGTCATGGAGTCTGGAACTGAGAAGGAGCTGCTACTTCTTCAAGTAACTCTCATGCTCTAGGATTTATTGGAAAGAAGCTTCTGCCGATTTTCAAAGAGCTTCTTTATGGATATATTTAACCAGGTCCTTGGGAAAATCCTCCTTGTGCTAACATTGGGATTCGATGAGCCTAAAAGACAAAAGTTTCTGTAACCTTAGGTAAAAGCATAATCTATGAAGTTGCGTTTCAGACCAGTTTAGGAGACTCCTTGCTTTATCTGACAACACACTGCCATCGTGTGGTTCAGCGTATCAATGGCACCTGATGGACCATCCTGGGATGTTCTCACAGACCTTTCATAGTTTTAATTTCTATATACTATATTAATTTCTATATTATTATACTAATAAAGTGTTAGGTATTAACTGAAAGTTGGGGATTTTTTAAAAAAGGAAACAATTTGATTCCTTCTTCAGATTAGAAGAATTAAAAATGTTCACTAACATTATTCAAAATAAACTGTATTTCATTTGCTTTACTTTAATAGTGGACTGTTCTAGTGCAGAGCACTGCCCTTCTTCCATTTCTTTCAATTAATACAAAATGTGTGGGTTCTTTGAATTAATATATTCTATTATTTTTAATATATGTGTGTTTATGCAAATATCATCTCCTCTTCAGTTGCTTTTCTGCATTGGGAAAGAACAAATGACTTTCTAGTCATTCCCTCAATCCTTTCTCTTCTAATAAGAACTTGCTGTCTTAATCCCACGTCTTCAGCTCTGGATCCTGATGGACCAGCCTGAAGGTAAGCCCTTCAGAATCTGAAATTTAAAGGGAAGTAGTGCAAAAGAAACACTGCTTAGTGCATCTACTGATTGATCTTCCAAGATACAGAACAGTGAGACTATACCTCATCTCCTCTAGTCTACCACAGAAGAAGACAGTATTATGATTGCCGTAAGTGTAACATTCACATGGGGCTACTCCTTTCCTCTCTTTGAAACCTTCATGCCAGGTCCTGGCTAACCCAGTGATATGCAGTTGGCAGAAGAAAATCACTATTTCTTTTGCTTTCCTGCAATCTTGTTTTTAATAGCTAATCCTGCTTTTAAAAAAATCCATCTGCTTTCACAGGTGGTGGGAAGTCAATGCTGTCCAGAAAAGTCAAGAGTTGTAGACAGCACTTTATCCAGGATAATAGACTAGGCTAGACTAGAACTAGTTTACTTGGAAGGGATGTACAACAATCATCTAGTATGACTGCCTGACCACTTCAGGGCTGACCAAAAGTTCAAGTATGTGATTCAGGACATTGTCCAAATGCCTCTAACTGGCAGGCCTGGACCATCAACCACCTGTTTAGAAAGCTTGTTCCAGTGTTTGAGCACTCTTTCCATAAGGAAAGGCTTCCAAATGTCCAGTATAAACCTTCCCTGGCACAGCTTTCAAACACTACCACACATCCTATCCCGGGATCCCAAGGAGAAAAGCTCAGCTCCTCCATCTCCCTGTCCCCTCCTCAGGAAGCCACAGAACAATGAGGCTGTCCCTCAGATTCCCTTTCTCCAAACTAGACAAGCTCAGAGTCCTTACCCACTTTTCACAGGACATACTTTCCAGTTCATTCACCAGTTTTCTTTCCCTCCTCTGGACAAATTCAGGGATCTTCACATAACTCTTACATTGTGGGGCCCAGAGCCACATACAGTAATCACAGTGAGGTCCCACCACATTGAACATAGCAGGATAATCACCTCTTCTGACCAGCTGGTTGTGCTGTTTGATGTACCCCAGGGTGGTGTTTGCACTCTGGGCTGCCAGGGCACACTGCTGACTCATACTGAGCTTTCTGCAGCTCACATTGAACCAGCACTCCCAGATCACTTTCTGCAGGGCTGTTCTCCAGCCACTCCTCTCCCAGTGTGTACTTGTGCAGGGCATTACTCCATCCTAGGTGCAGAATCCAGCATTTTGATTTGTTAAATTTCAGCCCATTAATCACTACCCAGTGCTCCAATCTATCAAGACTCCTCTTCAAAGCATCTTGTCCCTCAGGAGAGTCAACAGCACTTCCAAGTTTGGTATCATCAGCAAACTTGCTCATGGTGCGTTCCAGATCGTTGATGGATATATTTACAGAATTGGCAATAGAATTGAGCCCTGAGGACCACTGTTGGTGTTCTGTATCACACTGGTGTGGTACTTTTAAAGAATTTGAGAGGGTAGGCTGTCACAGGTTGTGACACTCGTGGCTGTTACTGCACAGTGAACAAGCACCAGCTTGCTTTAAAAGGCTGTCTGCATTTTTATTCACAAGGGTTGCAGTAGCACCTCTAAGGGACACCCAGTTGTTACTATCAAAGAAACAACTTGCTTGCAGAAGATAGCATTCAGAGCTCATACCAGTTATTCAGCATTCAGAGCTCACACCAGGTATTTGTTATTGCATGTCCATAGAAAAAGGTCTTCCTTGACTAATGCAATTACATTATATCCTGGAATGTATTAACAAATATTTTTCTGATCTAAAGTTAATAAAAAGTCAAATTTGCTTTGCTTCTGGCACTTTTATATACGGACTTGTAAAATTTATCCATATGCATAAATTTGTGTATATAAAATATATACACTTTCGCTACTTTATATATTCAATTTCTTTTTCTTATAGAGTAGCCCTCAGCTGTCATACTGGGAGGACAGATACACTGGAATATCCCACAGGTTGTTCAATATGTTATGCCGTATACTGTATTACATCATTTTCCATTATGTTCCAGAAAATACAGTTTATAAAGAAGTTTTTCACAGACCCTCATCCTTCCCACCTCCCTTACTTTGGCATCTATGTTCCGTGTGGAGTGGGAGGGCCGTGCCGCTGGACACAGCAGTCCAGAGGAGGGCGTCCTGCTGCTTTGTACAGCGAGCGGGTCCAGGAGCCGAGCCCCGACAGCCCTGGGGAGGGATGGCAAAGATGCAGGGCGCTAAAAACAGCCTAAAATCAGCAGTGCGCGCATCACAGCCGTGTAACAGGAGACAGGGGAGCGCAGTGAGCTCAGACAACCCATTCTCCGTCTCCTGGGTAAATCTGAGTGTTCTCTACACGCCTTAGCTCTGGGGGATGGTGCCCATCTGGGAGCTCTCTGACCGCCTGCTCCTAATCCCGGTCTCCCAGCACACCACACACTGCGTTCCTCCAAGAAAATCATCCCACACCTCTGTTAAGATTTTGAGAATTTTTTTGCAGCATGGAAGGTCTACAGTGAAAAGTGAAGATTCTGACCCTAGTCAATTGTGTGAGCTGCTAAATGCCAGTTGCTTCTGACAATTTTAGGCTGAACTTGCTGCAAACCCCTATTTAATATTGAACCTGAGCCAGTTCCTACCAGAAAAGAGCTCCCAAATCCTTTTATGCAAAAGATTGTTCAAAATTGGACACCCAGCAGGTCATGCAATCATTAAGAATAGCTCTTTTGTAAACAGATACCAGAATGAGCAAGAAGAGGCATCCTAAAATATTGTGAAACTTTTGGGACAGGAACCAACGTAAAAAGATTATCAGAAAACTTAGATCTCTGATTTCTAAAGGAAACACCTGCAAACTCTGCCCTTCTCAATAATTTACCAATTTACCAGACTTACATTACCAATCCTGTGCTTGAGAAACCCTTACAAATAATGAAAAACAATCCTACCTCTGAATAAAAATTCTCTTTTAACATCTATTCTAAAGAAGATTTTTAAATGGGAGAAGCTAGCCTTGAAAAAAAAGATTCACTCACTGCTGAGAGAAGCAATTTTTGCCTAAAACACAGCAAATACATTTAAAATAACTTAGTAACTAAAATTTGAAAAATACTACAGGAATGTTATATTTAAAGAAAATTATAATGTATATAAATGTTGCACTGTTGAAGGTATAAACTATTCATAATATTATCAACCTCCATATAACTATATTGTGCAGAAATCATTATTATAGGTATTTTTCACTTTAAAATTCTGTTACTTTTCAATGACTTTATTTGGTAAGGACTTTTATTGAGTGAAAGCTGGGAAAGCTGGGGCGCATTTTGTTTCTGTATTATGGAAGTCAATTGGATCTTTTTCATTGACTTGAGTAAGAATTGAACTTTACAGTTCCAGTCAAAGGGAGGAATCTTAGTTCATCTTGATGAAAGGCAAGCACTTTGAATTGCTGAACACAATGTTTGATAACTTCTGATCAAATTAATATCTTGAGGCATTTATCCAAAAAGTAGAAAATATCACATCCAGTGCCCTGGAAATATAAACTTCTACCTTTTCAAGGTTTTTTAAACCTGAATTTCCTGTCTTGATCTGTGAACAGTTACTATACATAGTTAAACAGTTATGACCTTTTATTCCTGTGATGTTTCATTCCAGAGGACCTGCATTTCAACACCAGACATGCTGGTGCTGTATCTGCAACACAGCTTCCAAAATCCTTTGAGTTCCTTTCAAATGAAATATAGCACAGATTTAAGATGATCACGTTGGCTGCTGTAACACACAAGAGCTGCCATAGCCAGTTACATTTAACCAATGAAAAATCCTCATTCCTTCCACAATATTCAGCAGGTTCTGCAATTTTTCTCTCGACAGGAGACAAAATGTTAGGTTACAGAACCCTTAAAATTCCCTGCTGGATCTCACAGAATCTGCAAGTCCCACCCCGCAGGGAATGCCACTTTGTGGCAGTCTCTACACATTCCCTGAAAGAGTTCAAATTCTTTACACCAATTGAACGCATTTCTGTCTCGTTTGAATGGCAGAGTGAATGGAGACACTTGAGAGTTCTTGGTTGCAGACATTCTAATTGATCTCTTGGCTGCAGTATACTGTAATTTGTATGGAAATATGCATTTCTCTGTGTAGGCTGTCCTGCAGTGGACTAAGCATAGTCATGCCACCTAACAAGAGCACTTTATGAACCATAATTTTCTCTGTTCAAATTATATCTCTCAACTTAGGACGTACATGAAGAACCTTTCCATATGCACACACACAGGAGAGAACCTGTCAAAACATGTACCTTTGATAACATTGACTCAAAACCTGAATGCTTAAAAAGAGCTCTCTATGAAATAAATGGGAAAGAGGCTAAAAATCATGTTTTCATAGGCTAAAGTGCTTTCCACACTATCTGTAAGACAAACCTAGCTGTGGTGTTCCTGGCGCAAATCTCATTAGGTAGGCTGGTAAGTTATGCAGGCAGAAACAGACTTCTAAGGATTGTTCTGCAAAGAGGAGGAATTGGCAGCACACAGAGCACTTCCCTTCCCACTCCCTCTGCTGTGGGATCTGGTGAATCCCCAGCTGTGCTATAAAGCAGACCTGTCAAGTCTCATGCACTGACTCATTCTTTTGTATCACACTCTGTCACTGCCAGCATTGCACATTTTTACGTGGCAGTGCCATGGCTCCTCTCTCACTTTGGGATCCCACACATCCGATGCAGGTGGTCAGTCTGCTCTGTGATTATCTGACCAGCTGCATGTGATGTGTGGGTCAAGGAGCAAAAGAAAGGTCACGGTCCTGGCACTGCAGCTGGGGAATGTGCTCCTTAGCAGGGTCCAGTGCTGACAGCAGCCCTGCGAGAGGGAGTGTTCCCTCTCAGGGCTGTGTGCTGCACGATTCAGCTCTTTAATGGCCGGACATGTGCTTATCACAGAAATCTGTGCTCCAACACATGGAATGTCATGTCTGAAGACCAGAGACTTAAGAGGTCTGTATTCATAGGCTTTGCTTTGTCATGAAATTTCTGCAGGAGAAAGAGGTATGATGAGAACTCAGAGATCTGGCTGTTATTTCCACAAGAAACATTTTGTTGACCCTTATGCTATTATTGGTCAGCCATTGGAGACCCAGAGACACAACATGAAGTCTGATTTTTTTGACTTCTTGATTTACAGAATATAAAGGCAATAAACAAGCACTTAGTGTGAAGGTAACACTTGTGAACTGATTTATGCCTACTTATGAGTCTCCTTTGTGACAATCAAAAATTACATTTCTTAAATACATGTTTGTATGCAGTTACTTAGAATGAAAAAGGCAAGTATTTCATTGCTGAGGGTTTAAGTGTCATCCACCCAAAAAAGCACTGTAAACATTTTAGCTGCTCTCAGCAGAGAAGGCCAGTGACTGACATATTAAAAGCCTCAGGGCTGCAGTTATTTACAAATTTTTATTTTC
Source organism: Pithys albifrons albifrons (assembly GCF_047495875.1). Taxonomy (NCBI): domain Eukaryota; kingdom Metazoa; phylum Chordata; class Aves; order Passeriformes; family Thamnophilidae; genus Pithys; species Pithys albifrons. The sequence continues at coordinate 7,697,145 of NC_092466.1, read as the reverse complement.
TAGACTCTTTTGCATGTTTATTCTCCTCTGCATTTTTAACCTTCCCACGGTATTTCATTGACAGGCATGTTAACAAAAATTCGGTTTATTCCTGACATTTCTCTGGCCTGATTTTTCATCACCTTTAGTAGTGAGCCAAGGAAGACCAAGAACTGAGAAATACCTTTATGCAGGAAACTCCCATACGGTCTTGTGTACCTTTTATTCCATACTGATGGATGCAGAAGGCTTCCACTGATGCACATGAGCATCTGTGAGATTTCCATAAAACCAGGAATAGCACTGCATAAACAGAGGCAGAATTTAACAATTTTCCTGAACAATACAGCCCAAACCCAGCAAAATAAGCCCACACAAAAAATTAGATAGGCTGTGTCTTTATAAGAATTAGGATCTTAGGGTTTATTTGACAGAAGAACTCCCTTTGGCAGAATCTGCATTGGCAACCACAATTTGTTTGGAGAATCATATTTGTTGAAACACAAACATCTGTCCATGAAGGCATTAAATCTTGACCATACTTGAAAACCACAATCCTCACATGTAAGGAAGACTTCTGACCTTAAAGACTGGTCATTCCTATAACATTTTCTGACTTTCAGTAATGTGTAATTGCATTTACTCTTTATGTAATGAACCCTAAACATCTGCTAAGCTGGAAAATCTTTTTTGTGCATTTTTAAATTTCATTTCTTCTAGAGGTGTGAATACACAAAAAACCCATATGAAAAAATATGCAGGCCACCCTATCCCAAGTAATCAAATGCAATTAAAATAATAATTTTATTTTGTGTGTATGTGACAGGGAATGAATCCCAAGCAGACATCCTGTTTAAAACTTAAAAATACTAATTCATGGTAAAAAGCCTTCTAAATGGAATGTGTAAGTTTACTTTCCATCATATAAAGTAGCAAGCAGTGGCAATGTAACATAGAAAAGATATAAAAATGAGGAGTCAAATACTTCCAGAATACAGAGTGTTTCAAAGACAGGTAGGTGTATCAATAACCCCCTCAGTGGGTGAGAAAACTGTATGAGTACTCAGAGGAATCATTAGTTAGCACCAGGCTTAACCTTCTACAGCAGTCTATCGACAACATTGTTCTGCAGAACATAATGTGTATCTACTTTCTCTAAGCAGTTTCCTCTCTAGTTGTACCATTTTCAGCTACTGCTGTTGACTGCTGTTTCTGATCAAAGTGAAATAAAAATTATCCCTTGCAGATATTGTTCACCCTTTCATTTTTCTCCTATGGTCAAATGAATCCAGCCATTCAGGAGTGAAAACAGCTGTCAGAATTCCACACAAGGTCTGAATTCCCAGTTATCAGTTTCCACTCAAGAACTCCAGCTCTCCGGTTCTCATAATTTCTTGACTTTATTTGCCACATTTCACCCATAATATTCCACTCACTGCCTTTGGAACAACACAAATGCTCTTACATGTGCTACCACCAGCTACAAATGACTTTTGCTATAGCTCTTTCACTAACCCAAGAAACTGAACTCTGTCTTCAAAGGGATTTTACTTGTGGAGTCTTAGGCACCTCCCACAATGTCGCTCCACTCAAATAAAGCAAAAACAGGTGGGAACTTGCTTAGCATTTTGGCTGCATGTAAAGTTGTAATGTGCACACAAGAAGAGCTTAGGAAACCTTAAATTCTCCAGAACAAAGGACCTTGTCCTTTCTTAAGTTTTGCTCACAGCTCTACCAATAGCTGAAATTACACCTCTACTTTAACATCAGTAGAAGAAGGAACAGAATCTACATTTTTCATGCATTACTCAGCTTTAAGCATTGTATCCCAATGTTTTTACTTAGAAAGGGAAGGAAAATGTTATTGGAAATGTTTGGCAGATAAACCACTTTGTGCAAAAGTCAATGTTTTAAATATCAGGTTGCCTTTTTGTTCCCTGCTCTGCACACATTGGAAGTAAAAACAAAGGAACAGCCTCACTTCCCATCCTCAATAATCTTCTCCCCCCTTTCTCCCCTCTCCACCCAGTAGGTTAAGCAGTTCTCCCACACCTGCTCAAAGAGCAGCCAAAAGAAAATCTCATTATTACAATGAGTGATGTTACAATAGTGATAAAAAGGGCAACTGTTTAGCCTTACCTGGCTCCTAGATTTACAGTCAAAAAACAGCTTAATTTTGAGGATTAGATTCTGATTCTTAATACCTTCTCATCATGACAAAGGATTCATTACAGTTCTGTCTTTATTGACTGATAATCCACATTATTTTTTATGTCCAGTACTTTATTTAATTTCTTCAAGAGAGAAGAAACAATTTAATTTTTGAAAGCTTATGGGTTTCCCCTCCCCAAATTTTTTTTTCATTCTGCTATTGAACATTAAACAGATGGGCGCGAAAATAAAAAGGAGGAAAAGGCTGTTCTAATGGCCAGGATTAATCAAAGAAAGAGGAGATGAATGTCTCCTACTGGCAGGTTTGCAACTCTGCATTTTGCTTCAGTGGATCCTTAGGAATATCTACAAACAAACATGGGACAGGGAAATGAAGGAATGCAGAGGCTGCTCTTTGTTTGGGATTGAGTCTAGCTTCCTTTTATTCATTCCCTCCACTCTTCCAAAATAAGGAAAGAAAATATACACACCACATGACTTTATTTCCATTTTAAAAACAGATTGGCGCCTTCTTTTTTTTTTTAAGTCCTGTAAAGGCTGAACACTCAACTAACCCACTGTGTCTATGTTTCCCTGAGTGCTTCAGAGATTCATTACAGATATAAAATAGCATACCAAACAATGAAAGAGCTTCTTTCCCCAGCCATTTTTGTTGAAAGCTACTTTGTATATGTTCCTGTGCAACAAAAATTAAGTTTATGTGTAGGTGTTTCATGTTTTTACAAACTCTACACTCCTTAGTTGTTATAAGATTAAAACAATTTTCTCCCTCAGTAAACGCTTCCCTTGAAAACCACTGGAAGCACATAATTCATCTACCCATTTATAGCTTCTATTTTCTTCTAGGCACTGAGAAACCACTGATTGTGATTGTTGTTTTCCCTTTTAAGAAGCCGATGTTGAACAAGTGACAGATAAGACAATTTAATGTTTCAGTGACCATACAGATCAATTTTTCATTTATTCTTAAGTTTAAAAGATAAAAAAGATAAGCAACTAAGGTATGATTGCAGAGATTTTGTTTAGCAAATTACTCTTCCATGCCCAGAAAATTTAACAGGCACTCTCATTAAACCTGCAGGGAGTTTTAAGGTAGCTTTAGTCCTAATATTTTTCAAAAAATGCATTCAAAGGTTTTTCCCCTGAGCCATTTTCTTCTCTTTGGAATCTATCAGAAAGGTTTGGAGATACAGTACAAGTCTCTAAGTGTGAATAATAGAAAAAGAAGAAAAAAAAGACATTTATTACTGCAAGATGCAGGTCTCAATAAAAAGATAGGTAAGTGAAAAGGGAACATTGTGCAATTTCTGTATTGGACATAGAAATGGAAAAAACTCACATATCTGGGGAAGTGTTTGTATGGAAAAGGTACAGGGTTGGTACCACCTATTAGCACTTACTCATTCCACACAAGTCATTGTAGAATGAAGGACACTTGATTTGCTCTTTCCACCCACCTCATCCTATTTTTTCTCCCTGTTGATCTCTAACTTCTGTCCCTGCAGGACCCAAGTGTGGATGTGCAACCCAATTAAACACTCTAACATTGCAGCATCATGTCTGGGCTGTGTGTCCTGGCAACACTTCATGGGTTCAAACATGAAGGCACGAAACAGAGCTGCAGTCTATCCTTCTGCACGTGAGTGATCCTTCCAGAGAGAGCAGGGGCCTTGTGTATCTCACCTGGCTGTCCTCAAGAAGTTCAAGGATGAAGAATACCTAAGTCAGAATGTGCTTCTGTTCATGTATTCATCACAAAACTGAATTAGATGCCAGAACTGTTCATCTGGACACAGTCCTGATATTAAGGCAGCACTTAGAATCATAGAATCAATTGGGTTGGAAAAGACCTCTGAGATCAAGTCCAACCCTTGGTCCAACTCCAGTCGCTTTACCAGATCATGGCACTCAGTGCCATGGCCAATCTGTTTAAAAACCTCCAGGGATGGGGAATCCACCCCCTCTCTGGGCAGTAGGTTATGTAGTGTTCATGCTACCATTACACAGAAACAAGAACTGAGGGGCGGCCAGTCAACAGGGAATAGTCAACAGAGGCATCTCAATTATTATCAGTAATATTCAGTGTTTTCAGGTTACTGGATATATGCAAGAAATCTAAAACTTATCTCAAGGATTTGACAGTGATATGCCAAGCAACCTTACAAAAGTCCTGGAGATACTATGTTGTTTTATATTCACAAGTCTTATTGCCTTCGCAATGTTAAACACCAGGGAATCACTAAAAAAATCTGGAGTTTTAGAGTCAAAAATCACAGAAACAATCCTAAAGATAAACCTGGTTCCTAGATAGATAGAATAATATAAAAAACATGAAGGTACTAAAATTAACAGAAAATTCCCATCCTTGTTCTTAAGAAGCATTTTTTTATTCTGCCTGCCCATTTTACTGATGGGAAGTAGATTTTTAAATCCTAGGGATGAATATCTGAGAATAAGTTAGTACATGGGTTTATAGACAGTAATTTTGCCCAAGTATTCACTACAAGATTTTTCAATGTGCTTAAGTGTTTTCTCATGATTAAAAACATTACAAATCTTAAAACATATTATTGAACATGTTTGCATTCAAGTACATTAGAATTACATCACTATTAGATCCTACAAACAATCTTTGGCCCTGCTAAATGCTAGAAGCAGACTTTATTGACTCATATACTACTCTTGACCACTTAATTAACTACCACAAAAGCTAATTAATTAGACATCACGGTCTCTAATCATTCTGGAATTTGTTCTATTATGTTCAGCTGGAATATCCTCTTTCCTCAACAGACCCCCTAAAGTTTAGATGAACACAATAAAGCACTCTGTGTTTTTCATTCTCATTTTTCCAGATACTCAAGATCACAGTAGGAATATTTAGACTGATTTTATTACAGATTTTCCCTGTTTAACTCTGCCTTTACTACAGTGGATGCTTTTGTGAGCATGGAAGGCTTGGAAGGCCTGTGTTGGTGTTAGTGTTCTAACATCTTAACCCAACATTGCCAAAAATCATTCTTAAGAAGTCAAGAATTCCAGCAGCTTAACTCAATGACTGCCTACTGCTGATATATCACAACATGCATGTCACAGGCATAGGCATTTTATGAAGTGACTTATCAATTAAACTCAAAAGCTGTACCTTCAAAATTTTAAACTGTTTTGTCAACAAGATGCAGCCAGTCAGTGAAGTCAGCCAGTGTATCGTGGTGGAATGAAAGTACCAATGAGAAACAAGCTGATAAATTGGTTTGACTAATCATTAAAACCCATCCAGTGTAATCGTTTTAGCTGATCTTGTTTAAGTCATTCCGTGAAGCTGCCAAGAGAGTTCAGGGACAGGTCGATCTTCTATTCGCATCATGCACGGATCAGGCAGATAAAATCCGATCAGTTACCTGACCACTCTTGCATTTATATGTAATTATTCCCTGTTGTTTTAAAGCTTCCATCTGGAGGAAAGAAATCTGTTCTGCTCCTGACCTTTTCAGACCTCATGTCACTGTATTTAGCTTTAACAGATGGATTCTACTTATCTGATATGAAAATAGAAATAAAAGATCGAAAACATGAAAAGAGTGGAAAAATATAGAATCATTAAAGGCTTGAATCACTGCTAACTGCAGGTCACTGGGTGAATCTTCACTGGATTCATGGGTCAGTGGTCAGGCCTCACAGTTTGGTCCTGCCCTAAACTGCAAAAGAATTAAAAAGACTCTATTAAGAAGGTGACTGGCACTACCTTCCTCTAAGTCAGTGAGATCAGGAAGGACTGCTAACACACACTGTATCTCCAAGGTCATGGCTACTCCTCACAGACAGCTGTAGTCTAAAGTAAGTGCCAGTTCTGAATGCTCAGATCTACCTTGTGGCAGCAAAAGCAATTGTTCAAAGCAGTGCAGATTTCTGCACAGGAGCAGAACTCTTCCGATCTGTGCACATATTTTCTTCCTGCTGTTGATCAGACTGAGGAATTCAACTATAATTTGCTTGTAGATTCATACACAAAACATTTCAAGAAAGGACCTTATTATTCCTCCGTTAAAAAAATATGGAAAAATTACACCAATCAATAAGAATAATGAAGGAACGTCTCAGAACAATACACACATGAACTAGCTAGTCACAAAGAAAGGAAGTACCTAAACTTCTGTAGCAGAAATATTCAGCTTGAGCATGCATTTTATGCTTGAGGAGTTAACAGGTGTAGAAACATTCCTGAACTGTAGAAATCAAGAGGAAATTCAGAGAAAAATCAGCAAAACGTAATTCTCTGTCCATGGTTCAATTCACTTTCTCTACTTTATGAAGATAAAAGGCAGGATGTTTGGATTGGTGGATGCTGCATCTTAATACAACCGTATATAGTTTGGAGTAAGCTACAGCATCAAGAGCTCCTAAGCATGTTCCCAAGACAGTACAGAGCAGAGGAAATTTGTTTACAGGGCAGCCTTGTCTTTCCCACACGCATCTCAAGATTAATGATTATATATTTTAGTTTACTTGATAAAATAAGGAGACAAAGAGAAATTTCCAAAACTTTCTTAAAATAAAAACCAAACACCACTATGTTCATGGTTTTCCTCATTTTATAACTATTCTCATAATTTGAAAAACTTCTCATTGCAGCTTCACCTTTCCAGGAACTGCACTTTCAGATGTTAAAAGTGCATGACATGTACATTCTTTCAATAAGTGATTTGTATGTTATAACATGGAGAGCAAATAAATTCTTTCAGGATGTAACTGAAACCAATTACCTACTTGTCCAGACATACACGCATTTCTGAAACCTGCTCAGATCTGAATATTTTGTGACAGTAGGCAACAAGTCAAACTACATGTGAAAACAGAGGACAGAATGCAGAAAGTTATGATTTGGTATTATCAGATTGGTAATTGGTGTTTTGGTGTTACCACTGCATATTTGCATCATCATAATCCTCCCGCTGGACCTACCTGACAAAATGTCTGTGCACTGTACACATGACCAACTTCCCAAAACCAGTTAACTTTACTAAAAGACAGCTAAAATTCTTTTAGATTGCAGGAAATTAGTAACACAGAAGCAGCAAGCATTCTGCTTCCTGCTCTTTTACTCTGAGTGTCGATGAAGCGCCTCTACATTCATTATATAGGGAAAATTACCTTTCAAAAAAGAACTCTCAAAAGGAAACAAACATCCCTTATGGAAATTACCCTGTGGTTTGTCACCTAACCAGAAACTGCCCTGCATTTGAAATGTCTTGCTGTTATAACAGTTGCCCTCACTGAAAATTGATTTTTATTAAAATATTGGAATGGGATTACACTTCAGTTGATCTTGATCTCATAACATATATCTGCCTCTCAGCTGTCAGTTCGTATCTTCTACTGTTTCATAGCTACAATTTTGCTGAATACAACAGAAGAGTATTTGTTTTTCTCCAGATAGAATCACTTTTGAGTTCTCTTTTGGATCAGAGATAAGGGGAAATAAAATAAATTTAAAGAAAAAATAAAAAGGAAGTGTTTAATATCATTAATAAGAAGGGATGCAACTGTTTCCTATTATAGTCTTCCTGTTTAAAAAAACCCTACACACCCTATCATTACATTATGGCTACAGCTATTAAGTGATATAATTTCCTTTATTGTTTCCTTTATTATCCTGCCATTAATATTATTGAGTATTATTAACCAGTTGTCTGTTATTATCTAACTGCTGCCTTTTACTGCAGCGTAGTTTCATTCCATAGAGGCCAAGGCAGTTCCTGACATTTATGTAAATAGGGAATGGTTAAACCCACCAGCTTAAAGTGAGAAGTTGTAAGACCTATAAACCAGACAACTTTTGGAAATTATATTCACCTTATATTAAACAAATGTAGTAAATTACTTCCCCCCTAGTCAGTGTAATACTTTGTGCCATTTCTGGATAAAGCAGTTTGAAATCTTGAGTTATTTACCCAATAGTCAGCAATGTGTTTGTTTTAAGGGCTCTTTTATCAGTTAACATAAAGTAGCACAACTCAGCTGAAGTAAAGGTGCTATTGATTAATCAAGTGAAGATTTACATTTTTAAAGCCAATTCTCCAATATGTTCACAATCCAATTTCACAGCTGTCAGCTGTCAAGATGCCTAAAACTGGACAGCTGTTCAAAAGCATGTGGCCACTATTAAGATGATCAGTGTGCTACTCTGAAACAGGTGAAGCCAAAGGGAAATTTTATTTGTTCTATTTTTCTTGCTATTTTTGGAAAAATACATTTTCTACAGTAGTGATGAAATAGAATTTTATAGTTGTTCAAGGCTTTTAATTGTGAATGTGGAAGCATTTTATGATTTAAACTCTGGGAGTTTAATATACCTGAATAATAAGGAACACGTTTGCAACAAAGAAGTAGAAAAATATTATTTAATGAAGGATCTGTGTTCATTCCTTTTACTTTCCATATCTGGACTGTCCAGTGCCTGGTTTCTGGAACCTGTGCTGTTTCTGCACCAGTGCCTCAGGTTTATTTGGGCAGGGGAGGGAGAAGGACTGCTAATGATCTCCCAGAGATAAGTGAAATTGCTGATTTAGTCAAGCTCATTCTTGACCTTGACACAAGATGGGACAGGCAAAGGGAAGAGCTCAAAATAGAGCAAGTGAAATAAAGGAAGATCAAACGAATGCTCAGGTCTGGCCAAGACCCCCCCTACATTCAGCTAACACCTGGCTGAGTTAGAAAACATGACCAGCCCAACCTTCCTGTTGGAGCCGATTGAAGCTGTCAGCTCCTGGCTTGTCACCCACTGCATCAGGAGGCCCCTGGGCTGCCACAAGAGCCCTAATTAGGCAGAAATGGCACTTCGGCAACTGACCCGCCAGGACCTTTGGCAAAGCATTTAACATCATTAGTTAACATTTTTATTAAAAAAAGTGTGAATGTAAATGAACAGCCAATGCATTTCAATAGGGTTTGTCGGTGGCATTGCACGCCCCCCCACTCTCCCAACCACACACACACTTTTTTGCATGAATAGTTCACTTGTTTTCTCTAAAGGGGGATGGGGAGGTAGAGACTGTTTTTCCAAGGGAACTAGACATGTTCAAAGCAGAAGCAAGGTCTTAAACAATCAGACACAAACTCTTGCCTTTTGGGAAGCGTGTTGGTGAGTGAACAAACAACTAAATGCAATCTTACCTGCAACATGCCTAAGGGGACATCTGAAAGGGAAAGCATGCATAACCCACACTGGAACAGAGACAAACACAATCCCACATTCATCTGATTGTTCTAAGGGTATTAATTGTATTTTTTTTCTTTTCTGTTACATCCAAGAATAGGTACCTAACCCAGTAAGCCTGCAAATGTTTGCCACAGCTGTCAAATGCTACAGCAATGTAAAAGGATGAACATCTAAGAATATACTGTCCTCCTCTTTCTTTGTAATTTCTTGAACTGTTGCACATTACCTTGGACAGAAGATTACCAAAAAATACCACTCAAGCATATTAGCAACCTACCTTAATTAAGTCTCCACTAGCAGCAATTTATCTGTGAGAAATTATTTATTCATACAGAAGACTAATGCAGCCTTGAGACAGTTTATTATCACTCAGGTTTTTCTGCAGGATTCTTAACTGAGGAGTTTCTATAACTTATCAATACTTGACCAAAATCCTGTCTCAGATTTTGGAGATAAGAGAAACAAGAAAGTTAAATTATTATAAACATACTTTCTAATAAAGAACTGGACAGGATGTGGAAAGGTGTCCAGTCTTCCAATATTTTATGTCTACTCCCTACAAACATGCCCCAAAACCAGGCTACTTTTACTGTGTTTGAATGGATTAGCTCCTTCCTCCTCCAATGAAAGCTACCAATTATTTCCCTGGGGCTGTTTCCTTAGGCCAGATAAAGACTATATTACCTCAGACTTTGGAATTTTCTCCCTCAATCTATAACAGCCATATGTTACCAGCAACACATTTTTTACACTGAAGATTTTTTCACTTGTTAGGAAATCATTCCATTACAAGGTAGCTGCAAGGACTATCACTTATGCCTTCTGAAAAAAAGTACTAATGTAAGAAGAGATTATCATAGCCTGTCTAAGAATTTGGGATTAAGATACTGAAGATGTTGTTTCAAAACCCAACTCCTCAGTCTTGCTCTACAGCCAATGGAAGGTTAATTCTTTTTCTCTTAAACACATTTTAAAAGATGAAATGATAATATTGTCATTTTCTCACACACTGGCCTACCCAGAAGTTCCAGTCCCTGACTGTTTCCAAGGCACATACATCAGGGGGAAAAAAAAAACCAAACCCAAAACTTGGCATTGCATCTGTTCTGAGAGAGGGCTCATTTTCTTCCTGTATCTGGCACAGTGCTGTGGTTTGGGTTTAGCATGAGAATAATGCCAATAATCACAGAATCACAGACTATTCTGAGTTGGAAGGGACCCACAAGGATCATCGAGTCCAACTCTTAAGTCAATGGCCCACATAGAATTGAACCTATGACCTTGGGATTATTACAACCAAGTTTTAACCAACTGAGCTAATCTAATACACTGATGTTTCAGTTGTTGCCAACAAGTAGTTGGGAGGGAGCACAGCTGGGACAGCCCAACTGGCCAAAGGGATATTCCAGATCAGAGAACATCATGTGCATTTTGCAAACTGGGAGGAGTTGACCAGGAGTCCTTGATCACTGCTGGGGGCTGGGCTGGGCACAGGCCAGTGGGTGGTGAGCAATTGTATTGTGGATCACTTGTTTCACTTGTGTTTTATTGCTGCCTTTGTTATCTCCCTTTTCATTACTATTATTAATTTTATTACTATTATTATTCTTATAGTCTCTTGATTTCAATTCTTAAACTGTTCTTATCTCAACCCACAGGTTTTAGCTTTTTTCCAATTCTTCTCCCCATCCCACCAGGGGCAGAGGGGAGAGTCAGCAACTGTGTGGTGTTTAGTTGCTGGCTGGGGTCAAACCCTGACAACACCTTATTCCTGCTTTTTCAGTTTCTTAAATAAGTCAACCTTCCTCCTCAACTCTCAGCTCAGTACAAAGAGAGAAGCACTGCACTTCATACATCACCTGACAGGGAGAACCAGGAGACCCTATCTTCATAGAGGTGCCCCACACATCTCTCATTCTATAACAGAGAAAATAAAAAGAATATCACACATACAGGGTTCACAAAAATATGCTCACACACTCAAGGAGTTTCTGCTCATAGGATGGATAAAACCCTCTCATTTGTAAATACTTTGGGATCTATAGATTATATCATGTAAGTTCTTACTCTGTGTGTGTGTGCATATATATACAAACAAGTGCTTTCATTCTATTTTTAAACAAGTATGTAGAGCCTTTGAAACAACATGAAATTCCAGATATAGCACAATATTAAGTTCAGAAATCCATGTAGGAAGCCCGGTTTGATCTTTTGACTAAGCAGTGAGAGCAAGTGAGCAGCTAATTTTGGCAGTATTGAACTCATTGTTTACCAGTGAATTATGAAAAACAAAATCCATGTCTTTCTTTCCAGACCAGAAATATGGAGATGAATATTAAAAATACATATTTGCAGACTATACTAATCTGATTACTTGCCTATCCCTGTGATGCATTTAGAGGTCTTTAGCTTAAAAGCACTATAAGCAAAAAAGAATAAATGCTCTTTAGGAATTTCCTAAAAAGCTGAATCATACAAGGCTCAGAAAGTTGGTAACTACTGTAAAGTGTCTGTATGTGACCCCTTTTCCCATCACATGACTATTTTCCAGTCTAGTTCTTCAGTATGGCTTCTCTCCCGCTGGGAACTTGAGGGGTGGGTGAAGGGAGAGAGACGTGACAGCTTATTGAAAAGCTGGTACTCCCTGCCTAGTTTTGGCACATTTTCTGCAGGTGCCTCGCACTATAGCTACAAAAGGCTCTGGAAGAGAGGATTCAGACCTGTCAACAGCTACAGGAGGCAACTCCCCAGCTTTGTCTTACAGGGTAACTTCATTGTCTGCTGTTCTGAACCCTGCAGCACAGGCACCCGTTAATGAGATGAGCCTCTTTTCCCTCTGTTGGTTCCTCCCTCTGTTTCTCTTGCCTTTCTGTAATGATTTAACTTGATCGTATTGGTTCCTTTCTAGTGGGGATTGCTCCAACAATCAGATAAGATAATTGCCTGCAGAATACTGCTCAGCAACAACTATTACTTCCTTTGCTGAAAATGTCAGAGCAATTGAAAGCTCTTAGTGAAGTTCAAGAACAAGGAAGCAAAAAAGAAGCAGCTCCTGTGTGTGGATGTATCTGTGTGTGTATTTAGGAAGTTTGCAGTGACCAGCTCTCCTGGATGATCTTGCTTTATAAGCAACATTTTGAGCATATTTTATATTTTTATGGCTTTTCTGAGAAGCTAAACAATGTAAACATGTGCACCTTAATTCACATAAAGAAGTATATCTCTCATTTCTGATTTATATGGCATTTACATCAGCTTTTGAAGACAATATTATGTAATCACCTGGGTTGCATTTTCCCCACTTCTGATTCCATTTCTTAGAAACCAAAGTAATGCAATTTCTTTTTAATCTTAAAATATTGTCTGCATAAAGGGAGATGCTCAGGGAAAACCTGGAAAGGCTTGAAGAAGTGAACAGAGTTATTAAATAATGCTCCGAGTTTAATTCCCTTTTGATTTAGTCACTTGCCAGCAACAGTGACTTACCAAATATTCAAACAAGACCATGTTTTGTGTACCTCTCCTCTGTAGCTTTACAAAGTGACAGCTGATAGAAACATGCTATACCAAGAAAAGGTCATGTAAATATCACACGCCAAATCTAAGTACAATTAAAATACCAGAAATAGTTCAGGCTACTATTTAATTCACTTCTTCACCTGAAACATATGCTGTCACTGCCAATAAACAAGTGATGTTATGCACTGATGAACAATTCAAGAGTGTACCCACAGACATAAGGCTTTTTATCACTAAAGTATGCAGGCTCTAGAGAGTTTCATGACATCAAGATCTCCATCTGTTTGACTGACAGTATAAATAAGCAAGAAAACCCCCACACATTCAAAAATTTACTCAGTGCACAATTGGAAAAACTGTACAAAGCTTCATCTTGTCTCCATTTTGAAATCACATTTCTGCTATACTATATGTGCACTGTCACCAATAATCCATCATCACACAGTTATAGCCATCAATTTTTTTACTGTGAATTTCACTAAGAATAAATAGCTTTTGAAAGTTTCTTAGAGTTCTGTGAAAAGGATGGAGAGCTGGATCAGCAGCTGGATCACTACGGCCTATTCATGGGGAAATTCCTTGTTGTCTGATAAGGAACTCCAACACAGGCAACTATAAAATATTTGGGGTTTGTAGCATGCCTGGATGACAAGCACCCAAACTGGTGACATATCTGGTGAGATACAGGCTCCTACTTGCAGTATAATTCAACCAGACTTACATTAGTTTAACTACATGAAGTACAGAGCCAGAGCACAGCTTGTTCATACACTGGATGTTTCAGAAACTGAACACTATTTTAGAATTAATTTCATGGTTACATTTTGTTATATAGAGATAAATTCTATATAGACACAGGGCTTGCTCCTTGATAATCTGAATGAATTATAGTGTAGGTATCCAATTAAACTAAGAAGTGATTTCTAAAATCCGTTTTATAACTTATTCTGAATTACTTTAAATCTTTTGCTGGATTATACATTTTTCATTAGTAAAGGAATTCAGCAAACATGTGAAATATAATTTCCTCTTGCTCTTTCACAAAACTCGATAATTGCAAGAAGCACAATTTTTTCAAATAGTGCCACAACTTATTTGCCAAAAATAGACTTGAAATTCTATCTAAAACTTTACCATCAAGAACTGTGACACAGAAAAATGAGAGTAACTGATCCCTCTTTGTGTTTGAAGCTTAGGCTGGCAGTCTGACTCTGGAGCCCTTGACATAAACTCACACTTCTAGAGAAAAGCTGGAAGTGGTAATTGCTACTGATGCTTGTCCTGAAACAACATGGCCTTTGAATGAACTCCCTTTACAGGGCAGACTAGTGCAGTAGCTTCACAAACACTCATGGCAGGCCGGAAAAAATGACCATTTATAAGTAGGAAACACAAAAGAAAAGCTCTGCTATCTTCTGACAAGGAGCCAGGGAGTTTAAGATGTTCCTCTGCTCTTTTTCTTGCTTTCTATAGTCAATGCTCACAGAAGATGAGGAGAATTAAAACACAAAACTGAGAGCTATGCTGTTTATTAAGATATTTTGCAGCACGCAGGCAGTAACCCATCTGAAATTAAAGCCTAAAAGGCTTTCAACTTGTAGATCATATGCTTGATATACACAGGAGGTGAAAAGTAGAGGATCCAATAGCTCTTTGTGGATTTAAGCTTGTAAGTGCTAGGATACAATTTAACTTTTAAAATAGACAAATAGTAAGAACTTCTCAAAATAATTTTCTTATGTTAGTCATTTTTACACAGCTTGCACTGCCAGAATGTTCTAGTTTGTATATGATGGACTGCTCCCTCCCCATGCATGGAGCAGGTAACTGAGAATTAAAATACTGGCACAATCAAAAACCAGAGGTTTTATACTCTGGCAAATAACAGTGGTGTACATTTCGAAATACTCTTGACTTCATAACTAAACATCAGCGGTTGACAAAAAATACACCCTCCTTCTTTGCTGAGGAATGTGGTGATTTTTATGATGGATATTTGGACACAAGGGGTGTAGTGATTGCTTCCTGGTTGAGGGCTGGTTGGTGAGTTGTACATACTGCCCTCATTGCTTTGGGTACATTTCACAAACACAAGTGCAAATGTACTATCTTCTTCTGTTCTAGAGGGTTTCTGTCAAAAAATTCTTTTTATCACTTCCTCCTCTCATGTTGTTTTCATTATCTATATGTGAGAAATGGAGATTAGAAAGCAGCAGTTCTGTATAAAGTTAAATGTACATTCCTATCAGTGCAACATTACGGTGAATAGGCAATATTTTCAGTAGACAACATGCATGTTTTCTAATAAATACACAAATCCTGACAGAAATTGAGAATCTGACACTGAACTCTATTCTTAGGCACAATTCCAGTTATGCTCCAATGAACCATAACTTTTTTTACTCTAATATAATGAAACACACCATATCAATTCACCATAACCAAACACTGCTATGCAATTCCATCAGTGCAATTAATGCAAGAAAGAGATGGACTTACTGGAGTGAGTCCTGTGCAGAACACAAAGATGATTAAAGCACTGGAGTGTCTTTCATAATAGGAGAAGCTGAGACAGCTGGAACTCTTCAGTCTAGAAAAAAGAAGGCTCAGGGGGCTGTCATCAATGTGCATATAAATACTTGCTGGGAGGGGATGAAGAGGAGGAAGCCGGACTCCTCTCAGTAGTTCCCACTGGAAAAACAAGAAGCAGTGGGCACAATGTAAAAATAGCACATTCAGTGTAAGACAAGAACATAATTTTTGCTGTGTGTGGTCAAACACTGGAGCAGATAACCCAGAGAGATTAAGGAGTGTTCTTTTGGGAGATACTCAAAACCTGACTTAGAATCATAGAATCACAGAATCAACTGGGTTGGAAAAGACCTCCGAGATCATCAAGTCCAACCCTTGGTCCAACTCCAGTCCCTTTACCACATCATGGCACTTAGTGCCATGTCCGATCTCAGTTTAAAAACCTCCAGGGATGTGGAATCCACCCCCTCTCTGGGCAGCCCATTCCAATGTCTGAGCACTCTCTCTGCAAAGAAGTTTTTTCTGATCTCCAACTTAAATTTCCCCTGGCAGAGCTTGAGCCCATGCCCCCTTGTCCTATTGCTGAGTGCCTGGGAGAAGAGACCAACCCCCACCTGGCCAGAACTTCCCTTCAGGTAGTTCTAGACAGTGCTGAGGTCACCTCTGAGCCTCCTCCTCTCCAGGCTAAACACCCCCAGCTCCCTCAGCCTCTCCCCATAGGACTTGACATGGTCCTGGGCAACCTGCTGGAGTGGACCCTGCTTGAGCAGGTGAGATGGAGTAGATGACCTCAGGGGGACTCTTCCAACTTAAATGACTGTGATTCTGTAATTATCATCATAGTATAGCTTTAGGAAAGAAAGAAAGACCAGTTTTGTGAAAATTCATTTGAGAGCTGTACCCTTGTGTTCTAGGAATCTGAAATACTGTGTTAACATTAAACAGCATTTTCTTCTAAAAGTCATCGTGCTAATTACCTTATTTATTTTGGAAAGTTTTCAATTCATCTATAGAATCAAAAATATTTTCCAAAACCAAGACACATTCAGAAGTAGAATATTTCTACATTTGTCCATATGCATCTGAATCTTGAGGCATGCTTATCAATATTTAAAGAAGACAATGCAGGTTTTGTTTTAGAAGCATTCACTGTCTCTGTGTTTGTATCAGCCACTGCTTAATTTTAGAAAATAAATCTGAAACTAATTTGAAATCTGAACTAATTCCTTCTGTGCAAATGCACCATACCTGGTTATTTCTCCAACACTCATGTCTTTTCCAAAACACTACAAACTCACCAGACTGACCTCATGGGCACAGAACTCTTTAATTTCAAACCACTCTGTCAAAAATGCTATGGATTTACAAGTCTCATTCACTTCAAATGGAAGTTAAAGGTGCTGAAGCTTCCTCGAAATCTGCTGCTTGAGACATGCCCCACAAGTAGCTTTTAATACAATTCTATCAGTACATGAAATTTATAAAGACAGTATTTCACAAATGAATACACCCTAAGCAGTAATATCAGCCAATAGATTCTTTTCCTACAAAACAAGGTGTATTTCATTGCATCAGCTGGATGTTATTCAAATATATGGCTGTCTTATGGAACTGTGAATATTATGTATTCTTCAGAAGTCAGACTCTGAAAAGCTTTTCATTTGAAAATCACATCTAGCTTCACAAAATGTGCATATATTTTTAAGATATAAAAGCTCTATTTCCTTTTCCTTTTTTTTTTAAATTAACTGAGTCTTGAACTAAAGGAAATTATTAAAGATAACAATGGAAATAAGGGAAATAGATAATTTTATCTCCACAGCACACACAGCATTTCTGTAGCCTCAGGGGAACCATTTAAATCTTGTTTATATATATATATAAAGGATCAAAATGGCTATAAATACCATATGACTTTCCTACAAGATCTAGGAATTCTTGGGGGGTTGTACAAAAATACTCCAACAGTAGGCAAGCTTTTAGGGAAAAAAAAATCACCCTCTTTTTGAATTAAAGAAACCTGAATTAGTGAAATGGGAAAAAATGAAGTCAGTTATAAATTCATATGATCTTATGGGCTTATCATGAAATGATAGTCAAGCTTTTGCTCCAGATGGTGCAATAGTGTTTGTGACATCCACTTTGAACTGCAATCTAGTTATGTGTCAAGCAGGAGAGTCCATTATTCACTGCATCAGTGCTGGGGAAAGAAGGTTAAAAGTTCAAGACATGCCCCAAGTGATTAAGGTTGTAAAAATCAGGAGATATACCATGGGGAAAAAATGCCACTCTTCCTTTTCTTCCATACTCAGTTTGTTCCCAAAAAATGTGTTTGAGAAAAGAAAAAAAAATTAGAGGATGCAGGAATGCCACAATCCTCTTTAGCAGAGAAAAAATTACCTTTCTATTTGGATTCCTTAAACCCCTCTGCTGCCAGCTTCACTTTTCCTAGAAAGAAATATAAAGGCTTCTGTTAAAAATCTATCCATGAGTTACTGGACTTGAGAACTCAGTTAACACTATTTCTCACTCATTGTGATATTCATTTCAATTATTACATACTATAACTAATTCATATTTCAAACTTTATTTTCCATGTACCCACTAGATCACCAGTCCATCTGCACTAGCCAGGCTTCACTTCTCAGTCATGTAAGCCTTTGCTCTGCTAACCAGTAAAATAACCTACAGATTGCTTCCATCCACCCCAAAAGCTTCTGTATTTGGAACTGCAAGTATTGCTTCTCAAACACTTGAGCAAATTTAGGTTTCTAATCCAATATAAAAGGAAAGAGGAAGATGCAAAGCCTGAAGGGTGAAGCAAAACAAAAATTGAATTAAAAAATCTTCTGTAAAATTATTTACAGTGAGAGTAATGAATGGAATTTTTTACAAAAAAAAAAAAGACAAAAAGGCGCTTTAGTGCTCAGAACCTTTGAAAAGGTATGAAGTCATTATTTTCAGAAAGTTATCTTCTTTCAACAAACAGGTAGAAAAGAATAATTCCATTCTAATACATTTTCTGTCTGCTCTTTGAACTACAAGTTCAAACTAGAATATCAAGAAAGCCATTCTGACCATGAAAAGTGATGACAAACAAGAATAAATTCCGCTGGTTTATGTAAAAGTGAGTTTTAATAATAATTACCCAGCCTCAGAGCTAGCAAACTGAAGTACATGTTCCCACTTCTCTAACTCTCTGTTCATCTCTGATTTTGATTGCTGGTTTGCATAAATTGCAAATGTATTATGGCCACATTGTTACATCCTCTTTGAAACTGTCCATACTTCACATGCAGTAACTGATGCATGACATTTTTATGTCACAGAAAATATTTAATATGAATTTCACAAAGTGGTAACATTCAGGCTCTGGATATGTTTGTAAGTGTGCCAACATTTCAGAGTATGATATTGACCATGTACACACAAAAATCCCTGTAATCCATCACGTCAGGGTCCTTGAACTAGGTAGGCTTTAATAGTGCCTTAAAGCTTGTAAAAGAGACTTCAAAATGCATGAAATCATGTAGCAAACTCCTGATACCCAAGAATAAGCCAAGCATTCATGTGCATTACGTAAAAAAAAAAAAAATCTACACACTACAAAACCATTTGTATCACAGAAATTTGAGGACAATCTTCTGTAAGCTCAAAAACTTGTCTTTAAATACTGTGTGCTCCAAACCATCTTTAGAGTGATAAATCACAGCCTATGAGCGCTCACACTGCAGTTCAACAGGCTCCATTGGAGAAGGCCGGGCTCTCCCTGGCACAGCAGGAGCTGAACAGACCCACAGGAAGAATCCTCAAACTTTAGAAAGAAATTAGTACTAAAACCCACTCAAGTTGAAGTAACCAATGGAGCGGAGAATGATTACTCAAGGCAAATGAACTCTCATATGAGTACTCTGGAAATTAAAATAATAGCACTGGAGGTGGGGGAAGACTTAAATAATTATTAGAAATTTCAAAAAATGTAGTATATATATATATATATATACACATTACTTACATTCTTGGAAGTTTTTTATCTAGACTAGATGTCCAATCTAAATGTTGTGTTTAGCCACATCCAAGAACAGAATATTTTGTTTACTCTTACACATATATTTAGCCTGTTATTGGAGTCTGTTCTGTATAGAACACAGAATATTACAAATTAAAAGAAACACTACAGAAGCATTTTAGGTATAAAAAGAAAAAATGTATTAAAAGTTCTTTATTTATGAAATTAAAATGCCTCAAAAACAGTAACGTGCCTGTACAAGAGTATTTTTATCACCAAGCTAAAAAGACAACCCTGATTTTACTGGCAATGTTGTGCAGAATTTATGTACTCAGATTTGACTTCAAAGAAGACCCTGTCAGTGGAATGAGCACACATTACTCTTCTGTAAAATCCTACAAGAACACAGATGGCAGCGAGACCACAATCATAATTGATTTAAGAGTCAAGTTTATATCTTTAAAGTAGCATTTTAGAACAGCAAAAAGCAAGTCCTTCATGCTATGCCTAAGTATAGCATGTTATATTTGGGTTTAGAGTGTGCCAGATTAGCACCACGTATTCACATACTCAAATGAGATGCATGTGAAAAAAGGAATGCACACAACATAGTATCATAAATGAGGAAAAGCTGGTCATAATTTATTTTCTGGCAAAAGCACTATGGTGAAGGCAAGAGGTGATAACAAATTATGTACAGTTGCTCCTAAAAGGAACACAAGACCCATGTCTCCATGCACCCAAAATACTACACAATCTAAAAGATTTGGGGGAAAATCTGTTGAGAATACATCAGAGGGTGTTACTGGACACCCCCAGAAATGTTGTCATTGCAATCTTAGGCAGCTCATTTTGTACATTTTCAATGTACATGTTAATACACTTGAAGCATTTTCATTTTTCAAAGGCCAGAGTTAACACCAATCACAGGCTTTTCCTCACTGGGTTTGTTCCTTGGCTATTGCTACATATACTTTGATTAGAGAGTTTTTAATTACACTTTAGCCTGTTAGCACCATAGAGCCAATAAAACTAAGAGAAATAGTACTAAATTCTTTTCATTCAACACAACTGGTAACTAAACACCAATTAATTACACCCACACAAGCCTAATGAAGATAATGGGGGTTGCAGAGAGTTCACCGATGGTATGAAGTGGCTTGTGGTATCCTAACCTTAATCAGTTAACTACTTTTTAATAGGGAGGATCATAGGATAAGCCACCCTCTTTCTACATGCTTACAATTACTATTACTGTTAATGGAAATTACATTGCCATACAGATAATTCTTGTAACATTCACTTGATCATGAACCAGAAATGATAAATACTTGAGGGGAATCCCTACTAGTATTTCAAACAGTGTATTAAAAAAATAATTCAGGGTTATTAAATAACCTGAATACCAATCTGCTTCAGCTCAGTGCTTTGCTAAAGGCAAAGCAAGGCAAGTTTCTTTTCTTCCAGGGATGGGGCATCCACAGCTTCTCTGGGTAAGCTGTGTCAGTGCCTCTCCTCACAGTAAGGAATTTCTTCCTAATATCTAATCTAAATCTACCCTCTTTCAGTTCAGTTCAAAACCATTCCCTTTGTCCTATCACTAGATGCCCTTGTAAAATATCCCTCCATCATTCTCATAGGAGCCCCCTTTAGGTACAGGAAGGGACTCGAAGGTTTCCCTGGAGTCTTGTCTTCTCCAGACTGAAAAACTGCAATTCTCTCAGCCTGTCTTCAGAGCAGAGATGCTTCAGCCCCCCGAGCATCCTCATCACCCTCCTCTGAACTCTTTTCAAGGTCCACATCCTTCTTATAGATGTAGTGTTCAGACAGGATCTTACAAAAACAGAGTAAAGGTGGAGAATCATCTCCCTCGACCTGCTGATCCCATTTATTTTGGTGCAGCCCAGGATATGGTTGATTTCCTAGGCTGTGAGTGCATATTGCCAGCTCATCTTGAGCTCCTCATCCACCAACACCCCCAAGTCCTTCTCCTCAGGGCTGCTCTCAATCCATTCCCTGCCCAGCCTATACTTGTGCTTAGGACTGCCCTGACACAGGTGCAGGACTTCACCTTGTGGAACTTCATGAGGTTGATACAGACCTATCTGGATGCCACTCCTCACTGGTCTCCACTTGAACATTGATCTGTTGACCACAACCCTTCCAGTGAGACCATCCAGCCAATTCCTTATCCACCGAGTGGTACATCCATCAAATCCATGTTTCTTCAGTTTAGAGCAAGGATGTTGTGGGGACAATGTCAAATGCTTTGCACAAGTCCAGGCAGATGGTATCAGTTCTCTTCCCTCATCCACCAACGCTGCTACCCTATCGTAGAGGGTCACCAAATTTGTTAGGCACAATTTGCTTGCAGTGAAACTTGCTGGCTGCCACCAGTCACCCCATATTTTCCGTGTGCCTTAGCATACTTTCCAGTAGGATCTCCTCTATCTACCCAGGTGCAGCTGACTGGCCTCTAGTTCCCTGGGTCTTCCTTATTTCCCTTTTTGAAAATGGGGGTAATATTTCCCCTTTTCCAATCAGAACTTCACCAGACTGCATGACTTCTCAAATATGATTGATAGTGGCTTAGCCACTTGACCCCGAGGGGACCCTCAGGACTCATGGATGCACCTCATGAGATTCCATGCACTTGTGCACTTTCAGGTTCCTTAGATGTTCTCAAACATCTCTTACAGCAGCTGGTCTTCATTCTCTCAGTCCCTAACCCTTCCTTTTGTAACTTGGGTGGTCCAGTTCAGGCACTTACCAGTGAACACTGAGGCAAAAAAATTTTTGAGTACCTCAGCCTTCTCCATATCCTGGGTAACTGTCATGGGATTAGCCAGATGGGCCTAAACTTAGGTTTTAAACATCTCTCCTGTTTCCTTCCACAGAAGGTCAACATTTTCCTAGTCTGCATCTTGTCACCAACATGTTCCTTCAGGATGCATTTTACTTAGAGCCCTTTAGAAGGCAAAATGTGGGAAACTGATCAGAGGCACTTGAAATGTATGAGCGGGTACAGCTCTCTCACTGGGTTGCAGAGCTCACAGAAGAGCATTGTTACCTCCATAAGTCTGTTCTTCCAGGAGTATTTAATTAAACAGGAGCTTTCTGGGGCAAGCCTGTGCATGTGACATGGATGTGGCACTATTTGACTCCTGCCACCCAGCCCTCCGACCGCACAGGAACAGCCACGTTAACTCATTGTGAAGAAAATCCAAGGAGGTTCTCACTGCCAATTCTCCTCCAGGAACGGGTAGCGTCAGTTCCGAAACTTCTCCCGAGGAAACAGCTTAAAGAAGGAGGGTTTAACTCTCTGGAGAGGCACTATACTATTTCTGAAGGATGTGAAAGGAGAAGAAAACGATTCCGTAGGGGTTTTTCTTCATTATCACCCCACCTGGAGGAGCGAGCACACAATGAGCAGAGGGCCGCACGTATTGATCTCAGAGCTGGGCAAGTGCGCAGCTAACAGCTTTTAAAGTGTCTCCATTTGCAGTTACTTCAACAAAATTACCGATGAACACTGTAACAAAGCGAAAGTTTTTGTGGGAAATTGCAGACTAAGAAAAATATGATCATTTAGGCTGGGAAATGTTTCTTTTCATTGAAAAGTAAAGGGCTTTTAAACGCAGGAGTTACCGGGGGCGTTCGGCATTTCCCAAACCACAATCCGCCTTTCAGGGCGATAATCTTACACAGGGATGCAGCGTGGAGACTTTTTAAAAGGAGGAGCTCCTGCTCGCGGCATCCTCATCCCTGGGCTCTGAGGGAGGGCGAGCACGGAGGGGCCAACCCGGGCCAACCTGGACCGTCCCGGGGTTCAGGGCCGGGGCGGGATGTCCCTGTGGTGCTGGGTGTTCCCCGTGGAGCTCAGTGGGAGTGAAGCCACCGGGACTGGATGTCCCTGTGGGGCTGGGTGGGATGTCCCTGTGGGGCTGGGTAGGAGTGGAGCCGCCGGGGCGGAATGTCCCCGTGGGGCCTGGCGGGGTATTCCTGTAGGGCTCGGTGGGATGTTCCGGTGGGGCTCGGTGTCCCCGTGGGGCTCAGTGGGAGCGGAGTCACCGGGGCGGGATGTCTCAGTGGGATGTCCCGGCGGGGTATTCCTGTGGGGCTGGGTGGGATGTCCCGGCGGGGCCCGGCGTGATCAGCGGCCGGAGCCGCCCGGCCCTGCGCGGCGCTGAGAGGGAAGGAGGAAGGGGCGGCGCTGGCGGCGTTGCCCGGCGGCGGCGCGGCCATGCAGGCGGACGGGCGGCGGCGGGAGGCGGCCGAGTATTGCCGGGGACAGCGAGTGCCAGAGCGGCTGGAGGAGGCGCTGAACGCCCTGCTCGCCCGGCGCCCCGCGGATCTCTACGGGGAGCTGGTAGCGCTGGGAGGCGAAGGAGCCCGAGGGGCTGTCCCGCCCCCGCGGCTGCGCGGGGGCCTGTGCGCTCAGGGAGGGGCTGCAGCAGCAGTTCGATGTCTGCGATGGCAGTTCAGTGGTGCCCCCATGACTGCGATGTTTCTGTTTGTGGCCATATGACGGTGGGCCAGATACATGTTGGCCATAGCCCGGCTGTTTGTCCTGTGCTGGCCGCTGGGCTGGACACCAGGACTGAGCAGGAGGGCACAGATGGGCATCCCCTGTGGAACTGCTAAGCACAGTGTGGCTGTGCCCGGCTGGCCCTGCCCACAGAATCATAGAATCATAGAGTCAGTTGGGTTGGAATAGACCTCCGAGATCATCAAGTCCAACCCTTGTCCAATTCCAGTCCCATTACCAGATCATGGCACTCAGTGCCACGGCCAATCTCAGTTTAAAAACCTCCAGGGATGGTGACAGTAGTACCAATGAAACCTCAGTGATTACTGGTGATTCTGGAATTGCCAACACTACAACAGCAAGCAAGTTTTGAAAAAAATCTTTTATGTTGTTTGATGGGAAAGTGTCAGAGGAATTGAAACATTTAATTCCATCTTACACTTCCCATCTCCCAAGTGTTTTCCCGGCACCAGGGGAAAGGACTAGAACTGGTAACACCTCTTGCTTTGCTTGGTATATGGCATGTTCCTCTTCTTTGTAGCTCCTAAGTTTTGCCTGCTTTTCCCATTGGGTAAGTCATGATTTGGTGTCTCTCTAAGACCAGACTACGTAATGAAACTATTAAGGAAGTATGTAGTAAACCTCAGGTAACAAGTTAATCCTTCTAAAGTAACACTGGTGTTTGTTAACTAAAGACAGAGATCCAAATATATTGGATATACTCATCAGGCCCAGTAAAGACCATGTTGGAAGAAGAAGGAGAACTCTGCTTACTAGAAGTCTTGGTTTTCACCTTTCTCACAGGGCTCAAAACTTCCTGTAACATAAAAATCAGAATCACAGAATATGCTGAGTTGGAAGGGACTCATAATGGTTTTGTTCAGGGTTGGATTTGATAGAAATATATTTCATGGAATAAAAACCTCTTTGCTTGGAAATTGACTTTTGATGACATTCTCTCTCTTTCATCTAAGGCTAACTACCTTTCTAAATATTCAAAAGCTCCAGTAATATGCAAATTAGTGGGAAGAAAAGTTCTTGATGGAGTTGGTCATCCAACATTAGAAGTGGAAATATATTGTACAGTTAAAAACTATGAGAAGGTATGAGCTGTTTCTTCCTGTTTTATTTATTTTAATAGGACAATATCAAGGAGAGGTACTATTCTTCTCTCATCCCAAGGAACATTTTAGTTTCCATCTTTATGGAGAGATATAAATCCCTGGAACTCAACAGCTGAGTGTTGTAACTCAAAAAAGGTGTCACGCAGCACAGTGGCAGCAACTATGAAAATTTTATTTTCATGAATTAGGCAATAGTTTATGAGTGGGATGTGACAGTGCATCTTTGTATAGTAAATTTTTTTCTGTCAATGATCATGTAGCTTTTCTTTACACCCCATACTAGCCTTGTATGTTCATTTTCCTTTTTCTTTAATTTTCATATTGTTATGTTTCTCTTTGTGTGACACTTTCAGAAAAATACAGCACAGGTGAAAAGCACAGCATAGATGAAGGCACTTTTTTACACTGAACTAATAGGTTGATGTGGGAGGTAGATAAGTCAAACATATCCATCCAACACCTGCAATACAAAATTGGTGTCGCATCTCTCCTCCAACCTGAAATACTCAAGTTGCTGTCTTTGCAACTCTATTGTGAAGTAATTGTTTCTGTTTTCCCTCAGTTAAACTATGGTTTACCACTTTCTTGAATTAAATGTAATTTCATAGATAATCACAGTATATAAAACTAATACTAGTAATGCAGGCAACTCTGTAAAATTTGTAAATGATGTCTTCCTTAAGTGAATTTTCTTAATATCATTTATTCTTCATCAGTACAGAGAGATAAGCTTAAATTATCTAAGTAAGACAAAAGTAACTGATCACAAGGGATGGCATTAAGCATGAATCATGGTACAACAGGCTATAAACAGCTGCAATAAAAGATGTCCTAATG
Organism: Pithys albifrons albifrons; assembly: GCF_047495875.1. Taxonomy (NCBI): domain Eukaryota; kingdom Metazoa; phylum Chordata; class Aves; order Passeriformes; family Thamnophilidae; genus Pithys; species Pithys albifrons. The sequence goes on along the minus strand of NC_092466.1, from coordinate 7,671,226 downwards.
CCTGTATGGTTCTTAAAATAACTCAATTCTATTATCATAGCATAATATATGGATAAGGCAGATCTGTCAGAAGGTTTTTGCCTACATAGTTATAGTTTAGGTCAAAAAACTTGAATAATGTCTGTGATTACCAAAGTATAAGAGGCAAAAAGAAGGTGCAAGATGAAAAAAGGTAAGTGGAGCAAACACTAGATTTGAAGATATGTACTTGTTGAGTTAGTAAGGGCATATGCTTCACAGTCTTTTAAATATTTCCAAGTTAGAAATGAGTGTTTAAAACCTTTCTGCATTGTTTTTTTTAATTATTATTTTTGCAGAGGATTTGTTCCACTGTAATGCCTTCTTATTCTGAAATACCTGAAAATGCTTTACCTGAAACAATTGAAGCTTATGAAAAGGAAAGAGGTGACTCTGTTAATACTGCTGTGGAATGGGTCAATGAATCCCTCAATACAATGTTAAGGGACTTGGACCCTACTGACCAGTGTCAAGTTGATAAGATGCTTGGGTAGGTCTTGCATATTATGTAAATTACTGCACTGGAAATGTACACCATTAATTTATATTGTTAAAGGAAACATATAGAATATTCAGTGTTTCTTACTATTATATTTTTAGGTTGTAACGTCTCTCAGATCCTTTGCTGTATTATATTGCTATACTATATTATTGCCTACTTATTTCATAATTTTGATATGACAATAATACTGGTTTCATACATGGGTTACAAAAATAAGGGTCTCTGAGAAAAAGATGCCTGAACATTCATGACTCACAGGCAACATTTAAGAAATCTTTTCAGTGCCAGTTTAATTTAGCAGGGAGGTTTTTTCCAAACTTCAACTCCACTTCTTCTGTTCATGGCATTGCAGAAGGCAAGTGGTACAAATGGCCTGGGTTTGTGTCTGCTGCATCCACAGAAAATAGGAATATATGTACAACTTTCAGGTTCTGGTGGTCTTGTTTCTGAACAAGCTATGGCAAAAGGCTTCTTGCTTGAGGCAATTAGTTCCTTTGGAAATACAGTTTCATTAGTAAACATCCATGCTTATTTTTTCATACAAATATTTCTTCTTGGGAGCATACCAAAGTAAAAACCAATGGCCATATTTATCTACTCAAAGAAATATGGCTGGTTTTTATAAGAAAAAAAGATTAAGTATCACAGAAGTATCTGAATGTATTTTTACAGTACCCTTAGAGAAGCCACCTGGCAACACTATGTCCTCCTTCACCTTGGAAGCAGTCATGTGGCCCCTTAACCCCTTCTGGAGTTGGGAATGTTTCATTCAGCTGCACCCCAAGGGAATGACAGTTTGCTGGAGGAGCAGAGGTTGGGCTGTCACACTGAACACAGACTGTATCAAACAGACCTAATTGGCTTTCATAGGGACTAGCTTTGGGAAACCTTGATACAGGGAATGAGGACTCAATTGGAAAGTAAGTGTAAATAAGTTTTTAATGCATTGTTTACACATCTTTATATATCTTACACACTTAGTTTGCCTGAGTTGGCTGCCTGTGACCCATGGATAAAGTTTCCACTTCACACATGTAATTGAAAGTCAGCCATGTCTGAGTTTGTGGCCACTTGGATAACTCGGTGTACAACTGACCCCTTGGATTAGCCACCTAGGCCAGGCTGTTGTATGTCATGAAGTTATAACAGGGCCTGTTGCTGCCCATGCAAAGGAAATACATCCTTCATGCTAAGATTGTCTGCTCAGAGGTGACTTTCAAACTAGTGTGATTTGAAAAGCATGTGTTAAGGTCTGTGATACTTGCTTGTGGTTCTTTTTGTTTAACCAGTGAGGCAGATGACTATCAAAAATAGTGATATAATAAATGTATTGACTTCTCCAGCTTCACATAATGAATCAATAGCAGAAGCTCAAATAGATACACTTAATCCACCTCCTAGTATGTTCTTTAGCCTGTATTGTGTGTGTGTCTACCAGTATTTTGAGCCAGTAATTTTTATGCCTCTTCCATCAGTGAATACTTCACAAACAAGGTAGAAGAAAAAAAGAAAACTGAAAAGCAAAAGGAAGAAGAAGAAGCAGAAGTCACTCTTGCCATTACTCCACCTACTACATTCCCATCACCACCACCTGGGAAAAAAAAGGCAGCAAAAGCAGGTTTTAGTTTATTTGATTTTAGTATTTTCTACGATACAGATCTTGATAAATGTCCTAAAATACTTTCTGATGTATTCTGTGGACATGGGATACTTCAGAACACACGACACACTATCTCAGGTTCAGAGGGTTCCATTGCTCTATCCTGACCTTTTTGATCACAGCAGCTTCTGCAGCAAAATGAGGGAGGGGAAAATACAGTTTTCTCATCATTCACATGCATTGGTTGAACAAAGTTTCTGCCTTTGTTTTACAGTTGGCTTAGACAGGAGGTTATTACTCTTCAGAGTGAGAAATAAGAATGGAGGAGGATGCAAATGAAGAATAAAAATGAAAATTATAAGGAAAGAAAAGGGAATCACAGAACTAAGCAGGCAAATGGAAATAGAATTAAGATAGAAGTTGAAAACAATTGAAAGAGAGGGAGGAAGGAAGGTTTCCTTCTAACACTGAGAAAAGGAGGAAATACTGTGAAAAGTAAAAGAGAAAGAAGGAAGGGGATGAGATGGGAATGGTGGGCAATATAGAGTAAAAAGAAGTAAGCAAACAATCCTACTAAAGGTAAAAATGGTGTGAGACTAGAAAAACAAGGTAGGAATACATGGGAGAAAAAAAAAGAAAAAAAACAAAGCACCTATCTTATCTCCATATATTAATTAAAGTCAGGAAAAACAGGTTTTTATCATTTATTGGAAGGGCAGAAAATGTTGGCAAGTTACTGTTTCCTAGCACTTCTGTGGCATCTATCACATACTAGCAGTAAAACCTCCCCCTTGGTATGTGAGATGTGTGCACAGTAAACTCACCTTTGACCTGCAATGTAAATCCCGCAGTTGTCAGGTCCATACAGGTACCATCATGGTGTTTATTTATACTTTTAGTCAAACTTCTGCTGACACATACATTGCTTGTTTGCACTAATTGTGACAATGACTCTCATTAGACTCAGTGCCTGACTAATTGAAAGCAATGATTATGAAGGTACTTGTTGTTACAGGAGACCACTAACGCATGGTGACTTCCAGCAGGTGCTTTCAGAAGTAACATCTGTGTTGTAATTTATGCCAGTTACAAAGTAGTGGAGTGTAAAGGGTGTTTGAAAAACTGGCGTTTGTCAGAGTGTCTCAGCACGGGGTTACTGATGTCTGTGTCTGTAGCTCTTCCCCCTCAGTATATGAGGTATAGAGTCTTTTTATAGTATGCAAATGATGCATAATCTAATCTGCATATCCAATCAAGGACCTATTAAGAACAGTTTCTCCTAAAATATCAGTTGTATGCTCTAGTACTTATATTTTATTGAAGGCAGAATTTGTACAAAACTCCTATGAGTATCCAAAGGAGTTTGTCAAGTTTACTTGGGAATCAGACCACTTATTGCAGCCTGATGTAGGTGCTCACTGTACATGCCCATGTAAGAACTGTAGGCAATAAATGAAACAATGGGAACTGCTTGGTTTGAACCATTTTGGAAAAAGTTACTGTATCTGAAAGGGAAATAATTTCTTAAGAAAATTTAACAAGACTGTGGATGTGGAATATGAGAAACCTGTTTTCTCTTTGGAAATTCTAGCTGTAATAGGCACAATATTTATTCACAGACATCATTATTAGAAGAAATCCAATGTGTGTGCTCTCAATCATGTTATAATGTAATCTTCCAAGTTGTTTATGCAAAAGCTGGGCATTTAAGGAGCACAATAAAGAAGACTGAAAACATATTTTTGAAAGGAACCTGAAAAAATATATAATGTTATTGAATGGAAACAAATTTCAGTGTCTGAAAGATCTCCAAAAGAAACAGATTTGAAACCAGAATGAGGACAGATACTTACTTGTAAGGTCATTCCATTTAAAGCAACTCCTAAGATGAAGTTTTTAGAAAATGAGTTAATGATTGTTTAATAGAATGAGTACACACTCAAATGACAATATTGTATTTACTCTTATAACTGTGATACATAAGCATGTGTTTAAAACCAAGAAAATATTCAGCTGCTACTCTCTGTCTTGTAGGAACAAAGTCAGAGGCAGAGAGACCCATCCCACCTGCAGAGCCTGCAGAACCTGCGCTCGGCGGCAGCTCAGCCATCGGGGGAGTGTCCCTCGCCATAGCAAGGGCTGCTGCCACCATCTGCCACATCCCACTGTACTTACATGTTGCACTGCTCAAACATGATCAGGTACGTGTGGCTTTTGTCATTTCATTGGTTTTATCCCAGTTACCGTAATTCTTGTAGAATTCTGAAGCCAGTAGCGCCTCATGACGGTGTCAGAATACACCCTTAACACCATTACCTGTAGGAGTCTTTGAGCCCTGTGCCATAATTAAAGTATATAAGATATTATTCTGATTTTTACATTTTTCTTTTCACCTCTTACTCCCAACTGCAGGAGTCACCTGAAGAAATGACTCTACCACTCCCAATGGTTACTCTGTTTAACTGTGAAAAAATGTCACCTTCAAAGTTGAAATTAGTGAAAGAAGTTATGCTTATACCACCAGTTCATTTATCACTCAAACAGGTACTGTTTCATTTTTGGTTTTTATAAATGTGTTCTATAGACATCATACTACATAAGTACATAGCTCTTTTCAATATAGTCCTTACAAACTGTAATTTTTTTGTTTGCTTGCAGTGTCAAAGTGCTGACAAATGTTAAATTTTTTTAAATTTGCAGAATTCTAACACCAATAACATTAAATTAAGCAAAAGATGGAGATTTAAAACAGAAACCAAGAAGATATCAAGTTAAAAGTGTATGTTAGCATAGAAGTAAAAATGAGTACATTGAAGAAGATGTCAGGGAATAGTGTTACACAACAAGAGATTAGGATGTGATTTTTTTAGTAGGTTATAAATAGTTTCAGTTGAATGATATAGCAGGCAAAACAACATACATAGCAAACCCACAGGAAAACATAAAATATTTGGGAATAAGTTATTTTAAAATGACATTGTGAAGATAGAAGGGAATGCAAAGAGCAAGAAGGATGGGTGAGACAGGTGGGATCAACCCTCTCTTTTTTGTTTAGCCATGTGTTGCATTAAGGAATGTATCTGCACAAGATGCCTACGTTAGGGCTGTGATTTCTGCTTTATATGCTGGTGATCTGAACAAATAGCTGAGCTTGAGTCTCTTTCTTTTTGGTTTTCCTTCAACTTTTTCAAATTGTCACCAAGAGCTGTTAATAAGGTTGCTGATTCTGTACTGTTCAAAGGCAGAATGCCTCTTAGTGCTCATGGGAGAGTAACAGGCTGTTTGCTGCAGATGAACACTGTTCATCCTGAGTTGATGGTTGTCAGCTGTGACTGCCTTCTGTCCCCTTCAGCGTTCCTTCACTGGCACAGTCTGAGGAAATATGAAGTGTGATTTACCAAGTTTTTCTAGTTTTACTGAGTTTTACTAACTCAGCTGAAAATAAAAAAAGAATCTTGCATTAAAAGCAATGGATTCATTTAACTGAAGTGTTCCTCAGTGTTTAAAATGAAGACAGCAGGTTTTTTTTTCCCGCTTCCTGGAAATATTCTGAAGGTAAATGCATTCAGTCTTGTCAGAATGTCCAGTTAGGAAGTCTTAGATAGAATCACAGTTGTGATCGGGGTTATCACTGTCTCAGTTCTCAGATATTATGCAGACCTGAATGCTGTTTACTTGTTAGATTTGGGAAGGGCTGCTTTTGGTGAAGAGACTGCTTTTCTTGCCATTCCATTCAGCAGCATAATCAAATATTCCTATTCATTCCACTACTACTAACCCTTTATGACTGGACACTTGACTGCATTTTGTGGATGGAGAGATTGTGTTAAGGAGTCTGTAATAGGTGAGGTTTTTTTAAAAGACTTTATATTAAGATCTGGTTTTGAAATAAGTGTTCTCTCTCTTCTGATTTAAGCTACTAAAATGAAATAGTACAGCTTTCTTTTGCAGATTACTGTTGTTTAATTTCAGGGCATAGAAAGAGTTCTGGATATTCAGAAAGAAATGACAAGTCTGTTGGAGTTTCCTGCCAAAATGGTACAGTAAAAATGTGTACTATAATGTGATGAATTTCATTTGATCTTTCTACTCGTATTGTCCCTTTAAATGTAAACATGGAACACTTAGCCTTTTAAAGGCTTAGTCTCATGACACAGCATAGATGTTTCTCTGACAGAATAGAATAAAACATTGTTCTAAGCACAGTAAGACTTTCTGTTTACCTGAAGAAATGTACTGGGCATGAATGATGTCACAGTGGAGATTGAACATCTAGTTCTGATCTTGCTACACCTCTTACACACAACATCTTTTATTCAAAGTAATATTGCTATAGCAGTATTTCAGTATTGGTGCATATGCTTTTTGGAAAGCAAGGTTGTTGGGTTTCTCCAAATACAGTCTAGATTCTCATTTCTGAGATCCCCTGTGTTTTTGATGGGCTGGGTGAGAATGTTTGAAAACCAAATGATGGCTGTATTGATGTTTACATAGAAACAAACATGAAATGAATCATAAGCCCAAATAAAACTGGATAGATACTGATAGTATTCAAGACAAAACAGAAGCTATTTCCTAGCTTAAATATTTGTAATCTTTTTAGACCAAAATTCAGTCAATCTTTTTTTTTTTCCTTTTTTTTCCCCTGGGGTCTTTCTGTCATCTTTGTATTTTTCCATAGAATTGATTTCTTTCTTCTGTCACCCTCAACAGCCCCATCCTCAACCAGCAGACAGTAAAAAAGGAAAAGCACAGAATTCAGGGAAGAAAGGTCTGGTAAGAAAAGAGATTTTCATTTTAAGCCTTCAACAAGATATTACAACAGCAGGGAACCAATGTATTCTTAAGAAATGAAGCATTAATCTACATCACTATTTTGGAAAGGTCAGGGCAAGACTTAAGTATTCCAAATGCTCATATTTTACATAATCATTTAGATTCTTCTGACTATACCTTCCCTTCCTGTGGAACAATAGTGGAAATAGAGGAATTTTTTCTGCAATCTGATTAATTTTTCTTTTATAGAAATCCTGTTAAATTATCGAAATGAACCTTTTGCAGGCCTTGCAGCACCAGCAGAGAACGTGCCCTTTTGATCATGTAGGCCATAAAACTATTACCTATTAGACTTGCATATTGTGCTGTTTCCTAACCCTGGGAGCAAAACTCCCCTCTTAATTGTGCTGCATTCAGCTCCCAGTTCAGTTTGAGGTTATAGATAATGGCAGATACAAACCAGTAGCTAAAGGGCACCACTCACAAGGGAGCACAGGACGTTATTTTATTTGACTCAAGTCATCATTTTTTATCACTTCAAAACCTGTCGTTTATAGATGAGTTTTCCAAATAGTGGGATGGAAATGCCATGCAGGTTTTGCTCTCCATTGTGAGATGATCAAAATATTATCAAGGGAGAACAAAAGTTTTCCTATTTTATTCTTGCTTAAACAATACCAAATTCTTCATCATTAATTTTAACTTTAAAGGGCGGGGGGGGGGGGGAGAAGGAAAAATGACAAAGTAGGCAGTGAAGAAGAACTTACTTAAGTTATAGGAGTATATACTAGATAGAGAAAAATGTTTTTATAAAGAGAAACAATGCTTTTAATGGAATGCAACAAGGCACAGCATATGGATACCTTGAAAACCACATGAAACTGCAAACTTAACCGCTGTCTGGCATTAATTGCAGGACAACTGCAGCATTTCCTGATGTCTGTTGCTGCAGCTTAGTGCTCCAAAGGAAAAAAGTGAAACAGATTGCCTTGCATGTTGCTGCAAAATAGTTTCATAACAATTTGACCTGCATTTTCTTTCTAATTTTTGTGTGAAAGAACATTCATATATCCTCTAAGCTAAGCACCTGTTCTGTCTGTAATTAGTTCTCTTGCTTGTGTCAAAACTGATGCTTCCAATTGACTTCTCCAGTCTCTAACCCAGCATTATATCCTGTTGCTTTCTGGACAACTTAGTGTCATTCTTTATAATCCCAAATTCATGGACTTTAAATTTAAAAATCAGTGTTTTAAAAGCCTACAAAACACGGGACACCGGAAGAACATGTGAAATACTTGCTCAGTACAACTCTGCTGTGGGCACATTTCCAGGAGTCCTGTCCCTGAAGTAAATAACTGTATGTACCTGGGCTAGAGGCATTTCCCCTCTGTGAAGTTTGTTCCTTTTAGAATCCCTGGAAGATTCTAGGGTTTTTTGAACATTCCACAGAGTCATATCAAAGTTGCAGTTGAGGATAAATGGCTAAAAGCTGTTTAAAAGTGGAGAATCTGTTTTTTGGCAAAAGGGTGCTCCATAGCACCAGGGCATTCATGACAGCTCAGTGGTTGTTAAAAGTGCCTTTAAAATCTTTTTGTAAACCAGTACTGGCCGTACAGGACCAAGAACTACATGCCAAGACATATTTCCAAGGACTGTTAGCTGTCTACTCTTTAACAATTGATTATTCTTTCCTGCAGAGTTGTCCTTAAAGCTGCCAGCGTGATTTCTGAGATTTATGATTTGATGATTAAATCATAGAATCATAGAATTGATTGGGTTGGAAAAGACCTCCAAGATCATCAAGTCCAACCCTTGGTCCAACTCCAGTCCCTTTACCAGATCATGGCACTCAGTGCTATGGCCAATCTCAGTTTAAAAACCTCCAGGGATGGGGAATCCACCCCCTCTCTGGGCAGCCCATTACAATGCCTGATTAGTCTCTCAGGAAAGAATTTTTTTCTGATGTCCAACTTCAATTTCCCCTGGCAGAGCTTGAGCCTGTGCCCCCTTGTCCTATTGTTGACTGAAATGATCATGAGAATATATATAGAAGTATTATATATATGTATGTAAATAAAGTGATTGGATTTGTTTTGTTTTCAGCCACAATTCTTAAAAAGAATATCACACTTGGGTTGCCTCACGACAGGATATGATGACCTAGAACAACTGCTCTTCGTAGTGCAAACAGCTTGCAACAATATAGGTCTGGAGCTTGGAGCAGACATGTACTTAGCAATAAACTGCGCTGCTCATGAATTAATGGATTATGTAAGTTATTTCTCAATATCTATTTTCTTGGGTTTTAAAAGGAACGTAGCTATTTGTTAGCAGTGTTTACTGTTACATTGCAAACTCACCTAGAAGCTTCTTGCTCTGTTTTTAAGGTAGCAATCAAGCAAACAAAAAAGAATTATCTCTGCATTTATAAATGATGTTTGCAACAGTCCTGCAAGTGTGGCAGATACGTCATTGGGTTGGGAGTTCAAGGGGATGAGACAGGCAGACATCCCAACAGCCTGACTCTGTGGGAGCAGGAGGAATGTGTGTATCCCGCCTTCCCAGAACGGGAACACTCTGGTGCACCTTGGATAAGGCTCCCTGGACCAAGGCAGACCCACCCCTGTTCCACTTTGAGTCCTGCCTACAAGGATCTCTGCTAGTTCTGTGGTTTCACTGGAATCATTCAAATGGCATAAGCCTGCCTTGCATCAGCCACGTTTATTCCTTTCCTCTATTTATTTAACATGATTTTTCAGATCCGTTTGTATCAAATATAGCAACTGCTTTAAATGGTCAAATACCTACTGTGTGCTTTGTTTAACAAACCAGCTTCTCTTCACATTTTCACATTGTATTTCAGACAATATGGAATGAAAGTATTAAGCAGCAAATCCTGATTTGGCTTTTGGTTGTTTTTTGTTTGTTCGTTTGTTTGTTTTTATTTCACCACAAGGTACAAATGAAATAATTCTATCCACCTTTATTTTAAGGATGAAGAACAAGAAATTATTTACACAAGTATACTTCTGTAATTCTGTAACACCACTAGATGCTTATATTTCATTATATCATACTACATCTGTTGGTTTCTTAAAACTACCCTGACATTTCCATGTATTTTTACTACATGTATTACACATTAATGTACATCTTGTTGTGCATCAACATTCATTTTGTTGTTTTTAGTTTTTAATATTTTTATTTTACACAATTTATTTATGTCCAGATGAAGACTTAAGGTTCTTACCCCTCCTTGTTCCAAGATCAATTAGTTTTTTTCCAAAGGAGAGCAAGAGAATTCCCATGAGATTTTGTGTATTTGGGTGTTCTACAGTGCCAAAGCTTCCATTACTAACAGCTCTTGTGAAAGCAGTTGCTTTCCTGACTGTGATATCTGTATTTTATAACAGAATGTACAAAATCTTAACCCTTGAATTATCAGTGATTCTATAACTTTCTGATATTGAACTGTTAAAATCACTAAAGCAGTGGGTATCCTGATACAGTTAATACTTGATGCTCCTCCTAGGCTGCAGTTGGTACTTCCCAAAATTATGAGACTAGTTTTAAATTGGTCTTTTCTTTTGAAAGGGGAAAGAGACAAGGAGAGGCAGTATCTTGGTTTTGAGCATTGAGGATGAGCTCCTTCCCTCAGCAATATTTTCTTTATTAATATTAAGTAAGGACAAAAAGATTACCCTTTTTTGGAGACGAAAAATGAGATTTTTCCACACAAGATTCAATAAAAATATCAAATACTGCTAACTTTATGATATTGTAATGGAAAACTGGCAGTGTTGCCTGGAAGAAGCTGGAATAGACCTGATTTTGGCAGTGGCATCATTCAGAGACTTTGGCATGAGCCCACTGGAACCCTCTGTCATTTTAGGCAGTTTTCACTGACAATGTGCTGACAACTGAGGCACAGAGTAAAGCAGATCAGTGAGTGCCTCCTGACTGAGGAACACACAGTCCACTGCCTTAAGAGAGGTATTAGTGTCACAGGATGTGTATGCTTTTGGTAGTACTTTGGTTCTTAAGGTCTTACCTTCCTTACCTTTTATGCTTTTTACTTTGCTTTCTAGGATAAAGGGAAATATGAAACACTCACTGGAACTTTCAAAAGCCCTGATGAAATGGTTGCCATGTATGAGGAGCTGATTGATAAATTTCCTTTTATTATTGCATTGATAGATCCCCTAAGAAAAGAGGTAAGATCCCACAGTGCAGGCTGTGAAAAACAGGTAATACTGTTCTGTGGCACATCACTGACCTTTTGTCATTTTTTCAACATATGTAAAATACAAAGCTTTTGGGTTTTTGAGTCTTTATGCACAAAAATATCACTATAAAAATGCATCTAACAATTCATTTGTATGTCTTTTATTGACAATAACTCCACATTCTTCTATACTTTTGACATAATTCCTGATGCAAAATAATCCTGGCATGAACAGAATACAATCAGTACAATAATTTTAAATAATTACAAGAAATTGTACTATTTTGTGATTCTGCTTGCTAAAGCATTATTATTTGGATTATATTTTCCTTCATCTGTAAACAATTCAAATTATAAAATAAAATTATAAAATTCAACTGTAATACAAGATTATATTATGTTCAGCTGGAGAAGCAAAAATTTGGACATAGCTGCATATTCCTTAGAATCTCAAAAAAAATATTATTAATGCCATTCTTTCTGATGGTTATTTATAACCAAAGCCAGAACAGTCCTGTCTGTCACGGGCAACATTGCTCAGCAGAATTTTTAAAGTGGTAAAAAGATACCATGTATTTACCTCTGTGATCATAATTAAAGGAATTAATTAGTGTGGCCAGTTGGCTACAACAATAAAGTGAAATACTATTAAGCAACTTAGAGATGGAAGAAACAGACAGATTGCATAACCTTCAATATTCACATTTATGCATAAGATTAAGGCATGTATTGCAAAAAAGATAAAAACTTAATTGTGGCAGAACCTGCATCTGCAGACCTAGATTCTGCAGTTACACTACTTAATAAAAATTTGCTCTTGGTGTCAAATTGCACAGTTTATCATCTTTAAAATAAATATATGAGCCTTGTTTTCATGAAGAAAACACGAAGACTGTGATTGAAGGGGGAACCAAAAGTGATGTTGGCTTTGTGAAGCTGTCCAGTGCCTGAACCAGTAATTCTAAAACAGGTTAATTTCAAAATCCGATTCTGTCCTTAACTGGCATTTTAAAAGTTCATTTTTCAAATACCTGTGTTTAGAATGACCTCACTTTAGCCTTGCCTCCCTGTGTTGTTTCAGCCAGACTCTCTGAATTACCATGTTCCAAATCACCAGATTATTCCCCATTCCTGCTGGGGCTGCAAAACTTCCTTGAGAAACCTTATGAAGAAACATATTTGCAGTGTGAGAATCTGCAGGAGAATTGCAGCAGATAGTGCAGCACACTTGGAATCAGAGAACCATTCATGGAAATGCCTCTGCCTCTCCTCCTTCTTGCAAATCTACAGGGGCCCCATGCAACATCTTTGCCACAGATAATTAGGGCCTTGAGGATTAGCTCTGGTAGTAATTCAGTAATTCATTGCCAGACATCAGACCACTTTAGTGCTTAAATTTAAGCATTTGTTCAGGTGTCAAAAACTTCATTTTCACTTACATATGGGCTTGAAATCTGTACAGGAAAGGACCCTGACATAGATTGCAACTAGATAGGTACAAAAACCTGTCTGATACACAGACCAAGAATTACTGCTGTCAGAATTATGAAGTAGAAAAATAATGTTTTTAGTGTGAGAACTTTGCATTCTGTCAACACAAAGCAAGCAAATAATGAATTTCTTCTCATTTTTTACATATTCTTTTATTTATCCTCTACCATGTACCATGTGGACAGTGCATTAAAATCAAGAAACAAAGACCCTTAAAAATGGAGCTTTGCTGGAGAGAGAGCAGTGCATTCTGCTGTTCCCCATGGGTCAGTCTTACAGCTCTGATCATTCTGCCCTGAGACGTGTCATTGAGTCTGTGACTGTCTCCTGTTGCATTGTTTTATATTCAAATAACTCTGACACCTAAAATATTAAGACGTCTGAATAAAACAATGGAAAATTACTTTATCGCCCATTAAATTTAAATAAATTTCAGGAAGGGATTCAAAATAGCAAGCCCCTACAGGTAATTTAATTTGAAATATTTTAATCTGTATTTTGTGCAAATAGTGTTGATTAATTCCAGATTAAAATATATGTTTTCTAGCAAAATCTTAAAATAAAAGGAAAATCCCAGTGATATGTTTTTCTTAGGTGGACAGATTTAAAACACAGTATATAATGTTTATATGAAGGATATCTTTAGAATTAAAACTAAATTATTAATTTTTTAAAAATTATTTTAACCTCCTCAGGGTTTTCATTCAGTTAGTTTTTTAAACTTCAATTATTTATTTGATTTGTTTTATGCAGGACAGACAACAGTGGAGTCACATGTGTTGTACACTTGGTTCCAAATGTTACCTGATTGCTGAAGATGCTGCCACATGCATTTCCCAGCTTAAAATTGACCAAGAGATAAACACACCAGTGTGCAGTGGAGTTGTCCTAAAATACATTAACCAGACCAAGGTATCAGATCTCATAGAACTTACTGGAATTCTTGATGGTGAGTAGAAGGGGGGAAAGGCTGACTTTCAAACCCTACAAGCTAACCCTGTAAATATTACATATTTGCATTTAATTATTGCTACTTCTAATTTAGAAAGCACTTGTCAGAAGAAACATAAATTCATGTTTTGATTCACAAATGCCTCTCCAGGGCCTTAAAACAGCATTTGAGGCTTCAGCTGTAGCAGTTAATACATTGTGGGTGTTTTGAATGTGGGTGCCCTTTGACACTGCAGTTAAGTGTTACACTGTTAGGTATCAGAAAATAAAAAAAGATGTGGTCAATCTCAATTTTGACTATTCTACTATTTTAATTAAAAAATCCAAACAAGTCCAAAGTGTTTAAAATTGCGGTTTATGTAGATTAGTGACTACAAATTATTGAGCCTTTGTGGTAACTGTACTAAGAACTTGTGCAGTTTCCCTTGTAAGATTTTTCTTTGTAGCACTTTTTCTTTATTCATTTTTATACCCAAGGAATAGATGAACAAATTTAATGTCTAAGTTCTTTCCTTATTGCTTAAAAACACCCAGAATCACTGTATCAAAGCGAGCAAATAGCATCTAAAAGATGCCATTCAGTGAGGATTGTAAACTGTTTTTTATAGTGAGGACAAATCATTACTGTACTAAGGAGTACATTTAAAATAAATAGAACAGCCCTCTAGCTTGATCAGACAGATTGGTGAGAGACAGAAACTAAGATAGGATGGTAGGTACTCCCTTATCCACGCTGAAAATAGACCATAATGTTAATGTAGCAAACTAATATAGTTGACATTTTTATGAAATGGGTTTCACTGGTTTACTCCTGTTTTATTTAAGCTTAGACAGCCCAAGGGTAAAAGATGAATGAGAAGTCCAAACAGTTTTATGTGTCGAATATATAAAATATACACTAATGAAGGTTTTCACTCCTGTTACATATATAGGTCAAAGACATGTTACCATATTAGGAAGTCCAGATGGGGAATCTCCTGATGACAGCCTCGTGGATCTGGTAAGGATTGAAAGCTGTTCAGTTGCAGAATTGCCAAAATACTGCTTTTAGCATGTACAATTTTTTGAGGAGAAAGCCTTTTTGTGCCTCAGAAAGAAACGTTTTACAAAATGGGCTTTTTCTAGAGAGTTGGTTTTTTCCCCCACAGAGAGTTATTCTTTGAGTTTAAAGAGAACATGCAGGAAATTTGCCAAAGCAGGGAGTATATTCAAGAGTGTGTATGATCTGTTTGGTTGCATTAATTTATTAAAAATTGTGAGTTACTTAAAACATTCCCATGTAGTAATAATATTTTAAGCAAAAATTCCTAACACTACTATATTTAGTCGTTTTGTATTAAAAGGTACATTTGCAAATAAAATTTCATTTCATACGCCAGTGAAAATTATTGTTTGCATCCAGCAAATCTTTCACTAAGAGATTTTATGAGGGTGTAGAAGTAGGATACCGTGTTTAATAATTAAAGAATGACTTCACTTCCCAAAATGTGGAGTTTTAAAATCCACTCTTTCTCATTTAAGGCTGTTGGACTGGGTGCCAGGTTTATCAAGTTGGGAGGTCTTTCCCGCGGAGAAAGGGTGACCAAATACAACCGCCTTCTTGCTATAGAGGAAGAACTGGCCAAGAATAGAACGCTACGTATGAGCTTCTTTCTTACTTTGTTTTCAGCTTGCAATGAATACGGGAACAAAGATTGGAGGGAGAATGATTGAAACTGCACCACAGGAGGGAAGCGAAATCAAAAGACTATAAATAAGCGCTGACAAAAAAAACGTAGGATAGCACTTGCCACAATGTATATTGTTGTCCTAATGGATTATCTGTTTACTGAATGTTAAAATAGACCCCTTCTTGAGGAGTAGCCTACATTAAGCTTTTTTCCAGAATTAATTGGTTGGAGTCTTGAAGCCCACAGTGCAAAAGGAACAAAACAAAAACCATGCATATAACATGTCGAAAAGCTGCCAAAATGGAATTTTAGGCCAAATACCCCACCTCCCTCGAGCCTCTAAACATATATTGGTAACAAAACTTCACTACACAACCCTCTTTTGTATGTTACATTTCCAGCAAAATGTGATTGGAAAGCTACAATTGCACGGGTAAGCCCTAAATAAAACCCAAGAAAACCCGAAGTTGACGATGCACATTCAGCCTTAGCCACTTGTATGCATCTGCCTGCCTGTTTCAGGAACTGCACCTTCTTTTTACACTATACCACGGCACTGTTAAATGCTTAACAGTTCATTAGAGCCACTTCTCACTTGCTCAGGTATCAATCAAGCCAGAATAAAGACACGCAGTCTGAAGGGGTGGCAGAGAGACAAGGAGAGGAAGAAAGGAAGGAAAGGGTTTGCAAGAATTGTATTATGCCCAAGAAAAAGAAACATGAAGGAGAATTAAGTCATTTTACCCTCTTGCTTCTAATAATTTTCAGTGTTCTATACAAAGGGTGGCAGCACTTGACATGCACACTATAGAACAAAGTTTTTAGTTGAAAATTTTTTTATTGAAAATATTTTGAGGTTTTGAAATCTCCCCTTTGCTCATAAATAATCATTGTGAAAAACAGAAACATAGACAGAAATTCTTTTTTTGCTAAGAAAGTGGTTTCACAGAATGCACGTTTAAAAAACAAGATAGATAATTACAGAACTATGAATTTTAACTGCCTCAGCAATATTAATATATTCCCTACTCAAGTGGTATAGTCTAAACAAAGGAGCTCGAGTTTGACAAATATTTAGACCTGTATCTCATGAAATGAAATAGCAACAATTCCCAACACCGTTAATCGTTTGGCAGAAACAAAATCCAGTAAGTAAATCAACAGCGGGGCAATAGTGAGGCAGCGTGTCTGAGCTGCATACCAAACTCTTCATTTGCCCGGGCTGGGGAATACACGGGAGAGCCGTGCCGGCAGCGCTCGGAGCGGCTCATCCATGGGAGGGGACACGGAGCCTTCAGGAGCCCCCCGGGGTGTGTGAGGGGCCTGCGCTGGTCCAGCGGCGCCGTGCCCGCAGTGCCTGTCCCGCTCCTGCCCCTCTGCAGAGCTCAGCCCGCGCAGCCCCGGGATGTGCCAGGCACCACCTGCACCTGCGGGATCTGCTGGGTCACAAACCAGCCCTCCCCTCACTACAGAACACAGAGGGATGGGGACGGCATCGTGTATGTGGCCAAACAGGGAGCTGAGTGGTGAGGTTAGGGAAGTAGGAATCACACAACTAGGAAAAACAGCACTGAGAAATGTTAGTTATGGGACCAGCATCGGGACATGGGCTTACATTAGGTTGGTAAGGGCTGGGGGTAGAAAAGAGGCAAGTCAGCTGGTGGAAACTTTGGCAAGAACACCAGTGCAGAGGAAGATGGAGGTTCAAAAAATAGGGCAGCAAGGTGAGATATCAGTGAAGAACGGAATGCAACAAATACCCCAGCTCAGGCTGCTGTGCTCCATGCCCTGATCCTGTAATGCAAGGGCAGGACTGCTCCTTTCATTCTAAGGACCAGACTTTAAAGATGTTTAGACTCCTGTAAGGATCATTTGGCATTTTAAAAACACCTGAGTGCACCAGAGAATGTTACAAGAAACCAGATTGCAGCAAACGAGTTTCTTTTTTCTCTTCTATTTCAGGTAAAGCAAAACTTGAATTTGTTGCTTTTGCTGAAGAATCACAGCCAGAAGAACAACTTTCCGATGTATTTCCTCCCCCACAGCAGGATTAGTTGCCTCGACAGCTCTTGCAGGTTCACAGCCCTCCTGCACAGCTCCCAGAAAACAGCATGCTGACCTGGGCTGTCAACATTAGCTTTGGGATAAATTTCTAAGAAAAAATATTCTAGTAAGAAACTCATTAATTAACTATTCATTAATGCATTTATGTTCATTCTAGTATGAAATTCATATATTAACTTTTCCTTAATCCATTTATTTTGGAGTACTTTAGGCAAGCACTTCTAAAAGCTTTCAAATACTGGCTGCTCTTTTCCCAGGGACCATTGCCTTCAACTGAAACCAAGTTAACTGAGCAGTGACTATAGTTTGAAAATACCACGAAATTCTCTGCTGTGTTTACAAACTGACAAAACAAATACTGCTGTGTTAAGTCCATAGCTAAATGTTTGTGTTGGGGAAGTCGAAAACTCTCTCCATACAAAGAGCAAGCTGTTGACAAACAGTAAAAAAAAAACTCACCACATTTTACAAAAAACAAAGGCCTTGACTGTTACGCTGCTCCATCCCCCCACACCCCTCAATGCTGCTCTCAGATCCAGCCTGCAAGGGAGGTTTTGCTCCAGTTCGAGCTTCCAATGCAAGTGCCTCGCTGCAAACCCCAAATGTAGGGCACAAAGCTGTAACGGGCATCACCAGGAAGCTGCTCCCGTCGGAAGCAGCGAGGAACAACTCAATTCCACAAGGTCTGGGAAACTTGTCAGGAGTCTTTTTAATAAGCAACAATGAGAAGTTAAAGAAATAATTTCTGTCCTAGGTAACAAAACAGTTTAAGGAAAGGAAATACTTCTTGAAAAAACTTCTGGGTTTTGTGTAGTTTGAAAATTTGAACATATAATACAGCAGCAATAATTTGAGGAAAAATACATATACGAAATATTGCATTTTAAATTCAGTGTAACAGATAACCAAGTGAAAAATTAACAACCAGAACCAACAGCCCCCAGGAAATGAAAATATCAATGCAAGACAAATTTCCCCAAGTTTATGAATTGTATGTAGTTCAGCAATTAGATCAAGTCCAAGATTTCTTACCAAACATGCAAAACCCGCCAAAATAGATGTGAAACCACCACACTCATTACTATTGTTTTATTTTTAGGAAGAGCACCAGACAGTTGCATGCAGAGCCAAACCAACAAACTCAAAACATTCATCCTTCAATACTATCACTGTTTCAAATAATTAAATAAAAAAGAATCCAAGTGCATTCAAGTACGTGACCACCCAATTTCAGTTACACCAATCTTTAGGTAAATCCCTGATTACATTTGTTCATTCATTATAAAAGAATGAGATCCTGTGCTCAATTTAAAAAGAGACTACAGTGGAATGTGAATTGGCAGTGGAGCAAATCAATTATGTTCCTATCTCACTCTCTTCATAGGAAATAAGGGCTGAGGGAAACTGGGATTTGTGTTATCAAATACAGACATCTAAAGTGTCACCTAATAAAGAAATTAATGCCACCAGTGTGTGTCAGGTTCAAAGCAAGGGATTATTTGTTAGCACTGTGAGCTTTCAACTGAGAGTTCTCAAAATGTTGACACCAAATAACTTGCTGCCCTAGAATGACTGAATCCCAAATGTAGCCCATGCCCGTCACGGCCAAGGGCAAGTTACTTTTGTGCAGAAAACACAGACTCCAGTTGCAGCAGTTCCAAAATTTGACATGTAACATTGAAATAAAAATCAGAAATAAGTGCTCTTTTGCAAAGCTTTTCATCCAAGTGCCAGCCCACAAAACTCTGGCTATCGTTGCCAAAAGTCTGGATACCACAATGAGATGCTGCACTGCCGCTGGTTTTTGGTCTCTGGGTGACCTGTCCCCTGGGCAACCTCAAACAGGAAGGTTGTGCTTGTGCTTTCTATTTCCTCAAAGGAACGTGTGTGGGGACAGCAGTAAGGGAACCAGCAGGATCTTGGTTTAAGTAAATATCAAAATATTTAAAAACAATGTGTCTAAACACTTTTTTTAATAATTAGAAACATGCCCCATGCTGAAGCAATGGGCATGTAATCACCTTCACAGAGTCTAACCTGAAGCTGTCCAATTCAAGAGGGCTGCGAGGGACTTCTGGCAACCTTTAACAAGGCATCTTCTCAATAAAAGAAGAATTAAAAAGAGCCCTTTCAAATACAGTTTAAGGGTAACTGAGACTATCAAAGAAATTAATAACCATACCTGCAAAATTAAAATGGGAAAGGGGTTTTGAGTGACACAGAGTTATTTAACACTTCAGTGCATGTAACAAAACTGCATACAAAAAGACCATTTCAATCTGTATTACTGAAACTGTCTGGAGCACAGACTGCAGCCCCTACTAACACACCTAAGCAATTCACATGTCCAGATAATGATTCCCAAAAGTTACAGCCTTTCAGAATAACAATTAACAGTTAGAACTATCTGTTTCTTTTATTTTCTCAACATTATTTTCTTTGTGCATTGGCTTGCTTTTTTCTTCTTTCATTTTGTTCTGGTTCAGTGTGTTTTCAGACATCTGATCCCCGCTGCTGGACACAGGATCTAAAACTACAACAGATTTGGTGTCTTTTTCACTGCTAGAAGCTTTTCTTGTAAATTCTGTATGACTAGTTGATCTAAAGGAAAAAGAATAAATATATTAATACAGATGACAGTTCACATATTCAAAGAAAAACTATAAATATATAGAAAAGTATTTCTGTTAGTAGTACATACAACCAGCACAGGATCTACTAAGCTGTAAAGATTTACAGATCTAACACAGCTGTTATGTACAGATAGTAGTGCACAAAATACGACAGTCACATTACACCCCCTGAATCATTTGGTAAGCTGGGTGTGAAAGATGAAAAATGAACTCGTAAGGCACTGAAAAAATCCTTAGACTGTGAAAGTATCAGTTTAAAGACAGCCGTAAGCATTTATTTTCTCTCTGCTCATCTCTGAGCTGGTTTGAGGTTCCCCAACAGAGCAGCTGCACTCGAGAGAAAACGCCAGGAGCTCCTGCAGTGTGTTGACAGCCCTGCAGCCCCTGGGGGAGTGCAGGAATCCCCCACACCTCCACCCCAGAGCCACCTGCAGGGCTGCCACTGCTGCACTCAGGGCTGCAGGGTCAGGCACAGTGTCACCAGGTGTCCCTGTGCCTGCCCGTGGTCTCACTGGGAGCAAGTGCAGACGAGCTCTGGAAATTCACCTGCATGGTTTGCTGGGCTGTTGGGGGGTTAGACTTGTGCTCTCTGTGCTGCAGAGATGGGGCACACCGTGGCTGCAGGGCAAGGATTCGTGCGGATATAAAGCCCCCCAAGCAGGGAAGGGTCAGAGACACCTGGATTATTTGCTGAGGCTGCCATCACACTATAAACACTAAAAGCATTTGTCTATATTCAAAATCTTTGTACAAGTGTTGAAAACATGCAGGGAAATCCTTAGATTAGCTGGAATGCACCAGCAGAGAATATGGCAAACCCTGGGAATGCTCGACTTGAACAAGCAGCAGATTGAGGTGTTTCCCAATGCCATCTTAACCCTGCTGGGTGGGCAGGCAGGTTGTACCTCCTGCACTGGGCCTTCCAGAGCCTGCCAGCCCATGTGCCTGAGGGCAGGGAGCTGGCCAGGCCCAGGGCAGGCAGTCACACGTGTGTACTCGGCCCATCTCCAGGCAGGGCCTTACACACTGGTCCGGACAGACTGCAGGTGTCCACACTGACACAGCCACAGGCACCCAATGGGACAGGTACTCAAATCCCTGAGCTGGAAGGTTCTACACACACTGCTGGGTGTGCCTCCCTTGGGAAGCCCAACTGTGCAGCTGCTGCACACAACTGCATTGCCTAGTCTAGAGCCTTTATTTCCCCACTTCTATTTTTTCATGCTCACTTATAAGGAACAGCCTTCCATACTGGTAAGGTAACACTCTAGAAAGAAAAAAGTAGGATCAGCTGGAGGCCAGAGAAAGAAATTCAGCTACTGGATCCATCTGCTCTGAACTGCCCTTTATTGTGACAGTCTTTGTCCCAGAGAAAATGACAAAGAAAAAATTTGAGGTCACCCCACTCAACAATTAGAGCATGGAGTGGGGAATGGAATGGCTCCCACCTGACAGGGAGTAAATGAACAGGTTAAAAACAAATATATGATCACAGAAACAACAGTTGCTGCACTTTCCATTTCAGAAATAATTTACTCAGCTTGTTACTGCAGTCCTGGATACAGCAAATGAAATTTCATGTTCAAGCTTTAATTACAAAAATTGTCTCTAACATTGGAACTTTGGTATAAGTTAATTGATGCAGAAATGTGCACTAATAGATACAGTTTCAGACTCATTTGATTATCATTGGAAGGTAGTGATTTCATAAAGAAAATAATGCTTATTTTATGCAGAAGTTGCCAATCATTCAGAAAAATACAAGGTGGGGTATTTTGAATGTTACAGCAAATTAAACTTTTTAAAGCAGTATAACCAGAAGAGGGTTATTTTAAAAAGTGCTACTTTTGAAAAGCTGATTGCCCAACACTATAAAAATGGTCAAAGCCATAAATGCCAAGTTCATTTTTATTTCTCTTTGGAGGTAACTATCTTTCAAATCCCAACAGCTGGACTATTTAATACAATCTGGTGAATCAAAGTATAATTCTTCACTGGGCTCACAGTGGGGAGTCTGCATTAGTGTATGGCAGCATTCCAACAACTGATGCACAGCCAAACACTCTGAAGTCTGTTTCATTTATAACGAAAATGGATAAAATGGCAATCATATTTACCACCTTCAAAGGACAGAAAAATGAAAGATGTCGATATAAAGTAGTTTAATGGAGAAAACTGGTGATTAAATCAGCATTTCAAGCATAAAAATAAGAATTACTATCCGACTTTGTTGTACTAGTACTCCCTTCTTCAAATCCTTTACACTGGTGCAACACCAGCCTGACAGTGCTGCTGTTACAGCTGAGGCACTGTTAAAATTACTAACCCTCTTTATCAGGTATTCAGAGCTCACTTTCAATGGTTTTTCAAGAGCAGAATGTTTCAGTGCAAGAATGAACATAATTTCAGTGCTCCCTTTCAAAAAACAGTTTTAACTGCTACAAATAAATTTGGGAAAAACAATCACTACAGAGTTTGCCACAGTTTTGAACAATTACAAATGTGTCCAGCCAAGGTATTTGCATTTAGTTCTATGCAAAGCTCTTCCCTCATTAAGATTGTTAATGCTGTTATCAGTATTCTTGTTATTTGTCCAACTACATATTTAAGCCAGAAACTGAGAACATAGTTCTATTGTACTCACTCACACACGGTTGTTCATGTCTGCACATGTTTTTATGACTAAACACATAAGATCTGTACTGGGAAATCCAGATTTGGATGATACATGCACTTTAGATTAAGTGTGTGGGATATGTACAGTACTTACGACTGCCTATAATGTAGGAGTATCCAAAGCAATATATTCTATTTCTATAGTTACAGAATGTACAGAAGGTGTGAAACTAAAGGGTTATGCCTGATGGGCTGTCTGTGAACTAGCACTGCTGAGCCCTTTGTATGTAATTTACAGTAGGAATCCAAGAGGACAAAGTAAGGATCAGACTGTCAACGGAGACTTGGATTTTCTTTGTTTCCTCTGCTTATTATTAGAATCTTGGCATTATTTAACCATGCTTGGTGCTCTGTTAATGAAATCATTGCAATATATTTCCATTAGAAACCAGAATTTTATGTCAATATCATGGTAAAAATTAAGTCCCACCCAATTTTCTCACTATATGTAAAAGCCAATGACTAAACCAAAACCATTCAAGGAAAACACTACAGGAAAATCCATGTTTTTTATGGCATATTTACAAAACACCAGCAAAAGTCTATTCCACCAAAGACTGGTTTTGCAACTACACAGTGCAAGCATTGGAGACTCCATGTAGATCCTCTGCCTGGAACCCAAGATGGTAGGAAGTAACTTCTGCTACAAAAGTCAGCACTAACATGCATGGCCTTACATGAGTGTACTCAGGATGCTGAAACAGCTGTCTGCTGTCTTCAGAGCAAATCTGCTTTCAAAACAAAAACACAACCACTGTTATTCTTTACTCCCCAAAAGATGAGAGTTGCAGTCCTGTGAGGAAAGGCTGAGGGACCGGGGGCTGTTTAGCCTGGAGAAGAGGAGGCTCAGAGGAGACCTTATCATTCTCTACAACTACCTGAAAGGATATTGTAGCCAGGTGAGGATTGGTCTCTTCTCTCAGGCAACCAACAGTAGGACAAGAGGGCATGGGCTTAAGCTCTGCCAGGGGAAGTTTAGGTTGGATATCAGGAAGAATGGCCTGCCCAGAGAGGTGGTGGATTTTCCGACCCTGAAGGTTTTCAAGGTGAGACTGGACATGGCATTGAGTGCCACGATCTGGTAATCAAAGTGGGGCTGGATTAACGGTTGGACTTGATGATCTCATAGGACTCTTCCAACCCAACTGATTCTATGATTAAACAAATTTGATTGTTGCTTACCACCAGTTGCTTCTTTGTAACACTTAAAAACCAGGCCTGTATGTCAACCCCCCCAGCATCCCCATTTTCCTGCAAGTTCCCTGTAACTGAGCACAACCATCACTCCACACTCTCATCTCCGTGCCCTTTCCCAGTGACCACACTGGGAGGGTCTGCCAAGGAACAGCCTCTCCACTGTCCTGTGCCTGGTCTGGACTAACCAGCCTGTGCTGGTGTCAGGATGCACAGGAGAGCAGGTCTCAGTTCAGCCAAGTGCCACAGGAGCTGACTCAATTTTATGCTCAGTCAAAAACTTCCACTGAGAATAAAAGCAAAAACTGCACATGTGCTCATTAAATATTTCAGAATTCTTGATAAGGCAGGAGAATAAAACAGACAGGACCAAAGGCTTATACTAAGCAATAGTTTGAAAGTCTTCACACCACTACCAGTATTTGTCAAAAGGAAATCATAGGGAGAATAATGGCACTAGTGACTTTTACATTGTTCCCTTCTCTGACAGTACTTTCTGTTAACACCAGATACCTATGAAAAAAGTGCAAGAAACCTTCTCCATTTCAGAATCCCCTGATAAATCTAGTGGAGTAGAAAGGTGGTCAATGCAGCAGCCAGCAGAGCAGCACTGCAGACTTCCTTTAGCATGGAGATTGTTCTGGGTTGTAGGTGTTTTTTTGAAAATGCTCAAAAAGATTGGCAAATTCATTTAAATGAAGAATCTTAGAGAGCCTCTGCCTACACTGAGGAGGCTCACAAGGGGAACACACTAAGAAAAATGTGTGACAGTAGCTTTTAAAACAGTTATAAACTGAGAACATCCTCAAACTTCCAGAACATCCCATTGCTTCCTTCATTTGTTGTTTCAAGCTGCACTGAAAACCTTTGCAGTGCTGTCTCTCTGAGGCTGAGCTGCTCCCTGCAGAGCTGGTAGATGATTCGGGCGTACTAAGATTACAGCCAGGAGAAGGGCAAATCCTTTAATTGTATAAAATCATCAGATTAAGACTAACCCTCTCTGTAGTTCACTCTGTTAGCAGAGAACTCTGCTGCCCAGAAACACAAAGTGCTGAAGAAAACCCCACCAAAGGCCCAACAATCCCAGGGGCAGAGCCAGACACACCTTTTCTCTCTGTGCCTACACACTGCAGGGGGTCACCGGAACTCCCTTTGCTCCCAAGGGAACTAAATTGTCACCTATTCTCTTCTAAGCAGCTGTCACAGAATTACACTCATGCTGGGTTAAACACTGGGGAAGAGATTTTCAGAGGAAGTTACCTGCACACGGAGGTGAGGCCTCAGTTTCTGTACAGGACACACACTGCTGCTGCCTCCCCTCTCACCACCACCTCAGCAAAATTCTACACATTCCAAATCATTTGCTTAGAGGCTCCAGGCCCTTCTAACAATCTCCTGCACTGAAATAACACCTCCTGAACTCAAATGTTTCTTCTCAATTACGTTAAAAAATCACAGAATATGCTGAGCTGGAAGGGACCCACAAGGATCATCGAGTCCAACCCTGCCTGGGACCATCCCATGTGCCTCAGAGTATCATCCAAATGCTCCTTGAACTCTGTCAGCCTTGGTGTTGTGACCACTGCCCTGGGGAGCCTGTCCAGTGCCCAAATACCTCTGGGGAAGAACCTTTTTCTAACATCCAACCTAAACCTTGCCTGACACAACTTCAGGCCAGTCTCTCAGGTGCTGTCGCTGGTCACCAGAGAGAAGAGATCAGTGCCTGCCCCCGCTCTTCTCATGAGGAAGCTGAAACTGCAATGAAGTCTTCCCTCAGTAAATTTTTGTATGCCCTTATCATTTAGGGTATCTGGTTCAGGCAGTGTAGTGTTTGCTTATTGAACACAAGTGGTACTTAAGGGAATGTGGTGCAAGAGGAGCAGATGTATAAGAGGGAAATGGCTTCAGACCACACATTTCAGGGGGAGTTACTCACTGAACTGGCTCTCACATGGCCGGTGAGCCACCCACTGAAAGCTGGGTCACATCTCCTGGTTTAGTTTCACTCATCCAATGAATCCAGGAATCCAGTTTATGTTCTAAGAACACTCCAGGATACAAATCAAAGCACAGCAAATGAGAATAGAGAGATTTGCTTCAGAAGAACTCTGCTGATCTAAACTAAACTGCTGGTACAAATGCACCCAGGAGAGCCCAGAAAACTGCCTAAATACAGAGCTGGATGTCAGACATACCAGCCAAAGGAACCTCCTCTGATGCCTCCATCAGATGAGCCCTGGTTCCAAACAGTGCCTTCAGTCTGGAGGCTGCTTCCACCAACCTCTGCTGCAAACACCACCCAGGAGAGAGAAGTAACTGCACTGCAATGTGGTCTGAAGCCTGCAGGTTATTGCTGCTCCTCCTGCAAGCCCAGCCCACCTGCAGAGGAGTGGGAGAGCTCCAGCACCTTCTCTGTCGCTGGAAAACCATCCTTAAGGATGAGCCTTTGCAATTAAGCAGATTCACCTGGGACTCAGGCAAAGCAGCCCTGCAGCACTGAGGAGTCTGGCCCACCACATTTGTTTTAATGCTTTAAACAGATAAATTAAAGTGAAATGTGTCTTTCAGCATGTCACTGAATAGGCAAGCTGAGAAATAAATTGAGCTTCACATATGCTTTTATAACACATAACAACTGTGACTGTCAGCACAAGATCCTTTTCACTGTCAATTCACCATGCATTCTGAGAGACCTTGGGGTCTGCAATTATTTCATTTCCTTTCTTGTAAATGCTATTTCCACTTAGTTTGGTGGAATAAAGGTGCACAAAAGGTAGTGCGAGTTGCTTGTATTTTCTGATCTGTTCAAAATTGTAGAAATGCACAAACTACAAACAGTATTTTTCAGGAACAACCTCATCTTTCAGGGTAGGAGTTCAAGAAAATGCAAGGGCATTATTCATGTCAAATTAATTGTTGAACAAATCTTCATCTTTCAGATTAAATTCAAATGAAGATCATCTTTCTTCTGAGGATACTTAAATGAAAGAAAAGGCGAAAATACATATCTTTGGAAAAAGCATTCTGCTTTTAATACTTGGTGCAAATTAAATACAACTGTAGAGCACAAAAGGAAATTGGGCTCTTTATCCACTCAGAAATAAATGATGAAAGTACCTGCACAAGAGTGAAGTATCAGTTCATAAAAACAGATGCAAAGTGAATATCCAGCTCATTTGTCATGACTTACTCCTTTGAATCAAGCAACAGAGACTTGCTAGAATTGGCACTGGTGGTATTTTTTAACTGATGGAGCAGGAAATCAGAGGTTTAATTAGCCATGACTACAATGTTCTGCCAATCTGATTTGTCTCATCTATTTCCTTTTCTTAAAGTGACAAACTGACAAACAACCTGGCAAGGGAACCCAGGCAAGTGCACAGCCCAAATCCAACAGGAGCTTTGGATTGTTGTGAAACAAACCACTCCCCAGGGGAATCTTTCTGAAATAAATACTGCTGAAAGAAGTTTAACTCTCTGATGCTGAACTGGCACCTTGGGTCTTCAGTCTGCTGTAACCAAAGTTTCTGCTGCCCACCTGTGCAAATGCAGCATTAATTGAATTCTTTATTTATTTATTCAATAAATCTTGAGTTTTCAAGGTAATTCAAGATTTCTACCAACAAACTTTTAAGAGGAGTAGTCAGGACTTGTTTTGGTTCAACAGAAACTGCCCTGCACACCTGCATACAAACCAAGAAGACTCATGATTGTATTTTTTGAAATATTTTCTAGAACTACTTTTAATCAAGAGTTGACAATATAACTATCTTCCCTCTTCTCTCCAGGAACTGGAAAAAACCCTCAACCCTGCTATTCCTCAAAAAATCTTGAATTCTTTTTTGTGACAGAAAAGATGAACCTTTTTTGAAGAATGTTCACACATTTTAGAGGAAAAGAACTTTATTGCAGAGAATTTTATTTGTACTTTCACATGAGACTGAAAATTATTTGAGGAATCAGTGGCAAACAGCTGCAGACTGTATATTTATCTTGTTAACCAAAATGGATACCAAATAACTTTCAAAATGCACCAGCTAAACACATCTGGTACTAAAATATATCTAGAAAACCATACTCTACTTACTGTAAAGTAGGCTTGGAGCCTGTTGCACCCTTAGGCTGGTTGGAGACAGGACCTGAGTCGGGTACTTTGGAAGTGAATTCTGTCTCCACGTCCTTCTTGTTCAACACTGTCTGTGCAGCATTGGCTCCTGAACCCAGCACAGGGAGAGACTTTGATTCTGATGTGGCCAAGATTCCAGTGGGACCTAAAACCCAAAGAAAGTTCAGTGCTTCTGTTACCCAGAATGACTGGTCTACAGACAACACACCAGCACAGCAGAACTCAGGCCAAAGGTAGAAATCAAAATGGAAATTTAACGAACAGCATCCAGTGCATGGAGTGTCAAAACACTGTATTTGCAGCTTCTTCTCTCCCCACCAAGATTAACCCCTTCTTGTACCCCAAGCAGTGCTTGCTGTATTGACACAGTCATGCTCTCAATCCCCTCACCTTCTGGGGAGGCAAGTCCTGCTGCCCAGCACCACCCAGTCACAACCTGCCAGTGCTCTCCCAGCCTGGAGCAGCAGCAAGAGCTCCCTGATGACAGAAAAGCCTGTTCTCCACACTAATGAGGAGCCAGTGAACTGTTTACAAAGTCCAAGATAAAACTATACAGTGACATTCAAACCAGTCACATCTGCATCAACTGTGGCACAGACTTACACATGCACAAACTGTGTGTGCAACCAAGCAAAACATCAGCAGGTTTTTACAGATAAAAACTGCAAAGCACAGTATAAAAACTGCAGAGATGATAATTCAAATCAGCAGTCCCAAAACCTCATTTCTCTGGTTACCATTACTTTCAAGAGTATTTTCACAGTAGGCTCAGACTATTAACTGCAGCAACAACATCTGAGCTCCAGGCTGGAAAGAGGAACCTGAGTGCATGTCTGTGTGTGCAGAAAATCCTGACAGAGGCATCTCTTGGAGAAAATGGGGATGAAAAGCAACAGGTGCAACAGGAAGTGAGTCACTGGAGAAGTAGGCAGAGTTCTCCATAATGGCTAAAATGGCAACAGTCTGGAAGAGAAAGTCAAACTTCCAGAGTCACTTAATGCAGGGAGAGGAAGAGGACTCCAAAGGAGGGCAGCACTTACTGCCACTGTCCTGGTCCGTGGTCACTTTCCGGCGCCGCAGAACCCGTTCCAGCTCCGTTTCGCCGCTGTCTGTTTCAAGGGACTTCAAGCTTCGGGAACTAGTGGACTTATTCAGTGTTTCCTACAGCAAGAAATAGGCATGAGAACCTCTCTGAGGACATATTAATGTCCTGCCAAGCATCTCATATGCACAACTTCAGAATTGTTTTAAACTGCAGTTCTAAAGCAGCAAGCCGAGCTCTTCCCTTAGTACAACAGTGAGTATCTGGGGATCAGCTCATCACTCCTCCCCTTACCTGAATTTCCTGATGCAGGGATAAACCACACTTACCACACATTAGAGTTTGATATCAGGCTTAAGAAAGATGCTCTAGATCACTAATGAACAAATTTTCATGTTTCAAAGAACTGCCAACTTCCTCCATCCTAACATGTAAATGATTTTAAACTGCTAGACCATTTTCATGCCCACAAGTAACCACTGATGGCAAAAAGCCAAAGATCCACTGTTTTACTGCTCCAGTCCCATATTGCTGTGTCCTGGTGTGTACATGTATCTGCAGACGTCAGTTAATATTAGCTAAAACTGCAGCATATTATATCCTATAATCCAGCTGATCTGTCATAAACCTGATCCTATGTCTGTTTCAACGTTTCTCTTTTTCACAGAGTTAGATCTCAAGTTGAAACACTTTTTGATGCATACAAAACAGAAATACACAGTGTTACTGTCTTATGCCAAGGTTAGCATGCAGTATCAGTGAAGCTGCAAGTCTAGGAGCACTTTTCTTAAGGTGGGGGGGAAAGAGGCTTTAAGCAAAGCCTGAAACCTCACAAACTTGCCCAGAGGAATTTAAAGATGCACACAGTGCATACTGCATGCATTTCCCAAATTACAAGAGTCAGTCACTGGATCAGAACTTGATTGTAAAATTCCCCCAAAATGTTTATAATGCAACTGAAAATTTGGTATCCACATACTATTTCATTTTCCCTCTGAGTCTTGCCATCTTTAGGAATGCCCAGAAATCCTGCTTATTCAGCCTTCCAAAACATGTCAGACTTGTATAGCATTTTTCCAGACCATAACAACATACTCTTAACATCTTCTGTTGACAAGCTTGTAACTTCTGAGCAGAAACAGCCAAGGACAAAAGGAAACAGCATTCCAGGTTGCAAAAGTTGTGCTGCTTTCAGGCACCCTGCCAAGTAACTCTTAAGGCTTCACTCTTGCCTAAACCTTAAAATATTTTCTTTTGTAACTATTTGAAATGTAACTAAGCAGGTTATTCATTAGCAGTGCAGTTCAGACCTGCACAAACATACACATATCAGAAAATAGTCACTCGAACTCTGCAATTTACAGAACATAAACGTGTTTTGTTTGTAACAATTACATAGAGGTCTAGACAAAATACATAATTAGCATAGTAACAACAAATGTTTACTCCATCACATTCCACCCCCATGTTTGTTGTCTGACTGTGCATAATCACTGGTCTCAAGAATAGACTGGAGCTGGATTTTACAGTTTGTCTTACACTCCAAATACCCTGAAAGCTCAAAAGCAATGAGCCAGATGCAGAAGTGCAGTGACTGCAGGTTTCTCTCTGCTCCCTCCGAAGTACATAATCAAGTTTCCTCTGGTGTCAGAGAGATAGTGTTGAAGAAATAAAACAGCTGTTAGAAAATGAAAGGACCTTCGGCAGGATCACTCTGTCCAAGCCTTGCTGATCCAAACAGAACACAATATCCAACTATTCCTGTAATTATGGAATTCCATTTAAAACACAGTCTCCATGTTGCATTTTATTCCTTTCCTATTTACCTCTGCATTTAATTATGTGTCGTTCTAATTAGAGTTCAGCATTAAGGTCTGGTGGCTCTCGAGATTATTTCTTCCCCTCTTCCCTGCTTTCATGTGACTGGAGAACAGGGAGTTTAACACGTCCTTAGTGCCCCGCTTTGTGATTTTAAAGCTCAGCACAGGCTGTGCCTACACTCTCTGTGCCTACACTGACTTGCATCACCCAACACAATACTGAGGCTGTTTGTTTTTATAAAGGCTGTTTAGGTGCTATCATGGATAAGGAGAACGATTATCCTCACCCTCCCGAGAGTGCAAGTGAACCATTTTGCTTCAATATTGGCAGAATTTCACCTTACATACCGAAGTTGCACTTCATCTTGAAAAGCTTCAGGGTTACAGAAGTCAGAAGAGCTCCTTCTGACTGTTTGACACAATTTTAGCACTTGTGCAAAAAAAGCAACCAGTTAAAACAATGCAACACATGAGCAAAGGACACAACAGGAGCAAACTTAGCTCTCAGCAGGATCAAACACGCACCTCGTGTTTTTATTTAGTGATAAATGGGTATGTGGACAGCTATTCAGAAGCAAATTTTTCAAAATTTAAATGCAGACAGGCTAGAGCTCTTGCTTTATTTAGGCTTTGTCTGCACTAACAAGAAATCTGGGGCCTCTGGAGAGAGCAGGAGTTGATGAGGAGAACTCCACATCTACTGTATGTGGTGCAGTCCAGGGGCTTTACTTTGACTAGATACAGATATTCATCTGCCTCTCCATCCCTAAGCATCCCCACTGTGAGTACTTGGAAAGTTTCCAAAGGATCTGTGGCAGATGCAGACCATAATATCCCCTCTAGTGGCAGGACCATACAAACCCAGAGCAGAGTTCACAGGCTGGTTTTCTCTAAAACATATTCTGTTAGCAAAACCAACAGCAAGACCAAAACAACCCTTAAGTCAACTAAATGTGGAACTGGAAGATTTGCTCCTAAACTGCTCTATGGCTTCAAACCAGAAAAGAAAATGAAATATAAACTGGAAGTTCTCTTACCAGAATCCCTTTTAATTCTTTCATTGCACTTTCAGAGGGCTTTGGTGCTTCTGGCTGTAAACAAGCACAACATACACATGTCAAAGAACACATGAAATGGACCATGACAGACTGTACTTGAAGACACACTTCCCACGAGGGTCTGTGCACACGCTGCAGTTGTGTTACATTGCTCTGCTCCCTCCTCCTGTGGGCACATGGGTATTATTCAATCTCTTTTCTTACACAGATGAAGGGAAGAGCCTCAGCTCTTAACACTGAATCACAGACTATACATAAAGATTATACTTCTGTGAAGAGGGTAAGCAATGTTTATAGTAGCCACACTCAGGTATTAGGTTTTAGTGTTGCATAAAAGAAAGAAATGGTGCTAAATACAGGCTACTTCTTGATCAACCCCTCTATCCAATTCAGTTATTCTCTGTGCTTCTCAGTAGCTGTTTGTTTACAAGTTTCTTTCTGTGTGAAAGAATCTGGCCTTCTGTTTACTTACTGCTGGCTTAATTTCTTTTTCTGTTCTTCAGTATGCTGTTCTAATTAATTTTATCCAAAATCAAGCAAAGTAAATAAGGTGAGGAAAATACATTCTTCTGAACGTTTAAAGAAAGACTGATTTCTTTTCTGTGTAAATTACTGCACTTAGCTAATATTATTGCTCTGCTATTCATTCCAAACCTTTGTTTTAGGCCTGCTTGACTGGTTGACTGGTCTCAGGTGAACTCCCTTTTTAATTCTGTCCATCATTTCTTCCACAGCTTGCCTCTTCAGATCTGTAACTTCTTCACCTGTTCCAAAAATCAAAGACTACATCACATTCCAGATATGAACTAAAGAGAACTGGAACAAAGAAAAAACATAAGAAACAGCCTCTTCAACAGCTTGCCTGCCACAGACAGCCAGTTCCCATAATCATAAATTAGTTTTAATGATGAAACAATGTTTATATATACAATGTTCTTAGACTGTGCAGTAGGCCTTCCTGCCTGTATGTGTGTTGCATATTGCTCATGTACTATCCAGATCCGTGCTTTTTCCCACTTCTATTAACAAGATAAATTATAAACATAAATATATCAAGGCTTATTTTTCTCCCCTTAAGTGGGCTGTTCGCAGGGCATTTCTTACAGAACTGCTATCTCACTCTTCCTTCTCCACACCACAGAGACAGGTTACCTCACACTGCTCACATCTATATGGCAGCAGAAACCAGCAACCTCATCTCGACTTATCAGGAATTCTGCTTGCTGGGTACAGAGCTATTAGAGATCTTTGCTGTCAGCTAAACTGCCACAAGCTCTTCAAGGATAAAATGCCAAACATTGCAAATGGACATTGCAAATGCCAAACCCCAGAAGTCTGGGCAGAAGCAGCTCCTGAAACGCAAAGCTCTTGTGTGTGTTTGGGAACTGCAAAAGCTCAGTGCGATTGTCTGAAGCACCAAGGGCTGCAGGTATGGCTCTGCTGCCACTGTGTCTCCTTACTGTGGCTCAGCAGAAATTGCTGCAGCTTCACTGGCACAGGACAGGCTGATAATGCCCCATGGCAAGGCCTGAGTGCACGGGAGTACCAACCATGTCTCCTGTTCCCCATGGTTTGAGAACCTGGCTGGAACAACACTAACACCTTAGACTGAACTAAACCCACACGTTTAAAGAACATTGCTTCAAGTTAGAGGGCAAAACTGAAATACCATGAAAGGAAATGGCTGCTTTCCCAAGAGATTTGGTATTAGGACTGCAAAATATTCCAGTGACATGGGATACTGTGTGATGAACCTAAACAATACCTGTTAAATTATCAGGAGTCTTGATAATGTAACAAAAGACACTTCACATGCCATACCAAAAAGAGGGGTACTTAAATACATGGAGAAATAGGGTTGATGCTATTCAAAGCTGCAACGTTGTACCTTATATAACAGGAATTTTAAAAAGAGTTGCTCTCTCCCTTGTCAGGGTACTATTGATGATTCATAGAAATGCAGTTTCTGTATTCTAAGACAATTTAGTGTCAGGCTTTAATTTCACAAACAAGCTGTTTCAAATATAAAAGCTTAATTGGTGGTATGGGATAGAAATCACTCATTCTAAGTCCTTAACAGGGGTCAAAACAAGCCTCAAGTTGGATATAATAACTAGATCAAGAAAGAACTTTCTCCTTCTTTTATTTTTATTTTAAGAACAGCTCAACTACAAAGAGAAAAAGCAGTTTATATGTGATTGAAGAAAGGTCAGAACTGTTAAAGTTTGCTAATAAATAATGAAAGAACGGGGTTTAGAGAACATATAGTGAGTTTCATAGTATTTACTGCAATCACTGTTTGTGATAGTCTCAACAAAAAGGTGTAATCAGAACATCTAGGGCACTTCAAGGTAAGGAACCCTGACAAATGAAGGCACCATAATTGGACTTTTACTCAAAGATAAGACTGACTCTTCCTCAGAGATTTCAGTACAAGGTCACTTCTCTAATTATTTTTTCCAGGCCAACACCCTTATTTCTCTCAGATTGGTAACCAGTTCCCAAAAATTCCCCCAGGTACATGCCCTGGTCCCTCTATTCTTCAGTTCCTCACATGAAAAATGGGAGGGGTAATACCTTCTTTCCCCAGTTCCTGCATGTTGGTTCCACCCAGCAATCCAGCCTTACCTACATACCATTAGTTTCCTAACAGGAGATTTTTCTTTAACAGTTATATCCTATACCTATAATTTCAGCCAGGTTTCCTTCTTTGTTTAAGTGGCAGCAAATGAGTTAAGCAATTCGCTACAAACAAACTCCTGCTGTTTCAGAAGGAAGAGAGAAACAGCGAGAAAACCCTTGGTTATTTAACTGGCAATGCCTCTCTGACTGGCGAGTCTTCAGGCACTCATGATCATTTGTAAATCTCTACTTAACTCCTGTTCTCAACCTACTAAGTTTCCAGCTTCCATTAACAACAATAAAATGCAATTTCAGCTGTTACTTTGCATGCAGAGCCACCTTAGTGCAAGGCTCTGTTTTGTTTTAGGTTTTCAGTATTATTAAAGGATTAGCATTACAGTCAACTCTGAGTGGCAACTTCACAAGACATAAATTAAGGGGTGAAAACTGAAGCATTTAACAAACAAGCTCCTTGGAGAGGCTCTGGACAGAAGAAATTGCAAACATGAAGCCATTTGAAAGTTTGGAAATTTCCCTGTATTACGCTATATATAGCCTGCTCTCTGCTTAGTGCCTGCTGGGTTTGTTCTTCTGCCTCTGCCACGGAACCTGTGGAAGCACAAAGCCCTGCACACGCTGCAGGGTCTCCAGTTTGGAGGCACAGGTTGAGCCTCTCAGTGCTGCCACAGTACAACTACTTCAGGCAGCACCAGTTTGCCAGGGTGCAACTCAACGAGCTGTGTGACTCTCTATCCAGGGAGGTTATAAAGAGGTACGTTTATTCCGGGCCTGGGTGCATGGGGGTTCCTCCAAAAACACACACACCTGGACGAGTTAACAACTGGTTTATATGCAAATAAGCTATACATATTTATCATTTCTTCATGCATAAACATTATTTTCTTAGAGAGGGCAAGGTTATTATAATGAGTTTCAAGAACTGATTTCCATTTTCTCCGCCCCGTGCCACTCCTTCCTGCGCCTGCACTTTTCCTCCCGGGAATTCGCGGCAGGGTCTCTGGTGGTCTTTGAGGAGGAAGTTAGTTGTCTTCCTCTCATGAACTTTTTACCTTTCGCTCAAAACTGCTTCAAACCGGACTTGTTGGCAACTGTAACTGGTCTAATTGGCGAATTTCTCTACTTATGTTGTTCCTTTGACATATTTTCTGATATATCTTTGTTTCATAGGGTATCCTGGCTGTTTGAATTAGTCCAACAGGCTCTGGGGCCTCTTGGTATGGCATCTTCAAGGACAGGTCTGTACCTTGTGAGTTTTGCTGTATGTTATACAGTGAATTTTATAATAACTACTGAGCAAATTCTATTATAGGTATATCGATTAATAACATTATCAATTAATAAGCATAAGTCCCCCCAATCTGCTGCACAGTCAGTGTAACAGCTCAGGGCTGCCCTGTTCCCCCCACCCATCTCACCCAGCACATCACCATACCCAGCTAAGTGCTCATCTTGTCAAGTCCTTTGTGAACCCACAAGAAAAACAACCCCACACTTTCTTTTCCAAGGGACAAAAAAAAGAGTAAGAATTTTTTCTGGCACCTCAGGGATGAACGAAATCAGCTCAGTGGCACATCTGACTAGCACTGGAGTCAGAAGAAGGAAGATTAGAACTTTTCTTCAGTTACAGCAAGGGCTAGGTCTTCCCTTTAGCTTTTTGATCTGCAGCCTCAAAGACTTCATACTAAAATCCATTTGGGAAAAGTAAACTGAATGCTGACCATCAGATCAGTTGCAGAGGCAGAGATGGCTATGAGGGCTACACAAATTTACTTGGGATTCTCGAAATAATAGAACACAACAGAATATTTCAGTTGGAAGGGACCTACAAAGATCACCTTGTGGCTGACCAAAACTTAAATCATGTTGTTGAGAGCCTCTTAAACACTGACAGCCTTGGGACATCGAGCACCTCTCTGGGGAAGCCTGTTCTTCCTAATGTCCACTCTGAATATTCCCTGATGCAGGTTTGAACCACTCCCACGTCTCCTCTCACTGGATCCCAGGGAGAAGAGCTCATCACTTCCCTCTCCCTGTCCCATCCTCAGGAATCTGTAGAGAGCAATAAAGTCACACCTCAGCCTCCTTTTCTCCAAAGTAGACAAGCCCAGTCTCCTCAGCCACCCCTCACAGGAATACCAAAGCTACAGAACCCAGGATACCACTTCCCATCTTGGTGCTGCAATCCCCTTTCCACACTGCAAGGTAGAGGAATGTGATGGAACATGGACAGCTGTTGTTAATGTTGATAATCAAAAGCACCTGAATCACCATCTGTATCCGCAGCTCATTCCCACCAGCTTTACCTGCAGTTCCCAGTGGATGAGCCACAAGACTCGAGAGGGGATGAGCTGTACCTGATTCCTGCTGAGGAGGCTTCTCTTTCTTGCTCACGTTGGTGTTGGAATGAGATCTCTTGCGAATCATTGACATGAGAGACCTTTTGGGGAAATGAAACTGCAGATTGTCATTCTGTCCTCCATTACACACTGTCAGAATGAGCAGGAACGTGACACACCAACAGCTTGCTTATACCTGATTATACAGCTACTTACAAAAGACTCATTTACCAGTTCTTGAATGCAGATGTATGCACTGAATTACCCCCCACAATGCCTCCCATCAAAATGCACCACAGAAATTTATTTCTTTTTAACCGACATTAGGCATAAATCAAAACACTCCAGATTTGAATATTAAAAGACAGTCTCATTGTGACACCTGACAAATCAAAGCTGCTCTGCTATAATAAATGGCAAGAAGAGCTGTAGATATTGAAATATTGTTCTCCAGAGGACACTTAAATATGGTGATCAGTATCTCTTCACCATCTCCAAGTTTGTAATCTTCTTACAGTGTCAAATAATCATCCCCTCACTATAGTCAAACTGTAGAAGTCCAGGCAAGTAAATGATTCATCTTCAAGCCCACGCACAAGCTCCTGTGCACATCTGATGTGCCAGTGGGGTCTGTGACTCCCTCCTGAGCACTGCTCCTTACAGAGTGCAGAGACATCCCTGGCATAAAGGGGCAAAACTGTTCCAGAAAAAAGCAGCATCCAGTGCCTACACTCTGAAATAACTTCTACACACATAAATGTCACAGCG
Organism: Pithys albifrons albifrons; assembly: GCF_047495875.1. NCBI lineage: Eukaryota > Metazoa > Chordata > Aves > Passeriformes > Thamnophilidae > Pithys > Pithys albifrons. Next base: position 7,633,633 of record NC_092466.1, on the reverse strand, counting down.
CGTGAGGAAATACTCTGGCTTAGCTACTACAGGGCTTAAAATGAATAGTTTTATCTATTCCAAACAGTAAAGGGCAAAATTTTAAACAAAACACAACTGCACAATACCTCAACACAGTTAATTCAGGCTATGCATTAGTGAGAAACAAGCAAGCAAGCTGAAAGAGTCAAAGGATATAAAAGAAGCAAAAGACCCAACACAATTGTTCAGAACATGTTTAGTTTCTAAAAACTACCCAAGATGCACAAAGGGATGAATTCTCCCTACTAATCATCTCTATTATATTTAACACAGTAGTTAACAAGACTCCTGTATGTCATTTCTGTTACAGAAGGTTGGAAAGTGTCATCAAAGTACATTTATTTTTAAAACCAAGCAGGCAACATGACATACATGTTGTCAGCTTCTAAAATTAACTAAGCACCCTTTAGGGTTTACTTCATTAATTCATTTGGGTCTAACGCCTGGTACATCACAGACTGATCAGCCTCTTTTATAGTCCTTTACAAAAATCAGGCTGAGTTTTGGTAAGTTCACCCAAACTGCTCAATGACGGGGTGATGATTTTCTGTTTGGGGTTTGGTTTTTTTCTTTTTAACTTATGAAAGTAATTGTGGGAACTCAGTGGAGCCTGCTCTTCATCATCAGTACCCAACAGGAAGGGACACACAGTAATCCAACATATCCTTTGGTTCAAAGGAGTTTTCTTTGCAGTAAAAAGCATTTCACAAGTCTGTAATTACAGCTATCAGGTGAATAGAAAAAAATAATCTCCTAAATCTAAAGGAGACAGGTATCTCTCCTCCTCCTCCTCCAAAGTCACAGTCTAGACAATCTGTTAGGCTTGGCAAGGCAGACACTGTTCAAAACTGGTCAGGGTGTTCCTCTGTTGGTAGGTGGGGCATGGCCTCTGTCCTGCTCGTAAAGAGCCCAAGACGGGTGTAGAAAGCACTTTTTTTTCTTTAAAAAAAAAACCTGCTTGGATGCAAACACATATAATGAATTCTGCTTGTGCAAAGAATTAACGCTGTGCCCTTTGATTTAGGCACTTACCGTATAGGGTTGGGAGGAGGGGGTGGAGGCAGAGGAGGAGGGGGCGGTGGAGGAGGAGGTGGTGCAGGATTTTCAGATTGCTGTACGCGTTTTTGAAGTTCATCAACTGTGCAAGAGCAATAAAACAAATGTCAGTCAGTTCTTGGGTTCTCACATCTGCTCTAAAAACCAACTCTGATGGTTTAAGAAAGAAAATGCTGCTTATTAACTAAAGGACAAACAACAAGACTGAGCCACATAACTGCTAGGAAGTCCTATTTTCAGCAACACTTTACCAAGAACGATGTCCTGACAGACAGGATTCCCATTAAACCAGTTACCGCCAACCTGAGCTACTTTTGAAACTAAAATTCTCCCTCATACAGGATTCTTCATATAAAGTGATAGGGCAGGGAAAACTTTATCCCTTTCCTGTGATGGTCTACTTGAGGCTGCATTTGAGAATGAACTAACAAGTGATGAAAGAAATTGCCAGTTTCATCCTCCAAACTTGCTGATGGTGTGGGTTTTCCCCATAAAAATGGTCAAAAATGTGTGGTAATAGAATGGATTCTTTCTGTCCTGCTTTTGTGTCAGATCTAAAATACAGAACTTACTTTTTTGCACTTGAAATGCGGTAAAATGCAATTAACTGGGGAAGGCCAGAAACAGAGAAAAAAAAGATCTTGAATTTCTTTTAGTTAGAAAAATTCTTAGCAATTTTTCTGCATACAGCAGGAATTATGGCAGTAGCACAGAATACAATTTCCAACATGAATATGGTTCACAGGATGTGCTCACTTGGTATCCCAAAGGATCACTGAGTTCAACTCTTAGCCCTCCACAGGTTTTTTGCTCTTGTAACGAGGGATTAAAATTAAAATTACAATATTTTACAGTTACTTTTAAACTTTAAAAGGTAAAAAATTAAAAACTGAGTGACTTTAAATTCAAGGTACAGTCTTTATGCTGATAAATTCCTTGTGAAGGACAAACAAGCCTGGAAGGAAACAATCTGCTGTGAAGGTTACTTCTTTTCCAAGGCAGATGAGAAGAACTCACATGCTGCCCAGGTATATTTTCAAGGGTGGGTAATGTAAAACTCTAACAAAGCAGTTCTTCCAAGCAGGACTGCTAACAAGCTCAAAGATAACCCTGCTCTTGAGGATGTGTTTCGGAAAAATATGGCTGTACATGGAGTCTTAACTCAGGGTAGGGACTTTGACATCTTGTGACAGGGGCTCAGATGTTTCTCTGACCAGGTATCAAACTCAGAACTGGCACCTGTTTGGCCTTGAGCTGAATGAGGACTGAAAGCAATGGCACATGCAAATTCTTAACCAGCCATGGCCCCACATTCCCTACAGTGAGGCCACACACACCAAGGGCCCTTTTAAAACCCATTTTAAACTCAGAACACTAGATCAGAAATTTCCTCATTCAATGGACAGGATGCTACAGACAAGCCAGGCACTATCCTGATTCCAAAAACTCTACAAACCTGCACTGCAACAGTTGCTCCCTACTAAATATTCTGTGAAACTTTCCTGTTTTCATTCTTTGGGTGTTTTACATCCCAGAGACAGCCACACACAGGAGCTAGCAAAGCTGTTTCTTTCCTTTCAATCACTGACATTGGACCAAGTATCTGACCACAAGTAAGAAATTTAGACGTGTAATCCTCAGGGATATGAGCCACAACAGCCCACTGGATTTGTCTGGCTAATTGCCTTTGTAGGGCTCTGAAGGCACTAGTCATCCTTGAAATAACTGTTTAAATAAAAAACAAGCCTTTCCTCCAGACCCTCTCACATCAGCAGAAATTGTTTTCTCACATGTTAATATTAAGAGCTCAATCACATCTTTATTTTCACTGGTGTCTTCTATTGCAAGACTAGTAAATGGCTGGGTAGCTTGATAATTATGGGATGTTTTTGTACAAGTCATACAATGAATACTCTAATAAACCACTGGTTAGAGTTATTCCACTGTCTTTTTTTCTTTAAACTAGGTAGGAGAATACACACCGAGTGTGAAGGACTGTGTCTTTCCCATTCCCATGTATGTGTCCATCTCTAAGACTCAGGGCAATCTAACAACAGTATTTTTATACCTTACAGAAATTTTACAAGGTTATTTTTTCACACACATTTTGGACATGATTGTTCTGCAGTTAAGGGCAGTTGCTGTACTTTGTCTAGTGAAGCACAGGTCTGGCTCACAGCTACACAAAAGCTTCTGGGGTACCAAACATAACATGTATAATTCCATTAGATGTGCACTAATCACCCTCACACAGAGTTGTCTAAAATGAAAGTTATCACATGATTTTACCTGAATGCTTTAGGTCTCTAACTTTTTCTTCTGAGTGCTGACACTTAAGCTCGAGTTCCTTTTTGTCTTCTTCCAAAAGTTCTAGTTGCTGTTTAAGACGACTAATCTCCTTATGCAGTGCTTGATTCTCTAGCTGCTCTTCTAATTCTTTGATCTGCAGTTGGCAAACAAGAGCATCCATGACAATAAAAGGCATTTTCTGTCCCCCCTGTTGACAAACAACCTACTAGGCACAGTTATCCTGAAAACATAATGTTATAGTATAGGAGTGAACTACAAGTCCCAGAAAGAGGAAAATTTTTTAATGGGAGCTGGAGAGATTTTTCTGAGAGATGTCAGAATTTTCTGTTATGATCCTAACTTGCTCTCTCTTCTTTAGAATATGTCTTTAGCTACAAAGTACTTAAGCTGTAAGTTGTTCCCTTTTCTTTTTATAGAGTTTTTATCACGTAATTAGAATTTAATTTCAGAACATTTCCTCATGTGAAGCACAAGAACACTGACATTGTTATTCTCTTACTGACTGCTTCCCGTGACAGCTTGGTTATTTAAACTCCCTTGTCTCAACTCATGCAGATGCCAGCGGGTGAATTATGGAACACCTGATTCAGAGGCAGCATTCAGAAGCAGAGTAGTAATGCATTCCCAGCTCCCTAAATATGCACATTTTGCTCTAGACCTATTACCAGAGTTCTAAGAAGAGGCCACAGGGTTAAAGGAAAGCTCATTTTCAGGGTGATTTCTCCTACTTAAGAGATTTATCTAATCTGGTTTTTAAGAATATTTTGTTTATGTCCTAGCACTTCAGATCCTATCAGACCACTCTGCAGCGTTCACCTCACATTTCCCTGCTCCAGTATGCCTGGCTTTCCCCATCCATTTCTTTTGCAAGACCCAGACTACTAATGTGAACTACCTACCTCTCACCTCCTGGTCTTCTTGGCTTATCCCCTCAAGATACTCTTTATATTACTCAATGTCCAAAATATTCTCCTGTCATCTCTTCACTTAATGGAACCTGACTTACTGCTTGTAATTGCACTTTACTGTCATCCAGAATAGGACACTTACCTGAACCAGCCTTCAGGCTGAAAAGACTTCAAGTTTTGTACTTGTGCCTTAACAGTGACCCAGAAAATGGGAATCACAATCTTCTCAGAAACTTAGTTTTTAAACTCTAAACTCTTACAGGGGATAAGATTTCAAATAACTCTAACAAAGACATGATACTCCTTAAATTCAGAAGGCTTTCAAAGACTTCTGCATGAGGTGAAAAGAATTCTGTTTTACCTTTTGCTGGTGTTGAAGCCTCTCTTCTTCTAATGTGTGGGTTAGCTTTGCATTGTCATCCAAAGCCTTCAAAAGCTGTTGATCAGGAGCAGAATTTTGCAGAAGCAACTGACTCTGCCTTTTCATCTTGTTTTGTTCAATAAACATCTGCCAAAACAAAACCCACCCCCAACAAAAACAACAGTTAGGCACAGTCTAATGCTATCCTGGGGAAATAGCAATTGGAAAGAAAATGAAGAAATATACATCGTGTTAATGTGGCAGAAATAGTGAGGAAGAAGGTGAGAAGGAGGGGGAGAGGAAGTTTTAGAGTAATATTTACAGGAGCTAAGCTCACACCGAAAGGAACCAGGTGTTTGCTAAGAACCACCCACTGCTACACCTCAATTACCCACATGTTGGCAGCATTCAGAATTTAAACACACCTCTGAATTTTATTTCCTGGAAATGGGAACAATCTGACCCTCATCCTCGAGCTCTGGAAAGATTAGAAGAACTCTAGGTGGAGAATAAAATGTCTATGAATTTACAGGTTATCTCCTCAAACACGTCTGCAAGCCTTGGCATAGAGCCCACTTATTTGAGGGTTACCTGGGTATGTGAATGATGAGTGAATTTCACTCCATGTCTGTGTAATCGATGTATGTACTTGCCCCAGGAAAAGGCATTTCAGAGCAATTTTAGCCTTTTAGTTCTGATCTTTGCGTTCTTTCCTCTTCCCAAGTTATATTTTTGGTATGGTAAATGAACACATTGTGTGTGTGTATGGGTTAAAATGAATCAGTCTAAAGACCTGACACTGATAAAAATATCACACACTTCTCTAGGCTTCACCTAAGAGGTGCACAGGCTGTCAGCATATGCAGCTTCTGTAAGAGATCTACTCCTTCCTGACTGTTTAGGAACTTGGAAAAAAAGAGATTGCTTCCTGAGAATAAAATTCCTAGGGAATTTATTCTGCACCTTGACATCTCTTTCAGGTCGAGGTTTCCCCCCCAGGCAACACGGACTTCCACTTGAGAAACTCGGCTGTGCCTGTTCCTACAGCAGAAACGGGGACTGGGTCATGCTGAGGTCTCAGATGAGTATGCAGAGGTCAGCAGAGCCACTTATGGCAGCAGAACAGAGACCAGCCTGAGAATGCAGGTACTCCCTCAGACTGTAAAAACACTGTTGTGTTGTAGAGCACAGCAAAAGCATGAAGGTATTTCAAGAATGAGGTACTAGAAATACAGAAGTTCCAACACATCTTTTCAGATTCCTATCCTATTAATTCACAAACCAAAATTACAGACACAACATATGGTTTCTTCCCATCCGGTGCTACTGCAATGCTGTGATTTATTTCCTTTAATACAATTGGGTATTAAAAAAGTGTGAGCTGATGCAGATTTGTGGCAAGCATTCCACCCAGTGCTTTGCACAGACACTTCAACTGAGCCTTCTTAGCAAGCAACTCTCTCTCTGGCTGTGCAGACAGACCGAGACCCACTGACCGTGCTGAACTTTTGACTCCCAGCACCTCCTGCTTGACCCTGCGTGCCAACCAGTCAATTGATGCAGCCCTAACACTAATAAAACCTGCAGTGAACACTTCACTGGGCAGAGCTGTGCCATGGGGGTGGGCAATAAGGGCCTGCAAGCATTTGATGGAGAGGAAATGATGAACGTAGGCTCTAGTACTACACTTTGTTATAAAACAAGCAGAAATTGATGACAATACACAGGCTACTGTGGCGTGGTGCAAATGTGCACTGGGCATCAGCTCCCTGACCCAAAATTCTGCCAGTCAAACCATTGTGCTTACATCACCTTACACCAGTAGGGCAGTGGCAAAAACAATTCAAAGGCAAGAAAATTTCAAATTTCACAATCACAGTTACCCACAACAATCCATAAAGGTTTGCCTTTGTATTGCCACTCATTCACTGAACATTTTATATTCTTAAAAGAAACAGCATCTTTGAAACAATATAGAAAGGCCCAAATCACTGCTTAAGATCTCAATACTGTCTCAAAGCCTCCTGTGTTCCTGTCAAGTCACTCAGAAGTTATTTAATCCTGACAGAAACAACATCTCTCTAAAAGTCACCTTTAGCAAATACCTCCGTTTACCCATGTGAACCTTCAAAGCAAAGTGAAAACTTGGATTTATTCTTTTTGGAATCTGAAAAATAGTTTGAGGGGATCGATTGCAGATTTTTATTCACCAAGTTTCTGTCACTAAATCCAACAGAGTTGTTCCAGCCTGAGGGAGCAGAAAGTTGCCAAAATAAGAAGAAATCAAGCAGAGCAACTTGATTTCTTCAACTTGAGCAGATACTTCACCAAATGTAGAAAATTCATATTCACTTTGTTTCATGTTCTTCTGCAACAAAATGAAAAAAATCCTTTTGAAGACCAGGGTGAGAATTTTTCATTCAGAAGCTTTCACAGGAAGTCCTGCATTTTCAATCAGCTTTATAAATTGCATTCATGATACTGCAAATATGTTCCTAATTACAGTTTTTATACATAGGAAAATGACTTCAACACTACAAAAAAATTTGTTGCTTATAATATAATGCTGCAATCAGACACATGGGAATTAATTTTTCATGGGAGTCCCATTCATTTCAGAAGTTACTCACACACATGTTCTTTAAGTGTCAGCAAAGTCTAAATGGAAGGGACAAAACTAGACAGTACAGTCATGTCAGACAAAGCAGAAAGAAAGCTGGTGATGAACTGATTGCAATTTTTTAAGAGACTGCTCTGTGTTTGAAATAGGACAAAAAAGACCCTTAGAAATGATTTCTAATTTAAAAAACCAACTCCTGCTTCAGCAGTGCAGAAATCTGACTGTTTACACAACCCTAAATATTAATTAAAGTGACTGCTGAAAGGGCAAAACAGCTACTAACAAGATTATTTGGACTAGGTGGAACATAACCAATTGATGGATTAGTTCCGACTTTGCCACCTGCTAGACAATTATCTGCAGAGTCTCCCAATCAATGCTAGAAACTCGAGTTGATAATGGAGGAATCTACTGAAACCACAACTGCAGTTAAAGGCACATCACAAAAGAAAAGAGTTTGCTTACACCTATCATTCTAATTTTAAAAATCTCCAAGTGCTGTGCAAACCAGTTATGTATCTTTCCCCCCTGGGTTTACAAAGAGAACCTTCGAAGTGCAGGAAATCTGGGCCTTGACCAATTCCCATCAGTAGAGCTTGCACAAGAACTGGGGAGATGGAAAGAGAAGGGGGTGAAAATAATAGAAGTTTTTCCCTTGACCTCAGTGGGGCCATACCTCATTCTCAGACCCTTGCTCCAGCCATTATGCAACAGAGCATTCGCTGCAGCTGGTTTTTGTTTACAGCAGAGCTGAAAAAGGAATTCTTCCTCATTAAAAAAGTTAGAAAGCAACTCCATTAGTGTCAAGCCCCTGGGAACACCAACCCTTGTTCAGATAACGTTCAGGGTAAAACTGGATGCTTTCCAACTAACTCTTCTCCCAGGAGCAGAATGAGGCCGAAAGAAATGCTTTAATATCTATGTGTGGCTAAACCTGCATCTGTACATCACTGGGGTATTTGCTATGTGGGATAACATTTTTGTCTTAGCTACAGTTTGAAGGGAGAAAACTGTCCCAATACAGCAGCGCTGTTGCAACAAGGTAATCACTGACTGCATAAAGTAAAATAAAAACCAGTGGCAAAGCCTACAGACCATGAATAGAATAACAAAAGGCAAATAGCAAGGCAGAGTCAGATTTGGGAAGTCTCAAACACAAAAGAGAAGATCACTCAACTGAGCAGCTGGCCCTTATTTCAATCCTGAGCAGCACTGCCCCATCCCCTCCACAGTCCAGTGAGAAATCAGTAAGCCACTCTCACAGAGGGGTAACCCCCTCACCTATATTTGTCATAGTTTACAGAAGCTGATGCCTTTTGCATCATGTGTACCCCTTAAAGCCTTACAGTCTTGTGTCAGACCTGAAAAAGTCCCAAAGGAGGTAGGATCAAGGTACCTGTATCTCCCCAAAAGAACAGGCTGTTTGAAGGATTTTATATGATGGGGACAGAGCAATCTTTTCTTGATTATGGCATGACAAAGCACTAAGTGGCTTTAATTTAGGAGGCATTTGGATTAAAATATAACCCTAGGTGGAACTTTTAGTTCAATGGCTAATCAGGGGAAAAATATACATACTCCTTTAGAGGAGGCAGAGACTAGCTCTACTTGGATTTTCAAACTGCCAAAGAAAACTGAGCAACATGACCGTGAAAAAAGACATGTGCATAATTTGGGCAGCCAACAGTCACTCATCTAGATGACTGATAATATTTTAGACTAATAAAGCTACAATACAGCTGATTTTAGTTAGTTGGCTAATTGACAGACAACTTCTGAAGGGAATATTTCTAAAGTGTTACAAGATGTAGCATTAGTACATTTTGTGGTTCAAAAGAAGATGGCTAATTTACTCACAATGGGAGAACTGGAGTAGTTGAGTTAAACCAATTTCTTGTCCATCATTTGCTTCTCACCAGAGAGGAGCTTGGAGCATGTATTTTGAGTGTGAGAAAACTGAACTCCCATCAACAATGTGACTTCCTTAAAAACAGAGTATTATTTATTTTACCAGCCTGTTCTGTACAAAAGGGCTTGTCAAATTACAGGGCTCATTCTTTGCTTATGAGGCAGAGCTGCCCAAGGCCCAAAATAAAGGGAAAAAAATAATCTCCATTGTTATTTATTTCTTCATTTCCTGCAGTTCTCTCTTTCTCATGGTAGAAGCAGTGATACATTCTATAACACTCACAGTCTTGCAGCATTTAGCCACCACCTAATACATTCAGAAGTAGATCATACACCACATGAAAAAGGAGGAAGCCTCTTCATTTTTTTCCCCATAGATTAACTGCCTAAAAAAAAGATGGGGGAAAAGAGAAGGAGACCAAAGAGAGAGTTTCCTAGAGCATACATCTATTACCACTTCACAAGCCTGTTCTTGGGAAAAAGCCTGATGAAACATATTAGCATTACATCATGCTTCAAAAGCAGCAGCATTCAAGCTCAGGAGAATTCAAGCACTAACTACTTATCATGTCTCTTTAATTATTATTTCTAGTCCAGTCAGCTGGACAGCAAATTAGTTACCTTCAGGTACCAGTTGCTGCTGAACTGCTCTTGGTAGTGCAGACTGTGTTACGTGTAAGCAGAGTCGCTCCCCAAATGCTGATTCTGCCATACCCACTCACAGATAGGAACACATTAATGCAAAAGTCCTCACAAATTAGCCCAAAAGTCACAAACACATCTAAGGAAGGGTTCTTTGGTAGCTCATGCCATCAAGATAACCAAATCCACTGTATGCAACCTCACAAGTTGTGCAGACATCTGTTAAGAATGACAGTAATTTTCCCCGAGTCTTCTAATATGATAGCCACTTTTTATCTTTCAATAGGGAAGATTCAGTTCCAAAGTAAGTCATGTCAGCTGTGCACTAGCCCAGGTATGGGATGCAGGTATTTTGAGGAGAAACAAGTTAACTGCAAACATATTGTTGTGCAATAGTTACTCAGAAATGCAGACAGGTGTAGGATAGCATTTTAATGCATCCAAAAGTATCGAGCATTGGAGAGAAAGTCAATGAAAAGATGAACGATACACGTAACAGAACCACTTAATCTTTTTAATCCATCTGGATCATAGTTCCTTGGAATGCAGCCTTTCAACTTCTCAATTGGAAACATTTTTACAGGTTACCACTGGGGAAACCTTTCATTTTTTCCCCGTTGTGCGTTTTGAGCAAAAGCCTGTGTTAGACGCAGAAGTGACAGGAAGCCCAGCAAACTGCTGAGCAGTTTGACACTTCACTTCTACTTATCCAAGCCAGAGAGGCCAAAAGAAGTCCCAGCTCAATTTCAGCTTTGAGAGCACACTGCCTCTTTTCCAGGAGGTTTCCAGAGAACTTTAGGTGCAGGGGATGGCTCTGCACCAGCATGCACAATACTGTTCACTTGTGCTGCTTTTGGCTGGAAGAGTTAATTTTCTTCATAGCTGGTATTTGGTTGTGTATTGGATTTGTGATGAAAACAGCACTGATAATACAAAGATATTTTCATTGCTGCTGATCAGTGCCTGCACAGAGTCCAGGCCTTTTCTGCACCTCACCCCACTGCACCAGCAAGTGAGCTGGGGATGCACAAGGAGTTGGGAGGGGACACAGCCAGGACAGCTGACCCCAATGTCCACAGGGATATTTCAGACCATTTGCCACCATGCTCTGCATGTAGAGCTGGGGGAAGAAGAAGGAAGTGGGGGGCATTCAGTGACAGCAGTTGTCTTCCCAGGCAGCTGTGTATGTGATGGAGCCCTGTTTCCTGGAGAAGGCTGAACTCCAGTCTGCCCATGGGAAGTGGTGAGTGAATTTCTTGTTTTGCTTTGCTTGTGTGTGAAGCTTTTGCTTGACTTATGAAACTGTCTTTATCTCACCTCATGAGTTCTTTCATTTTTATCTTCTGATTCTCTCCTCCATCCTATCAGGGGGAATGAGCAAGGGGCTGAGTCGCCAGCTGGGGTTAAACCACAACACCACTTTACAAAATATTGTTGCAAGGCAGGATGTATGCTTAATAAACCACTTATGCAAGATTATTTTCATAAACTCCTGAGATTTTTACATCGCTAAGACTTTCAATTTACTTCTCACACCACGTTGCCTTGCTTTTAGCTTGCTTTGGCTGTATGTATTGTATTTTGCTCATCTTTGTGGAAGATGAGGGCTTTTCAGGGCTAGCCTCTATATTATTGCAATGGCCTTCAAGATACTCTCTGCCTTCCTTTGTTTTCTTATAAACTACTCCACAAACAGCTGAGAGATCTTAAAGTGTCTCTTAAAACCTGACACTAGAATTCTGGTTAAGCTTGCCAAGATTCCTGTGTTAACAACCCTGTTTTATTCAGGTAGGTACAGATTTTTCCATGCCTCCGCCCCTTACACACTATTTATTTAGTTCTTTTATGCAGATTCTTGTACCTTTCACAATGGATTCTGACTCACTTCAAATCCTCTTTGCTTTTCCTTCCCCCTCTCCACACCATGGCTGACAATATTTACTCAGTTTCTTTAGAACCTCTAAAGAGCATGAATTCTACTGTTTGAAGTTGGATCATTTTTGATTAATTAAATATATATTATGGTGGTGCCAGCAGCATGACTATAATTAAAGCTGTATTTTTTTTATTTTAATCAAAAGCCCTGATTTTCAAGTGTTCCCTCGCTCCTGTATGTTCTTGCTCCCTCCCTCTCTTGCTCCACATCTTTCCTCTCCCCCACCTGTGTTCACTTCTGCACACGTGCTCACCACCCATTATCTCTCACACCTGCACTCCCAAGTGCTCACCTTATGTGGCAAATCCTCCTCATCTGTCAACAGGGCAGGAGGCAAAGGGCACCCCTTCAAGAAGCAGCCCATGCCAGCTGCTTCCCAATGGTCCCCTCTCATTGCAGCTGAAATGCAGCCCCAGAAAGGCAAAGCTGGAAGACAAAGCCACGCTACGGAGAAAGGGATGAATCTGAACACACAGGCCAACCACCTTCTGAAGGGAAACTTCACATGCCTCAGGCCCTTGGAAAAACAACGTGCCCACCACGAAAGTTGGTTAAAATAATGCCGAGGTCATGGGTTCAATTGCCTATGTCAGCCACTGACTTAAGAGTTGGACTCAATGATCCTTGTGGGTCCCTTCCAACTCAGAATAGTCTGTGATTCCGTGAAAGAAGCCCCTCCACAGGCAGTGGTTCTGTATTTCAGTGATCTGAAAGACCCATTTGGGCTGTTGGAGGTATCACAAATACTCATACAAAACACTAAGATGTGCAGTTCTACAGTTTATGCCGTGGTGCTACAGTGACAACTGCATTACTTGGAGCCTGAATCCTTTCCTGAAGTGCTCCAAAGCACTGCACATACAGGCCTGCCCTTTACTCAAGGTATTCCTTCTCTCAACACTGCACAGCTCGTCACAACCAGCCATTGTGGCTTTTGCAAAATCCAAGCAAAAATTCAGTAGGAAATTTGGTTTTTAAAAGGAACACTTTATATGCACAAACAGGTGGCTAACGAAAGCAGGCAGAAAATCCCTGAACATCCTTAGCATAATCCAAACAACAGCTACTGTAAGCACACCCTAGAAAACTTAGCTCTCCAAACACAGCTGTGACCTTGTGACATGATCCATGTGAGAGGATGCTCCCACAACCTCACTCAAGCATAAAGGTTTGCTGCTGTGGATGCAGTTGTGGGCCAGAGCCTGTCTCTAATGTCTCAAGGTCACTCAAGGGACACCATTAGTGTGAAACCAGGCCAATGACAACAGATTTTTAAAGTAATTTGAAATACTAGTTCCCCAAACACAAACAAGCAATGCCTTTTTTGTCACATATTTATGCATTTTCAAAAAGTTTCTAAAAATCTTTCTGAAGAGAAGGATACCAAAGGAAGATAAGCAAGCACACAAAGGGAACACTAACACAGGCCTTGAAGTTCACTGTTGTAGTGACTCCGTTTTGAATGGGAGAATTTCATGGAATGACAAACTTCAAGTGAACAGCTACAGTGACAGTCTGCAACAACAAGGGCCCGTATTCTTGGAAGAGACAACAACTAAATAATCACAAAATCCAAGAAGTACTTGTTTGTAAATAATCAGCATTTCTTCAGCACTGTACTTAACTTCTTGCCTGTTAGTTTTTCACTCAATTACAAAAAGTACTTTCAATATAATTGTTCAGAATGAATGTGTGTGAATATTAGTTATGAATCTCAACTGAAGGAACATTCTGGCCCTCAAGTATCAGATTATACTTTTATCTGAAAACCATCTTAGCTACACACTTATCTGAGAGATGTAAGACCTTTACATACAATAGTTTATTGTCAATTAATGAACAGATGCACATAATTATCCTGTACTTCAGAAGACAGAGCAAAACAATAGCAGAAGCAAGACAGATACTGTAATAATGCATACTAAATGTACATTCTTACAAATATGTTTTCTTAAAAACATTAAAGTTCTCCAACCTTTTTACACAGCACAGTCAGGGACAGAGAGCAAGTGCAAGAAACATCTGGGTCAATTTCCTCATCCCCAGCTTTCAAATTTTCAAATTTACCTACGTTCTATCTCAGATCTTTGAAAATTTGTTTTGTTTAAAATGCTGGGATATGATTCTGTTCCTATCGAAAACACCCAGCAATGCCCACAAGATTAATAGAACACACTAAGTCTGTTCACTGTTTTCTATAAAGGTTCAAAATGCATATATGCTCTTGCAAAAATGATTGACTGAATGCAGTTAGCTATACAGGAGTTATTAAATATAATTTTAGCGCTTTTTTTTGTAAGAAACAGCAAAGGCAAAAAGCACAAGTGCTCCCTTCTCAAAGCTGACTTTCTAACCTGCTTGCTGGCAACCATGGTTTCAAAATCTAAAATCCACTTCATATCAGATATCAGATGTTTCCTTTCACAGGACTTCAGCACTGATGACTCATATAATTCTGCTATACAATGGCTTTCTTTAAACTTGAGCTCCCTGATAAATGATTACTTAGGAAGCCCAACTTTTATTAAAGAAAATATTGGTGCACAGCTTAGGATAGAAAATCCAAGCACAGAGCTTTAAAAACCCAGAGTGCAAACAAAAAAAGCACATGAGAAAAAAACAATCCAACCTAAACCAAACAAGAGAATGAAAGAGTTTGTTAGCATTTTCTAAGGCAAACACTGCCAGTCACAAGGCACCTGGGCAACCACCAGCCATTCCATAACAGTGCCCAGTAACTAATTTTTCTTCTTTGGGAATTTATACCTTTTCTAGAACATGGAAACAAACTTTTTTCATCTTCAATACTCCCTGCAATAAGTTATTCAAAAGATACATGTTCAACAGCAGCCAAATTTGCACAAAACTGAACTAATATTGTATTTTTTGCAGCACCTTTTTATGAGTCCACCTACTTTTTGGGAAAAACACAGTGCTTCAAACTGTATCACTAGAAGGGCAACTATCCCTCCCAGATCCAACCACTACATTGAAATGTTGTGGGTAACTAAGGCTATTAAATTTAAAGCTTCACCTTAAAAGGGGACATAGGTAAGTGTGCATGAATAATTCTGAAGTGCTTTATAAATGCTCTTGAAACAGTAAACTTGTTTCACAAAGTACAGATGTTAGCTAAGTAGTATGTGGGGTTGTATGAGAACTGAGAATTGAAATCAAGCCATCCAAGATGGTAAGTTTTTGCCCAGTTGCAATGCCTTCATTTTACAAGATCCCCTTTTCTCAACTACTCACCTCTTGTGCAAATGACTCTGCTTTCTTCCGCAGGTTCTTTTCCAGTTCAAAGTTTACATGAAGCTCTTCATATTCCTCTACTGCCAGCACAGACACTGTTTATAAGGATAAAAGAAGATCAAAAATAAAAGTGGAATGGATCAAAAGAAGCACTAGTGTTTGATTTACCCAGAGAAGCTGTTATTCCCTAGTACCATGAATCCTTGACTGACAGTGTAACCTAGTTTTACATTCCTGCATACAGTTCACTTTGCAATGTTTGTCCTACTTGCTCTAAACCTCACCTACATGCACAATTACTGATGCTCTGAATGGAGCAATACTACTCTGTTCAGCCTCAAAATCTCCAGTAACAGACATAAAGTAGCACAGACCATATTTTTCCTCTTTAGGTCTATGAGACCAAAGCCTCAAGAGAGCTTTGCTAAATATATCAAAGATTGCCATGTTATTTTTGAGGCATCTGTATTTGTCTACTTGGTTTGAGTGAAGCTTTATGTGCCCCTTTACAACAGAAATTTAAAGGAGCCCCAAGAAGAAAGCAATGCAATTTTATGTTGCCTGTATTTAAACTCTGCTTACAAAAGCATATGGGGGGGCTAAAGCTAATCATGGACATGCTTCCCACACCATTCTGAACAGGCAGCAGTCCAGGACAGCAAAGATAATCTGAAAGTACTCAATTATTTATTCTTAATGTCTCAGTGATCACTTGCATTATCTTAGTATAAGCTTTAGCTCTTACTGGCTGAAGACTAGTTTTCAAGGTGATGACACTGGGTTTCTAACACAGTTGCAAACACACTCCTTACTTTTCTGGAGGTAAGCCTAATACCCAACAAACAACCCACATACTTCAAAAGACTTAAGGATGCAGCAAACTGTTAAAGAACCTGCTGAGACCACACACCTCTGTTACATTTCTCCAACAGTTTTTGTTGCTTATCTACTTCGGTTGTCAAAACAGCCTTTTCTTCTTTCAATTTGTTCACCTATAAAAGTACAAAGAACACATCAAAAATAAGGGCATTTTAGTTAGTGGCATAAGGCACACAGCACATACATAATGCAAGCAGCATTTTGCTTTCAGCATTGTGTTTCTCAGGTTTGGCTTGATGTTAGGGTTTGCAGTGGGATGGGAAGCATTTTTACTCCACCTTACAGATGTCACAGGATGTCATAAAAGGGTTGTGAACTAACCCTCCCATGGCACGTTCCAGTCACAGCTGCAAATATAAGATCTTTGGAACCTTTCAGGATCAGGCACCTGGTTGAAGTTACCAGCTTGCCCTGGACTTTCTGCATTTTAATAGTCAGATTGCTGTTTTGGCTTTTTTTTCCTGGGCTCTGTTTATTGACTAAGAGCTGTCAGCTGCATCTTTCTGAATGCAGGTGTAGCACAGACAGGAACAGTCACTAAGTCCTGATTTGCATCAGTACATGGCTTATCCAGTTTACAAGTAGGAATGAAACTCTGCTGGCTCAAAAAGCCAATTTGCTGGTCTAATTACCATGACAGGGCACTACCAATGGCTAAACTTAAGGATATGCTCTGTGAAGTAGCATCAGTGATTAAGATACGTGTCCTACAAAAGTATTTCTTGCACATCCACAGGTATAAGGAAATCCAAAAAATCCCACAGGCTGTGATGGGCTGTCAGGAAGGGGAGCTGACAATTATAATATGGGCATTTGAACAGCTCAAACAGATAATGAAAAGTCATGTGGCAGCAACAGTAGCAGACTGGACTCTGACATAGAAGGCTCCTTCCAGGAAAATGCCCCAAGTGATCCATCACAGGGGAAGGCTGGCAGGACTTGGGATCAGATAGTATTCAATTAACTTCACAACTGAGCGTTTTTAGCAAAATTGCATACGAAAAGTACCAACTACAGGCTACAATGGTCTCGCCTTCCATGGTACAATACATACTTCTTCAATTACTTCTACAAGTTTGCACCTCAGGTTTTCCAGTTCAATGGCTAAGGTTTTCTTTTCCTCATGAACAGATACGATTTGATCTCGCAGCTCTGCAGTTTGAGGAGGGAAATGAAAAATATATTTTATTCGCAAACCAGCAACAAACGAAATGTCATAGCAATGCAAGTACAGTTGGGTATGAAACACCTGAACTGTGTATCAAGCATCAGTTGTAATCAAGGTACATCCTCAATAATTTATGAACCTTGCACAAGTGTCAAGTAACAGATCTATAGCAGGGCCACAGTTTCAGATCTACTCTGTTGAGGTACCTGCCTTGTTCAGCACTGCAGTCTTTATTTGCATTCTGAATGATTCATTTCCTGCTATAATGGGGCCAATCCTGCCACCACAGAGTGTCCTCAGTCCTACTCAGGAGACTGTCACATCACAGACTCCAGTATGGAGGCAGCAGAAAGCAATTTTCAAGAGGTGTCCTTTAAAACAAATTAATGCACTTAAATTCTTTTTGGATCATGAGTTCTTGTCACAAGGGAAATAAACAAAACAACAGGCAGTTAATACTTGGGAGGTTTTCACTGCAGAAATTGTCCTGAACAGCTGCCAATTCATAGTCTTTGTAACATTATGTGAACAGAGTCAGAATATAACCTTTACTGATGGAAGAGCTAATGCTTGTAATTTTCCCCTCAGAATTTTTGTTCCTTAATTATTAAAATATGAAATAAATTAAATTCACAATGGAATAAAACATTTGATTATAATCACTTCTTAACAGGAGATCAGTTTGCATACATAATATATCAAGGTTTAGGTTAACATAAAAACACCACAAAAAAAATTTATTGATCTATATTAGCTTTGAGTAAATGCTCTCATTCCCCACCAGCTTTCAGTATTTCACAGCACTGCCATTCACTGAATATGAGCCACAAGTTGAGAAAATTGTGGCTAATCAATGGCAGATGATGACGACATCCCAGATGTCATTTTGTTTGGTGTCACATCTTGAAAATGTCGATTCTACACCAGCATCCCCTCTCCCAATTCAGGAGCTTCAGATTTTTTGTCATCTAAATTAAAGGCATACACTTTCTAAAGTTAAAAAATAAAAGACTCGTTTTCCTGATTTTTGAAACAAATTGTCTGTTTTATGAATTTGTGTTTTCCAGCAAAATTAACGGGGAAAAAAGTCTCACTGAAATTTATGGCCCCTGTATGAAGTTTGGTTTTACAACACATATATCAACCTCATCATCGAGAGAAAGCATATCCACAGACTACAAAGAGCCTCAGATTTACTACCCTATTTGTGTATCTTTACAGAAAATTGGTAGTAGGGAAGGAATCACTCCAAGAAACTTCCAATACTTTGCAGATTGGTGAGAAAGCTAAAGGACTTCCAAAATCTCCAACGTGCTACTTTTTGTTCTTTAATGAATTCTTCATCAAGACAGAAAGCTGATACACCAGAGCCTTTCTAAAATATTTCCTAATTTGACCCTGCTACCCTCCTAACAGTGTCCTCCTTGATCTGCAGCCAGTCTTTGCTCTCCTTAAATGTATTCCTGACAGGGACTCCAGAGACTTATTTCCAATTCAGATGGAGTTGCATGGTGTGGATCACTCCATTCACTATCTCTCTCCTACATCTATGGGATGGAAAAATGCTTATTACAGAGGATACTATGATGCTTGATTTCTGGGGTGGGATTGTTTTAAAAGTTTTTTTACAACATTCAGTCTTTTTTTTTCTCATAGATACTTTGTACCACTTCATTGTGGCTGCTGCATTTAAAGATAAAACAAATAACAAGGTCAGGCTGAAAGTTCAGAAAAGCTGTACTTGAACATCATCTGCTACTGTAACTTGCAATCAGAAAAAATGTGGAAGGTTTGTTGTTTTTTTTTTAAGTAAAATATTTAATATCTCCTGTCACCAAATCTAGAATGTGGCCATTCCCCTTTTTTTTGGATACTATGAGACAACAACATACAGAATCACCACGGCTTCGTCACAGGAATGAGAAAGGAAGGTTGATTTTGGACTGCAGAAATACAATCTGCCCTTAAAAAAAGAACTAGAAATTTCTGAAACAAAGCTCAAATTTCTGTTATCAATATATTTCCACGTTGTCAAGCTTTGCTGTTTTAGCCAGTACAACAGTCCCTTTTAAAGATTTTTTGGTAATAGCTCCGGAACATCAATGAATTTTGTGTGTACAAAGGTACATAATGGAGAGTCCTGTATTACAAGCTTTGAAATAGTGACATTGCAGTTGAAGCAACACAAAAAAGTTCTTGTCCTTCTGCTTAACTTTTACTTTGTTAATGGTCTTAGGAAATATTTCCTTTACTGACTCAGTAACATTGAACTTTCTTACCCATAGATTTCATTTTCCTATTGCATTGTAACTTACTCTGCAGGCTGTACATCCCCATACATGTTGCACAGTATGACCACCAGCCCACCACATTCTTACAGTCTTTCCTGGAAATCCTTTGATTCTGACCACGCTCAGAAGCATGACTTGGAACCAGATGGATCTCTGGTCCAATCCAATCCTGCTGTTCTTCAGAGTTCTGCCTTGTAGGGTGGTGTAGGACCAGCAACAATGCTCACCTTTTGTTTGCTGCTGACAATGCACAGAATTGCATGATCCAGAGTTGGCCTCTGTATCTGTGGATGATTCGTCCTCATCAATGTTAATCTCTTCAGTGATAAACTCTGGGCCCAGTTTTGCCATATAAAGCATACTAATTCTTTTCAAGGTCTTATTTTCTTTGTTCAGCTGAAAGTTAAGAAGCACAAACAGTAAGAAGCTGGTTAGTCTGTCTTTAAGCTGTGCAAGAAAAAAAAGTCAACTGGTTTTTTCTTTATCATTAAAAGATCTATCAAGCAAAGCAGACAAAGAAACATTAGATTAAATGTTCCATTCAATATTAAAATAATCTGAAGACGGGATGTATGTCCATCTTCTCCTCTGAGACAGGCTTGAATTCAACATGATGCTTTACCTATGACCTTTTTTTCTCTTAGTGTTTCTGTTTAATACTCTGTGTAGGTTCAAATCAATCAAATCAACTATCAAGCTTACTTAATGCTGCACATGCTTTGTGACAGCTGATTCAGCTCCTCGCCCTTAAGCATGTACCAGCACCAACATGAGTCCCAGCTGAACGACCTGAAGGAGAGTTTGTGGTTCTGAAAGCTCATATGGTTTTCCCAGCTGTATCAATTGGTTAAATAAAAATTCTTACCTTCTCCTATGCCCTCTTTTGCTTATAAACTACAAACACTACAACTACTATATTCCCAGTCACAACAGAACTACCTCAAAAATTTTTGAGTTGTTATGTAGAGTCAACATGCATAAGATCGAAGTCATATCATAAACCAATTCTTTATGGGTCAGACCGCAAGTCAGAAACCACTCTGGGTGGATGCTTAAGCACCTGACTGCTTGGTGGATGATACAAAGAGGTAAAGGCATCTCTGACTTCATCAAGATGCCAGGAAACACTGAACAAGGTTGCTGCAAATGTTTCATCATTTCTGTCACTGTCCTGCATTCAGACACCCCTTAGCAGCAGCTCCCTCAAGTTCAACACTGGGGTGTAATTTTCTCTTAATTTTCTCTTTTCTGTAAATATATATATAGTCAGTTTAAGGGTAAACCTAGTTTGGAGGTTTTTTTCCTCTCCCTCTTCTTCCCTTTTCACTCTGTCTTGGACAGTTGGCGTTTTGCCAGCTCAACCCAAGACAGGTGTATGTCGGGATGACTGCACACCCTCCAGCCAAGCATTCCCTGTGTTCAGGTTTAAGAATGAGACTCAAGTTTCTACTAATGACATACTACATGTCAAAATCAACACAGACTTCAGAAACCAAATATGTTCCTTTAAATAAAACATATACTGTACAGTTTTTCTTGCCCTGAATTTTTACCTAAGCAATCATCTTTATTCCCCTTTTTCCTCAGCCCCCCAACTACAGGAGATTTACTCAGGAAGTTCTTAATGTCATTCCCAAAGAATGAAGCTGAGCAAGTGGGAACGGTGGTGTGAGGAACCCTGCATGGTTTAGTCAGCTCACAGCAACAAATACATCAGCTTTGAAAAAACAGCCCCATGGGGTAAAGCGAGTCTTTGAATTGCCCTTGTACGTGCATTACAGGGAAAGTGCAGAGAAGAATAAAAGTTGCATAAATGCATTCATTTTCTTACTTATATGCTGATTGTCTATCTTATGCATTCTAATATAGTGTCATTATGCAAACAATTAAGTAAATACCTCCAGAAAGTACATTGCTAATGCATCTAAATTAAAGTGATTTCTTGCTGGTGTGATTTTTACCATATCTAAGGATGTACTTTGGGCAGGGAATGGGGAGGGGGAGAAAAAAAAAGAAAGAAAAAAAAAAGGGCAGTCAGCATTGCTAATGAAATTTGGTTCAAAATTGCTGTAATCCATTTTCTGATGAAGTGGCTCTGATGCATTTTACACAACCAAAAATATATAAGAGAGATAAAAACATTCTTTAATAATAATGCACTTCTGATGAGATGGAATATAGAAAATTACACACTTGCTAAATTCATCAGACTAGACGCAATCAACAGAGCAGTGGAGGTCACCTTTCCTCTGCCCTCGCTTTGCTTTCATAAACAATCACCTGAAATGTAATGCAGTGGTTGACTTTTTCCATTTGATTTAGACACTGAAATGCTCATTATTGTTTTATATTTCACACAGGAGAGTTTTAAAACTTATTTTCCATTTAACCTAAATGCATATGAAAACTAGATATCAGGATGCTGGTCATGAAAATAGAAACTAAATTAAAATGGGTATTTTTTTTTCTTTAAAGACAGGAATTGACTTTTGCACCTCACACATGGCTTTTAGTTTTTTGCCACTCCAAAAGTATTTCACAGATCCACGAGATTATAAAAAAGATACCAGGGACAGGTATACAATCTCAAGTTTAAAATAATAAATAGATAAATAAATAGATCAGATAAAACAGCATCAGCATGATTTTTCTCACCTTAGAAGCCAAAGCCTCAGCACTTTCACGGCACGTCTTCTCAATTTCAAGATGGTTCTGAATACAATTTACTTCCTCAATAACCATGTGAGAAACTAAGGGAAGAGTTCCAAAATTAGTCAGTATTTTCCTGTGTTTGACACAGCCTTCCCATGATCAGAAAACAGTACATCATTTTCTGCTAACTTTCAGTGGTCATATACAGGGAAGTACAGACAATCTTCAGAGATAGGAACAGTTTTCAACACTGAATATTTACTTAGTTTCTCTAAGCAACTCTCTCAAGCCATGTAGGTAACATTAGAGGGGCAACTGTAGAACTGAGCATAAACTTCTGGAAGCAGAGGGCCAGCAGGAGCCTCCCTGACCATCCTCATTCACCATCATTATCTATCTCACTAATACTTGAGGAATCAGAGTGAGATCTTTAGGACTGTCCCTTAAGGCTGCAATCATAATCCTCTTGAAAATTTGGTATGGACACCACTTTCAGAAGATTGGAACCTCAGTACTTTTAAACATCAAGTTTATCTCAGGTGTGTTAAAAAGATTCTTTTCACTTTCCAGTCTTCATATTTGCGTGGTATTTCAAATACCATCACACTTGCCAAACAGGCTGCACATGAAGAGTCTGCAGGATGGACATTTAGCCCAGGCCTGGAGCAGGTTTAGTAGGAAACGGAGAAAGGAGTTAAGTGACTGAAGTCTCCATATTCACAGTATCTCCTACAGTATGTGCTCCAGTGAAGTCAAATCACTGCCACAGCACAGCTTCTTCATCTCATCCTGCTCCACCAAGTTCAAGGCTGCCTGCAGCAGCAGGATGGATGCAATCCTGATGGAAACTCAACACGCTTGCACTGCCTGATTTTTGACAACTTCAGCTGAACAACCCAAGTTACTGTATGGCTGTAGTGTCTGACCTGTTTCTTATTTGAAGTCTCTCTGTGCTTGAGCATGCCCTAAAATAAGCACTGTGGTTTCACCACCTACCTTCACTGTCCACAGCACAGATTCCAGCACACACACACACAGGGCCAGGATGGAGCTGTCTCACTACATCTGAAATACAGGACTCTGCTACTGCATTTCATGTCACAGCTGGAGGAGCAAGAAACACATCTGTCCTAGGTGGAATCCCTATTACAAGAGTGAGTACATATCACCCTGTCAAAGACAGGCAATATTCTTATATTCTTAGAGTGAGCTAGAAGTTATGGAACAAATCTTATTTTCTAACATAGGATACTAACACGAGTAAGAGGAAATTTAAAAGTACAGATACATTTTGGCTTACAATTCCACTCAAACTTCCAGTAGTACAAAGGTACTTCAATGGTGTTGAATGTCCTTTTCTAAGTGACAAGCTTAAAGTTGCACGGGGAGAAACGCAGAAAAGCCATGAATTGTTTTCTATTTTTCAGGCTAGCACCTCTTCTCATTGATGCAATTCCCCTTTGGCTCATGGAATGCTCATCCATCCCAAGCAACACCCCAGACCTGAATTCTGTAAGTCATCAAATGGCACAGACTCCTCGGCCCACTGTCAGGATTTCAGTGCACAGAAAGGAAAATTTGCAGCTGAACAATACTTTGGAGCAGGAACTTTTTCTAGTACTTCCTTTTATTTTCATCAAGATAAGCTTTAAAACATAGTGATTTCATACCATTGGGTAGAAAATCCCCCTTGCTCTCTTCCAAGAGTTTTGCTTAAATACTGAAGATATTTAAGTCGCCCTTGATAAGATGGAGGTCATTTTAACAACAACAAAACAGGACTTCAGGATAGAAAAAACCAGTCCATCAACAACTGCTATTTATGCAGCTTTATACTTAGTATCAACTAAAGTTTTCATTACTAAAGGTTCATTATTACCAAAAGAAACCAGCAACACACTGGCTTGCTGAGTAGCTGCATGAAAGAAGTTCTACAAAATGTGAGTTGACAAAAAAAAAAAACACCAAAAAACCCCCCAGGGCAGAGTACAGGAGAATCTTTTTCAAAAACTATCTTCACATGAAGTCTTCTAACAGCAGAGCAACCATACCCATTTCTTTGGTTGTCTTTTTATTTCCATTGTTACTGACTTTGGAGAAATTACCTGCTTCACGCATGCCATACCAGCTGCTACATTTAATCTGAGAGAGGAAAAGTTTCAGGTAGTACATGCCCATATCTCTTCTGGGTTTTAATTACCTAACTCTGGGAACTTGAAGCAATGAGATGCTTTGGGCTGGATGAGGAAGCAGTGGAGATACAGTTGCCCCCATTTCACAGACAAGAATCTAATGACCTCAAGCAAGGCTAAAGTTAGGGAAACAAGGATTGGGCTCACATGGCAGAACTAGGGATTACTCTTGGTTCATTTAAACTTAATTAACCTGCAATTATGATTAACTCAGGGGAAAAAGTCTTTCCAAATTAAATACAAAAAATATATTATTTCCTAAGTCTGTCTAAAGTTCTTATTATGTCAATATTAATATTCATAAAGCAGCTCTAAGTGGCCTGAAACATCTCTAACCTTGACAGTTTTTTTCAGGGGTAATAATAATCCGCAGCAAATGCAGGCCAACCAAAAACCACTTAACTAATTAGTAGTTGCAGTCACCGAGAAAACATGAATCAACACTGTTATTACAAGTGGCACATTTGAGTGGCATCTAATTATGACTTGATGAGCACGATACTTGCATTATCAACATTACTACTGCATCCCATCAGGGACTAAAAGCCGCTGATGGCATTGACTGCGAGAAACTCCCACTCAATGGTACTGCAGCACCCAACAATCTCCTTGGCAGGGGCACCCTCACTAAATGACATGTTAAGCGTAATTACTGGTAGACATTGTAAATAAACAGGATTGGAAGTGAAAATTGTACCAAGTGCATAAGACACAATCTGACACATTGGAAGTGGCAGCCTTAATTGAGAGTTTCTTTGACTGCTCAAGATCATTTCAACTGCATTTCTCGGAGGACAGTGATTATAACTGTGGAGACAGACGGCATAATGGTATCAGCACTGCTGACAGAGCAGTGAATTAAATTGTATCTGCTGTTGTGTGAAAGCCTTGATGAGAGGTACAGATCCTTAGTGGTCTTATCATTATAACACAATGGTCATGTTGTCATCAACCTTGCTGGCTCCAATTGAAAAGAAATGATTGTGTGTTGAAGCTTTCCCCCCCACCACCACCTTCTATCTCTTGTGCTCAATAGAACCAATTTTCAGAGAGCTATGAAATCACGCAATAGGGCCTAAAATGCAGCTGCTTGGCATACAAACGGGGCCCCATTAAACTGGAATCACACACAATATGTGTTTATGCCAGGAGAACAAATAGAAGCTGAGTACAGGCCAAGTTTATTCACAGACACAAAGCCAATGTAGCTCTTCATCAATATAATTGCCTTTTATATTGTCGTTTAAATAATGGGCTCTATTATTGCTTTAAAATCCTAATATTCCTGGCATTTTATCACTATGTTTACAAGGTATGTCTTTTAAAAATGTGAAAGGAAGATAAAAGAAACCTATAAAATCTTACAACATCAAATATTACTTCAAATTTTAAGCCTTAACTACTTGACATTTTCTGCCACACTCCAGTATTCCTCATATCGTAACAAAAACAAAACAGGCAGCAGTTTTTTCCAGAGAAATTATACTTCTTAGAGAACATTCTTGATTCACAGAACAGTTATCTAAGATCATTCAAGGCAGTGGATAATTCCTGTTGATTTTAGATTATTTTCCACAATTGTGTCATATGAACTGTTATAAAAGAGAAGTGAGCAAATTCCTCTATTAACACAGTCACATAAAACTACAGACCATGTGATTGTCTTCTCCTGCATTAACTTCATCCACATTTCGAGGTTTCATCGTGCAGTTCACGGTACTGGCACAAACCAGACATAACAGACCACAATCCTATTGTAATTGTCTCTTCCAAGGAGCTATTCCACTAGGATACTTCCACTCCCATTAAATGTGCTTTGTTGCTTCCAGACACCACAGGGTTTCAATAGAACCATTACCATAAAAGGGTAAAACCAAATACTGACATTCTCACAGCCTAGACAAGATATAACTTGCTCTAAAAATTATCAAGAGAGGACAATTCCTCCTAAAAACCTTTATTGGTGTGTCTGTGTTTAATGTACTTTTACTCCTTCATGAAAAAAATGCTATTATTATTATAAATATCAGCAACAGTATCAAATCCAACTCATGTATCATTCCAAAAGTCACTTGCAGGATCCAGGTGAGATAGAATCATATTTGTACCCCTGTATTTTCACCACTTTGCACCTTGAAAAAGACTACCTGTGTCAGAGTACAAATGCTGTAACAGCAGTTAGTCTGACAATGGCCAAAGTCTCACTGGATTAGCTCGTTAAAACACAGCCTTGAAGGAGAAACAGCAAGTGGACCTGAATCTCAGCATTCTTAACACTCCTGTAGATTAAGCAGAATTATGTTCATAACTGTCTACACTGAGAAAATCCCACTAACATTATCAGCTTACTTTTCTGAAACTCCTCCAGTTTTTTGACAGCTTCATCTCGTTCTTGCTTGATTTTGTCACACTGTAGGAGAAGAGAAAATTGAAATAAAACACTGATCCCAGTTACTTAATTAGCAGTCAGTCACAACATGCAAAATCAACAAAAATCAATTGCCTGCACAGTAACACACAGAAGCCTATCTAAGCATGATTTCTTTTTCCTCTTAGTCACGTAAGACCTATGGAAATTGCGCATAAAAAATTCATTACCCAGAGTATTTCCTAACCAAATTGGCAAGTTTTACTTGATTTTAGGTTCCAATTCAGAGCTACTGTGAAGGTATTTTAGGGGAGACACAATATGCAAAACTGATATAAGCACTCATCCACGTCACACCACAGCAAAAGTGATACTTTGCATGTCAAAAATATGCTTTAAGTCTGGTTTCTTTAACACAAATAGACTTGAAAAGGAGGCCTATATTTCTACACCCAGCATGTGCAAGGGAAATTAGACAATAAACAGGGACATGCTGTTTAGCTTCATAACATCATGAGCAAAGCTTCAGCCTTGTAGAGGGGAAGACATTAAATTTTATGCTTTAAGAATTTCCCAATATCCCAATTTTATTAATTTTGGGGTCTAATGTTAACACTGCACAGGGCTGCAATCAGTGATCTTATGATGGAAAGGTTTCTTAAAAGAGAAAGAATAAAACAGACATTAAATAGACTTCTCTAAGAAAAGCCCTTCTATAAGTAAATGAAAGAACTCAAAGAAATGAGTAAACTTCACAGGAGAGACAGTCAGTGATTAACCACAGTGTGAAAAACACATGACCCAGGGGGAAGTATGACTGGCACACAACGTGTCTTACACACGCAGCGTACCAGACATCCTTCCTCACATGCAGCTGTGCATGTTCACAGCAATAAAGCAACGTAACACCAGGAGTTAACTTCTGGAAGAGATGTCTGTGACTGAGCTCCTTACAGTGCCACTCCAATTACAAGGATACTGGCCACAGGAACAGAACTGGGAGAAAAAAACCTGAAATAAGTTTGCTCGATTTTCAGTTTTTCCACATGAGGAGCCACTTTGAGTTAGCTGGGAAAAGAGCCTGCTGTTAAGCAACAAGAGGGTGAGAGCCCAATTCAAAGGCAGCCAAATTCAAGAGAACCCTTCTATTGGCTCTGGAGAACTTTGGATGAGGCCCAAAGAAGGATCTGCTCTTGGGCAAGGTGAGGATGCCATTGGTGTCACCTCAGGGGCAGCTTCCACAGAGTTGAGGGTGACCTGTGGGAGCAAAAGGAGTTGTGCTCAACAAGCACTCTCTTCTCGTGGCACTGGAGTGAGGAGGCAAGGGACAGCATCTGAGCAGGGGGAATGGGTCAGTCACCAGCTGCTGTAAGGTCTGTGAGACAAGGCAGAGCTGTGGAAGGAGCAAGACATGCTGAGCAAGCGGCGCCGGACGAGGACTCACTGTTTCATGTGGCCCTGTTAACAAAGAAGCTACTCAGAGAATTCTGCACAGGAGAGGTGGGGAAGGGAAATCTCTGCACGAGTCCTGCTGCTTGCTGCCCTCCCCCTGTTTCCTGATCACAAATTGGTGTTACCTTACTGGCAGAAGTGCAGCTGGAGAATAGAAGGCAGCGTAAGACGTAGAAAGTATTTCTATGGTTCCTGCAGAGCACAGTTCTGCGGCAGAGGGGGATTGGTGTGAGCTGCTGCCTCCTCGTATTTTACAGGAATGACACTGTGGCCACACTGGCATACCTCACCCACGGATTTCTCTGCACACTGCAGGCTTTCAGCTCACTGCACATTAAGTGAGCCTTTAATGCTCAGTTTAGGAACTAGAAAGATCAGCATTTTAAGGATCTGATGATCTGTTGCCTGTGGAACTCAAGGACACTTTCCTACTAATGAAGAGGACATGGTACACTCCCTATCCCAACAACAGGAAAAACTCCTTCTAAAATCCTCCAGCAACACAGCAGCTTTCCCTGTGCAGCAAAAGGGGACGTTAAATGACCTATTCCACTTCACCTCAAGTGCAGTTTGCAGAGAGAGCTCCATTTGGACCAAGGCAAGCTGACAATTCTCCTCATAACTGTGACATTTCTCAGCACAATCAGGGTCTCTACGTTTGGGTCTCTGCAGAGCAACTCCTGCTCCCAGTTGCAGCTTTCTCAGTATTTTCCTTTTGCTGCTACTGTGCTTCAGAATGAAAGGAAGAAGAAAAGGAGAGCGGGAGATTGCTGCCCTTGCTGAAATGATCAGTGCAAAGCACTTTGCCTTGTGTGTTGCAATCAGACCCATGCAAGCACAGCTCTTACAGGTGCTTCCAGAAAAAAAATACACCAGTTTATCTCCTAATATTTAGAAGCTGAGATTGCCTTTAACTACTTGCACTCTTTCAAATTCAAAAACTACACACACAAAAAAATTCCTACAAATTACGTTAATAATAAAAAACACTATCAGCCTTTAAAATAAACTGATCTTACCTTTAAAACAGAAAAGTTGAAACATAGAAAAATTTAGAAGTGTGAGCTACTCACGAAAAGCTACACAGACAACTTAAAAATTCACAACCACCTCACTTTTCAAAAAAGAAATTTGAAGCATACACAGCATCATTGCTAATTGATATAAGTATCACTAATCCTAAATATTAAAAGGTAAAGAGCATAACATTACCATAAAATCTGCTGTTCACTTTTCACATTCAAACACATGCAACTGCTGAAGAGAAACAGCTTTCAAGTATTAACTAAGTTTCCCCTTGTCAGTATTAAGGGATAGCTCCATACTCAAGAATACCCTTGAATAAAAATTAAAGAATTTTGTAACTCCTTAGTTTGTTGGTAAATTTTCTACCTTTAACTTTATTCTTTTAGAGTTTCAGCTTCTCAGCAAAGGAGAATAAGCACTTATTCTATTTTATTTAGTGCATTTTTAATCTAATATTTATACCACCATTATCCCACTTAAAAAAAAACAAACAAAAAAAACTGAAAATATTCCAGTTCTGAACTAGCTATAGAAGTCAATGATAATCTCTTAGCAATAAAAAGACATTGCATCTGTATTTTTAGAAACAAATCCATTGGCCATTCATTTGGTGAGTAACTCCACACAATTCTTCATCTTTGCAGACAGAAGTTCAGAAGATTTGCAAATCCCATTCCATTTGAGATTTTTGACTTCAAGGTACACATGAGATGAGGCAGTACCTTAATTTCTAGCGCTGAGAACTGACATGCTGACTAATTACAAGTAAATCATGTACGTGTTAAAGATCAGTGTTCAAACCAAATACTACCTATATAGAGGTGAATGGCAGTACATCACCTCAGCCTGCACTGGGAGCTACAACACCACCAGGATGGCACCACCTCATCATGGGAACCTGACACTGGGGTGTGATAACAGGAAACTGATGCACAGAATCAGCAGGAAGATGTGGACACATCGTCTCCACACACCCACTCCCACCAGCCTAATGACTCTTTGCCACTAATTCCAGGGAGGCCTGGGTTTCTTGTCTATTCTCTACTAACAGGCTTCTTTTTTGCCAACTATTTTGCACATAAGCTCCTACTGACTTCAGTAAAAGGCCTTCAAAGGGCAAAAACAAGGAGGAGATTGTTCCGTCCAGATATTAAGATGCAAGAAGTTCACGTAGTAGCCATATAGTCAATTAAGCCATTGCTAAGCAACACAAGACACAATTCTTTCCCATTTACACAGATTGTGAAATTTATGCAGATTTAATGCTTGTTCTAAAATTATGAGTTTGGTACAGTGCTCAGAAGTATCCAATGACATTTGCTATACTGAAACAATGAGCATGTCATCAAGGCAGAATTCCTTCCCCATTCCCATTTGGTAACAAAACATATAATCCACTCTATGCATGTGCTTTAACAGAGCAAACACCATGAATGATGTTTCAGAGATACAGTATTACACCTACTGTTCTGGATAGCTGTCTTGCTTTTCTTTCCCCCTACTGGCAGCCTGACAAAACACTGTCAAAACCAGCGTTCAGAGTCATTTCTGTCTGATTAGCAAGTAGTCAAATATTTATTCATGATCTGACTCTGAATATGTCAGAACTGCATATTAAGTCACACAAATTTGTGTGCAACTGAATATTATTTATCTATTTTTGGAGGACTGGTATGTGTGTTCAGTTGGCTACTTCAATAAAAAAGGTTACCTAGGAGATGTAATCTGCTAATATCATTTTTGCTTCAGTTTCTCAAAGTATTTAAAAATGCTAATAAAAAAAAAAGTCTGTGGCAATGTTGTCAGAGACCCCACCAGTGGTCTCCACATTGGCAGTTCTACAAGGCAATGAGAAAGAGACACTGTGGATCAAAGATCTTATATCCTGCTCTTGAATTTTCATGCTTATTAGCATCCTTTTAAAGCAACAGTGCTTTGAACAAAGTAACCTACATAAAAGTCAATTTACTTTCTAATCTTAAGAAAAAACATGGAACAAAGAGCACAGATTTTCAAAATCTAAAATTATATCTTAAGTTAGCTGCCCATTATCCACCAAGTTCCATGTGTCTAACAGAAACTGGGATAATCTCTGCATGCACAGCTCTCCTCTGAAAGCCATACAAGTGCAGCAGTGACTCAGAAAATTATCCCACCAAGTGTCTCAAAAGGACATTCACACAGACTGCTACCCAACTCTAGTGTGGTACTTTCCACAAATAGTCTTCAAGTCACCTTCTAATAAAATTGTTCTGTCGATGCAATGACCACAATTTATACAAAGGAAGCAATTTTTGTACCTTCACGCTGGACGACAGTGGTAGAAACTGGAAGAGAAGTCACCCACAACTTCCCAGACCCATAGGCATAGACAGTCTGTGCTACACTTCCTCTAGTAGCAGGTTTGATGGTGCAAAGCATAAACTAAGATACAAAGTCAGAGATGCTAAGGAGCTTTCAGGATTACCCCACCCTGCAATAACACAAGGAATAGTTTCTTCCAGCATTGGCACTGTAAGCAAATATAACCATGAATTCCGTTACCAGTAGATTCTTTTTTGGGGGGAAAGAAATGCACTTAGGGCCTCACACTAAACCACTTGAGTCCAAGTACTTAAACAATTAACCAGGACTGCTTACACAAGCACAGCAATTTGAGGGATGGAGGTTCTTGGATGAAGAAAACTTGCACAACAACTGAAAATCCTCCAGCCCTGAGCACGTGTTTAACTAATTTGCTCAACTGGGAATGTAATCCCCATGTGCTCAGGGCTGAAGGATTTTCACTTGTTATGCAAGTATTCTGAAAAACTTCATACCAGCCTCCAGAGGAAACACACAGGAGTGGCTGGAGATAAGCAGCTGTAGGAAAGAAGTCTTGTGACAGAGATGAGCAAGGAAGAAGGATGAGTACAATGGAAGAAACAACCTCAGAATGTCTCGTTCCATCTTAATTTTGGACACAAAATATTTCACTGAAATTTCCCTTGAAAAAAAATTCTAAATAAAAATGCAGCTCAAGGAAAGTCTCCTCACTCCCCACTCCCCAAGCTAAAGAAACCTTTGTTGAAGAAATGCCAAATTTAGCATGACTTGAGTTCAGGGCAAAGCAGGGGAGCTGGTATTTCACGTGGTGGGACAGTGCTGGTGTGGCACTCCTCACATGTGATGGAAGCCAACAACCAGCATGGGACAAACTTAAGGAAGAGAGCAGGACAATGAAATCTCAGGCAGCTGAGGAAGCCCTCAGGCTGCAAGTGCTTTGAAGAGTAGAAGAGGAACCTGCCAGGGTGTTAGACGTGCTCTTACATGACTCCCTCTCAACTGCTGTCAGGGACAGGATTCTGAGCTAGATGGAATCTTGGTTTAACTCAGATTCTCTCTTCTTTTCTTTTGAGCACTTCTGAACAGTGAAAATAAAGGACAGATTTCTTGTGTAAGACAGCATAATGGGAATGCAGCAACAAGTAAAGCGAAAAAGGCAGGTCAGTGGACAGGAGAGTGAGGCACAGTGTGCTGACCTAACTGGAAATGCACATAATCATTGCTAGATCATGACTAAAGGTAAGTTTCAAGTTTTCTTTAGTAATGAGAAAGTAGTTAATGACAAGGTGTTCTCATTACTGCCTTGAATTGTATAATTTATAATTGGACTAAAAATGACCCTTCCAAAATTACTTCAGAAAAAGCTAAATTAAACCAACATACCTTGGCAGCTAACAGAGATTTGAAAACGAAAAGGTTTCTTAAATTTTCAACTCACTAATACTGGAGAAAGGAGAATTTTGTTTACAATACAGTGTAGCACTGACTCACTCCTCTGCATTCCTCCCTACCTAGAACTGATAAAAGGCTCTCAGTGACCACAGTTTCTTTTGGAAGGTTTATCTGCTAAAAACCTTGTGCACATGGACATGGATTTATGCAATCCAGCACTGTCATCACATCTCTCTCAGAGTCCTCTGTTCCCACTGGCTTCCTCTCAGGATGCAGGTATGTCAAATGAACAAGAGTACTGGGTGGAAAGAGATATCTCACTGATACTGAGATACCTTAATTTTAGTATTAGAAAGACAGTTCAACATCACTATAATGAGCAATATACAAAGTAGGTATTATTTCTTACTCCAGTATCCCTGAACATTAAGAAATTAAGCCTGCAGTAATGTATGAAGTTCAGGCCATACATTTAAAGCTTCCATTTCAAGATGGACAGGCACACAGATGTCACAGAAAGATGTGTGATATGCTGAGAATCCATTTTATGCTTCTGCAAGTTGAGATAAGACATCCTGCTCTCCTACTAAAGACTGGGCATGATTTGAAGGAGAAAGGGGAAGATTTAAATACCTTCAGAAATCATATTCCTACAATCTGAATGTTCAGAAAGGCTGGGTAAGGGAAGTTGTTCTATTCTGCTTTTCAGTAAGTCCCCTGTGTGAATCAAGTCATAATAAAACGAGATTTAGAACCAAGAGAAACAATTTTATCTAAACATGTGAGTTGGTCTCCACTCACACTGTAATCACAGGTGAAGTGGGTAGAGCAGCAATCACTTAAAATATATTTATAGGAACTCTTCTCAGAGAAATGGGACAGCCAGAATAATTGTGGGAGTTGCATTCATTGCTCCTTAAAACATATAGGTACAAGTAATATTACTAGTAAGTATCACTGAACTCAAAAAAGTAGGTAACAACCTGCCATAGTCACCGAGGTGTTCTGACATTTAGCACTTTACTATTAAATAAATAAATAAGTGATATATATACAAACCTCTTCTTTCGTTTTCTTATTTTCTGCTCTAAGCTCTTCATATTCGCCAATAGCTACACAAAGAAGAAAAAAAGAACAAAGTTAATATAGCAGCTCTTCCCAAATTAGCTCTCCATTTCATTAAATTGAAAACTCTTCTGTCTGCTTACACAGACTTCTTAAATAACATGGGTCATAAACTTCATTAATAGCCCATTAATGGCCTATGAACTGCATATCCTTCTAGAATTGAAGCAATTAGGAAGTGTCTGAAAAAGATGGTAGCTCCCAAAACAATCAATTTTTAATCAATGTGGAGTTAAACAATCTTATTGATTGAGTTCAAAAATTACAAAGTGAATATACTGGTTTGCAGTCACCATTTTAAACTCACAGTGGCTCAGGTTACAGATCAATGCCACAAAGCACAGCTAATGCAATACACAGTATCTCCAGAGGAGCTGAGCACCTTTCTGTATTTATTTATTAACATTTTCTTGAAACAAGAGTCCTACAAGAGAATGTTTTTGTTTTTAAACTCCACAGTGGAGATAAGAAAATACTGTAGAATTTGCCCAAGTTCACACAAAATCTCAGCTGCAGGGCCCAGCAGGAAAGGTTTCAACCCCCAGGATTCTGGAAGGCCATTGCTTCAAACCAGGAAACAATATGCAGAAACAATCTATCAGCTACCAATTAAACTTCATTTTACTGCATATCTTTGTGTACCTCTCCTAAACCTTTTACTGCCTCAGGATGCGCCATCACTGTCACAACTTCCCAATTCCATTCTTCTTTCAGTGTGTCCCATGTGGGCTTTCAGCCTTTGAGACCACAGAAACTTTACTGTCACTAGAAAGAAGCTGAATACACTTCCAAACTTAGGGAAACAAACCTTGCCAGAAAGGAACAGTGGTCAGCCTTTAAGGCCAACTGCAAGAGTGAAATGAAAAGACTCCTGATGTCACTATGGATCCTACTCTAGTCTATCGGTATCTCCTCAAATTTTAAGCTGTACCTAAAAGAAGCTATACTGGCACACAAATTTTATTTCAAGCTAACTTAAACCAGATAAAGGGTATGAATATATAGTTTTCATCTGATAATATCAGAGATGTTGTGTTTCCTCTTAACATCTGAAGACAAACACACAGAGTCTGATAGATCAGCCACTGAACACCCACCAGCCCTTTCCAGTTTTAGATAAAGTTCTCCAAACAAGAAGCTCTTAAAAAGTTACACTTCACATTGTTGTAGCAGTTCTTTTCTCCCTCCTCCCCAGCATTTCAAAACCTGCTGAAATAAAACTAATTCAACTCACTCCTGGAAGTGAGGTCTATGGCACCATCGTTCTGC
This sequence comes from Pithys albifrons albifrons, assembly GCF_047495875.1. Taxonomy (NCBI): domain Eukaryota; kingdom Metazoa; phylum Chordata; class Aves; order Passeriformes; family Thamnophilidae; genus Pithys; species Pithys albifrons. The sequence goes on along the minus strand of NC_092466.1, from coordinate 7,598,480 downwards.
TTGCCTTCAGCACGCAGCAGCAGTCAAGTATCTCAGAGGTATAAACCTCAAATTATCCAAATTTCTCTTTTCTCCAAAATTACATAGTTTCAGAGATGAAGTCTGGGATACACAGAGCAGAATTAGCTTCTGGGCTAGCAACTCAGAACTCTATTCCTCGTGTGCCCTGACCAGCAACCAGGTAATGGCAGGATGCTGCTGACTGACTGTATTAGCTAGAAAGGGAAATAGAGGAATGACAGAAATCTCTGAGCCAGAATTTCAGCTCTGCTGTGACCAACCAATGTTGAAAAATTTCCAAGGCTCTCCAAGAGAAAAAAGTTAAATAAAAACACTTGAAGCGAAGTCCATATGCAAATTCCCAGGAAAATCATTAAACAGATGGAAAAAATCCTCACTCCTGCTCATTCAAGTAAAAACATGTATCTAAAGAGTCTAAGGAACAAAATCAGGTTTATTAAAATTGTGCCCTGCACCCCTGCAGCAGGAAAACCAAGGTCTCCAATCCACCCCTTTACTTATCCCCACTTCTCTTTATCTACTCAAGATCCCTGCCCACCTTTCATAATCAAGAACCAAAAGGAAAAACCACGAAAGGCAGGAGACCCTGCTGCTGCAGCTGCTCTAGGACAGAGCACCTGAAGTGAAATGACATATTTCCTACACAGGAATGCAAAAGCTAAGTCTCCTGATCACTGTTCCACTTTCAAGCCATTTTCCCTGTAGGAAAGCAAGGGAAGACATTTCTAGCATCCAGATGCAAGAAAAGGAATGAAAACTGTATCAACAGATACAATTCGAGCTTCTTCATACTTGAAAACGGCTGTTTGCTCACCTTTAAGGCAAACTAATACTTGCTACCTGATACTTTACAATTGACTGAAAAATACAAATACAGATTTGCCCCACCCTTGCCAGCTCTTCCAATGCTCCCTGAACAGAGGGCTCTGAATCATCAGCCCTTAAGGCACAGATACAAGAATAAACTACCAAAAAATGAGAACACGAACTTACACAACACTCCAGTGATTGCCAGGGAGGGCTCACCTGTGTGAGACTGGGAATTAAACTGACTGTTCAGGGCAGCCCTCCCCTCTTTCACTGCAGATCCCAATCCATGGCATGTTTGTCATGGAATGCAAATAGAAAATCATCAGCCACTTCATGCTGCACTCACACAGCAACTTTCTTCAGTGTTTTGTTACTGTGCCCACCTTCTCACTGCCAATACAAAACTTTAGCTCTTCCCTGAATACAGCTGAGACCTTAAAATCAGATTGTTCTTCCAAGATGGGAAACACAGATCCCATCACACAGATTTCTGGGTAGGGATTTATTAAACACTAAATCTAACAAAAAGCATGCTATTTTTTATCAGGTCTGGAAATAGTAATTTTAAAATTACTACACGCGTTTTCTGGTGTGGATCAGATTCTCTGCAAAGGCAAAGGAAAAAAGTTCATGGATTATATTTTTTTTAATATTGAGGGGCGTTACTGCGAAGTTTTGATATGAAATTTTTCAAGTGTTTTATGTACAATAAAGTTTTAAGGCCATCTAAAGAAAAAGTCAGGAGTCTACATAACCTTCACTGAAGCACTAAGAGGCATAAAGGTAACAATGATCTCTCTGCTCTAAAACTACCTAGAACAATTAGTAGCAGGAGTGCCAGGCAACATTTCACATGTGCTAAATCTCATATAGACTCTTTAGCCTTAAAAACCCTCTTTTGTAGATTAGGAGACAGGAGTACCACTCATTTATAGATTGACAGACAATCAATCCTGTTGTACAAAGACTTCCCTAAATTTCCTCTAAGAGACAGGACTATTCTCTCTCCTTAACCCATGAAGGGACACACAATATCCATAACAATCACCTGAGCAACTGAAGATTTCTTACATGTCACCTTGACTCATTCAGATTATGCTGTACGTAATTTATCCTGGAATAAAGACATCTCTTACCAATACATTTGTGGTGAATGAAGTAAAAAAGGGAAGACATTTCACTAAAGGTGCTACTATAATTCCAGAACTATGTATCATTTTCTCAAAGAATCAATACTGTGGCATATACTGGTAGTAAAATGCCCATGCTGTACTCATTGGCCTCCAACAAATCCTGAATAACTGCAACAAATACACATCAGAGATCTCTTGGGATGCTGTTACTGTCTGACACTAAATTAACTTCATCCTTAGTAGAATTATTCCTGATACACAGTTGTACAATATATACAATTTATCAGTACATAAATCACATGTCTTTGCTTCAGTATGAGGACAACACTGCAACTCACTTCAAGAGTGAGGAGAGAAAAAAGCTGGAAAAAAAACCTGAATATTTTGGGATACAGCCCACCCAAAACATACTCCCAGTCAACCCTGCTCTTTCTTACTGTAAAACAGGAAAACCCCAAAACAGTCAACATGACTGAACATAGTATGTTCCTTCACAACAATCATCACACATATTCAACAGCTTCTCACTCCACAGCTCAGCTGGCCAGAGGGGACTGCCCTGTGAACAGTATCAGTGCATTTTATCTGTATTAAATTCAGTAGGTAACTCTGTATGCTGAAGCTCCTTTAATTATAACTTAGTCTTCTGATTTTTTTGAGAACCTCTGTCTCCTGAACTTGGATTTTCTCACAAAATAGAAGTATTATCTAAATTAGATGTTTTATATATTGGATACTTACTATGACTAAAAAGTACTTATTAGTTAAACAAGGTCATAAGGGTAAAAGTATATAATGACTATAATTCATAGTGAACAACGAAAAAGACTCCTCCATTTACACAGAGTAAGGTGGTAAGACTCTTCCTACTCTTTTTATTGAAAAATTAATCAACCCCTTTTCTAAAGCTGTATATTAAAAACACAAATTAAAGAAAAAAATCCCACAAACTTGAAAAATGTTACATGCATACACCTTAGCATTTATGTTGCAAGGGGGTGGCCTTTGAGCAAACTGAGAGCCCTTCGATGTCAAATCAATAAGTAATACCAATCCAGCATTTCAAACCTGCCTATTTAATCGAAAAGTAAGCAGAGCTGTCAAAGCAAATGTCACTATGGATACTTCCAGACTATGGACCAGGCATGTCTTTACGGGTACAGGCAGGAAGAAGAGCTTACAGTGTAAGAAGTCCTCTGCTCCAGATGAAACAAGCTATTCATATTAAGTAATTATTTGGCTGCTAGAAGTAAACAAACACCTGGTTTTTTGGATATATCATTAGAGACAGAATTACTCCTGTCAGCACCAGAGGCTTTAATGGAATTGCTGCCACCACACTCCTCCTCCCAGTGTACTCAGAGCAGGAAGAACTGGGCCAAGTGTGCTGTACAAACTCTCCCTCGAACAGCAATGGTCTTCCCAGAAGCTCAGCAGGCACCAGACCAGTGAGGTGCTGTCAGGAGGATAAACACAGTGATGGCTGCTGTGTATGAACACAAACAGACAGGTACTTGGGGAAAAAAGTCTATAGAGCAGATGACTAGAGCCAACAAGAAATTGCTCCAGCCATAAAAATTACTCATCTGCCACAAAGGAGAATAAATATACTGAACCACATTAAGACCCTGTGAATAGCATATTCTTAAACAATACTACTCTGAAATATTGCTGTCAGATTGTGAGTCTACTCTGCTCCTTAGAAGATACATGATATTCCTTTATTCAAAGGTTCTGACATCCTAAAAAGAGTTTGAAGATCAAATAGATCCTAATTAAAACAAAAAACAAAACCCCAAAAACCTCACCACAACAAAAAGCACAAATACAGAGGTCACAATGCTTGGGACTAGAGACTGGAAATCATCACACGTTATCAAATCCAGCCAACAAACATAGAGCAAGCTTAGATGTTTAAGATTTATTAAGAAAATCCAGATAATATAAACATGTCTAGTAAATATGTTATCAATAGTTGTTAACTACTATAATGCACAAAGTGACCAGAAATGTGATTATGACAGTGCTGAGCTGTAATTTTACCTAGTTTATAACTTCAGTTGTTTTGGTCACTGACTCCTGTTTTCAACTGAACAGAAAAGCGACTCTGGTGGAAGGTAACTCTGTCTTTAAGGGCAAAGTACCAGCAGTGCCAATAAAACCAAAGATAAACAAGGCAACCTTTCAGGCAGGTAATCAACTACTCCTATGATTCAGCTGTTAGTCAAGTTTGCTACAACTCCTCAGGTTTTACAACCAACCATTAATAATGCAAGATTTTGCCCAGTTGATTTGTTTTTGTTTTAAGTCCTACCCACAGGAATTATAAAAGCCAGTTGAATAGAAGTGTGCAGCATTGGAAATACCACTTTGTGTACAGTTAGGCATAGTGGTATTTATAGTAAATCTGCTTTATTAAACCAGGCCATCTCAGAAAATTGTTTGAGGCTTAAAACACTTTTAAGCCCTAAATATCATCAACACAGAGATCGTGTTTCCTCATGATGCTCACCTTAAACTTGGTAATGGAGCAAGCCAAAGAATGATCAGTATCAGGTATCTGAGTACAACACACAGGACTTGGAAAATTCAGCATGGGGGAAAGATAAGCGTATCTTGCACACAGAGCTTCAGTGTACTTGCTGTTCAGAGCTCTGCCAAACAGCCAAGTGAACCTGCCCAAGCCCCAGACAACTTCACAGCTGCCACTAAGAACTGATCAGGCAGCTACAGAACACCTGCCTCAGGTTCAGTCTGCCGACCTTGTTCAGGAAAAACATAAGCAGCAGTTGAGATGTGACAGCAGGCAGCCACCTACGCTGCTGCTTGCCTTCCCCTCTACCCTTGGCATCACTTCTCAGACAGTTCATTTACCTGGTTTCAGGCAAGTTTCTCAAGACTAGAAAAACACATCCTGAAAGAGAAACCAAACAAGGGCTACTGAATGAATGTCCTCTGAAACCCCTTCAAATCAACTTGTGTTTTTCAGAAATCTGACAACAGACCATAACATTACTGTGCTATGGAGCCATAATGCCACTTTGAACACAACAAAGGTACAAGTATGTATACTCATTACCCCAAATATTCAGAGACAGCATATCCTTGACCAACCATAGTTATTTTCAAAATAATACTGTTGTCTACATCTGGAAGCAATAAAGTGGAAAGAGACTTTCTAACCTCCTCTTTTTATGCTTCCTCTGTTTTACAGACCATCCTAAACTCGGGAAAAGTTGGTACCATGTAAAATAGCCTTGTTTTGTTATCAGTAAGAATGGAGGAGACACTATCTACTCAAACATACGGTATATAAACAGTAAGCAAATTTACTTCACTACAGTAACAATATTTAGGTTATCACCATTAACGTAATTTTATGCATCTTATTTATTTTCGTTGCTTGAATTTTTTACTGTGGACACCTCAGGCTTGTCAGTTAACAAAATTTAACTACTAATTTACCTATGTGTGCTACCATACCTTTTGTATAGTTTTAGATGAAGAACAGCAGATAGAGGAGTATTTAAATTTTTTTTCCACTGGATTAACTTTTGACCCATATAAAGCAACTTTGTCACCAGCCATACAATCACTAAAGCCTGTGTTAGCCTCACAACATACTACAACTCCTGTGTTTAGGGATGAAGAACCACCAAGAACAGCACCTTACGCCACTGGGTCTGCCAAGAACAGTTTCTATTTCAACAGCTCAAGTGTATCTGGGACAGCCAGTCCTCAAGTTACGGTAACTCTCCCTTGAACTAATTCCTGTAGGCCCCTAAAATTTTGTTAGACATTAAAAGATACCCAGCCTACTGGAGGAGAAGACTTTCATATAGCAGAACTAAAGCCCCACTCCAAACAATTTCAAGAGCCTGGGTTTTCTCTAAAAAATAACCCAAACTCATCTTTTTTGTAACTGATTATTGTCATTTTAACAACTGTCCTTTTGGCACAGACAGCTCCTCTTGAGGCAACAATACAGGAGGAAAGCAGTCTGTCAGCTAAAAACCAGATTTTTAGCCTTATTTTTTGGTCCCCAATTATCAAAACACACAGCTATACGGTTATTGTTTTACACCCATTGAATCCTGCCAAGGCAGAATCTAACCTGTGCAGCTGGTAATCATGGATTTCCAATGCTAAGTGAACAACCAAAAACGTAAGCACCAAAGCAGGTCATAAATAGTCGATAAATATTCAGATGAAATTTGGTTAGCAAAAGCTCCTTCTATACAGCAAAGGTGATTGAGTACATTCATGGCCAGAATAAATGACAGAAAAATGTGCGCTGATTACGTTGCCATAATTTCACTCTTTTACATAACTTTGTCCAGCGGGTCTTTTCCAAACAGCTCCTCCCAGGCTCACGGGAGAGCAGAACTCAGACGTGGGAATTACCAGCAGTGAATTAATTACAGCATGGCTACTTTGCACCTCCTGCACATGAAGTTGTGAGCCAGAAGGCACCGGGCACGTGATGCACAGTCTAAGCAGATGTCCAGAATTCCAATGGCTGTTAATGCTGGATCTTCAAACACTGCCTACCCAATCAACTAAGGCAGAAACTTTCCTGGATCAACCTGGCTGAGGAATAGACTGATCAATGGGGTCAAAAAATGGGCTGCTTTATGAGCATCCAAGCTCTTTACCATGCCACTTCTTACAGAAGATTAACTATTACAGTGTTTTAGTGTCCGAGTCAAACTATGCACTCAAGACACTGGACATCCACAATGCTGAGCTACTTGGACTGTTCTACAAAAGCATCGAAATTGGCTCACCCACCAAACCTGCCCAGGACAAGTGTTTCCTTTCATTTACAGTGGAGCTACAAAGGTTCTGCAGAAACTGACAGTGTTATCAGGGCGAGCCCTGAGCTACCAGCGGGAAGTTTGCTCAGTGATGTGAAGTGGGATGGCAGGTGTTGGATGGGCTGGGTTAGCACCAGATCCTGCAGCGCTGAGCGGGACACAGGACAGGACAGCAGGTCAGGAGCTGCCTGGCACCCAGCGTGAGGCTCAGCGGCACAGAGGGGCAGACACAGTTCCTCCTGGAGCAGGGCTCCCTGGGACCGACCACGCTGTGTGCCGGCCCTGTGCCCCGCCCGGCGGGCTGGCAGCACAGCTGCCCATGTGCGCAGCCACATCGGCCCCGCGACACCCCCCACGCTCTGCAGCCCCCGCAGCCCCCCGAGCGCACCTGCGGGGCAGCCGGGCCGGGCGGGCGCACGGGGAAGAGCCAACACGTCCTGCGCCCCCGATTTATTTCATTACGGCTTTTATTCCTTCGCTCCGCCTGGGCAGCGACAGGGACCTGTGGAGGGGCGCTGGGGGACGCCCAGACAGCGCTCTGTCCCCGCGCCGAGGCGGAGCCCCCGCCCCGCGGCCGAGCCGGGCCCGCCCGGGAGCCGCTCCGCGCTCTGCAGCGCCGGAGGCGGCGGCGCCGCCCGCTCCTACCTTGGTCCTTCAGGCTGGCGAGGCGCTCCAGCTGCTTCTCCTCGTCGGAGCTGTTCATCGTGCCCCGGCGGCTGCCCCGCTGCGCTCCGCCCCGGCGAGCGCCGCTGCACCTGGCGGGGCGGTGCGGGCGGAGCGGGCGGTGCGGGCGGTGCGGGTTGTGCGGGTGCGGCCCCGGCCCCGGGCGCGGCGGGCGCGGAGAGCGGCCCGAACGCCGCTCTGCACATGCCCAGACTCCCGCGGTGCCACAGTGAGCATGTGCGGGGGTGGCCGCGGCGGCTCCGCGGGCAGCGCCGGCGGGAGAGGCACACCCGGCACGGGCACCGGGACAGGGACATCGGCACGGGGACAGCGGGACAGGAACGGGGACCGCGGGACAGGGACACCGGCACGGGGACCCGGCACCGGGACCGGCAAAGGGACTGGCACAGGGACACCGGCACGGGGGACCGGCATAGGGACACCGGCACAGGGATACCGGCATGGGGACCGGCACAGGGACCCTGGCCAGCTGCGGGCAGTCACGAAATCGGTGAGGCTGGGAAAGACATCTGAGGTCATCGAGACCTGTGTGACCGAACACCACTGTGTCAGCCACCAAGTGCCACATCCAGCCTTCCCTTACACACCTCCAGGGACGGTGACGCCTCCGCCGCCCTGGACAGCCCATTCCAATGTCTAATCACACTTTTTGTGAAGAAATTCTTCCTGATGTCCAACCTAAACCTCCTCTGGCATAGCTTAAGCTGTGTCAGCTCATCCTGTCGCTGGTTGCCCGGGGGCAGAGCCTGACCCGCCCCTGGTACACCTCCTGCCATGGGTTGTGGGGAGTGACAGGGTCCCCCCTGAGCCTCCTCCTGTCCAGGCTGAGCACCCCCAGCTCCCACAGCCGCTCCCCACAGCATTGGTGCTCCAGACCCTTCTCCAGCCTCACTGCCCTGCTCTGCACTCGTTCCAGCCCCTCGATGTCCCTCCTGAACTGGGGACCCAGAGCTGGGCACAGCACTTGGGCTGTGTCTCACCAGTGCCGAGTACAGAGGGTGAATCATGTCTCTGGCCACACTCTGTCTAATACAGGCTGGGATGCCTTCTTGGCACACTCTGGCTCGTGCTCAGCCACTGTCAAACAGCACTCCCAGGTCCCTTTCCACTGGGCCACTTTCCAGCCCCTCAGCTCCATGCCTGGAGCACCTCAGGGGGTTGTTGTGGCCAAGGTGTAGGACCTTCCGCTTGGTCTTGTTGAACATCATGCTGTTGGTCTCGGTCCATTGCTCCAGCCTGTCCAGTTCCTTCTGCAAACAAGGGTGCAGAGAGGGGAAAAATCCACCAACCCATCCCATGGAGACACGTGTCCCTGTAATCCAGGGACAGCACAGGCCATGACTCCCTTCCCTCCAGATCCAAGGGAAACAACTGCATGCCAGTGTCCAACACTTAATGGCAACTTTGGAACAACACAAAGATGAAGGACTTCAATAGGGACCTGCTGTGTTCATCTCAGGAGAACACACTTCTCTCTGCTGTTCTCTGGTGATCCCTGTCCTCAAAAAGGAGAGGATCCAGTGATAATCTCTATATTAAAATGGTTACCTTACCCAGCTTATCCCAAAGCTGACACTGCAGAGTTTATTTCTGCTCCTGCTTTTTGCTGAGCTTCAGTAGCAGTCAGCTGAGCAGCAGCTATCTCCAGATTTGCATGGGCAAAAGTACAGTTCACATACCTCCCTCCCTCCTTTTTTGGCAAACACCCATCAATCACAGTGGCAGGCAGGTCAGAACACACAGCATTGCCACAGACGTGGCAACATTAGTCAGAAACACCTGGGAATGAAAGGAAAAAGACCTCTCTGCAAAGAGTTGCTCAGTCCTTCTGCCTCTGTTCTCCAACACTGCATTCTCTAGTTTTCCCATTTTGACCTAGTAAACCTTCACAACATGAAGAGACTCCATATGAATGCTTTACAGCATTTTGTGTCCTAGAGGTAGTTAATAACATGTGTACCATCCTGGGAAGAAGTCAGGAGAGCCACGTGAGCTATACTGGTGTCTCAGAAGGGCGGTACACTCATGTAAGGCAAACGAGGCCTTGCTGGGAAGTTCAGAAGCTAACCAGCTTTTTTTGAGCTACTCAGCACAAAACACCTTTAACTGTACCAAATGCAAAGTTATGAATTCATGCTCCTAGTCATATGCAAAGAATGGGAAATGACCTTGGAGAATGAAGGCTCTGTAGAGGAAGTGGGAGGCAAAGTAATTCTGCGAGTGCTGCCAGTAAGGTACTGCAGGAAAAGAATGGGACTATACTGACAGCAGGGAAAAAGTTTCTTCTATAACATTGACAAGACCAAAATAAATGTACTGTATCCAGTTTTCCAAAAAATGGTACAGAAAAGTTTACAGAGAAAGCACAAGAAAAAAAAACCGACCTAGGGCTTGAGGGGAGTTCTTTGCAATGAAAGACCTCAAACCCTTATCTTTTCCACTGAGCAAAAAGGAAACATTTCTCAGAAGAAAATCCTTCAATACTTGAGGGATTTTCAGCCTAGTGGGAGAGAATCAACCTGAGAATCTGTGTCTGTAACCAGAAGCCAAAAGTAAAAGCTACAAATAGAGTCACACATCAATAACTGCCTCCATTTGAAGGAACACAGAGGTCCTATTTAGGTCCTTGGAGTTCTGGTATGACCTCGGTTTTCAATAAGCCCCCACTTTAACTCAGAGCAGTTTTGCCAGTGTTTTACTTTTTAGTGTTCTTTCTTGGGCTGCCTGTTGGCTTCCCTTCAGCCACAGGTCTCATTCCAAGCCCCTCTTCCCACTGCTGATATCATTCCAGTTCGTTTCCAAACCAATTTCTTTCAGGCAGTGTAATAGCAGGATTTGCAAAAGAGTCATTGTAGGTTGCTTATTCCTGCACCATGCCAAGACACCGGACATTTTCATCCTTCAACAATGTTCTGTCTGTTGTGTGCAGCCAGAACAGGGCATAAAATCTCTTTGATATCTGCAGAGACAGTGAGTTGATTCTTCCATTATTTATTTATTTATTTATTCAAGTCGAGGTATTATGTCTACATCAAAAGAATTCATTTCCATAATTTCTATATTGTGGCTTCATAATTTTTCTTCTTGTTTTTGTTATTTGAAACCTGCACCCGGATACAATACCTTGAAAAGTCAGCATTTAAAACAAGGATCTTCTCATTGCAGACCATGCTGGTTGCAGTAGTACGATGGGTGCCACTACAACTTTATTATTTATTATTATATTAATAATATTATTAATCAACTAATGCTTATATTTTTCTAAGTTGGAAGATAACTGAGAAGTTAACTCTATTACTAAATTTGCTAATGGATTCCCCTTTGCTGTAAGGATTTAACATCCCAAGAAATGTTTCTCTGCATCATTAATTCAGTTCATTGTTTCAGGGTTATACTAAGTAAGAGTTAGTTTATAATAACTATTTCTATGTAATATAGTGTCCACATTGTGATTTGGTATCACTAAGATCATAAGAGGCCTGAGCAGGCAATCCAGCATCCCACACAGGATTTCACAGAGTTTAAATGGGGACTGGGCAGAAACTGCTGCCTCTATCAAAGAAAACCAACACGGTACCTTGAAGATTCCATAAATAGTTTCTAGTGATAACATTTCAATAACACTATTTCTTTGTTGTTAAATGGGAAAGCTAAGACTAAACATGTCTTAAAACACAGTACACAGTTGGTATCAGTGTAGAGGAAAAAAATCAAGGGTGGATTCACTTTCTACTGGACATAATGTGTCATGGATAATTCAAGTCCTTTTGGAGAGCAGCATTCAAATGGATTCATCATACCTTTAGGTTCTGCCAAATCCTAGCTGTAGTGAATGACAATCTGGCTGTTATTCTCAATTTCACAGTAGCCAACAATCATATAAAATAGGATAATTATACAAATAAGTGAAAAAGAGGAAAAAGTGCTAAGAGATTTATCTTTCTTTGTCTTACCCTGGGATAGATCTTAGTGAGATGTTGGACATCTCCTGTTGTTCTGACTAATGCGTGAAGTGGAAAATGAGCAGTTCCCAACAAGAATGTGTAACTCAGGCTGTGGTGCCTCTGCAGAATGTCACTAATAGCTAACTTGCATAACATTTTTGCAATTTTTTTTCATGCTTCTCCTCTTGATGGGACTTCAGTGAGTGCTGAAATGATGGACTCAGCAAGTTGAAAATATCACAAAGATTGACAAACAGAAGCAAGTACTAGTGATTAAATCACATAGTTCCCAAATTCATAACATCTAGAGAGAAGAGCTAGGAATTCAGAGTCATAGAATTTTTGAATTTTGAAATTTGGATTCATAAAATTCGAAACAATTATCTCATACTGTATGGATGCTTTTGTCCCGGGATCATCCAGAGACAGTAAATTTGGGAACTTAATCTGTAAATCCTTATAAATTATTTTTTCTCTTAAATTAGCTTTTTAACATAATACACATGACTGTACATACAGAAGTAATGATCCTGGTGCCTTACCAAATGGGTATTACCATCAGAAATTTGATGTAGTTATCCATGCATATTCCTGTTCCTCATTTGGGATAAAATTTCCTCAGACCTTTTAATGGACACACAGGCAGTTTTACCTCTTATATGTAAATAAAACATCTCAACAACAAAGAGTGGAGCCGTGGACCTCCTCTGGTTGGCAGAGAAGGCTGTTCTCTTCTGAAGCACTGGCATCCATCAGTCCCTGCAAAGCCTCAATTGACTGTTGAGGATTCATCACCCTCCTGTTGAAAAGAGCTACCTGGTGGAAACAACTGTGACCACAGGCTGAAGGAACCCTCAGGGCATGACTACTGCCATATGTTTACCACTTTCAGAGCAGAAATGTATTTCAGAGGGAGTAGGGACAAGGGAAAATAAACTACATAATCATTGCACAGATAAACAACTATTAATAAGCTAAAAAATATATATATGGCAATAGATATTTGAGCATCCAATTAGCATGATGAATAAGACTAAGCAGCTTATCTTGCTGTGGTAATGTATATTTTTCCATCAAACCAATCAGTGCTGAATAATGACTAGCATAATGTATCAGGGTAAATATAAGCACTTCTGTCTCCCTGAGATGACAACTAACCAATCAGCATACATTCAAACTGGAGTATAAGTATGATTAGAAATAAAAAAACTCAGATAATACAGATTCATTTGGTAAACTTAACCATTTGATTAGAGACACTGTCATGATCTTTGCTAGTTATCTCTATCTAGGATGGCAAACATCTATCTGCATAGAAAAAAGGCACAAATTGATTGGGAGATAAATCAGAGGAAGATTAAGTATTTAGTATGGCATTTTTATATGCTCTAATTATACCATAATTAACAATCCTGGATATTAAATTTGCAACTATAAAATATAACGAGGCAAATTATATCTACTCACCCTTTATAGCAGTTCATTGTACTTTATGGATGCTCACCTTGTGTAATTTGGTTGGAATAGGTGCTTCCTCTATCTGCAAGCACAGACAGGTGGTGGATTTCACCCAATGTGATGTGAACACCTGCCAACACCTGCAAGAACACATATTTAGAGGTAATAACTAGCTCACTAGTGACTCACTATGTTTCTACCAGAAAAATAAGAGATGGCCTGTGCTTTCAGCCTGCCAGAGACAAATATCACACTTTTGGAAAGCTAGAAATTGAGTTGTTTTCCAGACCCCTTTCTTGAAGTGGTGGACCCCATTTCACCAGTATCATTTGGGAGGCTGTTCCTCACCAGTTGTTGCAGTGGCTCCTCTGTGCTTTCCCTGGGATTCTTCTCTGTTTTATTCTGGAGCAATAGGGATAACTGGGCTGTCAAAGCTGAGAAGAAGAGGGTTTGTATGGGAATGACCTTGCAAGAAACTTTCTTGTGTCCTATTTCTTCTTAGAAATTACGTAACTGCATTCACTCAGAATATCTGGGAGATATTTTGTCCGGTTTGAGGGAAGAAATAAGCATCTGACTGACCCACCACAACACATCTGTCAAGCCATTTTAACACATTTTTTGCTGTAGATGTTACACCAGTGACCTGAGTCATTAAAAACTCAATTTCTACAGCAGCTCTGTCAGTAACAGCTCTGCATCCCAAGAGTTTGCAGTCCCTCTTAATTTCCTTATTTTTTTGTATAATTTAACAATTAATTATAGATTCTTAAATGTTTTAGTATTTTTCTTTACATGTAAAAGAGAGAGTTCAGCAAAGGGCCTCTGTGGCAATTAAAAGACTGGATTGGTTTGCACTTGGGTGAAGACTGGGAGACCTGGGTCTGTTAAGTCAGGAGAAGAGAAGGTTCAGGGGGGATACTCATCGGTGTGTACAAATACCTGGTGGGAAGCTGCAAAAAGGATGGAGTCAGGCTTCTTCCAGTGGTGTCCAGTGAGAGGAAAAGAGGCAACAGACACAAGATGAAACCCAGAAGGTTCCCTCTGAACATCAGGAAACAATTCTTCACTGTGACAGTGACCAAACAGTGGCACAGGTTGCCTATAGAGCATATACATTGTGAGTCTCGGTTCTCAGAGATACTCAAAAGCCACCAGGACATGGTCACAGACAATTGGCTCTAGGTGACCCTGCTTGAGCAGGGAGGTTGGACAAGATGACCTCCACATGTTCCTTCCAACCTCAACTGGGTTGTGAAAGACACTCTCTCTTCACTGATACCTCTGGTCAGATGCTGGCTCTGCTGTGGTATTCTACAAAGAAAGATGAGTTGATAAGTCTATATGTGAATATATCTGCTTAAGAGAGAATCTGATGTTCTCCACTACAAAAGAAGTGACTCCACGTGGTCTTATCAGCACTGATACTTTCTTAAATTGCCTGTTAACGGATATCTGGTCTGCATACTGCTCATCTGCAAATACTGTAACAGCATTTACTCTCAATGGTCCCTACAATTACCATGTGTTACATGATGGTAAATGACAATAGCAAAAAAGTCCTCTTTTTCCATAGGAGGAGGGAAGGGTCAATTAGATTGAGTGGAAAAAAGTAAATCTTAGTCATGTAGGATCAAGTATCTCTGTGCTCATAAGTTCATTTTGAAACATGGGCGTAATCAGATTTTGGTGAGCACAGATGTTTATGATGGGAAAAATCTTTGGAGACAACACACTGAAAGCTGATAAAGTGTCACTGAATACAGAAAGTTATTCCTTGGTCAGTTATTCCTGGAGCTCACAGTGCTATTTCAGACCTTGTTCTTTGATAAACAACTAACATCATGTCAAACTAAATAATAAAATCAGTTTGTTAAAAACTTAAATATGTTACTATACAACAGTCAAGGTCTCTTGGTACTGATCATAAGTCTGTTAATAGACCATTCATTATGCACAGCTTTTGAATTCAATGCCACTGCTATTTTGCCTACATCTTTATTATGCCGCTCTACCAAGTTGCCTTCATAATTAATTTCTACAGAAAGGGCAAGTAATTTCACTTATATTAGGCAATTTTGCAGCTTATGAAAAATAACCCATTGCCCTGTTTCCTCAACACACTTTCCATCTGGTATTTATGTGCAACTGGAGCCACTCTGTCTGTGTGTGTCTCTCTCCCTCTCAGTTGAACTTTGCATACAGCTCAGCAGCAGTTGATGCTTTTGTTCGTGTTGCAGATTTGTCCCTTTTCTGGTGCTTGCACTACCTCCATTTTACCACATAATTAGGGTCAGATGCTAGTTCCCTGAATTAAAAGGCATTTGGGCTCTCCTTCCAACAAGCCTTTCTACTCCCTTCTTGCAAAACAAAGCTGTCACATGCATTCTTTAGATGGTGTTGGATTACATTACACCACTTGACCACACTTGCTACACTAAGATAATTATGCCAGGTATTTTGCTGATAAAAATCACCATGGCATTATTGTGTGCTGTGGAACTCTTATCAATTCATGTCAGCAGAAAACTGGGTGGTTTGTAAAAATTTAGGGACAGAGACAAAGCTTGAAATTGCCATAAGGATTCTCAACAGGTTAACCATCATTTCGGTAAGTTCTTAAAGAAGGCAGAAATAAGGGACCAAGGAGTAAGCAAATTTATTTCCATAAAAATATCAGACAAAGGTTCTGCCACTTGCCCAGCTATACATCATCAGGTAGAAAAGAAATACATTCTTTGGAACACTTCATCTTGCTGATGTGCTGCACCACAGCCCAGCTCCTACAGCTACACAAGCACCGTTACTGGCCATGATATAAACACAGATAAAAAAATCTATAATGAATCCTGAAATAGAAAGTTTCAGAAGCTCATACAGGGCTGTTCCAGAGAGATAAAAAACTGTTCTCCGTGTAGTTTTACTGGTACTAAACTTGGCATGAAGTGTTTGTTAAAATTTAAGAGGATTCTGTGCTTTTGGAGCCTATGCAGGACAATTCATTTCTTCAAGGCCTCAGCCACCAAATGAGCTGACTGCATGAATCAGCTCGAGTAGGGGTTTCAGTGTAGCTTCTCAGGGTTAGGTGGCCTTTTAAAAAGTTGCAAGTTCCCACTAGAGTCTGAAACCAAGAATCACAGACAGTGAAAAGGGAGGAGGACCTCACAGTAGAGCTTACCCGCCAGGGACTGCCCCCACAGAGCCTTTTGGCCAACAGGACCCTCCACTGTGTCTTCCCTATCAAAAAGGGTCACACAGTAACTCCTAAGAGTGAACATTGGTGGTAAAAATCCTGTTTGTCACACTGGTTTTAAGTAACCACCTTGAGTTTAGCATTATTCTCAGTTTAACCTATTCTAACAAAATGAAGTCTGCTCTATTCCTTCAATGACAATATATACTGTTTCTACCACTAGAAGTAGTATATATCATCACTATTTCTATCATGACAAGTAACATGATTTGTATTCTGTTTCCACATCAAAGCTTATTACTTAAAGTAGGTGACAAATCATGCATTAGCCACAACTCTGGGTATGATCAGACAATTACGGCATTATTTTTAACTAACTTCCTTCACGTTCCAAATATCAAGCATATCCTTTCTCATATATAATAAAATACTATAAAACTATGTAAAAATACTGCTTTTATGCAAAAAATGGAGGAAGTCTCAGAGAAAAAAAATTTATTTCCTACATTGTACAAAACTAGTGCAATGCAACAATCTAATAAATCCGAGTGTTCTCACAAAGTGAGTTGTTTTGTCAGTTGAGTGCTTGAAATGCTATCTAATGTCTCTGTGGAAATGGCTGAAAGAAACAACAGATGTCTCAGATTTTTGCCTTTCATGTCTTATTAAAATCAAGGGAAGATAGAAAGGCAAACAAAGGGTTACTCATCATTTTTCTCTCCCTGGAAGAAGTTCCTGTGAACACCGCCTACAAGAAGAGGCAGTGATAAATGAAAGACAAAAAGCAATTTAGATAATGATGAACATTTATAAAAGAAACGGTTCATTGAGAACACTATTCCCAAGGATAAAAGGTAGAAAGGAGGCAGGAAATTCTGCAAACCTGCATAACATGGCAGTAGCAGTGGAGCCTTCAGCATAGCCATCTTGTGTTACTCCCCACCAAACGCATTCAGCCGAGGAACCCTGAACGAGATGCTTGTGATCTGATTTGTGCTGGGGGCTTTGACTTCACTCTCTCATTCAGGCTTGCAGCTCTGGCCTCTGAGCTGCATCCCTACTCTTCAGGGACTGGAAAGCTCTTACCTAAGTAAGGCTCAGGAGACCTGGAGCATCTAGCTTGATGTTTACAGCAGAGCTTTCCTCTGCCATCGTCTAAGATGTCTCCAACTCCTCCTTTCATCCATTGCCCACTCTGCCTAATATGTGAAGCAGCAGTGTTTGCCATTGTTGATTACATGCTAAGCAATGAGAAATATTAAAATCTGCTTCACATTGCTATGGTAGCCACTTACACTTTGCATTAAAAGCCAAAGCAAACATCCCTCACTCTTATTTTCTCCTTCTGCTGCTGCAGAAAGATGGATGTGTAATTTGCATTGGCTATATCAACCATCTTCTGATAAGATGAAAACACTTAGAGAAAATGTATATGCAAAGTGTGACCCAAGCAGCATTTCCAAGCCTCTATTTCCTCTCTGGGAAGAGCAAATGAGCAGACTCTGGGGACCATACATTCAACCAACACCCCTGTGAGTGTCACTGCACTCAGTGTCACACAGCCCACCAGGGTGGCTGGTGGTCACAGGCTACCTGTGCAGCTCACTGTACCACTTACACTATGGCTCCCTGGGGATGCCTCTCCTGCCACTCCCTCACCTCCATAGGCAAAGGGAATATTAAGCTCTGAATCAGCCCAGGCTGTGTATTGCAGCACTCAACAAAGCATCAGAGTAAAGGTGCCAGAGCAGGAGATCAGGATGTTCTTCAGTATAAGCCACTTAAAGAAAATATGCAGAAATCCAGCCGAGGTACTTGAGAAAAATAAAATAATAATCCTGCTTTTGCATTCCTGAGCTGGAATACTGTAGAGGAGTTCACACAGAATAGGTTAGCTTTGATCTTAAAAATCTGACATTTCAAATAAAGAAACTGAAGAGAGGGTGTTTCTTCCTTGGTTGTTTTCATTTAAGGCCTCAATCCCACGGTGTTGACACCAATGAGCTGAGCTGATGCTAAATGCCACTGAAAACTGACAAAAAAAAAGTTTTTAAACCATTCAGTGAATGATCTCATAGGTAATGCCAAAGGCTACAGGCACTGAAAAAGTTTTGGTTGGTGGGTGGTAAATGTGATCATGTCTTTAGAGAAGGCTGTCCTCAATTAGAAGGCATCGTACAATTTAAAAAAAAAAACAAAAGCTATAATTTACTAATTTTGGATACTCCCTACAAAGATACAGGCCTATTATTTATATATAAATGCATGGGAATCAAAACAGTTCTGTACCTACTCTAGAAGGTTTCAGGCTAACTGTAAAGCAGTGTCGCATGTCATTATAAGAACTGGTTTGCTTTTGTATATAGAATTGCCAAAAATATATAATGATGTGGAATGAAGAATTCAGTGGCCGGTTTCTGGCTAGAACCAAATTTTGCGTTTGTTTCAGCAGTTACACTGCCACTGATTTTGGATACCTTGAGGAAAAAGAAAACAATCCTAACCCAAACCCAAACCAAACCAAACCAAGTAATTGCTGATTGATTGGGAAACTGTAGCACCTCACCACACCACCTTGTGGCAGCTCTAAAAACCCAGCCAAGGATCCTTGTCGTGGCCGGGAGACTTGGCTACACTGTTTGGTTTTGCCAAAGTAGAACACTAGGAGGGATGGGGCAGGGCATCCTGGAGAGCACAACCTCTGCACCACCTGAGCTGAGGCAACTTGGACATGGGCAGTGACAGCCGTTTTGCCCCAGGAGGATGAGAGGGAACATGACAAGAGGAGACGGCATACACTGAGGTAGTGGTAGGAAGGAGGAAGTGGAGTGGATGGAAGAAATACATTTACAGAGGAGATTACAGAAAGTGTGTGTGTGTGTGTGGGGGGGGGTGTCACTAGCGAAACAGATGATCTAGAGGTCAAACAGGGTCAAAGGAGTCCATAACACTGGGACCCGTTGCCCAGCTGGAGTGAATCCCATTATTTCTGAGCATGAGATTCCTCCCTGTGTCCGAAGGTGATGAGGAAGCTCCCTGGTAAAGCATCTCCATCACCCCCAGTGGGGTGTCCAGACTGCTGTTGGCCCCCTCCTCTGGCTACGAGCCCCTCCAGCTCTGAAAAATTCACCCTCGATGACCACTTATGTTGGGGAGAAGTTCAAGACTATCCCTACCTGCCTCCTGTCCCTCCTCTCTCTAGGTTGGTTTTAATTTGCTATAACTTAGGAAATACCTCTAGGTGATATTATAAGACAAACCCAAAACAGCCACCCTTTTGAAGATGGCATGTTAGGTACTTCACTTTTCAAAGAAATAATTTACGTATGAGTGTCCCAAACAAAGGTTCTAATCTTGACAATTCTTCGCTGGAGCAGGAATTTACAGCTGCAGGTGCAGGACGAAGGAAGGGAATAGGGAATGCTGTGAAGGGGGCACTGACCCCTCTATTATCCCAGGCTGCTGTAACATGCATTCCTGTCTCAGGACAGGATTGCAGCTACAAGTCTGAGCAGCTGCATCCCCTCCAGAGAAGGGAAGATATGGGTTTATTTTGCTTTCTGCTGTTACTGAGATCAGGTCACCCATGCCTATGGCACTGCTCATGTGAGATGGGAGATCCTTCCCTACAGTTTATGCAACATCAGCAGCTCCAAGATATTCACTGACTAGCTGTTGAAATAGGTACAGAATGGCTTTGTAGCAAAAATGTCACAGCAACTCTTCCATCCTGGCTCTGGCTCCTCACGCTAACTGAACTGACCTATGGCCACACCAGCATTTGAAGAAACCACTCTCCCCTCCACCAAAGACATCCACATGTCTCTGAGCTGCTCCAGAGGCAGCAGAAGAGCCAAGAACAGTTAGTCTGTATTGAACGGCAGATTTCTGTGGAACAAATGCTTGGCAAAATAATTCTTTTGCATCTTTACTTCCTACAGTGCCTCAAGATTGATGTCTGTTTAACTAACGTGCTCATTAAGCTGGTAAAGAAGGCATTCTGGTGTGGTTAGTGAAAAACACAGGCAACTGTGTACTGCGTGGGATTAGGTCCAGCTTGCCGAGCTTGTGCGAACAGCTTGTTCTACCCTATAATTTATGAATAAATATTTTACATCTATAAAGGAACCAGCTCTATTTTATGGAAGTAAGGGTGATCCCCTGACCAAATCCTTTGGCAGAAAGAATCTGAAAATGAAGGCAGCTTGCAGAGGTGAGAATTGCTGCCTGTCTGAGGAGAGCTGGCACTTCAGGCCTATGAGATCTCCTTCAGTTCTGGCTCCTGTGTAAGCATGAGAGTCAGTAATGAGTCTCAGAACCATCCAGATCTGATAAAGTCCTTGGCATGAACCGATGGCAATTTAGTCTCTATTCTTTCTGCTGAAGAACAATGGACTGCAGGCAAAAAACCCCATGAATTGTTCCACCTACAAGTCATTTATACAGGTTACCAGTGCTGGCAGATGCTAATACCTTATTGTCTCTTTCTAGAAGCTATTTTTATCAACAAATGTATCTTGACCAAGTCTGAGCTGGAAACCTAAAGATGAACAGTTAGAGATTCAATTTCCTGTCTTATGCAGGAACACATTCCTGCCCATCCACAGCTGTTAAAAACCAGTCACACTTTCAGTAAATATAAACGTAAATATAAACTTTCTAGTTCTGCTCTTTCTGATGTTCTACTATATTTGTCCTGTCTGGACAGTTAATATCTCAGTAATGCTTTTGAAACACGTCTTAGCCTTGAGTTCCAGTGTAAGAACCAACTGGCTTTTGTCAAGCATCAGAAAATCACCCTATCATCAAAGGCACAGGAGGAAAATATCTTCAAAATGCCTATTGCTTTCCAGTTTTCTGATGTCTGGGAGGAAACCACCTTCCTCAGTGGAACTACACCAAGTTCAAGGTGTCTGCAAATGGTCAAGTAATACAAGTTGTACAGAAGTGCATAAAGAGTAGCCTGGGGGGAGGAATATCAAAACCCAAAAAACTAGTTCAAATCACAGTAGGAGTGAGAGCTCAGTGAGGTAGACCATATTTAAGATAGGAAGAACTCAGCCTTCAGGTGTGTACTTTGTCTCCCCCTGCCTTTCTGCCCTCTTCATTTCTTTCACTGCTCAGTTAATGGAAAGGTATTTTCCAGGTTCCTTCAAGTTCCAGTTTCTTTCTCTCTTCTCATGATGCCTACCATGCACCCCTTGGAGCTACAGCAGGGGTTTCATGCCTGGAATTGCTCAGGGTTGTATTCAGTTTGTTTGCACTGCAATGGCAGCTGACCAGCTCTAGCTGAACCCTATTCTCATCATCCTACCTCCCAAAAAAAACATCTGGAGGGAATGTACCAGTTAAACCTCTCCATTGTCATCCACACATGCTTCAAAATAATCACCTTCAAAAAATAATGCAGAGACTGGTAGAAAGGAAGCACTACCAGTGCTGTCATTAGACTGCCTCTGTGGCTGTTTTTCCATTTCCTTTTCCCTGTCAGCAGACCTTGAGCTCAAGACTCTGGCTCTTTTGTCCTTGCTTTGGCACATTCAACATGTGGGATTCATCACCCTCATAAGGCTAGCATCTGCTTTTAACTATGCAGGAATTCTATAAAGCATTGTTATCATTGGTCCAAGAGAAGAGAGCTATCAGCACAAATATCACAGATGAACTGAAAGAAGATTTTCAGGATGTAAAGGTCTGAAATACTTCTGACAGATCAGTTAAAAGATGCATTAAGACAGAATATAGCACTCATCAAGCTAAAGAAAAGTGTTTCTTTCCTTGACTTCTACCCATTGGAGCAAATCCTGAGCCACTAAGTCAGCTTGTTGACACACTGGGGCAGAAATGACTGAAAAAACCCTTGTAAAAATACATTGAAAAAACTCTGTAATATCTCAGCATTACTGATATCTACTGATATCTACAGCAGTCAGTCTTTATAGGTTTGCATAGTGTTCTGGGCAGCCAGGAACCACTTTATTTATAACCAGATTATTCTTACTTAAGGTACAAGTGCATCTCTATTGACATAAACTTGGGGAACTATACTCAGGGAACGAAATTCAGCTCTATCTTCCATGAAATTAAATCAAGAAAGATGACTGCAATAGAGGATGATGATGGAGAGCCTGCTGTTGAAATATTAGTGTTGTAACCAGATCAATTGCCATTCTATTTGGTTTTGGTACAGGTCAGGAGAGAATCTGACACTGTATTTTCAAGTGAGAAGAGGGTTAGTGGGCGCCTTGGAGGAGCCACCAAGAATTCAAGCATTCCCAGCAGTAGCAGAGAAGTTGTTCCCATCTCCTGGCTATTGTGTGGATCAGGGAAGTTTGGGGTCTCAGCCCTCATTCCATGAGCTGCAGAGGTGCCTAAAGAGGCTGAAGCAGAGCAGCCCCCGGAAAAGCTTTTGAGCTGGTGAAGTCTTGCTGGGCTGGAGTCAGGTCTGTGGTCTGATTGATTAAATAGGAGACATTTTTAGGTCTACAGACCAGCAGGGATATCTGAATGGGAGACCTTCCACCTGGGAACAGGGAGTGATCCAAAAATGCCGTAACTACGACACCTGTGTCTTAGCAGCTGCTCAGCCATCAGCACCTGCTCTGAACAGGAGCCACCTCATAGCAGATGCCTCTGCCTGGTCAGGGACACTGCAGTGCTTCATCCTCCCTTTACCCATGGACAGAACATGCAGTGAAGCTGTCAACACTTCAGCTTCCCTGGATAACACCACTTCCCCTATGCAGCCAAGTTTACTTTTATGGCATTATGGGATCCCTGGACACTTACAAAGACTGCATTGACTAATGCTTCAGTCAATATGATGTGTATATGGTTCAAAGTTAACTGCATGACTGATCCATACTGAAGGAGGCCTAATCCATCCTGGGGATAAATTTAGGTCCTGCATAAACTCACTTAGTAGCCAAATAGAAACTGGATTATGGTTTTATACTTTTATAAATAAAAGACCAACTCTCTCCCATAATGATAAACAGTGACAATATTTAAAGGACCTAAAGTACATGATGAGCAGTCTCAACCAATTTACAAAAGCAAATGCAATACTAGAGGAAGAGAGAGGTCTTATGAAAATATTATAATGAAAATGGTATTCAGAAATCCATTAGCAACTGACTGTGCTTCATCAAAGCACTGGGAAAGTATTTTAAATGTAAGCAAAGATCTTTGCTTTTAAAATCCTTAATGAACATGTAAAGTACTAAAAGCCACTGTGAAGTCTTAAAAAAGGAAAACAAGACCATGCAACAAAGGTTACACCTTGGTTCATAATGGATTACAAGTTGATACTGCTGTTCTTACCTACATTACTGCAGACTACCATTATTTGACTGAATAAAACTACAAAACTCACACATTCTTTTTCTTGGCATCCTTATTTCTAGTAAGATTTGCTTCATTTATTGATCTCCCTGATGGGTACCATAGCAATGGATGAAACAGGACCATTTATTCAAACTTCCTTTTATTAAACTAAACAAAATGCATTCAGACTACTCAGAACACTAAAAAAAGATAAAATAGGCACTGAAAAAGGTAAGGGCAGTGCTTGCAGATAATTTTGAATCCTAGCTTAAAGTCTGTAATTTTGGTAGGAAATTCAGTGTAACCTGTACATTGCAGAACTCCCAATGGTTTTTAAGGAGAATGTTAGGATTTAGTGGGTGCAGAAGATCCTGTAGCATCCTGACCCATCTAGAGATAAGAACCTCCTGGTGCAGATGATGAAGACACTGCTATGTAAATCTTCAAAATGTCTTGCTCCAAAAGGGAACTTTTTTCCCCATAGAAGCACAGTTCAGGCAAAAGCTGTGATTTTTTTTACATGACTACATTATTTTTTCCAAGTGCTCATTCCCTGTCATTTTATTGTCAGGTATGGCTATAACAGGGTGTGTTGTGCAGCCACTGAATCTCTTTGAGGAATGCAAGGGCAGTTTATAAGAGCAGAACTTACAAGTCATTCAGTAGCATATTGCTTAGTCTGACATATCAAGGAAGAGAAAATGCCCTGGAAGTAGCAAAGTCCTGTTGTTTACCCTTTGCTAAGAAATATTGAGGATAACCAAGATGATACCTCAATTAAAGGAGTCATAGTGACTTCCAAAATAGGTGGTATCTGAGAAAAGGATATTTTTAAGTCTTCATCCTTTGCCTTAGTATTTAGAGTGTCTTTGCAGCCAAAGCAAATGTTGTGCCTGGGCTAGTGATGCTGTGCTCGAACCAATGCACTTGTGCTTCAGGTCCTGCTTAACCCTTGTTTCATGTGCAGGGAGGTGTGTTGGCAGCATCAGAGAGGACTGGAAATGTCCCATTGTTGGACAGCAAAGCACATCCCTCCACATGGGCAAATACTGCTGGCCTATGTCAAGCTTCATTTCTCATCACTGGCCTATACAAAAAAGTTATCTATTTAGTGGGAGTCCTGTATTCACTTACTGATTAATGCAAGGGCACGGTCTCAGCTCCTCTGGATACTAATTTTTGTTTTCAGGCATGATCACCCTGCAATACATTATACTATTGGGTATGTAGAAAAGGGCATTTATACAGCCAACAACTAAAAATTAACTGCTTGGCTAGGATTGAACTCCAGCACCTTTATAATGGGTAAAACCTCCACAAATCCCTCAATGTAAACAGTTGTAGAATAGTTCCCAAGGCCTCACCTTTGACTGTCATTCCCTGAACTCCCTGCTCTCTTTCTGCTACAGGCAGCATCTGCTCCTGCTCTGCACTTTCTGAGTAGGTATAGGAGTAGCACAGCCTCCTTGCACCTGCTTTGCAGTGCAGGAAAGGTTAATGTTCAACCCTAGATTGAAGGAACCTGGCTTTGAGCTCTCAATTATCTTAAATACAACCAAGTACACTTCTCTAAGGAAAGAGAAGCTGCTGTAAGAGTTCACAGCTGCATAGAGGATGAGTGATTCACTTCCTTATGCCTCATGGAAAAGAGAAGTCAATGTCTTAAGTGTAATAAAGTTGATGAATTATGGGCTTAAAGAGGTGGATCTTGCATTTGAATAAAAGAGAATTCAGCAGGCAGTCAGGGTTGTGAAACTACTGTTTATGCACTCCACAGCTTAACAAATAACAATATATAAAGATTGATTTTATAAGACAACATAATGATTTCATGCAAGTAGCTATTATAAAACAATGTGTTGTTTTATTTTTCTGTCAATGCCCAGCAATAACTATTTGCTGTATCCCTCTGCAAGAGGGAATCTGTTAAAAGTCTTACCTTGAAGTCAATCATAAGACTCCTTTTTAAATGTCTTGTAAGAGGCCATCAAATATGCTGCTTAAGCCTTGTGAATGCCAGTACACATTTCTTCAGAGAACTGAATTTCTGCAGTTAGTTTTTACCTCTCCAAGCCTCAGTTTACCTTTACAATCCCTATTCTGAAGTCAGGGTAGGAGGATGGCTCCTTTTTCTCTCACATCAAAGGTCTTTGTACACAGCCTCATCGGGCACGAGCTTTTGCTGCTCTGGGAACAGAGAACACCCAGGACATGCAGCCCCATGCATCAGCTCACACTGTGCCTCTCACAGACTTATTAAGCTCCCTTTTAGGACCAGGCAGACACTACTCACACTGATTGTAAGGCTGCTCAGATGCTAAACTAGAGGTTATACACTCTCTAACCACCTATTCATAGCATCAATCTTACCTTACCTTACCTTACCTTACCTTACCTTACCTTACCTTACCTTACCTTACCTTACACTGCCTTACCCTACCAACACTATCTTACAGCTTTTCTCCCTCAGGGCTCTTTTCCCTACACACTTGTAAAGAGTAGTAATTTCCCCTTTTTCATGCTTATTTGTATTTGAGCCTGATGCTCCTCAGTTGATGAACAGAGTCATATGAATGTGGCTCTTCCCCACTTCCAAATATGCTTCTTTGCCTTTTCCCTGAGCTTCCCTGTCTCACACTACTCACTCCTCTTTTTTTCCTCCCTTTTTCAGACTTTTTCATTCTTTTCACAACATGGACAGGGATAGGATTATTTGGTATACAGGGAGCTGCTATTCCAAGCCAGGTTATTCATTTGTTGATAGTTTCTATTGGTTGCCCGTTCAGAAGGTGTTACAAAGGCTGTATCTATGCTGATAAATGAAGTCCAGGAAGAAATCACTGTCCCCAGGATCAACAGGCTTATATCCCTGCTGCTCAGGGCTAGGTCCTCTTGGTGGGCCATGTTTGCGCTTCTTTGGAGGTGGCTTTTGGTATTCCCTGGGCACACGGTGACTTCAGACTGAAATAATTGCATTTTTAGGGTTCCTTTTTAACTTTCAAAATATCTGAAATAACGCATTGCAGCTCACTAGTGTGTTTTTTGGAGGGGAGGGCAGTTTTGTTTGGGTTTTTATTGTTTTTTAATTAGAGTGAACCAGGGCTTTGTGTTGGGCATTGGGGCTGAGACATGAGGGTCTGTGAGGGTGTTTGGAACAGCAAATCCTGTTGGGTTAATGGTAGAAGAGCCAAATTACATGTTATCACAAGACCCACTAACTTCTGGGAGCAATCCTTGCAATAACCTGTCCTTAGTTTTACCACGGAGACTTAGCTAGAACCTTAGGATCAAGTTGGGAAGTGGTCAGTGGAAGGCCTGGGCGTCCAACCTGCTCCTTCCCTTCTTTCTTTGGCCTTGCAGGTGTGCCCAAATATGCCACTTGCCCTCTCCTCAGCAAACAAGGAGCGCTTTCTCTGCTTTTTGTTGCCGATCACCTTGTGAGGCTGTCTAAGCCCACACAGCAGCAGCAAATTCACCTGGAATCCACTATTCCCTTTTCCATACCTCTGTCACCCATGGTGGCCATCCTGAGTCATTAGACAGCATGGTCTCCCAGTATCTGAAACAAATACAAACATAATGGAGAGTCTGGCATTGTGCTTTTATCACAGACAATTTTTAATATTTATACTGTTAGGAGGGAGGAGAAAGTCTTCTCAGTTAGAAGCAGGAGGGAGGAAGCTGCATATCCCTGATGTTTTTCCTTTTGAATCAATTTTAGGACACCTTTCTAATTAGGAAATTGCAACAACGAGCCATGTGATGGGGTAGGTGAGACATGTTTGAACATATAGAGCAGAAAGATGGCCCTGTTCCCCCAGCTATCCCCCAGCCCCTCTGCTCTCTCCTGCACTGAGATTTTAGGAACTCAGTGTCACTTTGCTGACATGGGTTTTCTGAGTGGCTGTGCCCCATGATTTGGGGCCAGGAGTGAGAGAGAAAGAATCATGCCCTGAAAAACCAAGAAAGGAGCTGAGGGACAAAGGATTGGGAAGGGAAATCAAAGCTCATGCTGAGCATGCCAGTCTAGACATGCATGTTTTGAATCCTGGCTTCATGGGGACTTACCACGTTGCCATGTGTTCAGGTCCAGTGAGATAGCTGGTTATTTCTTGTAAGCCACTGTATCAGGCTTGGTTCTTTCCTGAACTCGGTTATGCAGAGTCCCAGTATTTAGTGAAAGTTGTGCATTTCTCTGGGGACAGCAGCTGTGTAGTGGGAGAAAGAATTGTCATCCTCTGAAAGGGAGAGATGTTTAGAAAAGAAACATTCAAAGCATAAAATGACTTGTGCAGACTGATACAGTAAGAGTGTATGCACATATGTGTGCAGCATCTCTGTGGGCATATGCACCTTTTGGTTCTCTCTGATGCATTTGGTGATTGAAGTTATACCTTCCAAACCCCAGGCCTGATACTTCTTCCTTCTTTGAACATCAATGTTCTTTTTATTTGAATTTGTAACAACCCTACTACCCTTGGTCTGTGGCAGAGGGGGGCTCACCATTCCAAAGCATCTTTTTTTGTATGATTTACTCTATTTCACATCAAGCTGCCTACTCTTGTGGGCACTGGTAGAATCAGAGCTGTGTCTGTTCTCCATCTGTAGTACCAGGGAATTAGGATTTCTGTGTAAGATCTCAGTGCCAAAAGGCTTTTAGCCATGCTGGTACCAGTGGAGACATTCTGGCTTGTACCTACTGAGCCTTTGGTCTGGTATTACTGGATCAGCAAGGAGTTTGGTGTTGCATCCTTAATGGACCCTTTTTATTCTCATTTTTTCTGCAAGAAAACAAAGCTTTGAAACTGCTCAGATATTGTTGGCCTTGTCTTATCGCGTGTAATTTTGAAGCATTTGTTCCAGGCACACTACAATTTTTGCCATTTAGTGATTACCTTTAAATTCTACAAAGCCTTTTCTCATGTGCCCTTGTTCAGCGCTTTGGGAGATTGTCTGATGTGAAAGGCACTATTACACATTGAACTGATTATTGTTGTTTGTTGCTGTTAACATAGACAAGAGACCCTCCTGGCAGGGAAACAACTTCTTTGCTAATAAGTATTCATAATTTGTATCTCAGCAAAAGATGTAAACATATATTATCATTAAATAGGCTGTAATTTTAATTGCCTATAAATGTTATTAATTCTGATTGTGATTATTCAATAGGTAATAAAGATAAAGGCTGTCAAAATTAATTAAGTACATATTCATTAAATTCAAGGTAGCTTCAGTTTCTTTATTGGACAAATACAATTAACACTTAATCTGAATCTCAGTAAGTTACATAATCATGTGACTCAAAATAAAGGGAGGATACAACCTTGGCCTTTTACTTTTTACATGGGAAAACATTAATGATGCTGACATTGGAGACAATTAGACAGTGTCGGCCAATTGTTTTTAGTCAGCTTTCTCTCACATCTGTGGTGTCTACAAGCAAGAAGGGCCATTGTTTCTGCAGGCCTCCGTCGCGCTTTGGCTCTTTGTGCTAACCGTCAATCTCTTGCTGAATATCAAAGCTGTGAGGAAATTAGAACAGACCAGCTCTACTGCACCACACTAAAGCTTAGCAGGGTGCATCCACTATGCTACTAATTAGGCAGTGGCCAACAAAATAACCTGTCAATGTGTGCTTGCCATTTCCCACACACCTGCATTTCATACACTAATAAGCGTACAGCCAGGCAGAGAAAGGAATAACTGCTGAAGTGTGAAAAATGAACAAAATATAACAATGTTTCTCTCCCCACCTATACTACTGCCAATTACCATTTAACATTAGGTAGAATCAACATGTCGGAAGAAATACAATACAGTATCTGAAACTAAAGAGGGGGTAGGAAGGAGCAAAGCCACACATAGCGAGTGTATTAATGTTTGCTGCAGAACGACGTGCTAAGTGGAATCTCGCTTTATTTGTATAAACCAGGAGATTGAAAATGATCATGATTAGGGTTTTTCTATTCACATCAACCCAAAGAGAAATCCATTTTTTTGTTGCTTACCAAAAATAGATTAATAAACGCTGTAGCAAACGACATCCTCTGTTGTTGTAGCAGACCACATCCTTCATGTGCACCAGTGCAGCTAAGCCAACACAGGCTGACTAACTTCTGTTCTGCCTCTGATTTCTTTCAGCCAGTTGGTTTCAAACCTCTCAGAAACTTATGTGCACCATCCTTCCACCTTTTAATTCCTTCATTTAAAATCATATCAATCAGAAAGTCAGTACTGGCTGGCCTGGTGAACTTATTTCACCTGTGCTATTATTCCCTATCAAGAATCTTTTCCCTATCAAACACATAGTTAGAAAACTTCTAGAAATGACTTTTCTATCCAAGTGACAAAAATTCAAAACTGCCCTGTAATTACTATTATGAAAGGGGGAGGAGGAATGCTTATGCAGTGATTAGAAATATTGTATTTGAAAGCAGCTCATCCTCAAAATATAAAAGTGAATTTCATTACAAGCATTACAGCATTGCTGAAAATCCACACAACTCCCACTTACAAGCCCTTGTAAATTGCTGGGTTTCATAAAATAGTAATTCACACACCATATATTTCTTTCCCTTTCCCTTTGCTTTAATGACTGATCAGATTGCAAGAGTGATGATTTAGAAGTGATATCCACTGAAAACAAAACAGAGCAGAAGTAAAGATATTAAGTCAGCTGCAAAATACCCAGGGCCAAGATATTGAGGCCATTACCTTTGCCAAGGAACTGACTCGTCTGAATTCAGCACTTCAGACTTGGAGCTCTTTATTTTTTCCCCCTCTTCACACAAACCCAAGGGTTATAAATGCAAATTTACTCATATGAAACACAGTAATTCCCTCCCCCTCCATCCTGATCCATAGACTTTATTTTTTTTTCTATGACTTGAGCTCTGGTGGATCAGGTAGATGAAGGGCAGAATTCCCTTCAAAAAGAGATTTATGGGCATATATCACTTCTGAGTAGCAGTCCTACCAGGCATCTTCAATGCAAAGCTGAATTTAGAGCATGACATGAAAACCAGAAGGGCCAGTGAAATGTGTGGATGAAGTTGTTTTCTTCTACAAGAAAAATCACTTCATCTCAATATGTAGGA
This sequence comes from Pithys albifrons albifrons, assembly GCF_047495875.1. Classification (NCBI taxonomy): domain Eukaryota; kingdom Metazoa; phylum Chordata; class Aves; order Passeriformes; family Thamnophilidae; genus Pithys; species Pithys albifrons. Next base: position 7,567,997 of record NC_092466.1, on the reverse strand, counting down.
GAAATGACTATATTGTTATGCTATCCTTGATGGAAATCATACAATAAAGGCCAATATTCAACCAGTATTTGTTAGATACTTTTGAACACCACTCTGCCTTTCATTAGACTTTATCCAGGAGCAGCATTTTCAATTATAAATAAAAACTTTCTCCGCCTCTTCCCACTTGAGCTCAAGTACAGAAGGCCCCTATTTAAAATGCAGCTCCCGAGCAGGCCACCAGGCCGCCTGTTCAGCTGCCAGTGGCTTTTGTGTACAAAGATGTTAATTGGTCCTAATCCCCTCCTAGAAGCTGTTTTGGTAGCCTGACCTGGCACCCCAAAGGACACCTTGGTGTGAAAAACTAAAGGGCCCATTGAAAAGAGAGTGAAAAGCAGCACTGAGCATTCCAACACATTTTAATTTCAGGAATTAAAAAAAAAAAAAAAAAAGAAGAGGGGAGGATGTAGCCAGAGGGGTTATGGCAGAGGGGGGGGGGGATGGCACACATCATCTTGCTGATTCTAAATTGGTCATAGAAAGCTTTAGTAACCCTGAAGTAAGCTCTATAAACACCCTTTGCACACACACACATGCAAAATCCCCCAAAATTAAAAAAGAAAGAAAAAAGAAAAAAAGCCAAGATCTGCTTATTTTCAGCTTCAGGTTTGGACCTGCCTTCCATTTTGCTCTTTCTAATGCATGAATTCTCTTTCAGGGAGCTGAAGAAACCCAAATGCAACCCAAGGGTCTGACATACCTTGTTCAGTCCTAAATCCAGACCAGAAGCTCATTTCCCTACAGATTCTGCTGGTCCATTATGTGGCACAAATAAACATCCAGGACTTGAAGTGGAGAAGACCTTTTTTATTAGGCATTTACAGAGCAACCAGGGTGTGGGGGAGGCGTGGGGGGCAGTGATGGGAAGGACGGGAAAAGGGAAAAAAGCAGCTATTAGGGCAAACTTATAATCAACTGTACACAAGAAATGTTAGATATAAACACTCCCCCTCAGGAAGTTGTAAAATGCTATCTGTTCAGCATGCCATTGTGCAAAGTGTACATTTACAGCTTGGGTGGTAAATTATGCTAATAGAATGCACAAACCTCAACAGTGAGGTTTTGAATTTTTTGACACAGTTCACAGATCAACTTCATAGGTCAGAGGAGTTTGCCTCCCACAGCCTGATAAAGTACAGACACATACAGCGTGTGTGTATTATTATAATCTTGCTCAATGCAAGTTTTTAGGTAGAATATATTTGGTGTATTTTCGTCTCTGCTTATAATGAATATTTTTCATTAGACACTGCTTTAGGCAAGGGCAAAACACTTAGGAGACTCTTTTCATGGTAATGTTTCAAGGTGTTGAATGCCAAAACTCAGTAATCAAAGCCTCCATAGCACATCAATGTACAGAGAAAGGAAGCTACAGTAGCAATTCTTTCACCAAAGAACAACTACTCAGATGTACTTTTTAATGAGCATTTGCAATACAAGGGGGGGAAAAAAAAGCATATAAAATAGTAGATTCCTTAACCAGCAGAGATTTTCTGCACAAAAACCAGGCACCCATGGTTAGAGATGGAAGGTAAGACAGATTTAATTCTTGCACAATTACTGCAAAACAAACAAACCAACCCTCTGAATACAGAACATCTAAAAAATGTGGAGTATCTGTGTGGAGAGAACAACAAAAAGTGCTGCATTCTCCTATCGATCTCCTAAACTATTTCTGGTGATCAAAGCATTGCTAATCAGATTGTCAACATTTTCCAGACTCACATTAAAAAGAAAGTATATTTTTAATGTCCAATTAAGACAGGATAGCTACCAGAATCTACTATTGTTCAGATATCTCAGGGTGCATTTTCAATTTCAATGGCTCATTCACTGCTCTCATCATGTTAAAAGTAACTCTGCCTCTGGCATGGCATTTTCTGGATCAGAAAATCATTTCTGCTTAAAAATGTTATGGTAAGGGATATCTCAGAAACAAGGTGGGACCACAAAAGTTCCTTAAAAGATGGAGGGAAAGGAGGATGATCAACCTGGAAAAAAGTTTCCTTTGGAAGCTGAAAAATTAAATGCAGGAAAATAACAAAACTTCAATGCTGAGTAAAAAGGCCAATAACATTCTTTTCCCAAAATATTTTTGTCTTTTTAAAGGATATATGTGCATTTTAATGATTTTGGATGTTTCACAGGCTTATTTCTGTTTCAATTTACTTCTTGGCAATGAAAGAAAAGGCAGGAAAGAACTCAAAGCGACTCATGGAGCCTGTGTTTGGTGAGTGGCAGCGTGTTTCCATGTGTACTCCCTAAGATGTGCTGGAGAACCTGCTCTGCAAACCAGAGCATCTGCTGGTGGGAAAAGTAGCATATTTGAGGAGCTGTAATAAAATTTTAAAAAAGTAGAATCAGTTCTGTTGACCTAGACCTCAGTCTCTGAGTCATCTGCAGGTGAATCGTGCTCTGTCTCCTGAACTGAGCTAATTATTCACATGAGTAAGGTGAGCAGGGCTTGTTCCGGGGTCATCCACACAAGTCCTCATTACAAAACAGTCCTAAAGTTGTGTGAACTGAGACAGCAGAAGAAATTAAACAAGCTAACCCAAGAAATCCTGCTGCAAACCCCACTGTTTGCAAGATTCTCTGGCGCTGCACAAGGTCAAAGCAGAGGACAAAGTTTACCTCAAAGCAACGACACTTCCTGAAAACCACAGTAGACAGTTAGTAAAGAAAAAATAGCATTTATTTTCAAGGGGAGCAAAAAGTAACTGCTCCACAGCTTCCAATGGTTCTTGTTTGTCACTGGACTGCTCAGAGAAGGAGCTTTCAGATGAAGCCATGCTTATGAGCTGCTGCTGGTGTGTGTGAATCTGTGCTTTCCACACAGTATTGCTGCACTTAAAAAAACTAACAGGGAGGAAAATAGACTCTGAAAACCACTCCTACCTCTTTGGGAAGGTGAGTTCATAGTGAATATGTCAAACTTTTTTTCTTCCCATTCCAATCATTTCCCTCCACTCCCCCTCACATTTACAGCTCTAGTGGTATTTCAATCCAGTTAATGTATGTGTGTTGTAAATGTCACAGGGGTTAATCTCCCCCAAGCTTTTAAGAAAATAAATCAGCATTTTGACTGATTTGATACTTTAAAAAAGTTTCCACCCACTCTTCCTTTCTTCTCCTGCTGCAGCAGGAGGGGTATTACAATCTGAGTGAGCCTATAAGTAACTGTTGGGTATTTTGTGTTATCCCTGCCAGGTGGCAAAGAACCACAAGAGTATACAACTCCTTTTTGCAGCAGATTAGTAAAATAGGATTCCTAAATGGGGGCCTGATCCTGCTGGGCACAGTCTGTGCCACTTCAATTCTGCAGCAACTGGGGAAAAAAAAAAAGATGATGCGAAGAATTTAAAGGAAACAGCCCAAAAAAGGAGCTGGAGCATGCAGTGGGATTCCTTGCCCCTGTTGTTGCACCCATGAAGCTTTAAGCTGCCTGCCACATAGCCTTCTGGAATTTCTAAAGTAGTTTTTGCCTTTGAATTTACATTTGTGGCTTTTCAGGGGCACTGGTGAAAACCAGAATCACACACACCTGCTTAAATCAGCTCCCAAAGAGTGTTACTCACTCTAAATGTAGCTTTGGCAGCGGGGCTGGCTGAAGGCACAGGCAGAACAGAGCTGGGGAGGGCAGCACATTTGCAGGCTGCAAAAAATGTCCTTGTTCCTCTTTTTGTGAATGTCAGCAACCAGCAAAACCAGGCGGCTGGGAAGGAGTGTTCGTTACCAGGTGCTGTGCAGGGGGAAGAAAGACACACCATGAGCAGCAGCCAGAGAATCAGCAAGTGCAAGCTTTGAGGGTCCCCCTTCATCCCGAGCCAGGTACTCAGCAACCCCAACTGCTCCCCATCCCTCATGAGGAGCCTTGGGCCAGCTCTGGAGAGCAATGCAGGGATCAAAACAGAGTCAGCAGAGCTGCAAAACTAACCTGATCTCTTCAGAAGGATGAAGAGTATTACTGTCATGATTTCATTGTCCGAAATGCCTCAAAGCAAGCAAGTAAATATGACAGGCATTCTCTGCACACCTTGGGTACATCAGCGCAATAGAGTTCCTCATCCTACTCTAAATGGAAAACACTGGTATCTGTGTTTTAGAAATGGAGAGGTGCAGTACAAAAGCTGGCACATGGCTTTCAGAGATCATCTGTCACAAAACCAGGCAGAGAACATAAATATATTTAAAACTCTGCACAGCACACCCTCCAAAGCCTGCTGGCATTAAATCCAGGGCTAAGAAACCTCCTAAAGGAGGCATTACAAAACTCCAGAGTGTTTAACCTCTCACGTGGGATAAACCATCCCCCAACTCAGACTCAGCTGATAGCAGTGGTTTCTGTGAATCACTTAATTCCTTCTCCAAAATCACTATTAACTTTACCTTTTTCTGCAAAAATCTGGCAGAACCAAAATGTGTAGTTTTTCCAAAACTGCTTGACAATTAAATGCTAAAATCCCACCCTTGCTCTCTCTAAATAACCTGCATGCCCAGAAAACACTGAATACCCAGTGAATACACAATTTAAAGAAAATTAATCTACATCTGTCCCCAAAAGCACAGCAAAGGTAACGGATGTGGATTGCCTTCCTGTATTTGCATTTCCTTCACACAAAGAGTGGATCTAGTTACATTTGTTTCACCTTTCAGCTATTTTTCCAATTTTCCTTTCTGAACGGAGGAATTTTTCCCCTTTTTTTCTCCTAGAGTCAATGCTGGGGAAGGAAGCAAGGAAGTTATCAAAGGGGGGAGGGTAGGGAGAACAGCCTAGCCAGAGCTAAGGCTGTAATTACTTTAGAAACATAAAGGTCTATTCTCTCATTGCTGAAAAAGGGGAATTACACACATAACTTCCATTAACATTAATGGGACTCACCTACATAAATCCCTGGCACATCAATGGGAGAATAGATCCTGTGTAACTATAGGTACTGTTTACTCAAAGGAAGTGTGTACCAAAGCATACTGCCTAAATCAGGATAGAGTGGGTGAAAGCTCTACCTTACTCATTTCATTGTCATTTGCTCTTGAAGGGCAATTATCAAGAAATTATTAGGTAGTGGCATCTTAATATCATGCTCTCCTGCCTTTTTACTTCTTCCTTGACAAAGGCAAAAACTGGCAGAATGTAAAATATTTTCATAATGGATTTTTTCCTGGTTGTTTTTTTTGGTACTCCCCCTGGTTAGTTTTCTACAAACAGAGACATACATCACTTGTGTTTATCTCCCTCTGCTCTATCTTTGTGTATGATTATGAAGGTTGGACCAGTTTATAGCCAGCAATATAAAATAAAAGAAATTTATCTGTCATTCTTTTCTTGGATATACGATAGAAGAAATTTGCCTTTTTTTTCCCAAATTGATCTGCTATTCAGAATAGCTATTGCATGAATGTCACTTCAGATACTGCATGTAGCAAGGGATTTAGTGTTCACTATTATTGTTAAACACGATGCAACAACATCTCATTGAGTCAGTGCAATCATAAGGAAGAAAACAGAGAGCACCAGCTACCCGCAATGATTTGAATTGCTCCAGATTTTGGAGTGGTAGGACAATAATAAAGAATATTTAGAGTAATTCTGGAACCATAAATCACTGTCTGACACTTTATGGCTGTAAAAGTTAAGCTCCAGTAATTTTACAGGCTTACCTTGGCAGGCTGTCTCAATGCACTGCCAGCACCAGCACACTGACAGGGGGTTAAACACCGAGTCCAGGCAGCTGCTGCTTACTGAACAGAATGTCCCATTTCCTAGATCCCTAAAATATAGGTCTCAAACTACTAAATGGTTAGTCCTTATTTAAATATCACATAATTTAGAGTGAGTGTTTTTTATTTATTTTTATTTTATCACAGGAATTGTAAAACTCATCCACAGAAAAGTATTAATCTGTGGGTAAGGCAGGTATCACCCTCACCCAGGCACTGAGTGCAAGGGAAATATCATTCAGGGCATGCAGGGCAGGACCCCAGACCTGCCCTACCAGTGAGCTGCCTGTCTGATCCACACCTCTCTCTCCTTGCTTGCTCTTCCCTAGTTTATAGGAGGCTCACTGTCTGCTCTGGGCTGCATGGGTTTGGGAGAGAACACCTTTACCTGCTGTTCCAAGAGGACTTTCTCTCTGTAAGGGACTCATTACCCAGCTTGTGGTGCTATGCATCCCATACACTGCCAACACAAAATCTAAAATGAAAGCAAAATGTTTTGTGGGAGAATTTAACTGAGAAAAATATAGATGATATTTCATCAGAGCCCCCAGCTGTAGGAATGCAAGCACTGTATCAAAATCATGATTTCCTGAAGGAGTTATCAGTTTCTATTACTAAATTCACGGATAAAATGAAGATTAGAAAAGAAAATCGAAACCCATTCTGGTCTGATATATCTACCAGTGACTAGACTAGATGGAAAAACTGGATTTATAAAGCAACATAGCTAATGTGAGTGGCATGAGTCAGCTCAATATATCATATTCTGAGAGGGAAAGCATTTGTGATGGTCTTGCAACTCTTCCAGGCTTATGCAGAGATCATATCAAATCTATTTAAAATGTGAAATTTCTGGTTCAGTAAGTCAAAGTCAATTATGTCCCTGACTTTGATGAGAGCAGAGTTTCACTCAGCATAAAGACAGAGGGATGGAAGTTCTCATTGCTGGTTTCTTTGGAGCAGCTCCTTCAGTGATTCCCCTTTTAACCAAATGCGTTGCTCTGGCTGTGAGGGAAAACCAAGTTCTTCAGACCTCATTTCTATGAAGTGTGGTTGAGTCAATATGAGCTTTGCTTGAGTACAGGCTGCAAATGTGACCTTGCATTTCAGTAAACCAGCCCCCAGAGAGACAAATTGTTTTGAAGGCAGCAAAGGGTAGGCAGAGCAGGACGAGCCAGCTGAGAGAAGGAGACAGAACTTTAGAAAACTCATAAAAACAGGAGAGTGATTTTAAAACAAAAAAGCTATTTTAGTTAGAAACAAGTGTCCTATAACGCTCTTAAAAAATTGCCTGCTCAGCACAGGATGCAACTGGTTGAACTATAGTGTATTCACTTTTCTTGGAAAGATTAATTTCTCTTTTGTACTTAGCAGCCTATTTTTATGCTGAACTTCTATCTCTCCTGGAAGCTCCTCATACCAGCACTTGTAGACAGATTTTTGTTAGCTATATAATGATCAGGCAGGAAGAATCCAGTAGCCATGCTATTTTCATCTTATATCTCAAGGACAGAAGGCTTCTGTACTGGTCAGGCCTGATAATAGGCCCTGGATACAAAGTAAACTAAGGTAACTAGTTCAGCATCATATAAATGCATTTCCTGATAAAAAGCAGCTAACCAAGTTCCTCCTCCTCCTCCTCCTCAAAAAAAAAAAAAAAATCAAAAAAAAACCCAAAAAACCAAAGCAAACCAAATCAACATTGAACAGATCAACATTCCCACCCAACTTGGTGCCATCAGCAAACTGCCTGAGGGTGCATTTGATCCTCTTATGCAGAAAAGGACCTACCAAAAGAAGGCAGTGCATTAGCCTGCCTGGCCATGCTAGCCCTCTGCTGTCTATCAAATCCTGTTGGTAGAAATAAACCTTGAATGTAACTGCTAATACATCTCTTATCAAATAGCTCCTGCCACCATGCTTATCACTGCTGCCAGCTTTGGGCTTTTGATTCCTGATCAAAATACATATTTGCACACTGTGCATGCTACTACCACTTCTTAACATTTCTTCGAAGGGAGTAGAACCATCTTGATTTGGGGGTTTGACTTGTACAGGCAAAGAAAAGCTGCCACACTTTAGCAATATTTCTCAGTCAGCTAAGACTGTGATGCCAGTTGCTGATCTCAGCCATAATTATTGAACATTGTTTTCTTTAGAAACACACAATTATTGAATTCATTGTAGACATGCTGTATGTACTAACTTAGTTTTAGCTGTATAATCTCATAATGGATATCAATGAATAGAGGATTACTGAAAACCTATTAATAAAGAGATATAACAGGCCCTCTGATACTTTCATAAGGCACAGTAAGCTTCAAGTTCTGCTTCTAGAGCCAAGCCTAAGTAAGCCTGCATTGTGGGCATCACAGCAGGGGCAAGAGGGAGAAATCACTCCTTTTAAATTGTGGATTAGAGGTAAATATACTTTGCTGGTCTGACTGTAGTTTTCATTTTGTAGCAACTGCCTTCTCTCAACATCTACATCCTCTGAGGTCCCTGAGATCCCCTTAAAGGGTGGTACCTGTACCATGTCCCAGGCCCATGGGTGTGACTGATTGCTTTTGAAAAAAAAGCCTAAGATCTATAAGGTTGCAAGGACTGTGATGGCATGGGGCTGAGCTGGGGCTGGCATGGGGCTGAGCTGGGGCTGGCATGGGGCTGAGCTGGGGCTGTCATGGGGCTGAGCTGGGATTGGCATGGCACACCACCAGCCAGGGAGCAGCAGGGCAACCTCCAACCCACACTTCAGCTGTGTATTTGCATTGCTAGTTACAGCAGAGCTAGGATAGTCAAGTGTGAAAATATCTGTTTTAAGGTGGAGCAGACAGAACAAAGGATAGCTTGTGTAACACACATTTTTGTGTTTCAACCTTAGGAGGAATGAAAGCTTCAAATAGTTTACTTGGTAGCTTCCTGTTGGCCTCAGTGCATCTGAAGTTAATAGAAACTTTCTGCTGTCAACAGTGCAGGCTGGAGTGAAGTTTAGGTGAGCTATATTTAAAAACTTATTTCAACACACATTGGAAAGTTGTTTGGAAAATGTGCACCAGAAGCAGAGAAGTAGTTAGAAGGAGACGTTAGCTGAGTATCATCTCTCTGCCACTAGGAGTATTTTAGCTGCCTGACTTTTAAAGTTTGGTGAGGAGAGAGAAACATATCCTGAGAACTATCCAGTTCAATGGATCATTGTCATTTCTCTTACTGCCTGGAGACCAGACTATCCTAAGGCTGTTTCTGCACAGTTTGTAATTCTCTTCTCAGAACTCAGAATGGTAATGAACACTGTCACTAAAAAGAAAAAGAAATTACCAATCCCGCCCTGAAAAACACCAAAAACATGAGATAACTGGGGCATATTACTACCATGGTAGTCCTGTACTCTATATTACCTGTGGCTTTCTCAGCTGCAAAATTTCAAGGACATTTTTCAGGACACCCAAATCCAATTTTGAGCACCATTTTCAGTTTCAAAGTTATGTCAAAGAATCACTCTCCCGAAAAAAGCATGAGAGCACCAAGATTGTACTATAATTATTGTTATTGTTACTTTCATGTTACAACAGGACATAGTGAGACTGAAGATAAGAACTTAAAAACACCCTACATGATGTCAGAGCAGATGGAATGTGCTCTTCCCTGGGGTTCAGTGATAGCTTTTGAATAGTGATCAAGACAGTTGTCTGTAGTGCCAAGAAGTGCTGGATGGGCCACAGCAGTACTCAAGAACTGTTGGCAGAGCTGAGAGGCAATAGCTGCCATTTTATTCTGCACACTTAACTCCTCTTAGTACTAACAGAGCAGCACATAAACAGTGAGAGCAGATCATGGCCTGCAGCTATGTATATATTTCTGTCTCATGTCTTGTATTTTATGGCATTCTTCAGTGGTGTCACCCATAAGCTTGCAGTCATCGTGTTTCTATTTTGATGTATACAGGAGCATGTACATGAATTTTATAATGGCAAAAAGGAGGTGTGCATTTTTAATTGAAGTGTATCCTTCAATCAGGGAAGTGAATTTCCTTATGTAAACGCTCTTGCTGCACAACCCCCAACTCCAAGTCTTCGTGTGGCCCCCAAGAGCTGCTTTTTGAAGGCTGCTGATGCCCTCACCATCTTGTGCAGAACTTGTTTATTTGTATTGCGGTGGCACTTAGAGCTTCCCGAGGAGTGAGGTCCATTGTATTGTGCACCAGGCACACAGCTAAGTTGGAACGAGCACGGCTTTCTGTGTGAGTGCTCTAGAGAGAGAATAGATCATTAAGGTCACTTGTTTTGCTTACAGAGGCCAAGGCAGGATTGATTCCTACATTATGTTCTGTCCGTGTATGTATTTTTACTTCCCTGTTTCAAACAGCCAAAGGGGCCAAGATACTACTCACTTCCTGTAGGAGAGGCTTCTGGAACCCAGACATCTTGTTCAGACGAAGTTAGGCTTGAATTTTTTAAGCCCACATTTTTTAAAATTTCATTCTATTATTTCCAGATGGGGAACATTCATGCAGAGAAGGATGCTTGTCACAGAGGGAATGGGGAAGGAAACTGCAGCCCCTGCCAGGGCAAAGAAAGGATCGGAGGAGGCAGCCTGAGTCAACCATAAGAAGAGTCCCACTAGCTCTTTCTATCTCCACCCACTTCTAGACACTCCTGGCCATGTTTGAGACAGCACTATTGAATCCATTCAGCACTACAGCATTGTATCTATTCAGAGAAATGCACTTCAACAGGCCAACCACCCTTAAAAACAGCCCATTGTTTCTCCTAAAAGCCTCATTGAAATCTGCATATATAACTGGCTGCTGTTTTGTGAGTTAGCTATACTTGTGCCTTACTGATTTGAAAGTGAATGCTCCTTGGAGGGTTATTTTACTTGGAATACCTCTCCTCGACAAAATGTTCCTCATTTCTTCAACAATATCACTGTGGAGATTCCTCCCTTTAGAAAAATTATCAATATTGTTTTGTAAGCTGGGATCTGATAGGAATTGGTGTCGGTAAGGGCATCAGAGCAGTGGTTTAACAAATCACACAGCCCTGTGTCTGTTTGCTGAGGAGCAGTGTTACCTGCCTTGCCCACCAGAGAGAGACACAATCACTCCCACAAGCACACACACCCCTCAGAGTGCTCCTCTGGCATGCTGTGAATGAAACAGTAAAAGCAGTTGGACTAGAAGGAATTTCTTCTCAGGGGCAAGGAGGAATTACTCTACATACGGCATTTTTTGCTATCAAGGTGTTGAAGTAGCAAATTTGTTTGAAGTCCTGACAACACAAGCACAGATTGAGAGTGCTGACACAGCCAGCAAACAGACTCAGTGACACCTCTTCCTCTAGGTGACAGAGCACAGCAGGGCAGGATGAAAAGGCATGATAGGTGTGTGAAGCATAGTTCATGTCCGGGTTAGACAGAGTTTCAGTTTGTTTCATTAATTATACCCAGAAATCCCCCAAACCACAAAAATACATCTGATGTCTAAATATCTGAAGCAGTGTGGCAGTCTTCACCCCATATCCATGATCAGCAACTTAGCAGCTTGGTTGGACCTTTGTTGATGCAGGTGCTTCTTTCAAGACACAGCTGTAGTTACCTGACCACCAACGCACCCACTGACCAGCGGTCATAGAATCACAGACTGGTTTGGGTTGGAGGGGTTCTTTAAAGGCCATCTAGTCCAAACACTGTGCAATAAGCAGGAACACTTTCCACTAGACCAGGTTTCTCAAAGCCTCATCCAACCTGGCCTTGAGTGTTTCCAGAGATGGGGCATCCACTGTCTCTCTGGGCAACCTGTGCAGCATTTCACCACCCTAATTGTAAAAAAGGTTATTGATTATATATGGTTTGAATCTACACTCTTGTAGTTTAAAACCATTAACCCTTGATGTATCTCTACCGGCACTATGAAAAAGTCTGTCTCCATCTTTCTTTTAAGTCCCCTTTAAGATCAGGTGCATCTGCAACCCCACTTCATACAGCTCCTGGCTGTAGGAGTGTTTTCTGCAACGTTACTTGTGTGTAACACTGAGGTGCGTGCTAAGATTGACTTCCAAGTGCATTAAGAAAGACACATTCAGCTCTCTATGAGGGGGAAAAATTTCCATCTCCACTTTGAAATGAGGGGTTAAGCAAACCTGTGGCAAACTTGAGTGCTTCACAGAGTGTGGTAATGGACTTGATGCCATGTGGATGGTGGAAAGTGTACATGATATTGGCCAGTTGTTTGATACTGCCACTCTAAAGGCCCCAAGAATTAGACCAATTTCACACTAGAAGAGGTGCTTGTTTCTCACATTTTCTTTCACAGTTGGAGTCCTGGTCACTTGTTGATCTTCTGTCCTCATAAAATCTTTCCAGTTCATTTAAAAGTTGGCTCTCTTGTGCATTTCTTAAATTCTTTCTGAAGCTCAAGGTTTGAAATGCTTTCTTACTTATGAGACTGAAAGGGCAAAACTGTAAACTGAGCACCCTGACCCCAAAGGCCTTATGCTGCCAAATACAGTCAGCTAGAATTGGTGGTAAATGGGGCTGCAGGATCATGCTCCTGTATTAAGTACTAGTTAAATAATATCTTGTACTTAAAGGGTTCCAAATCTTATCCTTTCTCTCCAACCTTCTCCAATGCATCTCTACAACACAGGTAAAAATTCTCCACCTCAGAGATTTCCAAACTTCTCTTTAGAAAATTTTATACTCCCCATAAAAGACATCTGATCATATAAGGCTTTAAGGTTATTTCCTTACAAGTAAGGATATCTATTCTTTCTATATGATTTTAGAAGGTACTACTGTTGACTCTTTTCAGCACACTTGTGTGCAGGATAACCCATGAAAACATGGTGCTGTTCCCTCATTCCCTCTCTCAAAGCACACTAAGCACAAACATGCATAGGTCTGAATATTTATTACATAACAGCATAGACCAAGCAGTATTACATTAACTAGTGATCATCTAGTCAGTGTTCCAGTTTAGACGGTGCTCTGGATCCAAAATAATCCTGAGGAAAATCGGTCCATATTGAATAGAGAGTTCTAGCTGTGGAAAGAGCTGAATTCAAGCCCTACACTGTTTTGTGGTGCAAAACTCACCAGGTCTAGAAACTTAATGTAGGAGTTCACCAGGAGGTTAACTCTTACATTAATCAAGACTGAAAATGTTGCACACTAGCATTGTTGCAAGATGTATTTTTGTTTGGTCTCCCATCCCATATTACCAAGAGTTAATAGACTCAATATTAAGCCATACACACTTTACTGCCACCTGCCAAGGCACACTTTGCAAGTATAGAAGTCTCTTGCCCTGTTAATCTGAAGCAGATAGGCAGAAAGAAGATTGTATCTTTTTCCTTCTTCTGGCACTTGTGACCTCTTGATCTTTACACATCGAGAACTTGCAATGAAACATCTGATAGTTCTTTATGAAAATGTCAGAAACAAGTTGAGTTGGATGTTTTGATTACTCTGCTTCAAAACCTTATACAATGAAGTTCAGAGTGAAAAAGTAAAACAGATTCAGCTTTCCACAAAAGTATACTACATAAGAGCCATCTCAGGATCCTGGTCTGAAAAAGCCAGTATTTCCCATCTTCCACTTTAGGAAGTCATGCAATTAGGCAGAAATGTTTTCTCAGGGACCCCCCTGTGCTCATGCAACTTTCAGAAGAGAGATCACTATATATTTCTTCCTTTCATGTTATTGAAAGGTCTGTCCTGGATTTGCTCTGCTGTTGGGATTCTTACTGCTTTGGCCAGCACAAATGGACATTGCAAAATGTTCTTTGTCACTGAATGTTTTCCTGTGTTATCTGCATACCCACACTGATTAGTTATGGAGTGCAGGCTGTTTCAAGGATTGTTTTTACAGAAACATACATCTGTTTAAATATAACCAGATATTAAACTTCTTGGGAGATCTCAAAGAGGTGAACCCTGTAAATCTTTTTTTTTTTCATTAACATAGTCCCATGGGAACTGGCAGGAGTATTTTATAGTGCCAGTGTACCCACATTCATCTAGAAAGGGGTGTATCTGCCCTCTAAACTGTGAAACCAAATGATCAGGTAGAAAACTGTCATTTATCTTGAGTTTAATATAAACTAGTATTATAGTTCTTTAAAGAGCTTGAACTTGTGGCTGTAGAGTTTTCACTGTTTTCTGTATGCTTAAGAATTGAAAAGCCATTTATTATGGTTATTCATATGAAAGCAGTGCTTATTGACTGGTCTAATTATGCAAACGCATAGCAGAGAGAATTTCTACCTGCAAATCTTACAGCCTAAACTAAATAAGAGTGGGAGCAGAATGGAAAAGGAAAGCAAATGGACAAACTGCTAGAACTGGAGCTCTCTGGTTGCCAGCCAAGGTCTGCATATTCTGATCCCATGGAATTTGCTATAATTTGGCACTTTCTGTCAGAATTTTCCCAGACACACAATCGTAGCTCTGGAAAGAGCATTGAATGCTTTTAAATAGGGATCATGATCATCTACAGGTCTTAGAAATGTCTTTTAAGTGGTGTCAAGGAGATAACTTGCTTCTGTTGACCGCAACAAGACAAAACCATGTTTTGTGCACATTTGGACTATATGGAAGTTTGGGAACATGGTGTGCTGGTTTTGGTTGGGGTAAACTTAATTTTCATTATAGCAGCTGCTATGAGACTGTGTTTTGGATCTGGGCTGAAAACAGTGTTTGTAATTCAGGGATGTTTTATCTACTGCTGAGCAGTGTTTACACAGAGTCAAGGCCTTTTCAGCTTCTCACCACACCTCATCAGTGAGCTGGCTGGGGGTGCACAAGGAGTTGGAGGGGACACAGTCAGGACAGCTGACCCGAGCTATCTGTGGGGATATTTCCTATCATATGGCATCATGCTCAGCATGCAAAGCTGTGGGAAGAAGATCATCCTGCAGTTGGAGTAGTAGGGCTGAACTGAGCTGGCAAACTTGCCTGGTGAACATGTGCAGTGTAGTATCCGAAGGGTGTTGCAGCAGCTGAGACTTTCAGTTGAAACAATTTTGTCTTTGATGAATCCTCTTCCTGATTACAGAAATTCATGGCATAACACCTCATCTTTGCCCTCTGATTTCAGTTTTATCAAGAGCTACTTTATCATTACAGACACACTTTTGACACGTTCAAATGCTTTCGATCAAACTCCTTTTTATGCCAGTGTCGATGCCAGCAAGGCGCCAGACCCCGCTCTGCAAAGTCAGGGGGTGATTCCTTAGGGGTCCTGCAGCCCAGGCTCGGAGCCCCCCGGCGGGTTCTCCATCCCCAGCACCCCCAGACCCCGCGCAGGAGCCGCCGCTGTCCGCGGTGCTGAGCGGACCCGGACTCTCTGCCGGCGTGGGATGCCCCAGCTCTCAACCCCGACTGAAGAAAAGGCTCTGTCTTCATCAGGCACATTGTGGTCAAAGACAAGGTGAGGTCCCACAGCAGCATCCCTGGCACGACTGGGCATACACTGCGAGCAGGTCTCTCTCTAACATGAACAGTTATACCTAAAAATGTCCTTGGAAAAATATTGATATTGCTATTACTTTGTTTCTGAAGCATCACTGGTGCTCAGGGCACTCTTGCAGAAAAAGGCCATTGACCACTGTTATGCCTCGAGGCGTCTTTGGCTGAGCTGGTGCTCTGGAGTGTTGCATTGTATCTTTCCACTTCAATTCTTGTGTCTGATTGCCCAATAACACCATACAGAAGTTTACAACATTGGAAAATTTGTCTTAGCTATAGATAAGATGGAGATAAAATTGAAATTGTATGTTTCATGCTAGTTATATCCAGATGGCTCATGAAGAAGTTTTGAGACAGTAACACCATCCCATCACAGAAACAGTACTCAGTGGCCCCCAGAGTTCATAGCAGGTAAATACATGCTAAAAACTCCTATTTGCAGGGAGACTTTTCAACAGACATATTCTGGGCAGAAAGATTTGAACATCTTCCACCAAAATGAAAATATTTCTTCCTTGCTATTTTTTTAATTCTGTTTTATAGTAAAAACTGCTTTCATTGATTTTTCATCTTTCGCCCATTCATCCAGTGTTCTCAAATAACTTTCACATATTTGTTCATTGAACATACTTCTAACAAATTTGAGATGTGAAATGGAAAAGTTTCTACTACCTGATTAGATGGCTATGTCTTCTTTTATGTATACAGCTTAGCCCTTCTTCTGTGAAAATCTGAGCGTACAGTTCAAGGCATTTCTCTGAGGAGCTTTGTCACTAAGTCAGACTGCCACAGTTCTAGATAAAAACTTCAGAAGCTCAAATTGAAAATTAAATACAGACTAATACATGAACTGAAAATGCAATTTCTATTACTGGTGCTTTCCCTTTGCAACAGTCAAATTTTATGTTTCAGGGTTTAAATCAATTCCTCTGGATTCTTACCCAGAATTCTTCTTGGCTCTTCTAAATGAAAAAGTTATTCTGAACAAAAATGGTCTATATACTAAGACTGATGTCTGTAAGTACTGGTATCATCTGTGGGGATCATCTTCCCACAAAACACCATTTAAACTCTGCACGACAAGGGATCTGATTTCAACAAGTAAGGGCAATAGGACACTTGGCAAGTGGGAGAGAAGCAAACACACCAATTTTCTTAGGATCTTACTCTTAAAAAGGGGCAACTAATTCATGTACCTCATGGTATTTTCCCTGTGACCATATTCAAATTATGTCAATGGAAGAAAGTATTAAATATGCAGGCAAACATAGTTATGTATGTGTATATATCAATTATCTTGGTAAATAATAACACTGACAGTAAGAATATCTAAGAAAACACAATGCACTAGGAAATAATAAGCATAATCCCTTTCATTAAAAATGTTTCACTCCATGAGGCCAGTAATCCAAGACTGTTTCCATAAGGCTCTGTTGTTTTAACAGCTGTGGCCATGGTATAAAGTTTCCTATTTGGAGCCTGAGCACAATTAAAGTCCTCCTCAACACCTGATGAAATGGGCTCTTATTTACTAATTCTTCTTGGTAATCATCTGATTCTGAGGAGGTTTGCAATGCTGTATCCAGAGGAGTATAGAGATTATCTTGGAGCATGCACTCAGGATGCCTTGGATTGCCTATTTATCCCTCCTTAGCTCTTTATGGCAACAGATGCTTTACTCTTCTGCCTGCTTCTGATTTCCATTTAGGATTTGGTTTATGAAATTGTTTAAAGGCCTCAAAGAGATTATGACCACCTAGTGGTAGGTGCACTTTAGAGGTTTAAATTAAAGACCAGGCAAGAAAAAAGAGAAAGAAGAAAAATTGGGACTAATGAGAGGGAGTGACTGCAAACACTGAATTGGAGTTGACTATGGTGGCTGTTATATTTTTGATCACAACTTTGCCTGAGCTTAATTTAAGTAAAAGTATATACTAGTACCCCCTTCTGCATGGGTTTAGATGAGAATCCTTATTCTCATTTCAGAGGAAAAACAGACAGAAACTTACTGACCAATGACTAACAATGCTCTTAGAACCAGACATAAATTCTGGTAGAAATGACAATTGGTCTTCTGTTCTTAATTTCAGACTAGGGGCTAAGCCATGAGGACATCCTTCCAAGCTTCTGTACAGTCAAAGTGTTGTTCTTCACTTGCTTCTCTCTTACATTTTTGTAGCCAGAGTGAGGACTTCTTTCATTTGACCTTTCATAAGTTATTTTCAGCTTTTTTCCAGATGTGATGTCAGGTAACCTTCCTTGTCCCTCTCTTGTGTTCTGCCTGGCTTCCTTGACCATCCCAGCAGGGCCATGAGACACTCCCTGGTCATAACAGGAGCTCTTGTATGATAGAGGTGGAAATAACCAGAAACATCAGATTCCCAAACAAGGTGGGAAACAAAAGATAAGAAATTATCCTTTTTACCCTTGGTAAACCCTTTACCTGAATTGTAGCCTGCATGGCATGGCACCACTGTGAATTGCAGCCCTAGTGGAAAGTACCATTGTGGCTGCACTATGGGAAACCACAAAAAGTCCAGTAATTACCGACTTGGGTTATGATCAGGATGGAGTCTTACTGGTGACCACTGTCAATCATCCCATGACCCTATAAAGAGCAGTCCTAAGTGAGGGCCTTTGAGTTCTCCTGGACTGCAGGTGGCTGCACCAGCAGCTCCCTGTAAGTGGGGCCTCTATCTCAATTCTATGGTTAAGTCATTGTTATAATTGTAATGAACTCCACCGAATCACTTTGCAAATGTTAAAGTATTCAATGATTAAGTGCTGCTAAATACTTTTGCACCTTTATCTTTGCATCCATATCCTTTGCACTCTTATCCCCTTTTTCAGTTTCGGGCTAATGTATAAATAATTCTAAATTGCTTCTAATTTGATCTTCCTTTTTATGCTTTAACTTGTGTAGTAAGTAACAGAGTGAACCTTGATATCAAACTCTGTAAAAATCGTGTTTTCACAAATTAACCCTGCTTTTGTCAATTCCTTTGATAGTGTCTCTTTAAGCAGCCAAATAACTAATTTATGGCAGTTGTAAGAAGTTTCTACCAGGCAGATATGCCTGCTCTGCAACAAACTTTGTGGACCTGCCTTGTGTGGACTGAGCTGTTTTATTTGTCTTCTGCTACCTCTGGTTCCTTGGCTTGATGCTTCAGCTGAAAGATAGAAAACCCATTTCATTTGCCCAGGGTGTGGTATCTCAGCAGATGAGGACTGTAATCCAGTTTTCTTTCATTGACCATGACACCACATGCCAGGTAAAGGTTTGTTTTCTGGGTGAATCCTTACCGGTGCAATGTTTTCATTCTTGCTCACAGCAGGAAGATCAAAAAGAAGAATGGGCTGCAGATAGCTGAAGACAAAAAGACTCTGGCAATTTATTACTTTGGGTTTTTTCACTGGAAGAACAAGAAAAAAAGGCGACACCTCTTGGCAAACAGTTATATTAGGCACAGTTTTCAAGAACTTTGTATGAAAATAAGTTAAATCAATTTAGTTGTTCATGTAGAAAGGAAAGGAAGAAAAGGTAACATGATAAAAGACAATTCTAAAGGATGTGGTTGCAGAATGTGGATTGAGAAAGTCTGTTCTGCTGCCTCTAAAGACAGAACTTGGGACTATTCATGTTAACAAAAAGAAAATTAGATGCCAAATATAAAAGTTTTAGTTCTGTGTATGTCTGACTGCAGAACTAACTTCACTAGAAAAGTTTAAGGCTTGATATTCAAACTAGAATAAGTCACACAAATATGAAGGATAGCATGAGGTGCTGGAGCGGGTCCAGAGAAGAGTAACAAGGCTGGTGAAGGGGCTGGAGCACAAGCCCTATGGGGAGAGGCTGAGGGAGCTGGGGTTGTTTAGCCTGGAGAAGAGGAGGCTCAGAGGTGACCTCATCACTGTCTATAACTACCTGAAGGAAAGTTATAGCCAGGTGGGGGTTGGTCTCTTCTCCCAGGCACTCAGCAATAGAACAAGGGGGCACGGGCTTAAGCTGTGCCAGGGGAAATTTAAGTTGGATATCAGAAAAAATTCTTTACAGAGAGAGTAATCACGCATTGGAATGGGCTGCCCAGAGAGGTGGTGGATTCACCATCCCTAGAGATTTTTAAATGCAGATTGGACGTGGCACTGAGTGCCATGATCTAGTAAATGGACTAGAGTTGGACCAAGGGTTGGACTCGATGATCTTGGAGGTCTTTTCCAACCCAATCGATTCTATGATTCTATGATTCTATGATTCTAACAGTAAAAACTACACACAGAAAGACAATAAATACTGTGCCTAAGCTGCTCAGCAATTGTTAGAAGCAGAAAGGTGGAGAGTAAACTGCTTATTAGGGAGTTCATACACCTGAATCACAAATGATTCATGTCAGTGAGCACTTTGGCCATGGCTCTGGTCTGGGGTCACAGTTTATATTATGACTGTTACATAGACAGCATCACATCGATTGATTTCACTTTAGCTTCCCTGGTAATTTCGTTAAACTCTTGCTGGTTACTGTGACTTGATTCTGTTCAACAGTTATTGTTTTGAAGTGTTTTCTTTAAAGAAGTAAAATACTCTGAAGTTAATCAGGGACTTCATGTGCTTTTTTACATGTCACAAGGTCATGTATCTTGGGCTGATGACAGGATTGCAAATGGAGACAAAGTGGTCAGAGGCTGCACTAATCTCTGGCGTGAGGGATATGGAGGAGAAGCACATAAAGCAGGGCCTATGTTAAGTGTGTGGGCAAAAGGTTCAGAAAAAAATCCTCTAAATAGGCTGATTCCTCTTTTCCCTGTGTGTACCTGGCTAACACTGTTTTATGTTCACCCTGTGTGCTCTGGAGCTCATCCTGGGAGCTCTGCCTTCCTGTGAGCCACGGGAAGAGAGACATTGTCAATGTACCTGGATTCATCTGAGCAAATTTAAGTAATCCATGCTGCACTATGTCTTTGTTATTGCTTGCTCACCCTAAGCCCCATGTGTAGCTGCTACTAAGGGACAGTTTGGGGAAGTCTGCCTTCCACAAAAATACTTTTGTGATTTCCTTTAAAAAATCATGCTGGATATAGATTTATACTTTGTTTCCTGCCAAATATTCCAAACCCTCACACTCACACATGCTTCCCCTGCATAAGCCAAATATTTCTCTGAGCTCTGGTGCCACAGTGGTGGGCATAAATAACAATACAGCATGAAATGCAGCAAAACCTTTCAGCAGCAAATAGCTTCAGAAAGGTGGTTTGTTTTTATTGCTTCAGTAGAATGAAATTCAGCATTTCAGTGAAAACAAACAAGCAGTGTCTCTGGGCAGCACACAGCTTTGGTGTAGTTGAAAAAAAAACAAAAAAGAAAGAAAGAAAAAAACTCCACACCAGTTTTTATATTGAGGCTCACTGTATATATAGATGTGCATATGAATTATTTCTAACTTGTCCTATGCAACGAGACAGGTGGTATTCCCTCCCCTTTTACAGAAATGCAGATGAACATGTTTTAGTTTGTTCTTCTGTGGAAAGGAAGGTGTTTAGGCTCTCAGGAACCCCATGCTTTTGAGATGCTGAAGATTTCAAAGAAACAACAAATTCCCTGCCTGCCTGTTGGGGTCCAGGATTTTGACCTGAGTCACAAGCAGAGACTGAAACAGAACTGTGATAGCCCTGCATGGGACTGGAGGATCCCTGGCCCTGGCTTTTGCTGTGACACCAGCCCAGAAGCAGCTTCTGATACAGATGTGGGACAGGTAGAATTTGAAGAAGATAGGAAAAAAAAATAAGAAAAATTCCTTTAAGCATTTGTTTTACTTGAATGCTTAGACAAAACCCCTTTGCACCCCAGAGTACACCCCTTTTTTTGGAAATATTCAGAAAAAATTAATAATACTAGCAATAAATATAAAAATGTCTAGTTCTATGCATGTATACTGAGGGTGGCAAAGCTGCAATTGAGGACTTCTGCTATAGTGTTGGCAATTTAGCCTGATGCTGGCTTAAATTGCCTTAGATGAGGAGCAAAGAGCATGGCTCCAACCCTGAGACTGCAGGGCAGGCCACTGACCAGAGAAAAAGGTCCTCCCAGCACCTGTGTGAGGGGACAGGAAAGCTGCTGCCAGCTCTGGTTAAAATAATTGAGTAGCAGGGAAATCTCTTTTAACATGAGGGCACCTGAGACAGCTCTGACAGGACACATTTGTGCTGGTGTTTCAATGGGTCACAGTTTAGCTGTAAATTTGGGTAATGAAATGGCCCTGCAGGACAGGGCAAATTCCTCACACAGGACAGCTCCACACTGGGCAGGGGAGTCCAGGCAGGGTTAGAGTGGTGGCAATTGCTTCTTCGGCAAAGGCAACACAGGCCAGGGCTGCCCTCTTTGTCCAGGGCTGTGGGTGATGCTTCACAGCCCATGCAGGCAAGACAAAAACTGAGAACTATCCTCTCCCTCAGGGTCTCCCTGGCAGATCTGTTTTGTCACATTCAGCTCTTTTCCTTTTAACAACACTTTTCCCTCCCCTCGAAGTTTTCCAGTCTTGACCAGCATTTTCAATGTAGAAGTCATCAAATGTCACCTGCAATCCTGTCCTTCACCCTGGTTACCCTTCACCAGATGATTTCTACATACTTTATAAAAAAAAAAACACAATAAGCAAACCAGCATTGCCAGCACATCCTTCCCTCTTAATCTGGAGCAATGAGTCTTCCCTGGTTGGGATGGGCTCATGGCAAAGCCCAGCGGAGGCCACTCCAGGGACCAGTGGTTGGGGTGAAGCCATAGCTAGAGCAGGTGCCACAGTGCTGGAGTTGGCTTGGCCTGGGGGAGCCAAGGCACTGAGGGAGCTCCTGAAAACTGGATTCTGCCCTGGACTGGCTGCCCAGCAAAGTACTCTCTAGGCTGTGCTGCCAAACAGGATGGAAACAGGAGCTGTTCACCAAGTACTTATAAATACCCATATTTATGCACAAAACCATGTATCTATAATCATATATATATATGTCTACGTATATTTGTATATACTTATATGTTGACACACACACATGTATCCACATCCATAAGTGCCTGCCAGGCCCAGTATCCACCACAGGCAGAAGAGGAGTGGAGTTGAGCAGGTCCCTGCATGGGGTGGTGGAGGCAGGTGGTGGCACCTGGCACACTGGGCACCCAGATCTCCTCCTGGGGCCGGCGCTGCTTCACCACAGACATGGACAGGGATGGGGATGTGGGATCGGACCCACGGGACAGGCAAGCACTACGAGAGCTGGGTGGGAGCTGGGGAAGGGACTGAGAATGCCCCAAACAGCCCCAGGAGGAAGAGATCACTCTCTACGAAGTAGACCTCATAGCTCCCCGCTCAAAATGGAAAAAAACAAACAAACAAAAAAAAACAACAAAAAAAACCCAAATCGAGAGGCTTACATAGGGACAGAATTTTTTTTTTTCAGCGCATGTATTAAGTGAAGGCAATTTGGGTGCTTCAAATATAAGACGAAAATACACCTAATTCCGTCATCATATAGATATAATATATTTCACTCTCACCACATAAATACAAAACATCCAAATATCCAAAACATTCAGAACAAAAGTTAGTAGCAAGGGCTCAGCGCTCGATTCATTCATTATTTTTTCGACTAGTTGCCTAGAAACTTCAGACGTAAATAATTTACAATAAAATTACTATTTTCTTTCCATCCAGTTCCTTCTGTCCAGTTCTGTTCTATAGTTAATTCTATATTCTACAGCAACCATTCCACTTTTTGTAATTTTTTTCTTTTTTTTTTTGGTTACAGTTTGGTGGCACGTATTTATACAGTTTGTAAACGCCATGTGTTAAAGTTCAAAGAAAGAAAAGAAACTTAAAACCGAAGTAAATATTTTTTCCCCCAAAGAACTAGCTAAGTACAGCATCCCTTTTCTGGCAAATTCAAGTAACGAAATTGAACAGGAAATATTCAATCCGGAACCCTAGAAGGTGAAATACATATGTTTCTGGAGAAAATAGCAGTAAGAATTGTGAAGATTAAAAAAAATGTTACATAGACGTGTTTTAAAGTACAAAAATAACAATAAAAGTTACGCTTTTTATATTTTATGTTCGTTTTAAATGAACTGTGAGCGATATACGAGAGAGTTATTTTAGGAGGAAGGAAGGCTACAGGTTTTTTGTATTTAGATGCACATTGAAAATATTTGGAAAAATCAAATAGAGCAATAAAAATAAGATTTATCACCACAACAGATCTAGATAAAATAGAGTTGCGAGTTCCATGATTTACCTGCAGACTTGTTTTTGCAGATAAAGTCGGCGGGACAAGCCCGTAGGAATTCAAAGGAAAAAAATGGGGGGGAAAAAAGAGAGGGGAGTGGGGACATTGTATTATCTTGAAGGAAGATAGAATTTTATCCAAAATTTCTGCAGCCACTGGTTTCTATCTCCCCGCTTCGTGACTGTATTTTCAGTCTGTTCCGGCCCTTCCCACATTCAAGATTTACAGTGAAAAATAAAAGTTGCTGGAGGTTTTCCTGACTGGTGTTAAGGACTCGGTCGGTAAACGGGGACTGTAGTGCACCGAGTGTGGGAGTAAACGGGGGCCACAGATGGGGCCCCAAAACCTTTGTGCTTAGAAATCACTGAGTCTGGGAGACACAACAACAACAACAATAAAAAAAACCAAACCAAAACGGGTATCACCTGGCAGCTCCATCCTCCTCTCTCCGAAATCCTCCTCCCTCGCTCGGCATTGGCTACAGCCGCCGAAGGGAGCCCGGCCGACCCGCACCCCGGCCGCTGTCCCTCTCCGTCCCACCCCAAGCGAACGAAGGGGCTGACACGGCCCTCCCGCACGGACAGACGGACCCCGGGCCGCGGGGCGGGAGGTGCCGCAGCCCCTCGCCCCGGCCCCGGCCCCGCTCGCCCCGGCCCGCGCAGGAGCCGCGCCGCGGGGCTCGGGAAGCGCGGGGGGGCGGACGCCGCGCCGCCCGTCCCATAAATACGGCCACAAATAGAGACTATAAATATAAATAGGGGGGAAAGGTACTTAGAGTCAGTCCAGTGCTTTTTTCTCAGCGCTCTCTTTATTGTTGGTCCGGGAGTAGGGCTCGAAGGCGGACGAGCTCAGGTAGCGGGCCGACAGTTCCTGCAAGTTGCCCGCCAGCGAACCGGCCACGGCCAGGGGCGCGGAGGAGAGGCGTCCGGCCACCGAGCCCAGCAGCGCGGGCACCGGCAGCCCGAACAGCCCGTGCCCCGCCGCGGCCGCGCCGTGCAGCGCTGCGGGCGGGGGCGGCCCGGGCGCGCCGCTGGCGGCCGGGGGGTGCGGGGAGCCCCCGCCGCCGGGAGCCGCGGGCGCGGAGCCGCTGCCCGCCGCGCCCAGCCCGGGCCCGCGCAGCGCAGAGCCCAGAGCGCCCGTGGCACAGGGAGGCAGGAGGCCGGGCAGCCCCGGCGGAGAGAGCAGCCGGCCTTGCTCCAGCAGCCGCAGGACGCTGCAGGTGGCGGCGGTCTCGGACACCACCGACCGCAGCTCGGAGTCCTTGCCCTGGTCCTTCTTCTGCTTGGTACGCCTGTTCTGGAACCAGACCTTGACCTGCAGGCCGGGGAGAGAGGCAGGGTCAGCGGGGCGGGAGGGACGGCGCGCCCCGCCAGATGCCCCGGGACCCAGGCGCGGGGGGGATGCGGTGGAGGGAGAGCGGGAGGGACGACAGACACTTGGGAACGGGGAGCGCTTCCAAAACGCACAAAGCGACGCTCACAAAACACAATCCGCCCCCATTGCCTGTCTCTTCCACGTTTCGGAGTGCCTCGGGCCGGGCAAAGGGAGATGAGGGAGCCCTCAGCTCTCTGCAGCTTTAACCGGACCTCTCTCACTTTATGCTGTTTTACTGTACTGTAGGCCAGTTACTCTCTGAGAGTCGCACCCAGACCTTTCCCCAGCGCTTTATTCTAAGCCGGCTCAGCCGGTCCCCGGGCACTTTGCGGCCCCCAGCACCGCACGCAGCCGCCCTTAACCCCGCTCGCAGGGTCCCTACACGCTGTCCTCGCATTGCTCCCCGCTCGGCTCCGGCCGCCCTTCTCGGGGTAACTGCAGCAATGCACTTCTTCCCCCGTATCCCAGCCTGGACACTCTCTCTCCACCTCCCAATCCATTTAAAGCAATGTTCAACTTTAGAAGGGAATCCTGGAAGTCACTCAAAAAAACCAAAACCAAACCAAAACCAAAACACAACATAAACCACCCGTAGCAGGTTCTGTAACCTACGAACTGTTGAACTTGTCATTTCTACCCAGAAAGGAAATTTAAAAAGCTAATTAATATGTCAGGGGAATTTATTGTTATATGATGTTTTGAGGAAATACGAATCCCAAGTTTGGACTTTTTAGATGCTTCCCAGGGCTCTCGCCTAGTTTTAACCCGCCTGGCTGCCCTCAGCCTTTCTGCCCTGCAGGTTGGAGGGCTACCTCTCCCACTCGGGCATACAAGGAACTCAAAATACGGCCCAAACTTCAGGCCTGTTCCCGGATTTCTCGAACGCAGGAAAGCTCAGACCGAACGCCTCTAACTCGGCCTGCCCCTCTGGGTTTGAGCGGCTGTGTCCCGCTCGGTCTCTGCTCTCTTCTCCCGGGCCGCAGCAGCGCATCTCCGCGCCCGGGGGCGGGAGGGGCCCGCGCAGCCGGGGGGTACACGGAGCCCCGGCGGGGCCAGGGCGGGTCCCCGCGGGCCGGAGGTGCGGGAAAGCCTCGCCCGGCCCAGGAGGAGCTTGGCTTCATGGCCAAGATCCCACGGATACTCTCGGACCGGGCAGCCGAGCCCACGGAATATGGGGGATATGGGGGACCCTCTTCTCCAGCAGCTCCCCTTCCCCAGCCGCACAGAGCTGTAAGTCCCTCGCCGGGACGGGTCAACCGCGAACCCCACCGGCTCCTTCTTGCTGGCGAGCTGCGGCCCCCCGCGACGGGACACGTGTGGGCCTCTCTGGGGCAGACTCGCCTCCCACGGGCCCGCGGCCCTGTCCGACGGCTCCGGGGGCTGCGCTGGGGCGCGCAGGAGGCGCGCAGGGCCGGCCCGGCCTCGGGGCCGGCAGGGCAAGGGGGACGCTGGGGCCGGGAGGGCTCCCGCGGCGCAGGGCAGGGCAGAACGGATCAGGGCAAGGCAGCCGGGGCTCCCCGTCCCTCTGGGGCTACCTGAGTCTCGGAGAGATTGAGCTGGCGGGCGAGCTCGGTGCGCTCCCGCCCCACGACGTATTGGCAGCGCTGAAATTCCATCTCCAGGCGGTAGAGCTGCTCGGCCGTGAAGGAGGTGCGGGTCCGCTTGGGACGGTCCAGATCAAGCCCCTTAGGCAGAATAATCTCTCGGATTGAACCTTTGGCATCTGGCAAAGAAAGGCGCAGTCAGCTTCATATCCAGGCAACCCTCCTCTCCGTTTTCCTCTCCTTTTCCCCCTTCTTTTTATTTTTCCAGGCGAAAGAGCCGTCCCCATGGCCTTCAAGGCCGAGACCCTAATCGGGATGGAGCAGGGTTCCTGTGACTGTGGCACTGCACCTGGCCACTACACCCAAGGAAGGAAAAAAACCAGGAACCACAACAGAGAAGGAAGGAGGGGGTGATGGGGGCCTAGGGCTCTATAATTAATCCCTTCAGCACATTTAAAAATTACTTTGAATATATTGCACTCGCGGTACGACACTGCAGCATCACCCACGGCCCTTCTGGGAAGCTGCGGACAGAGAGATCCTCCAGGGCAGGCTTTGTGCTAGGAGTGTAGGGCTACTCTTTGTTCCCCTTGGGCTCTGGGTTAGGACTTGCTGGTAGCCACCACACACCCCGTTACCCCAAAATATACAAAAGCTCCTTATTAAATTTTTTTTCACATATGACAAGTTTTCGATGCAGAAAAAAAAGGAAAATAAAAGAAAGAAAACCAGGCAGGAGCTTTAAGGATAGATGCAGCGCTGCCCCGAGCTGGCTGCCTGCCACCGAGAACGTGGGGACACCTCCAACCCACCCTGCACCGCTCCCGCCGCCGCCACCGCCTTGGGGTTTTGGCAGAGGAGAGGAAAGAGGGGGGGAAAAACAGGGAAAAAAAAAAAAAAAGAAACCCAGGCACCAACCAGCCGCAGAAACCTCAGTTTTCTGGTAGCCTCAAGTGAAGGAAAGCGGGACAAATCTTATTAACAGGACTGTCAAGCAAGAGCCAGATTCAAGTTACCTTAAAGCCTTCCCAACTTTACTTGCCGTAATTTTACCTCCTCGGTACGTTTTAAATCAGAGACAATCACATCATTTTAATCTGACCCCTCTCTGGGTCAGCCGGTGGCGCAAGGATTAATTCTGGCTTCCAAGGCCTGCTTCCCACCGATTTTGTTCTGATTCTCTTCTCTCCCTCTTCCCTCAAAACACACCTTAATAAAACTGAAATTTTTTCAGTTAAATGATTTTTTTGAGGGGATATGAATAGGTTGATTTAATTATTTTAATCCCGGGGAGGGACGACAGTTGGGAAAAAAAGACAGATAAGTATTAAAAAGTAATAATTAAAAAGCCCTTAATCATTCCTCCATTGATTTTAAGGCTGATGGTTGCTTAAAAACAGCCCTTTCCCCTGGGCTGCAGGGCTCGGAGAGAGAGGGGACAGCGGGAACTCCCTGCCCTCCGAGAGGGCCTTGCTGCCCGCATCCCCATTGTACGCGGCGTGCGGGATGCGCGGGAACGGGAGGAGCGCGCCCGGCACAGCCGTGGCCCCCCGAGGGAACGCTGTCCCCGGAGGGCTCCCCACGGGGACGGGCACCCCGGGAAAACTGCAGAACAGGAAAGGAAAAAACCCCAAACCCACAACCAACAGTAAGCGGGGCTGGCCCTTTGCGGGGCAGCGCCGGGGAGGAACCACCGCGGCTTAACTTTTCTTCGAGACCCCGGCGGAAATTCATCGGGATAAAGCCGGCGGGAGAGGGGCTGCGGGGCGCAGCCCGGCCGGGGAGAGGGGGCTCTGCCCCGAGCCGTAGGAAAGGGCCTTCAACCCAGGGCTAGACCAAAGGCAAAGCAACAAAATAAACCATGTCCCGGCCGTGAGCACAGCTCACCTTCCCCCACCCTCGCCAAACACCTCAAACTCATACCTCTAACTAGGATCCTCCTGCAATAGTCCGGATCAGCCGAACTAGATTTACTTTTATTACAACCTTCCGTAGCTGCAGAGGCAGAAAAAGTCCCTTGCTGATCCTTCAAAAAAGAAGTAGAAATATTTCCTTCAGACCCTTTGCTTTCCTTGCCCTCTTTATGTCCGTTCTTCGAGACCCGGTTAGCTTCAGTCTCTGAACTGCATCTAACGTCCATTTTGTCTTGTTTCCCAAACATGTAGTGCAATAAAAACAAAAACAAAAAAAAAAAGCCAACAACGATAACAAAAAAATTACAGAAGAGTAGAAGAAGACGAAGTCTATGCTGGATATTGCACGGCTTAGGGTCAGATCGGTGGGGATCTGTAAAGCACCTTGAGTAAGGAAGATCGTGTTTTATCCCACTGGAAAAGCAGCGGCTTCCTCAGTCCCAGCGTCCTAATGTGACTGTCCGGCTTCCCAGAGCGCCCAGTGATCAGGTACTCAACAGTACAACTCTAAAATGATTTAATGTCTGCCTTATTACAGAGACATGTAGTTGTTAGACACACAGAGGGACGCGCACTCGCTGTTTCAATTGATTACGGGTAATTTTGCAGCCTCCACATTTAGGTTACCTCATGAATACACTAAATTGTTTGGATAATATATCAGATCGTAATGGATGGTTTGTGTGCTTGTCCCCAATCAAGTAGAGTTTAGCCAGTGAATAAACTGAAATGATTGGTCTTGCTTTCAGGAAACACACAATCAAAAGACTGAGACTTC
The DNA here is from genome assembly GCF_047495875.1 of Pithys albifrons albifrons. Taxonomy (NCBI): domain Eukaryota; kingdom Metazoa; phylum Chordata; class Aves; order Passeriformes; family Thamnophilidae; genus Pithys; species Pithys albifrons. The sequence goes on along the minus strand of NC_092466.1, from coordinate 7,538,898 downwards.
CAGAAAAAAAAAAAAAAAGAGAGAGGAAAAAAAGGGTGGGGGATAGGGTAAAAAAAAAAAACTTTTGACAAGATTCACCCTGAATTGTTAGCACCATTAGCAGCCATTATTAACTTTCTTCAGTCTGCCTTTGACCTCCCGATTATATAGTGGCTTTCTCCAAAGCACGACAAATAAATCTGAATAAAGCTGCTAGGAAGGGCTGGAAAAATGCAGTTGCAGGGGGGTGAAGAAAAAGCAAAAAAAAAAAAGAAAAAGCCCCCTGAATGCTAAACAAACAAACAGATCCCGAGCACGCACACATACAAAAAGTTCTTCCTTCAAGCAGATCTCTCCAAGAAAGCAGGTTATCTTGGCCAGCAGAAATCCTCGTTAACACATCTCCCCACAGACAGCCATCTTAAACTCCTACCTCTCCTTATTTCAGTCCCGATACTTGCTTTTTGTGCTTCTCCCTCTGTGTGTGTGTGTATGTGTGCGTGCATGTGTGTCTGCTAATTCTGCACCTTCGCAAACACTGAACCTATTCGCAGAGCCTGCTCATTGAAAAAAAAAAGCCAGCTTTGTGTGCAGTGGATCCAGGAGGGGGGAGAAAGGGAGAGGGGGAGAAAGAGGGAGAGAGAGAGAGAGAGAGGGAGAGAGAGAGAGAGAGAGACAGAGAGAGAGAGAGGGAGGGAGGGAAGGAGAGAAGGAGCGAGAGAGAGAGAGAGATAGCCCGTGAAAAATCTCAACTGCGTGATCCACTAAAGGAGAAAAAAAGTTTTACTCTAGCTATTTCATTGTCTCTGCTACAATATCTTTGAGAACCGCAACAGCCAGTAATCCAATAAGACCATTGATTAGGCTACAATGATTCAATTCAAGCAAATGGCCTTGTGCAAAGAGCATGCTCCAGTCCTTCTTGTCACCTTGCAGGGCAGAAGCCCTCTTCATGCTGCTCTCCTTATTCATTCCTTTATGGGAAATGTAGAGCAAAAGGAGTGAAAGATGGCAATTATCTAATTGGACTATTAACAAACAATTCTCTGAGTGTGGCTGTCTGGCAGTGGTTCTTGGGTGAGGTGAAAGGCCACATGTTGCACTGGCCCCATTCACAAAGAGTTTAGGGGCCTGAGAGGGAGAGAAAGAATTTTCCCTGAGAATTTTTCGCACAAATGGCGGTGTATCCATCAGCAGTGCTGTTCCCTGCCTCGTCCTCCCCCTGGCTGGGCTGCTGCCTGGGAATTCCACCCACCTGCAGCAGGCAAGGACAGCCTGCAGTGGGGTTTATTGCAGATGATACCAGCGGATAGAAGCAGAACATGGAGCCCCTGCCAGGGTTGCTCAGCCCCATGGGCCTCATCCTGCCTCTGCTGGAGGAATAACCAGCCTCACCCCATGGGACCCAGTCTTTGTACAAGGCTGTGCAATGGAGTGAAGGATCCAATGCTGGGGCCTAAACATCATAAACAGGAAACTCAGGGCAGGGAAGAAAAGAAGAGGAGGGAAAAAAGAAGAAAAAAGGAAAGGAAAGGAAAGGAAAGGAAAGGAAAGGAAAGGAAAGGAAAGGAAAGGAAAGGAAAGGAAAGGAAAGGAAAGGAAAGGAAAGGAAAGGAAAGGAAAGGAAAGGAAAGGAAAGGAAAGGAAAGGAAAGGAAAGGAAAAGGAAAAAAGGAAAAAGGGAAAAGGAAAAAGGGAAAAAGGGAAAAAAGGAAAAAGGGAAAAGGAAAAAGGAAAAAGGAAAGGAAGAAAAGGAAAAAGATGACAGAATTTCATAGGTACATTTCAGTGAGTTGTCTTTAGTAAAAATATTAAATCTTGATTGCTTTTCCACAAATTGAAACATCATTTATTTATATTGCTGTTATCTGAAAAGTCAGATTGAGATTGATAAGGTGTCCTTAAGATTTTCATCAAGCTCCAACGTCTCAATTGTATTTATGCATCCAGCACATATATTTATGCACATGGAATGTGCTTATTATGGACCAGGTTTCATTTTAACTTGCAACCAGTGAATCTCAGTAATCTCTGGGGGTCTGTTGTTATTAGTTATAACTTGTATGGCAGCCATACTCAGGGCCTCCAAATAAATCACAGCTCCTTTGTGCAACACCTCATGCAGATACACAGAGGATGGAACGAGTTCACTTTCTCCATGAATTTGCAATGCTGTGCAAAGACCTGTTGAGTGAAGGGATGCTTAGGAAACAGTGCATTTAAGAGGGATTCAGTCCTTTGAGGGGAGCTGCAACAAGTGGATGCTGATTAGTGAGAATATTTTTCATGTAGCTGAAGTACAGGCTGTACTTGGCACACTTTGTTGTGTGATATAGATAAACATATACATGTGTACGTATGCATGGGCAAAGTAGTATCAAGAGTCCTGGTTGGACATGTTTGTTTAATGGTAAATAAAACAAAGTTCTGTTTCAAATATTTTTACATAACAGATTTTATTTTAGACAGAATAGGCATAGTGATTTCCATAAAAGGTCTATTATGAAATATGGAGAGCAAATATAATTATATTTTCCTAGGTGTGTGGGAGTATGTATGACATTTCCCCCCATGTTTTTCGTTATGCTAATGCCTAGGCATAGGCCATAATAATAAACATGAAGCTATTGAACTCAATTACACTGTTTGAAGCAAAATATCTGGAGATTAAATATTGCAGTTATGTGATAATCTGTTTTTTTCTTTTTTTTTTTTTTTTTCCCAACAAGCATTTGATTCACAGCTTGGTAAAGACCATGGGAATTTTGTTCTATTTGTGTAATATCTTAATAAATGCACTCCAAGCCTCTTTTTATTCATGAAAGTGAGTGGTATAAAGAGGTCTTTCCCTATTGAATCAGTTAAATTTGCTTTCACACATTATGAACACACTACTGTTGAAGATCTGGAAATTCAAATAATGAGCCTAATCCTGCAGCAAACTTGTAGTGAGCAGACAAGCCTGTCCACACACAGCTCAGTTACTTTAATTGTGGTCCACTCATCTGCAACAAATAGCAATGTCCAGAAGAGCACTGAGAAATTCAAAATTTTGCCATTTATAAAAGCAGCATTTCCATTAGTCTAGCAGTCACTAAACTTCCTTTCCCCTATTCTCATTTATTCCCCTCCCCCCTCCTCAATATGCTTAAAATAAAACATTCTTGAATGTTCTGATCTCTCAGGACATAATGCATCCCCTTCTTGCTGTCCTCACTCCAGGAATCTCTGTAGCTTCAGCATGCTTACATCTGCACTCGTGTGTCACTGGATAAGCAGATTAGGGGTTACTTCTTTTCTCTTTAATAAATGCCTAAAATGACTTAGCACACTACAAAGGTAGTCCCTGACTGTACTTTGCTATGTAGGCCTTGTTGCTTTTCAAATCCTGTTTTATGAGTTTGTATTAGCATGTAGAAGACTGAAAAATCTATTTCTCATTTATTGCCACTATTTATACTATTTTTATCTCTATTTGATGTGCAGGAAAGATACACATTATTGCTATTAGTTCCTATACTCTTCTTTGTTGTTCAGATATTTATGTCCCAAATTATATTTAGGGCTTGCATGCCAAGCTGGCTATGACGGTCTGAGCATGGTGCTAAATTGTTATAGAGCTTCAGTGCTTATTCTTGAGGTTAAAAGATTCATCTAAAGGATCCTGTGTTTAATTCACTTAATTTATTATATACCATGGATTCATATCCAAATATCATTCCTTATGAGTACAAGCCATTGTTCACTTGAAGATTCAGTTCTTGCCCTCCTTTTCTACCCCTGCATTGCACAGTCATCCTAATAGATTTTGTCTTAGGGAGGTGTTTACAAGTCTCAGCTGAAGGTGAAACAGAACCAGCCCAGCACGCACAGACAGGTAGATTAATCTAAATATCTCACAACCTGCTCTGCTGTCTGTGACAGGCACCCACTGCTGCCCAGCCAGGACAAATGCAGGAAGAAGAGTAAAGGTTACCCAGCACTCTCCTGGCCCTGAGCTAAAATGGCATGGTTCAGAGATCTTCTAAATCAAAGATTTATCTCAGTGTTTCATAGCCCAAAGTATGTTTTCCTTCCACTTATTTTCCTGATGGTTTTGATTCAGACTATTTGCTCTTGAATTTACAGATGCATTTGGCAAGGAGCTACTAGAAATTTCTTCATATACTTGTTTAGGACAAGGGATATGAACTGGTACCTTGGGGCTGAAAATCTTCCTGGTCATTTCCAATTAACAGAGAATATGGTAATTACTCATAATGATACATTACATGTGGTAATGTCACTGAGTTGCTACAGAGAGATCCCACCATGCATCTAGTGCTCTTGGTCACTGTTAAAGGCAAATGAAGGAGAAATAGAAAGACCTCATTATTATGTGCACAGATGCTTAATTTCTCTTGGTTAGGATGTTTCTGTCCAGTGTGAGTGATACTCTACAAGTGGAGAAGAAGACAATCTTCATCAAGACAGGAGGTTCACCAGAAGGTTCTTAAACACAGGTCTCAGTGATGTGTTAATCAACAGGAGCATCAAGCACCTTCTTGAAACAAAGGGCACAGCAAAATTAGCAATTATACTGCTCTTGCAATTACTGACAGGGAGGAAATTGCTGTACAACTGAAAATGAACTCTGGAAATTTCAGCATATACATACTGTTGTGTACTGGTGAGACATGTAGGAGGCATATGCAAAGCGCTTAGTTGAAGAGGGTAACCTGTTCTAGTGTAAATTGGCTTCAACTCCTGCAAGTGAGCCTAAAAATGGGCCTCTTCCCACACAGGTGAGCAATATACTTGAAGAACAGAACCATGTCTTTATCTGGAGACTTTACACTATCTTTGAAGGAAAAGATGGAAGTCTTTGACTCAATTCAGCTTTCTCTGTGAAGTGGAAGATAAAGTTGTCATGTTTGTGGTAGTCTACATGGCTAGAAACAGCTCTAATTTCACTTTCCCAGGACTTTCTGAGGACTGATGCTCAGGTACATTTGTATTCAATTGCGTGTGAGTCCCTGGATCATGTTATAAAACACACACATGGTGAAATTAAATGTCACAGGCTCACAAGAAATCTAATGGGTACAACAACAAGACAAAGACAATTTCTTTCTAAGTGGGCAAAACCATCACACATAGATATAAAATAGGGATGTAACTCTGTTTCCAAATAGGCTGCATCAGCTCTTAGGCAGGTATTGTGTTCCTCATGTCAGTGCCCTGTACATTCCTTCCATTTCCTAAGGCTACTGCTCAAAATAAATGAGCCCATCCAGAGACCTATTTAAAATAAAGTATTAGACCAGGATAGTGTATGTTAGACCTAGTAGCTGTTACATTCCCCTGCTTTGCCATGCCCCTGATTACCAGCCTGGTGTAGAATACTGAAATAGCTGCTTCTTAATTTTCCTGCATACTTTGCCAGTAATTACAGTATTGTCTCTTCCAGATACTGAGTGTATTGGCAGGACTCAGCAGTGCTGTTCTGGAGGCCAGTAATAATGAGCGTGAGTATCACACATGTATCATGATTAATCATGTTGTGGTCATTATGAGATGCCCCTTAGAGTTATCAATCTGGACAGTAGATTAATACAAAGCTTCATTGCCTGTATCATTCCCATGGCATATGCGAGCCATCTGAACAATGCTGAGATGGGATTCTTTTCATGGGGAAAACTGTGAATTAACAGGAAATATTGTTTGTTCTCTGACAACAGTTTGGGAACCTTTGGTTTCAGACTAAGCCATCTCACTGACTCCCTCTGTAATCACCAGCACCTGAACACACAAACTCCCTCTTCCTTAATTTCACCCTCTCCTGAGACAGGGGTGAGCAAATAACTTGGCTTGAGCCCTCCTGAGTACTTGCCACCTCAAAAGCTGTTAGCCCATGAGCCCTTTACTGCTGGTGCTAGAACTCTCACAATCATAGTTTTCCACATAGCAAACACAAGCAAGCTTGACGATTTAAACAAGAGGACAACTTTACAAAGGTGACATGTTCAGGGAAGTAGGTGTGAACTGTAATCTTTTCAATACTTAGAGTTTTAACGCTGAAGACATTTGCATCAAAAGAAAAAAAGAGTCAAACTTTGCATTAAAACAATTCAGTTCTTTGATTTTGAAAGCTGAGGTCAGATCGGACTGAGCACAAAGTGTGTCTCAAATACTCATAATCGTGGTCCCAAAGATCGAGGGGAAGGCTGTAGAGGACAATCTTGCTGATCTGAGTCTATTCCTTAGGTACCACTTAGAATGGTGTGTAAAATCAGAAACTGTCCCTTCGCTCTGGAGCGAGATAAACTCTGTTATCATCCCAAGGCTTGTGTAGGCTGATATCCAGTAGACTTGGTGAAAACCTTCTTGAAATGGTTAATTTTGATTTTTTTTAATTGCTGTTTTTGCCTTATCATCATCTGATTACCTTCTTCCCCTTGTGAAAATGGGAAATGTCAACAGAAGCCACAAGTACAAACCACATGCAAAATTGAGTCTCTTCTGGAAAGGTTTGTCTAGCCAGGTGTTTGAGTTACATCCAAAAAATAAGAGCCTAAACAAGAAATTACTAAACTATTGGTCTTGAAGGTTCACTCGTAACATAAAGAGAAATGTGGCCACATTTACAGGAAATTTTTTGGACTGAATATGTAGCTTGAATACTGTCAGGATTTTATGACAAACACTCTGAACGTGGTTAAATGAAAAGTAAAGCAAATCATCAATGGTTAACTGTATAGCTTGAATAATCTGAAAAGCCCTGAATCTCCAGGAATCTCTGAGGAAGAAGAACCTGCACCAGAAATCATAAGTGTTTGTTTTACCTCAATCTATAACAGCAGCTTAAAAACAAAAAAACAAACACCCCCCCCAAAACCAAAGAACTGCTTTGTTTTCTAAACAAAGACAGAGCAGAGTGCAAAGTCAGAATAACACAGGATTATGACATAAATACACATAAAACTTGAGTTCATTCTTTTTATCCCCTTCTCTCATGAGATATATTAATGATTCAAAAAATGTTCAAGGAATTAAAATAAAAACTAGTTACACAAGTACTGATATTAATACATGGCAGATAGCAAAGTCTGGAATTATTTTGCTGAGATCAAAATGGAGATAATTGTGAAAGTCAGAACTCCCAAGCACTGAACACTGGACTTTCTTTCTATTTTGCCACATGAGAATAAACATCAGGTTACATTAAACCCCAGCAAATTTAGAATGAAAAATAAATGCCCAGACACATGTCTCACCACCTATGGGAGCTGCTGTTGCAGAAGGTTACTGAGGCAAATACCTTGGCCTGATTTTAAAGTAAATTGGACATTGTTAGGATTAACTCATTACCCAAAGTTGAAAACAGTGATCAGCCTGATTGAATCTTACACCCTGGGCTGGGCACTGGCCACACAGAGGAGTGATGCACAAGTGCATCAGTTTGGGGTTTAGTTTGCCCTTCTTTGAAGTATCAGGAGTAGGATATTCAGTGATATATCAGAAAGACTGATGACAGTGGGTAGGAAAAAGCTAGAGTAGTACACTTGAGATAGCAGCTAACATTAATTCTTATTACTATGTAATTTGTGCCTCTGATGAGAAAAAAATTAAGAGTGTGATCAGTGGAAGAGACAAGTACTGTGTCATTAGCACATTGCAGGAGAGATGGAATGTATGAAATGAAGCCATTTTATCTTATGTGCCCCTTCCATGGGAAAGTACATTTCAGCTTGAGCTTTAGCGTGAGTAGGAAAGGCAAAGTTGTAAGGATTGATGGCTCCAAAATATGCTTCTATCAAGCAAATGGACTCTTTGCCACTAGTTTTCTACAAAGTTGGGCCTTTGAAGACAGAAAGGTACAAGACATACCTAATACACTGTGAGGCTGAGGAAGTAAGGCATCTTGTCCTGCTGCATTACCCTAAATGTGGAGGACAGCTCAGCAAGTGATGTTCTGTGAAGCCAAGCCTGTTGAAGTCCAGAGCACTGGTAAGTGCTTTGGTACCATACTTTGTGCTTCCACACAGCACAGGCAAGAACAAGGAGGAGAAGGGCAAGAAGAAGATATCTCTTGCACTGCTGCACTCCCACAGATTCCTTTGGCAAAGCAATTTGCAAAATTTGGATACCAAACTCCCTAGGCATCATTATGACATAAGGCACATTCACCCTCTGGGTGCTAAAGAAGGATGTTTATTATGTTTCCAAGTTCCTAGAAGGAAATAATCTGTGTAAGAGGAGATGATTTCACCATCTCTGGAAGTGTTCAAAACACATGTGCATGTGGCACTTGAGGACAAGCTTTAATAGTGAACATGGTGGTGGTGCTGAGTCAATGGTTGGACTGGAAGCTTTTAAAGATCCCTTCCAACCTCAGTTATTCTAGGATTTCAAGATATCCTGGAGTCTGGATCAGTGCTGCCTGAATTCTAAAACTCACTTTTGTGTGAAAGAAGCAGTGCTGAGCACATAGCAGTTGCCCTGTCAGGAAGAAATAGTTTGGCCAGAAATATGGCAATTTTTACCATATCCCTCAGTTTCTTATCAGTGAATATAAAGGAGTTTAGATGTTTAGTTTTGCTTATTCATTCAAATAACAGAGAGATGCAAATCTCAAATAATAGTATGTTTCCAAAGGCTGGGGTGTTCTTAGGGTATGGATTGTTTGCTTTTATTGCTTGAATGTTTCTACCATCCAATAACACAAGACAAGTGATGTTCTACTAATAGTATCCAGAAACCCCATGTCTTCTTGGGCTCCTGATGGATTAGATGTTGTGCAAACAGCTTGAGTAGGCTTTAAGATATTTACAACCTTAAAAAGACTAATTAGCTAAGAGAAGAAATATGATTTACTTTATTTTTTATAGTTGGAAGAAATTATTTTTTATTTTACAGAAGGAAATAAAAGGAAGAACAAAGAAAGCTGTGCTTTCCCAGTGGTGCTAGAGGGACTGAATGAGATCCTCAGTGCAGTGCTCTAACTCCAAGACCGTTCTCCAAAAAAAGAAAAAATAATCAGGAAATAGAGGGATAACCAACAAGGAAGCTGCCAAGCCCATCACTGTTGAGTTCTCAGGTGTGGAAATGATGCTTCCCACTCTCTGCCCTTTAAAATGGCCTATACAACACCAATGTGATGTCTGACTGTGAAGGACAAATTTTTGGCATGATTTCAAAGGGTATATTTTTTAAATACTTACTAATTTCCTCATGTACCAGGTAAGACAAACCAGGTAAAGGCCCAGCTGTAACTATTTTTTCTGTTTCAGAAGAATGCACAGCTCTGAGGACTGATTATAAGCTTTTCCATTGAGATGAGGAGCTACTGATGTTATTAAAATTGCTCTTGATTTAGACTCCTGGCATATTAGGGTCGACTTCAATTACTGCTCAGTTACCAACCTACTACTTGGTTACTATGAAGCTGTTTCATGCAATTTTGTGTCTTAGGTTTATCTTTTTGTCTGTTATACCTTCATTTCCTCCTAATGAAGAGCAGAATTGGACCTTTTGGAGTCTGTGTCTTTTTATCATGGGAACTAATTCACCATTGTGTTGGCAACGTTCCTACTGCTGTCAACGGAAATTATGTACTTTGAAGGAGAACGAGGTCATAACTGTTTAAGAATTATGCTATTAAGACAGCACAAGGTTTTTTATTTTTATATAGTGCCTTACATATGAAGAATCAAAACCGCTTTGCGGAGAAAAGGAATAATAGACTGTACTTCACAGAGTTGTTTGGAGTGGTGCTCTGATTCAGAAGGAAAAGGACAAATGACTGTACAGATGTGAAAAGAATAGCAGAAGAGCTGGACATTCAAGGCAATAAAGCAGCCAGCAAGTTTCCTGACAGAATAGACATGGCAAAGGGGAAATGGAAAGATGAACTACTGAAAAGAGCTAAATTTCAGCTGGGCAAAAAATAAAAAGGTGTTGTAGAACTTCAGCCTAGAGTAACCCCTCAGTCCTCCTCCTGCCAAACACAGGCCAGTGCTTAACCTTGAATTAAGCAGCACAAGTCAGTGGACATTTACATGGAACCTGTTTTCTCTCTCTTATCTTACCATTCCACAATCTTGTCATCTCAAGACATGAGATGTGTTGGGGAAGTGCTGATTGGCACATGGAGCCATGTTGTCACATTTATTCTGGTAAAGTCTTTTCAGTTAGGGAAAGAAACATCACCCACTTGCCCAAGTTTGTTATAATGCCTGACTGGCAGGTTTCTATTGAGGCTGCTGCAAACCTGCATGTGCTGGAAAGCCATGTGCTGTGTTGTGGCAAGGCTGCTCAATGTGAATAGCTGCTTCCTTACCAGATGGAGTGTCATTGTTTCACTGCATGGGACAGCCCGGTCAATGGTCCTTTCAGGCAAATGAACACGACATGAGGATTTCTTTTCATTTCATTATGTTTTAAACTGAGTACTTCTCTCCCATCCCCTTCCTTTTAAACAGGGTCCATCCAGTTGCCTGCAATCTGACAGAAAAATAAAGGACATGGGCTTGTCTTGCAGCCATTTACTTCCACACTCGCAGATTGTGCAGCAGGACGTTTCCAGGTAGCTCTGGTCCTTCCAGCAGCATGGCAGACACAGCACTCTGCCCATCCTGTGGTCAGGGGCCTCAGGAGCTGGAGGAAAAAGCCATAGCAGTGCTGAGCTTGCTGTATCTGACTACCGGCCGTGGTTCTACATAAACTGCAGCCACTGAAGTAGCTGAAATATAGATGAGCCCAAAGGCTGTCTCTTCCTCTAGGAGGAAGTCTCAGGAGAATCTGGAAACATGGTATGTGCTTCATTTCCCTGACTGCCTTCCACCCTACTGCCTCCCAGGCACATGCTGGCCGCTCTGCATGGCTGGGTGCTGACTCTTTTGCTTTGGTGGAGGCTTTTCAGCAGGGTTTGAAACCCTGCCTGCAGCGGGGCAGGTGGGCCAGGCACAGCAGGCAGCAGAGACCCTGCCGAAGGAGTCCTTTGAGCAGATGGAGCGTCCAAACAGGACCATCCAAACCAAATGCATTTCATAGAAAGGGTCACATAGATGATCATCACTCACAGTGCACTGTGTAATAAAGCTCAGCTTGTTTAGTTTAATTCACTGGGCTGATTTTTACTGCTGCACCTTCATCTGGAATAAAACCCAGTATAATAGAGCTTATTCTCAAAAATGCTAAGAAAGGGTTGCATAAAATTTCTGTTTGATAATTAGAACTCTAGAGCATGCAGAAAACTCAGGGAAACATTTTCTTTGCCCAAGTAGATTTGCAACAAATAATGTATTAAAGTTTTATTTTTTTGATAGAAACAGCTTGCAGCATTTTGCGTTATCAAATCCTTGTCCAATCATTTACTTGGCAACTGCAGTGAGGTAAAGGAAATGTCAATGGTCTTCGTTTTTGCAGAGGTAAGATGGAGCATGGGCAGGTGAAGTGACTTCTCTAAAGTGGAATATTGAACTTGTACAGTGGAGGGGAGCCTTGCAGGGCTTTCTGTCTCATTTCCATGTTTGCAGCACTTCTGTCTTGAATCCCCAAGTAAAACAAGTCAAACAATATAGGCTCATAACTTTTGAAATAACTCACCAGAATAATTAAAAATTATTTCTTACTTATTGGAATATTGCTATTTGTCCTCCTTTTAAAACAATATTTTTATATAACATCCAACAAGAATCCTCTTCTCCTATATGCAAAATGTAAGCTCTGCTACTGAAACGAAATGCAAATAAAACATTCAAGGAGTTCCAATACAGCAAAGCACTTAAGTATGTGTTTATCTTTAAACACATCTGGAGCCCCATTGACTTTGACAGGACTACTCATATGCTTAAAGATAAGCCTGCTTTTGTTGGATTATGGCCCTGAGGATCTAAGTGCTGGGGGAATCATTTTCATGCTCTCCAGAAAGGGCTTTAAATCACTTTTGTTTAAGGAGAGCTAACTGGTTGGATGTAAACACACCTAACAAACCAATAGATGAAGATTAACTTTTATGCTGAGCCACTTGACATGTCTAGAAATTACTTACTGTTGAAGTTTGGTTCTTATAGAAAATAACGATCCAATTATTTGTAAATGAAATAGAGCTGTAAGAAAACCTTGATACCTACACTTGGGAATTTTGTTTAAAAAGAAAAGAAGAAGAAAGAGAAGTGGGACATAGCCATGTTAAAGGGAATTCAGTGTGCATGTCTGAAGGGCAGGAGAGTTAGGTGGATTATTTGATTTCAGCACTTGAAAGGAGAAGCAGTGTGGTATATAATAGGACCTTGACAGATTGCCTGTTGCTGGTTTTGCTGTTTTGCTGGCGATGTTCTGAGATGGACAAAACAGATGGACAGCAGGGCAACGTGGCCCTAAAAAATAGGTTGCCTCTAATGCAATATCTTTTATGTGTGGATGCTAAAGAGCATAATACAAAGTCCTTGAAATCAGTGGAAAAGCTCGCATTGACTTCAAGAAGCTTTGCCTCAAGCTCTGCACTACTACCCAGGCACTCAGGTCTACTCAAATATACAGATTCAGGTGGGTCAGCAGTGCACACCCCTTTGGAAGGTGCACAAGCACCAGGGTTGGGATCCTATCCCTGCCCGTGACATACACAGCCCTCCATTCAAGAAAAAAAAAATGGAAATAGCACTTCTGTCCCAGGGGCCTGGTATTTTTTCACTTTTCCCTGACCCACTGCAGGCTTTGCGGCTCTGCCCCATTGGTGTGGTTTCCACAAGTGGGACAGTGGTGCTGCCTCTCGCCTGTCCATCACCTCCCACGGTCCCTGTGAGACACTGGCATACTGCAGGGTCTCAGGGCTGCAGTGCAGGTGCAGCCCATGGACTTCAACTCATTCCTTCTCAGTGGGCCTTGAAAACACAATCATAAAGAGCAGTTGTTGGGGTGTGTGTGTGTGTGTTGTTGTTTTGTTGGGGGTTTTTTTAAGTAAAAACCAAAATTGCTAATGCTCCATGAAAACATTGCTTTTTAAGTGTTTCAACCTCTGCTTTGTGCCTCATTGGGAGTCTAGATGGGAAAAGCAATGGGGAATGCAGGATAAGAATGCCCTACCATCTAGGCCAAGCACAGCAATATAACATCGCTCCAGCAGTAATGACAATGGAGAAGGAACAGAATGCTGTCAGGGGATAATGGTGTCCTGCTGGCAGCTAAATATGAAAGCCAAAGCAGAGACATTTATAAAATAAACAAGCATCAGGGAAGATGAGACATTTATTACAGAGCAGGAAATAGTGATCTTTAACAATGGTCCATTTCAGTTTCTCTCATTGTTACAGAAATAAAGTGGTGTAAATGAATGCTTTGTCTCGTGTATAATTTATTGTTTCTCAGGCAATTACTGGACTGTATTTGGTCTAGTCTAGGGGAGGGAATTGCACGTCATCTGATCAGAGGGCTGCTTATGGGGGCAAGCAGGCCAGGAGGAGACATACTTTGTGTCTAAACCTCTGACCACCACCAAAAGCTATAGGCCAGGCCATATCACATTGACTTATGACATAAGAGGTTTCATGTGACAACAGAAAGATGCACTGCAGCACCATGACATCATTTTCATGGCAGAGCCTGGTTAAGCAGTTTCTGCACCCTGAACATCATCCTGCTGTGGCTGCTTGTCCCAGTGGTGCCAGCTACAGTATTAAGTAACTACATGAGAAAGCAGATGGAATAAAACGAGATGCAGAAAATGGCTGGGTTCACCCCAAGTTAGAGTCTTTGGTGTCTCTGTTGTACCAGCTGCACAGATGGGGTGTGTGCTGGAGGGACAAGCACAGGGGGTTACAGTGAAAATGGAGAAGGGGGAGGAGATCCCTATGTCAGGAGTGATTCTGCGAAGGACAGGGCAAGGAAGATCATACCCTTAGTAAGAGGGTAAAATCACAGGGAGACTGTGCATAAAATGTACTACCCTAACACATAAAGCTCTCACGTATTTATTCTCTGTGTGTACCAGCTGTATGTTAACATTTCATGGAGAAAACCAATCAGAATGAAGTTTGGGTCAAAAACAACGAAATTTCTAATTTTTCCTATAATTTCAGATTAAAAAAAAAGATCTGCAAGAAAGATTATGTTGTTTACCATCAAGATATCAAATCAGGGAAAAGAAAAAACAGCAAGAATTTGGACATACTTAAGTAGTCAAAGTGCTGTCTGGAATGGGGCCCGAGCTGAACCCATACTCTTTTATTGACCTTCTGTATTAAAAAAACAAAACGAAACAAACAAAAAGCAAACCCCAAAACTCCCATCCTTTTAAAAACACAGGAGGGTCATGGTGACAGGTGTACAAATGAAGAAGAGAGAACACATATTTAAATTGTCAGAGGGATGTGTGACTTATGGCTACAGAATAAAATCAAATATAAAGGAAAAAGTATAGTTGATCATCAGAAAATATTTCTTAGTAACCTCTTTTTAGTATATTTTCATTCTTTTCTGAGCTATCTGGTGGTATAACTACCTCTCAAAACTGCAGAATATTTCCTGTGGATTGTTTTTAAATTTAAACTGGACTGAAAAATGTAAGAAAATGCTACTGAGGGAGGATAGATTAAATAGCCTAATAGACCATTTTCCTCTCTAATTTCCATTAAGGTGATTAGTTGGAATGTTGTTTGTGGCATATTGGTGAAAAAAACCCCACTGGAAACACAGTAAAATCGTGGATCAAATATCCTAAGCAGTGATGTAAAATTCCATCAAAGGTGTTTTATTACACTAATGAGTGTCTGAGAGAATCACAATCTTCAACGTATGCATTTTGCAACACTCCCCAGGAGAAGGGATTTGTACCAACTCTTTAAAAGAAAAGGAGCAAACATAAACAGGGATTTGGTTGTTAGGTGCGCAAGGGCAATCAGAAAAAATCATCTGAATTAACTGAAGCATGAATTTAATTTGGATCCTTCTGCCAAGTTACATTTTGTACATAATCCTCATTCAGAAGGAAAGTGTCTTCCACTGAGTGCGGAACATTAGAGTCTTGCCGCTTACCTGTTGACATCGATATCCGTTACCAGTTTAGAGCGGATTAGTCTCACTGTCCAGCCACTATTAAATAGAGAATTTGTTTGCATTTTTCGGTGCTTACGGTTTGATGGGCAAACTGCCAAGCATTTTAGAATTAACTACACGAAAACATCACCTTCTTTGCGATGGGGAAAACGGGATTGAGAGGGCTCCGTTTGGTTCCTCGCTCCTGGGGAACCATAACTCACACAGTGTAACGAGGGGCCATCTATCACAAAAATGGTGTCGGATTTTTGTGTTAAATGGGTCACGGGTGGAAAATAAAATTACTAAGACCCTTTGGATGACGGGAAGAGTTAGTGCTTTCGCGTAACTTCTCTTTTTAAGGTAATACTTTCAGGTACCTGCCACACGAACCAGTTTACCTGCCCCCTCATTGCGGTGCTCGCTGCTCTGCGCGGCAGGAACGTCTCTTCCTCTCCCTGCATCCCGTTGCATCGGGCACCAGCCGAAGGTAGGGGGGATGTTTTACGGAAGTGTTTCATTGCAAAAAGTGGTGTTTGATGCTTGGTGTTTCTAGCTTTGTTTTAAACTGCGATAAATTAGCGCTGGGAAATCAAAAAAGAAAAAAAAAGAGAAGGAAAAAGAAAAAAGAGAAAGAAGAAAAGGAAAAAAGGAAAAAGGAAAAGAAGAAGAAAAAGAAAGAGGAAGATACAAAGAAAGAGAAAAACGAAAAATAGAAAAAAAATTAAAAATACTGTGGGAGTTAAAAAGGAAAAAATGGAGGGTAGGCAAACAAAAAAACCTGTTCCGCAATGTTGGCGATACCGCCGCCCAGCCTGACGCCGCCGCACTCCGGCTGCTCTCGGAGCCGGTCCCAGCGCGGGGTGGGAAAGGAGAGCGGCAGCAGCTCCCTCCGTCCCGCTCCATCCCGGGGAGCGGCTCCGCCGGCCCGGGCAGGCTTGTCTCCCGCCCCGCTCCCGGCTCTGCGGGGCTGCCTGGCCGGGAAGCACCGGGAAGACTCCCGAGGCGGCATCCCCTGCGAAGAGAGAGCGGGGGAGCTCCGGGATTGTCCTAGACGCCCTCGGCAGAGCTGCGATTCACCTGCCCAGACAGAGGGGTGGGCGCAGAGACAGGCGGTCCTGGAGCCCCGGCCTGCACAGCCCTCGGTGCGGTGCCCTGGCCGGCTCCGGGCCGGGGCGAGGGGGCTGCGGGCGGAGGGAGGGGGTCGAGCCCGGCCCCACCGAAAAGCGGTCCTGCTCGCCCACCGCCGGCGTCCCGCACTCAGGGTGCGACAGTCGGGGGATGGCGACACCCCACCAGGACCGAAGCCCATCCCGGGGCCGCCCTCCTCTTTCTCCCACGCCCGGGAGGCCCGTTCCCGGGGCAGCCCGGCCCAGTGGCGCCCGCCGGAACCCGGCCGGGCACGGCCGGGCCGTCCCTCCCGACGGGGCTGCCCCGCCGTCCGGGCATCCCCGGCCCCGCGTCCCACCCTCCGCGCGCGCCCCGCCCATCCCGCGCTTCCCGTTCCCACGCGCGTCCCGCCCCCGCGCGCGCCCCTTCCGCCCTTCCCGGAGCATCCCCGCGCACGTCCTGCCCGTCCGCGGCCACCCACGCGTGCTCCTCCCGGCCCTCTGCGAGCCGGGGGACGCTCCGCGCTCTCGCCCCTCGGAAAGGGAAGGGCGGACACGGGAATTTCCCGGTCCCCGGAGTTGGTGGGGGGCACCAGGCCGAGATCCCCCACCCGCCTCCCCCGGCCCAGCCGCTCCCGAGCGGGCGGGAGCCGCAGAGACTTCTATTCAGGACATAGGCACAATGGGGAAACAAAACTCCTTTTTCCCCCCTTTTTTTTCGTGCGTGCCACCTCCCAAGATGGAGGGGGATTAGGGCCGCCAGTCCCCTGCACACGCAGGGATGGACTCCCTGCCTCTCCCCGACCGGGCTCGCCTCCAGTGCACACGGTGATGGGCTCATGGCCCTCCTCGGCCGGGCTCAGCCCGGCCCGGGGTCCCTGGCGGGTCCGCAGCGCGGCCTGAAGCAGCCAAGGACAGTGAGGAACGCATCTCACAGCACCCTGGGAAAACCCAGGGCTTGTGATTTGTTCAGCTGAGGGGACACTAGGACAGAAAAGATGAGTGTCAGATTGAAGTTTGCAATTTTTTTCTTTATCTCGTTATAAAGTGTGTTTTTCACGACAGGAAAAGAAGGAAAAAAGAGAGAAAGAGAGAAAGGAAGTAAAAGGAAAGAAAAAGAAAATAGAAAGAGAGAAAGACTGGAAGAAAGCGAGAAAGAGAAAAATTAAAAGAGAGAAAGAGAAAGAAAGAGAGAAAGAAAGAGAGAGAGAGAAAGAGAGAAAACGATAAATAATGTTGTAACGTACTCTTTGATATCCAAAACAAATTAATTTGCCTTGATCAAATACAATTTTGGGCAGATTTGCGAATGTCCACGACACATTTATTCACTCGATAATGTGCTTCGCACGTGGAAGCACAACTAAAATCAGTTCTGTGGTCTGTTCTTTGGAAGTATTGCCTTGCGTCTAAAACCCCACTTTGATATTAAACAGCTTAAAAGCACTGAACAATTAAACAGATTTTTATTATTCTATAACAAACTTTTGTCACTTTAACCGTTTCTTTAAAATTTCTCCCCGTAACGGTTGGTCGAATTTTACCTTAAGGGACTATTTTGCGAGATTTGTGTTTGCCCTTTTTTTCCCCCCCCACAGCCAGTGCCAGGGCTGGTTTCTGAAAAGAGAAACCCACTGAAATAATTTTTTCCCTCCCATTCTATCCGTAAAATAGTTTTCTTCTCTGTCGTTGACGGTCTTTGGGTACCACAGCAGCATAGGGAGCACGGCAGGGGTAACCGAACGGAGTAACCAACTATCTTTCTGGTAAAGGAAGGAAAACTCAAATAGAACAAATCGAATCGCGCCATAAGATGCTATGGATAATTTATTTGTGCCAATTCGAGAGTTCGATGGCGCCGACCTCGGGGCCGGATGGAAGCACAGACACACAACCCGGGAGCTTTCCGGATCTGGGCCGGCCGGTGCCTTTTGTTTCCAGGCTCTCAGACCGGAGCTTCGCCCACCTTATTTGTTATTTTACGGGTGGTTTTGAAATACGGAGTAAAGGGTTAGTTCTGCTCCTGAGGGGCGCTTAAGCGGAGCCTCTCCCCAGATGCATCTGCGTGCAGCTCCTTCCACGGAGCAGGCAGTGGTTACAGTGAGAGAACCTGCAAGACGACATCCACATCAGCTTCTCACGCAGCACCTGCTCCGGCTCCATCTCTCCCTCTTCGCCGCGCAGCTGGCGGTGGAGCCGCTGCTGCCCAGCCAGCCGATGGGGCCGCGGGGAGCACGGTCCGGAAGGATGTTTGGCTTCGACTTATTTTCTTTATTTTCTCCCCAAGGCTCAGCAGGCATCCATCCCTCGGATTTGCGGGCCCTGCCGGCACACGTCGGGGCCGGGCCGCGTGTGTCCTCGGGGCCGGGCTGGAGCATCCCCTGGAGCCGATGCCGGTGGTTCCGGGGCCGCCCGAGACTCCGCACCTCATCTCGGACACTTCCCAGTAAAACCAGCAGCAACGCTAAGAGGAAGTAAACCCATTCTTTGCGCCCTTTTCCAACCCTCAGAGCTGGGAAACTCAAACTGGGGGACTCAAACTGGTCAGCCCCGGTCCTTCCGAGGGGACAGGTGGGTCTCGGAGCCGCAGCACTGCCGGGGCACTGGGCAGGAGCCCGGATGCGGAGCACCCCGAAGGGCTGGAGACCCTCTGCCCCTGCTCCAGGACTGACGGGTGACTCAGGCATCGCCCCCTCGGTGTCCGCTTAGACCGAGCAGTGTCCCCGTCCGGGGCTCCGCCGGCATGCGGAGCGACAGCTGCGGAGTCGGCACCTTTCTCTTCTCCCGTTCCCACGCCACCATCCCATCCGCCACAGGGGTGACACTCTGGCTGCTGCTCCCTGCTCTCACTCTCTCTGTCTCCCTCGACGTCTCCCCGAACCCTGCTCGTCCCCAACGTTCGCTGCTCGGCGGCACAGCACCTTCGCCGACGCAGCCACAACAGCGCGAAGTGGAGGGGACAAGCGACAGCACGACCTTCTCTGGAGTTATATCCTTTCTCTCTGGCTGTCAGAGATCCTTAGAAACCTGCTTGCTCGGGCAGGATGGTGAGTTTTCACTTGAGCAGCGCAAGTACCACTCTTGGGGGCAGAGCGAGGGTCCTTCCCTCACATCTCAGGTCGGCATCTCCAGGTCTTTGGTTGCTGGGAACGTCTAAATGCAGGAAGAGCCTCTTTCTCCCCATTAAATGTGCACTGGGGGTGGGGGAAAGAAGCTCTTCCAGAAGAGATGAAATTGTGGAGCCCACAGATCCAGCAGCTTCCCTCTAGTAAAGCAGAGCCTTTTTGCCCCAGCCAACCCTCACTCCTAGTAATGGAGGTACCACACTGCACTCTGCCCCACTAGAGGAGTGGATTTGCTGCCTCAGTCCTTGCAGAAGTAGCCCCCTTACCCTTCTCCAGCCAGACTCGACAGAGACCTTGGGCTCAATAGTTGTGTTCCCATTAGTCACAGCCATCTGAGAAGTGAAAAGTTTCCTTTTCATGGGAGCACTGACAAGATTCAGTGACAGCTTGGAGGAAATGGAGCCCTCATGTTCCCACACAAGAGGACACAGAGATGCAAGCACAGCCACATTCAGGCCTTTCCCATGGCTTGATGGCTTAGCAAGGAAACAGCAGTTTTCCTCCCAGGAGAGAGCACCACCCTGCCTTGTACATCTCAGCATAGATGTGCGAATATATGTGAGCATTCAACCCTCCAGATAACTTCTCCCCTGTCCCCCATTCTATCTCCATCCCAGTTGTTGCAATGTCCTGATAGCTTTCAGTTCTTATTCTCCTTGCTCCATGGTTTTTTTCCCAGGCCAAGACTGCAAGCTCAGGTACTTGAAGAGGAGGAACCAGGTTTTATCTTCTGCTCCCATTACCCTGCATGTAGACTCTAGCGACTTTTTCTGTTGGGTCCATGGGAAAGGGTGGTACCTGCTGTGGCTGTCCATTGTTTGGACACCTGTATCCAAAATTCCTGTCAAAGCTCTCCTGGGCAGAGACCTCAGCAGAAAATCTCTAGGAGACCTTGACTTCATTCCCTATCACGAAGGGCAGCTTCTTCCCTTCCTTTCCCAGTGGATTCTGAATGACAAGGATAGAAGAAGGAATTGGGCTAATTCCTAGCACCACCTGTCAAAACATCCACAAAGCCTTCCCAGCCCTTCCCAGTATAGTGACATATTGTGATGCTTCACTGCTTGGAGCCGTGCCTGGCTCAGGGAGGAGCTCTCTGAGATTAGTGGCAGTCCTGAGAGTGTGCCTGCTGATTTCCATGCCCAGTGGTTAAGCCACAGCTGATCACCTCACCAGGTGCATGAGATGCCTGCCTGAGAGCCTGTGCTGGGTGTTTGTGAGCACTGTGAGCACACAAGTGTGCTGAAGCTTAAAAGATGGTCTGGAAGGTGTGATGAAAGTATGGTTTATGGACTCAGGCAGTCATCCACCATGATAATTTCTTGCTGAAAACTCCTCTACTCTTATAGGTGAAGGAGGATACTACACATACACTCACAGCTCAGAGGTGCAGACTTTTAGCCATCTGAAGTGCAGCACTTCCTGGGAACTGCTGCTGCTCAGACCACTTGGCTCAGGCTTCTCTGCTTTCCTAGCATTTAACATGCATGAAGATAGAGGAAAGAAAGGGGCTTGGAAGGGCATGGAGTTTCAGCATGGCCATCATAGATGACTGCCTCATGGATGCTTGGTTTATATGAAGCCAGCATATGTGGATTCAACCAACCCTACTGCACACACAATGCACCCAACCAGACACCACTTCATGTGGGGTGATGAACCAGAACTCTCTTGCAAAAGAGGCCAAAATGCAGAAAACATTACAGGAAAAGAGAAGGGACTAAAAGAATTTTCGGTGTAAGAGGGCATTGTTAAGGTGCCATTCCCAGAAGAGCTTGGGTAACTGCCTTAAGAGCTGTGAAACCAAACCCCACTGCCTTTCCTGTCCTCCAAAAAAGCCTGTGAGTCCTCACCAGCTTTACCTAAGGGAGAATTTCTTCCTGAACCCAGATCTGGTGAGTCCACAGGTAGCAAGTCACGGTTGTTCTTGTGTGATCCATGCTGTTAAGTATTCATTCCTAAACATAACCAAAGGAATATGGATGAGAAAAAGGAGTTTGATCATGAGCAAGCTCAGCTCCACCTGCTCTACTAGGCACACTAGTGGATTTTTCTAAACATCAGCAGGTTAAGAAATAAAATGTATATTAGTGCAGGCTTTAAAGAACTGTATTTAGATTTACAAACAACATTGTAACTGGATCAACAGGCTATAATTAGAATTTAATAATCCAAATGGAGGAGTAATATACCCGCTGCTTGAAAAATTGGAGCTTTTCTTTTGCAGTTCTGAACATCGAGCTCTGCAGATTGGACTCCAACTTGCTTGACACAATTACTTTCCTAGTGAGGCACACACGTTATAAATAAGAACAATAAGATCAACAATAGTTTAATACCATAAACAAAGGGAATAATCAGAACACCTCTTGCCCCAGCATAATCTGCACAACTGGGACAGCCAGTTAGCTGGGTTATTGGAAAAAATACAGTAGAAAATGCTATATTTTATGGACTTTTGAAAAGACTTGAGGTTGGCAAATATGTTACAGACAATCCCATTAGATGCATCAATGACTATTTTAGATTCAGTCTTTGCATTTACTTCTAAAGTCTACCTGAGACAGGGGTAAGACTCAGCAGAACTGGTGAATGGGGAAAAGAAAAACCTGTGTAAAACAGATTTCCCTCACATCACATTCAAAGTATTTAGTCTGAGATGTGTAATTAAGCAAAGATTAATCCAAGGGATTAAACACACACATGATAAAATGGATACAGTCCTTGGGCTGTATTGGTATCACAACTGCTTCTGGCAGGACTCAGGTGCAAAGCAGACCCCTGGAAAGCTCTTGCCAGGGACTTACTGCTCAAGTTTGCAGCTCAGGCCAGTTTCCAGTGATAGATATTAAAAGGAGACCTCTCCTTTCATTTTGTTTGCTAAGCACACATCAAAAGGGATTACCCACCTGGCTTGAGGTAAGACCTCTTACTAGCCACCAGCCAAGCTGCAATAAGGCAGTTCTGCTTCCCAGCAGAGAGGCTGTGGTGCTGTGACATCTGTGGTTTCCCAAGTGTTTCTGGGATCTCTTCTAAATGAATGAAATAGTGGCTCAAGGGAAAGAGAGTGCAAGCAGCTCTCATCCCTGGGCAAGGTGAGGGACTACAGAAAGGAAAGCACTGCTTAGAGAAAGTTTTCTTCCTCTGTAGTTTCTGCCACAATGATATATATATATATATAGTTCCATTTTATTTAGATTAGATTGAGAATTTTATTTTAAAACATGCCAAAATCCAAAGAGTAGCTAAGGAAGCATTATATCTCCCTGTAAAATAAGCCATGCACAATTAACTTTCATTTTACCTATGTTTATTTCCATAGGACAGAAATAATCAGAAACAAATCTGACACAGCCAGAAGGCAATTGGAAGGACACCCTAAGTCAAAAATTCAGTTGAGAGGATGTTCTCAGCTAATATTTAGTGAAACCTTTGTTAGAAGGTATGTATTCTCTAGTCTATTTTAAAATTTTTACTTGATTTCCTTAGGTGCCATGACTCATATTTGTCTTCTTGTAAGTGCTTAGAATTTGCCATGAAAGTAATGTCATTGGAAAGTGTTTAAAGAGGCTTCAGGAGGAAAGACTATGTGTCCCCTATTAGCCAGAGGTGACTAAACCAGGCATGGTATGGGGATGAATGTCATCCATTGGTAGGGCTCTGAGCCCCACAGATGTGTCAGGGGCAGGGCTGGTATGTGCATGCAGCCCACTGAACTGACTGGAAGAAGTTTAAAAATCAACTGATGTGAAGAGACTGAGCTCTCCGTTGAGGGGGTTTCTGAAGAAGTTCAGGTATGTTGCTTATTCCAGCAAGTGCCTGGGACAATTTTTGCTTTGGAACAGGCCCAGGAGCTGGCATTCTAGTTGAGTTTGTGTGGGAGCTTGAGGAGACCAGCTTAGCCTCTTTAGTTCCTGCCTCCTGTGACTGTGAGGATCGCACCAGTTCTCTTGTGTCTTTTGGGAAACAGCTGTGGCCCAATTTAGATACCTTGTAGTGGAGATCCCTTAGAGCTCATCACTGTTGCATGGGCAGGGCTGAAATGTTTCCTTTCCTAGATTACCTGTGTTTCACTCATGGGTACCCTGGTAAAACATGCCAGCTCCTCTCTTTGCTGAAGCAGCAGCAGAAGTGGAGAGGGTCTCCATCACTGGCACTAATGCAGGGCCTGCACAGCTCTGGGGGACAGGGAGGCAGCCTCGGGGAACGTTTGGTGTGACAGTGGGGAGAGCTGGTGAGGAGGATGTGAGAGCAGATGGTCTTAAGCTAGGCAAGGGAAGTTAGAGCTTGTAGGCCCTCATGATGTCTCTGAGCCCCTTTCATCTCATACTAGTGTAGAGAACAGACAGGAATGATTGAGATCCAGATGAGATTCATGAGAATGATTGATTTTATCTCAAGTTCTTGGGTTTTATTCTTAAAATAGCACTCCTCAAATTAGCTGGATAGCTGCAGGCCAGCTGGGGGGAGACCCAGTATTTGCCAAAACCCTGGAGACTTCCTTTCTTGCTCTCTCCCCTGATATCTGCAAAATCAGGGGCTCCTCTTTGGGTGTGCTGCAAACAAGGGCTCTCCAAAAGGAGCCAAGGTGCCCAGGAAAACAGTGGTGAGCACCCAAGTGGCTCAGTGCCTCCAGTGTTTCTCACAACCTTTCTGGGCTGCTGCCTGTCCTCTTTCTGCAGTTCACTGCAAAGATTGAGTCCCTCAGAGCATCCATTTGGTCTGGCAATGACAGATCTTTAAACAGTAATCCATAAAACAATGCATAAGGGAGGTCACACATGATTACATTTATGATTGTGGTGTATTTGGTGCCAAGAATTCACCAGAAAATTCACAGGAGCTTACTACTGGAACAAAAATCTTAGAATCATGGGATTCAGGTTGGGAAGGGACCTTAAAGATGACCAAGTTCCAAACCCCCTGCAGTGGTTAGGGACATCTTTCACTACACCAGATTGGTCAGAGCTCCATCCAGCCTGGTCTTGAACACTTCCAGGGATGGGGCATCCACAACTTTTCCGGGGACACTTGTTCTAATGCCTCACCACCCTCACAATAAAGAATTTCTTCCTAATATCTAATCTAAACCTACTCTCAATTTGAAGCCATTCCCACCTGTCCTGTCACTACATGCTATTGTAAAAAATCCCTCTCCATTCCTGCTGCATTTCCTGACTCACTTTCCAAAGAGGAACTTTCACATAAAGACACCGCTGCTGAACATGTGTCTTCCTCGCAAAGACACGCTACAGGGGCTGAGCGGGCTGGGAGGCAGCTGCCAAAGCGACCCTGCAGAGATGCCGGATCTTCCTCACCCAGCCGCTCTGCCGAGCTCTCCCGGCCCTTCTGGGGCTGCCCGAGCTCCCGGTGGGGGATGCGCGGCGTCCTGCGGGGCTGTGGCCGAGGAGGGCCGGCGATGCTGGGCCAGGGATGTCCGCAGGTCCCTCTCCCGGCCCGTGGGCTTCGAGCCCCCTCTGGCGGTTCCGCGCCGGTACTTGGGACTGGCCGATCCCGAGCAGCGGGGCCGGAGCAGGAGCGGCCATCCGACTTCCCCGCCTCCTGCTCCCCGGCTGACGGGCTGTTTCCTTTGCAAATTCCAAGCATCTCTCATGGAAACCAGCACTGACAGTGGAAAACGGGCACGCGAGCCAGCCCGACCCGCGGGCAGGTTACCCAGGCGGTGCCTCCCCTTGATGAACTCCTCGATGAAAGGGCTTTGAAATACTTGACATGATTTCTTTGCCACAGAAATACCATCTTTGGCTCGGGAAGTCCGTGAACTGCCAATTGCTTGAGGGTAAAAGACTATTCCGGGAAAGTATAACTCCAGCTTGCCCTGCACTCCTGCCCTTTCCTGAGCAACTGCTGATGGAGACAGAGGTGGGGGCAGGCTTTGAGGGGATGGATCCTGCTCCTGCCCTGGTGTGGCTGTTCCATGTCCCTGTGGCAGAGTGGACAGCAGTGGCAGACATGCTGTTTGGGAACCTCTTTGCAACAGGGTTCTGTAAACAGATTTTTTTTGCCAAGGTGGATATCTGTATAGAATCATAGCATGGTCTGGGTTAGAAGGGACCTTATAGATCACCCAGTTGCAACGTCCCTGCCATGGGCAGATTGGTCAAAACCCCATTCAACCTGGCCTAGAACACTCCCATGGATGGGACATCCACAGATTCCCTTGGCAGCCTGTTCCATGGCCTCATTACCCTCATAGCAAAGATTTCTTCCCAATATCTAACCAAACCCTATTCTTTTCAGCCTAAAGCCATTCTCCTTTATTCTATCTTCACACAGGTTTTTATTTGGCAGTTCATTCAGCCCTCTGGCTGCATCACAATTCACCCCATTTTGGAATCCAGTGCAACTGTGTGCAGAAATCTGCTGTGATCCAAGCAAAGTGGGGATACATGTGTAGAGGTGAGAATGTCTTAAACTGGTTTTATTCTTCAGTCTTCCTCTTCAAGCAAACAGATGTGCATTACAGTATCAGTGGCTCAGCTGCTTGTCCTATCTTTAGAACTCCTGTCAAGGAGTTGTGCTCCCTGTTCACAAGATCCTTCTTTCTGCTCCTTGTGATGAGGAAGTTCAATAAGGTTTCATGCACAGAAACTTTCCTCAGCACAGTAGGGCCATGTGGAGAAATTACTCATTGTTAGCAAGGTCAGTGCTTGCTTTTATGAATTTCCTGGTTATGTGTCCTGTAGCACACATGGGCAGTTTGATCTATGCAGAGTTGCTCTGGAAAAGAGTTTGCCTGGGAATGGTTTGTTGTTGTTTTAACAATTTCAGGTGTCCTGTCCTGACTGACCACCCTTCTGAGGGCCATCTGGTGGTGGGGACCACAGCTGCAATCTGGACGTTCCTTCAGGTGTGTCTTGTGGTGGCAGGAGGAATTGCATACTCCCAGGAAAAGAAGGCAGCAAGTATCCCTAAGGAGAAGCAGACTGTTTTTTCTAGAACTGTACTCACAGCTTAAACATTTGGATGAAAATTTTCCATATCATGTGGTGCTGACAGAGATATATGGTGGCTTCCTAAAAACCAAAGACATTAACTCCACATAAATGCATAAGGGGGTGTGTCCAGGTTACAGCTTTAACAAACCCTTTTACTTTTGAGTGCTCCACTTGGCCATCTTAAAATATGACTTTAAATTATAGTCCTGCACTGGGCTGGTATTTCCCTCTGTAATACTGTATGTTGCATGTGTTGTATACAGCAAGTTCTGGGACAGAGAAAATAAAAGAGATGCAAGATAGGAGATGGGAATATGGTGTGAGTGATGGGTTTACAGCTAGAATATCTACAATGGCTCATTAAAAAAAAAAAAAAGAGAAAAGCTAATTCTGCTTTCATATCCATTAAACTGTGTTGCATGAGTTTAAATGAAGCCAGAATCTGACCAAATTCTGCTACAAATCAGCTATATAAAGGCATTAAGATGAATGCTTAATTGGTGTAAATGGAACATTTCTGCTATTAGTGTTGGACTGCAGACAACCTCACTTGCAAATTAATGAACAAAAATTCTAATCATTTCAGAAGCATGAAAAAGGTCCAAATCTACAAAAGACACTTCCCAAGGTACTTTTGCTTATGTAAACATCTGACTTCAAAGAAGAAGAGAGGTTTTTTTGTACTGCTGGAATAAAATTTCTGGAAAGAGGGTCTTTCTGTCCTTTGGCAACCCTCCTGTGGATTTGAAAACAAACATCAGTTATGTCCAGAGTTCCTGGTTCTGAGATGCCTCATCTAGTCTGCAGTGTTGCACAGGATGTAGCAAATCCCTCATTCAGTTTGGAAATATTGTAAAAATATTTTCCTGTAGCAAACCCTGGCAGGTCTCTAGTTCCCACCCAGGTCAACTGGTAGAGGAATCAGTAAATGCAAAGAATTCACTTATTCACCAGAGAACTGTGTTCAGAGAACCACATGAGCAGGTAACAGAAATTATCATGTACCATCTAAGCACCTAGGAGAGAATCTAGTCCCCTCCTGATGAAAGGGTTTTGAGAAGCTCAGATAGTAGCAACTCAGAGGTCATGTTTGCTTGTGTTGCAGCAGCTTGAATCAACAGGTAGGACTCAGGGTCTGGGCTCCAGCATCAGTGAGCAGCTTTGAGTGGGGGCTGTTGTAGAGGACCTTCTCCTCCCATCCAGATACAGTGGTCTGTTTTAGGGCAAACACTTCAGGTGGCTGCTAGGGATGACCTTATAACAAATTATTCAGCATTGTGACCAGGCATTTCTTCTGGCAATAAAGAAGAATACAGTTGTGGCATACAGATCAAGAAATTCTGACAGGTTCCATGTGATTATCCTGAGATTAGCTCAGTTGGTTGGAACATGGTGCTAATAACATGGAGGTTGTGGGTTTGATCCCCATATGGACAATTGACTTAAGGGTTGGACTCAATGATCCTTGTGGATCCCTTCCAACTCAGAATATGCTGTGAAATCACTGTGATACCCAACAGCTAGAGTGAGCTGATGCCATGGTACCATTGGGTAGAGATAAACAGCTGAGCAACAACCTCTTGAAGAGTGTTTAAGAGGGCAGCAGGAGAGTGGCTACCACTTCAGTTCTCCTTTTACCAGCAGTTAGACTGAAAAAAATGAGAAAAAGGAAGCAGTGTCCACAAGGCATCCTGCCAACAGTCTTCATCCTGCTCCATGCTGAGGGCTACTGGCAGCTCTGTTGTGTGGGGGCACTTGTTTTCCAACCAGACTCCTGTACTTGGACATACCCTTTGGATGAAATATGGCTGTTGTGCTCCATATCCCCTTCCCTCTTGTAGCAACAGAAAGGCAGTCACAGAGCAAAAGGGCTTGGTGCTGTAGCTTTCAGGAGGCTGTACTTCTCCTCCTGACTAGCACTGCCAACACATATTACTTCATGAAGACATGCAGTCACCTCCAGTCCTGCCTCCTTCCTTCTCTGTGTGTGCCGGACCTTCAGGGTGTGTCTGAAGTCTCCCACATAGCATCTATACAAATGTTTCTCTCAGCTGCTCAACATTTCATTTGTGATGTGTTTGTGATGTCTTTTTGTTTAGACAAAAGGTAAATCCATGAATGCTCTAACCTAAAGCCCCATCTTTTAGAATAAGATGCAACCAGCCAGCTCTGGCTGCTGGTGGGTCTCAAGCAATAACCCTTGCTGAACTCATGTTCATCCTGCTGTTGAGCTGCTCCACCCATACATCTCAAATTCCCAAGTGACCATGGAGAAGGTCAGTGCCATTTAGATGGCTTTTTGCTTGCAGTCTGAGTGTCAGGCAGCAGCAATGAGTGTCGCTGGCAATGGGCAGCCTGGGTGCCAGGCAGTCTCAGGAAGAGTCCGCAGTCCCTGGGTGGATCTGCAGGATTCATTGCATGTGGGATCTGTGGCCCAGATGGCTCATTCAGAAGTGCTATGGGATTTTTCTTTTTTTTTTTCTCTTTTATTGAGAAGAGCAGGAGAAGAGATTTCATTCCACATTTATTTTTTTTATAAGAAATTCCTCAGTCTTACTCATCAACCCAGGCAGGATCTCATCACCAAGGAATTACATCTTAAACTCATTAAACATGTGAAGCTACACTTGATGGGTCTAGAGCTTGAAAGGTGTCCCCCACTAAGGTGGCAAAATGATGTTTACTGATTCACTGAAAAGCACTTAAAAGCTATTCCCATGGCTGCTAAAAACATTTACAGGGCCAGTGTTCCAGAAGGCAAGCAATTAATGGTTTATTAGCTGAAATGGGTGGAGCAGGATTTGAAAAGTTCATGTATGCCTGCTCAGAACTAAAGGAAATCAGCAGAACTGAAAGAAATTTGAAGACAAGTGTCCACGCAATGTTGTCCCAAGGCACACCCATTTGTGAAAGTATCTTCCACCCCTCGAATCCACAATGACTAATGAGTGGTAGGATAATGGAGTTAAAACTCTTGTAAGAGGGAAAAAAGGGGGAAGAGAAATTGCTCAGTGTCATTAGGAAAATTGGGAAGAAAATAAGTGATGGAAAATTTAGCCTGATGCTCAAGAAACTGAGCCACTGACATGAAACCATGCCCAGTCTGATTATCAGGGACAGGAGGCAGAAAGGGGTGTCTGACTATGGGCATCTTGCAGACTCCTGCCTGTGGTTTATAAAGTGCTGTGGATGACTGAGGGTAGAAAAATACTGTAAGCACTGTACTTTGGGGATTAACAGGCCTTAATGACCTCAGAGCTGTTCCCAATCAAGGTTCGACCTCAATGTTATCAATAATATTTGGCCAATACTACAGCCTGCAAAGGATGACTGTCTACCTGTGTTCTGTTTGACTGAATGTGCATTGACATTGGAAATAAGATCAATAGGGGTTTTTTTCATTAGTATTTTGCACACTGAGAGTTGAGAGGGTCTGTGTTCCTCTCAGAGACAGTCTCAGATGCATGCTGATGGATATTTATGGTTAAAAGCTCATTCCTGTATTTGAGGTTTATATTCCCCTTGTTTTAAACTACTTATATACATACAGTACCACATTAATAATAATTAAGAATAAACATCTTTTAAAGAGCAAAATAGACTTGTCAGCCCGAATCTATGTTGTTTTTTTGCCAGTTCAAATAAGTGCAAAATCGCTCTGTTGACATGAATCATGATGCTTAGCTTTCATGCAGCATATAATCTCACATGCTCTGATGTTAATTAAATTCCAAAGAAGCAGTTTTCTGATCTCTCTACAGGGAGCTTTTTTGCCTTAAAATGAACTACTGTGCTGAGATAGTCTCCACTATACCAGCATTATGTTCACTACATTAACTCAGTAAAGACTTTGCCATAAGACTTGCAGTTGAACCTCAGTAATCCCTTTTGCTTATCTGGAGACCCAGGGCTTCTGCACGGTGGGGTCTTACAGTGGTGCCTCATGGTGGCATTAACCTTTCTGCTTGTTACAACACCCCAAAGTGGTGTCACATCATTCAAATGAGCCACACCAAGAAATGAGCAACGTACACAGGGCTGCAAGGTGACCCTGTTTGCAAAGCCTCTCCCACGCTGATTAAGAATTGTTGCCTTCTCTCCATCAGCATTTGATTTTACTTGTCTGTGGCTCTTTAGAAAGGAGCTGGAAGAGTGTTGTCTGTCTAGAAGCAGCTTTCCCTCACAGACCCCAGAGTATTCTCACTTAGCAAATGGTTCAGAGAGCAGAGGGAGCAGGAGGAGGAAGTGCTGTGGTGGGTTAGACATCTCAGCTTTGCTGCAGCCAAACCCTTCACACATGCTGTACCCCTGGCTATTGGATGAAGCTCCGGGAGAGGAAAGACGTAACCAGTTCCATAAAGAGAAGGATTATTTCCCCATTTGGGGTGTTTGTGTGAGAGGGCAGATCTGCTTCTTCCAGGCTATTTCTCGTTGCTCAGGTTTTAGGAAGAGTAGAGCCAAGTGAAGTCTTTCTACACAGGCAATAATTTTTACATTGAGGAGAGAGGATAAAGTGGCCGGTTAGCTCGTGAGTGAACAAAGGCTGGTCCTGCTGTTTAGTTACCAGGTGAAAGAGATTCCCATCAAAGGTGTTTCCTAATTGAGTGACTTCATCCCTGTTAAATAAAAAGGAGAAGGAACATAGGCCAATACCCAAGTATTGGTTGGTCCTGGGGAATATGAAGGGTATTTGCCTCTCCTAAGTGAAGTGATGGAACCACTTG
Source organism: Pithys albifrons albifrons (assembly GCF_047495875.1). Taxonomy (NCBI): domain Eukaryota; kingdom Metazoa; phylum Chordata; class Aves; order Passeriformes; family Thamnophilidae; genus Pithys; species Pithys albifrons. The sequence continues at coordinate 7,507,988 of NC_092466.1, read as the reverse complement.
CTTGGCTTTGGTGTGAACAAAGAATGAAACAGGAAATGCTCCTATTCAGGGTGAGAGTCCTGGATCTTTGAATCCACTTAGCATTATATACAGTGTCAGGATGTTAGTCCTGAGTGCTCTCAAATATTCCCAGAGGTTACAAGCACAAGCACTTGACTCAAGAAAAAGCTGAGACTTTTAAAAGATGGATACAAAGAAAGCTAAACCTTACCCTGGGGTATGCAACACACCCTACAAAGCCAATTAGTGCATTTCTCTCTCCATCCCAGCAGTGTGAGGTGTAAGGACAGAGTGGTAAGAACAGGAGGTGTCAGGGGAACTCATATTCCAGGGGAATATGAAATATGGCATTGTGGGGAGAAAATTAGTTGCAGGGTGCCTGAAAAGCTTGTGCAGCTTATCTTTTAGAATATATACGCTCTGAACAAATGTCATGTGTCTGTGTTGGGGTTGGGCTTGGACCAGCACAGCTTCTGGGCCCCACTGTGAGCTGAAATCCCACAGGCAGAGGCCTCAAAGAGCCTCAGGGATGGGAGGGGTTTGAGTAACCATTGTAGGTGGGAGGTGGGAAAAGGCCCTTGAAAGTGGTCACAGACACTGAAAGGGAAACCTCACTGACAGTACCTCCCAGCTGACCTCACCAATCAATGTCTCAGGATCAAATCTAATGTTTACACAGCCTCGAGATTTCTTTGTTAATGGAACTATTGCTGTTACTTGTTTTTCATTGTTTTGGAGTGATTGGTCTTTTGTTTTTGCTTGGGGTTGTTATCACCTTTATAGAGAAACACTCATTTTTGGGGGGGGCTTAAGTATATTAGTGCATTCTTGAAATACTTTCCAGGGGCATACACTAGTGAAATAGATTAAATCCTCTGTGATCCTTGTTAAAATGTAAGCTCAAATGGAACACTTTTAATTCTCATTGCATGAAGTGCTGCCACGCTGAGGTCTTATCCCTCTGAAAAACAATTTCTCATCACTATCAATGCCAGATGCAAATAAAAACAAACAAATTACCCCACTGCCATATTTTTTGTGTAAAAGGATTTGTTATCCTTCAGGTAATTTTGTTTTTCTTCCAAATATGGAAAAGACATTACACTATTAAACATTTTTCAGTACAGAATGGTGAATCCAAAGGTGTTTCATGGAAGAGGTAACAGAGCAGGTCATTGACAGCAAAGCAGGTGACTTAATGCAGGGAGAGTTTTAATAATTCCTGAAAAACATCTTTCTGCCCAAACAATGACCTTCAAGGTTTAATTTTTGTAACACTGAAACATCACGTAAGGAAGGAATTCTAATACAAGTATATTTGCACTGGAATGATTTAATCTTGCAGCTCTGGTCACAAACTCTCCTTTCAGGCAGCACCTTCAGAGCACTCACATTTGCCCTAATCAAAGAAATGGAAGTTAGGACAAGTGCAGGTTTGTTGTCCATTAATGTGAATAGGAAATGCGTATTGCAAAAATGTCTCTCAATACAAGTACCAGTAACTCAATTTGGAATAACTTGTGGTTAGTGGGATTTGCTTTTAAGCAACTGAGTTCAAATATGTAATACGGCAATACTGGGAAATGGTTTAGATTAAGAAAATAATGTAAAAATCATTTTTGGATTTATTTTTATTAAATTTTCTTCTTGTCACAAGCTCAGAGCCTGATGCTGCAAATGGCTGAGAAGCCCCTGGGAATTGCTAAATACTTTGCAGTACCATGTATAGGAGGCAGCTGAGAAGATTTTAAAGCACTTTGGAGGAAAGATTGTGTCAGAATTGCCATACTGGGCAGTGAAACTCTTTTTTAGAACATCAGTGCAAAGTGTGTTGCCTCAGTCGTGGAGCCCATTTGGCCCAGTACCCTGTTTCCTCTTTCCAGCTGGAAATTATTTTCAGTTTAGGGAGGTTATTGAGCCCTGCATTGTTTGCAGTCAGTGATTGTTCTTCTAAACATTTCTCCATTCTCTTCTTTGATGTATGGAAATCCAACAACCTTTGGCAAAGAATTTTTTAGCTGCATGAGAAACCATCCTATTTTATTTGTTTTGAAGTAGCTTTCTACTTGCTTCATTTCATGGTCCTTCATTCTGGTTCCAGAAGAGACTACAGAGAGCTGATCCCTCACCTGCTCTCTCCAGACCACCTGAGAGGTTGAAATCTACTGTTATATGTTCCCTCAGCTACATTTCCCCCTCCCTGGCAAAGGGCTCAGTCATTCTTCGTCAGAAAACTGTCTATACCTTCAACCACCCTTGTTGCTTGGGAAATTTTCCCAGTTTTTGTCTGTGCTCCCTGGGATCAGAATACCAGAACCATACTGACTCCTCCAGGTATGTGCAAACCAAACATCTGTACAGTAGTATAGAGCTGTCCAAAGTTTTAGTCTCTGTTTGTAACTCGTTATTCCCAACATATGCTTTCCCTCCTCACCATCACCAGTTGTTGGGCTGATGTGTTTGTGGTCCTGTTACATTGTAGCCCCAGATCTTGCTGCTGATGGTAATGGTCAGCCCAGAGCCCATCACTTTGTAAGTGAAATTGGGATTGTTTATGCCATTTTACATGTATCTATATGACTTTTATCTGCCATTTAATTGGCAGGCACCCTCAGGTCCCCCTATAATTCCAATCTGCCCTTAGTCTCACTGCTCTGAAGAGCTCCATGTCATCAGCAAACATTGCCATCTCCCTGTTTGTCCTCTAGCCAGTCTATTTATAAATGTGTGGAGCAGCAGAGCTCCAGCACAAACCCACACATAGATCCATCAATGATCTCCCTCTGCCTTTCACTCCTGCCCTCTGATCCTCTCTATTAGCCATTAATTTTCCTCCTGTGAAGACATAGCTGTTTAATTCTCTTAAAAACCTTTGGAGAGGGACCTTGTCAAGATTTCTTTAGAAATTCAAATAATCTCTTTCAATTTATATGGCACCAGTACCCACTCTCTATAAAACTTTCCCAGCATTGTGCTTCCAGCATGGAGCACCCCACTGCCTACTGCCACTTTGCTCCTCCATCTGTCCCTTCAACTTCTCTGTGTCTCCTGATCCTCTGGTAAGGACACCAAGTATAACCTCTCAGGTAGTTCTGTTGCTTTTGATTAATTGTGAATATTAGCAGTTTTCTACCCTGTGTTTCAGCTCAATGAACAGGAAAAAAAAAAAGAGATTGACTGGAATAAGAGGATTTATAAATCTGTTGTCAAAATGCAACCCTGAGCCAATGAGGCAGATAACCAGAAAAGTAGCAAGTGCACAAGCTTATTTTTGTCTTAACCCTGAAAGCTTCTTTTCTATAGCAGAGACTTGTGTACTGATGAGCATAAAATATCTTCTGATCCAATTTGCTGAGAGATTGAACTAAAAGAAATCACTGAAACCATGTAGGATTTCTTGTAGTGTGGACATGTTGCTTATGTACAGTCAGTAGGTCTTGACTGCACAAGAATGTTTCAATTTCTAATGAAAGATGCCAAGAGATGAAATATTTAACACCTCTTTCTGTAAAGTCCAACTCCCATTACTGCCATTACAAACATTGCAAAGGGCAGTGCTACTGCTTGTTGCTCCAAGTGGTTTAGAGTGATGGAAGGAAATAGAGGTCTTATTTTTAAAGTTGGATGTAGTTTGCAAAGAACACTAACCTTGAACTGAGTTTTGAAGTTCTTACTTACTAAGGTCAGTGGGGGTTTCATAATTGAAACTTTTATTAATATAGGAAAATTTCAATTAAGTGAGAACTAGGCAAAATCTTCTTCTTAACTCTATTTTTTTTTTGAGAAGAATTTAGAATTCAAAAGACCACCTCTACAAACACTGAATGGTATAGAGAGATTCTTTAAACCCTTTGTAAGAGAATATAATTGTTCTACAGTCTGTCCAGAGGTGACATTAATAAGTGCCATCCCCTTATTTTGATTAATTTTAAATTTCTCTCAATTTCTGGGAGAAATCTTTAAAGAAATCCATCCCTTACAGTGTGTATTTTCCCTCCTGGGAGCTGGAAATGTTTCTACTGTATCAATGGGAAAATGTAGTTCAGGACAAGAAACTTTAAACATGAATTGGCTCCAGTGAAAACTGATAGAAACTGGTAATCCATGTGCATTACAGCACTGCCTAATCAATAGTAATTCAGGCATAGAGTGGTGTGGCGTCAACTGAGAAGTATTTCAAGCCTTGATTAGTTGTGCTCCTTTTCCACTGGGACTGTAGTGCAATCTTCACTTATAAAGACATGTGATCTGAAAGCCTGAGGCAGAACAATCCTTGTTTTCACAGGAGAAGCTTTTCTAGGATGCAAAAGCTTTTACATCCTTATCATTCTTTCTAAAAGCTGTGTCTCCTCCATAAAATTATATATTAAAAAGAAAAAGGAAAAAAAACCAAAAAAAGCAAGCTTAGGATGGCATCAACATCACAACCTCAGCGAGGTAAAACGGCATGTAAAAAACTATTTTGGGCAGTGTTTCCTCATGTCTGCTTTATTCTGTCTCTTGTCATCTATGCTTTTCTTGGGGCCCTCATGTTTTCCCACATTGAAGGTAACCGGAAGGTAGAATTTAGTGAAGACTATAGAAAATTTCTGCAGAATCTGACGTACCTCGCCAGAAGTTTATCAGGTATGTACTGGAATTTCAAAATCACTTAATTGTACAGGGACTCACTAATTCTCTCGTTTTTGAATGAGATTTTTTTGCTTTTGAAGACGTTCTTCAAAATACTAACAGCTGACCCTGCAAGCAGGATTTTCCCTCTGCCTTGCTAATAACTGCTGCTTTCCTCGTTAGCTGTGATTTTTAACTGCAAGCTTCCCAACCCCTGTGCTCCTGCCTGAAGTGACTTTTCCAAGGTGCCTGTGTATTCCTCTTGGTTCCCTAAGGTCCTTAAAGACCAGCTGAGATTCCTGTGGTATTTCCTTCTGTTTTCTGAGGGCTGAAGTCTCTATCTCAAAGGTCTCTCCAGTTCCCTCTGCCCTCCTCTGAGCCCCCCTCCCCAGTCCTCTGGAGATGGGATGCTCAGAGTGAGACAGGTGCAGTTCTGCATCCCAGACCCAGCAGCACTGATGGAGGGGGAGAGAGGGGAAGAGAAGGGCTATAAATTCTTCTGGATCTGTGACGGGGCTCATACACAGCCTTGGAGTTGCACTCAGGTAGCTGTGCTGACACAGAGATCTGTTTTGGGCAATCAAACCTGCAGATAACATCCTTTGAAGCAAGGCTCAGCCATGGGGAGGAGGAACAAGGGGGGCAGGCTCCGGAATTCACAGCAGGGTGCTGGGCACTGATATCCAAGCCATTCAAATCAGTTACCTGCTGTTGACTCCACATTTCTGATGCCCTTGTGTCAAATGAAGACCAATCCGGGGAGTCCAAAATCAAACGGGACGTTCAGGCTGGAAGCTGATTATCCAATCTTCCTGCCCTGCTTCTTTATGTTTATTTGTTCCTTTCTTTATTCAGCAAAGCCACTGAATCCATCTGAGTTTTTCAGGAGTGGGGAGATTGAAAGGGGAGGGTGAGAAGGTGAATATTTTTATCTTCTAAAAGAACGTGAGCAAATTCTCAGGTGGAATAAACTTTGCTGGAATAACATGCTGACTGCTCATGGAGTGATGGTCTGCAAATACTCACTGTGTCTCCTGCTGTGACTATGACAGATAACATCACAGAAAATGAAGTCAAGTTTAAGAAAGAGATCCATGATCTTCTCAACACTGCTGAACAAGACTGGTTTGTCAATCCAAAAGAAAAATGGAATTTCTTTGGATCTCTCTTTTTTTGCTGCACAGTATTCACAACCGTGGGTAAGTTCAGAGGTAAAGTAAAATCCTACAGAATCAATTGCTATTGCTGCTTTCTCTAATGTTTTTCTTCCAGAGAACTAAAAAAACTCTAAAGAAACAAACAAAAAAACCCTCCTGAACCCAAAACCCCAAACCCCTTGAATTTTTCTCCTGAATATTGATGACGAATCTGCTAGCAGTTCTGCAAACACAGGCTGCAGAGATGTAGCTGAGACACAGAAACAAGTCAGAATTTAGTAACTAGTGATGGTACACACTAATTAGCTGCATCGTTATGTGTGTACTGCAACACATACTCGTTTATGACGTGTACACAGAACTATTATATTACAGTAACAAGAAAGCTCCATTTTTCAATTCAACCTTATCCTTCCCATTATTCTGTGTTCTCTTCCCTGGAAAAGCTAATGCAAATTGCAAATATTGTCTCTCAACTGCTTCCATGCTATTTATGTCTCACTCAGCTTTGTTCCCCTATAGATCTGTAATTAACCATGGTGTTGTTCACATTTCTCTGGGTTTAACAGCACACAACAGTGTTTAAGTGGCACCTTTGAATTCTTTAATTCTGACTTCATATTTCAAAGAAGGAACTAGATCAAATAGAAACATCTACTCTGATTTTGGATCCCTGTGCATTGTTAAATACAACTTCCCATGCTCATTCCCACAGCAACTTTTATCACTTTGCTAATTATTGCTTTGCTAATCTTTCTCAAATGTTGGCAACTGCAGGAGCTGTCTATCTAAGTTTTCAGAATTAAAACTGGATGGGAAATATTCCCACAGCGTTATATCAAATTGCAAAGACATTTCTCCACTGCATTAGGATACACTCAAGGCCCCAGAATGGGTATGCATTGTAAAGTAAAAGAAAAACTGAACCTTAAAAAAGGAGCTTATTCCATACAAGGAATAGTGTGAGAGCTAATATACTCACTTGGAGCACCTGAGTGCTGTCTGAGTCACTGCAGAAACCTGAACCTCAGACTCTGATGTCTTAGATGACAGTTCAAATTCACCTTCTTGCAGCTCCTGATTTTGAAGACAGTCATCTACATGGTCAGAGACACATACTGGAGATGTGACCAGAACCCTCACCCCTGTGAATATTTCCTTGTGCAAACATAGTGGCTCAGAACTTTTGAAAGGGGATGTTCTATGAGAAAGTTTTGACTTCAGCAAACTGATGAAAAAGTGTTGAAAACATTTTCCCAGTGTGTATTTGCCCACCTCCATTAATATGGGACTTGACAAATGTCCTCATAGACACTGACCCGACATATTTATTTCTAAACTGCCAATACTTTTTTGCCTTCATAGCACTAAATATTAATGCAGCTTCCTCACATTCTGACCTGAGTTTTGGGATCAGTAGAAGGCCTGGAAGATTTGTTCCTGGTAGGTGGAAGAGGTGGAAGGTTTTGTTGTTTGCAGTGTTAGGAACTGATAAATCACCTCATGGTAGAATTAAATTATCTACCTTGAAATGTCCAGGAGAATTGAGGCTTCTAGTCTGAAGTCTGGTAGTCTGAACTGCCATCTCTTCACTGCCTGGGGATGATGCCTAGTGGCTCAGCTAGGATAGATTTCTGGATAGCTACATTTAAGCTCAGGATAAGTTTTAAGACTTGATGCTGCACAAGGTATTTTTAATGCACAGAAATTGATTAAAAGGGGAAATAATAGCACTCTGTGCAACAACTACAATAATTAATCTTCCTCAATTTCTTCAACAGTAAACATTAGCCTCCTCAGTTAACCTGGGGGGAACAGAGTGACCAAGAATAACTAATATTTCAGTGCCTCACAGCAAAGCAGGGACTGAGACTGGGTTCAGACCAAAGGCTATGGCAGCCATTTGTGAAAATGTAAGTGGATGAAGTAAATGAAGGAAACTGTATCTCAGCACATGAGCTAATAATCTTACAGGGTAAGTACTTGGCCTAGAAGATTATATAGAAAAGAGCAATGTTTTAGCAGAGAGAAAATAAATGCTTTATGTCCTTTTGGAAGATAAGGAGAAAAATAGTTGTTAAAATTTAATATCGTTACTATAATACTATTGTTTTCTCTCAATACAATGGAAAAGCACTATCTTACAATTTAATTTTCATATCCAATATATTAGAGGAAGGAAATATAAATACCCAAATAGAATTTAGGGGAAGGGCATATCTTCTGCTAAAGCCATGAGCCTGGTAGTATTTCCCTGTTTGTTGTAATTGATATTTTTAAGCTTTAGAACCTTAAAGTCAGCGTGCATTTCCTCATGTGATAAACAAACGTGTCCTCACCTGAGCCTTTATTGTTCTGAGTACATTTAAGAGATTCTGGAAACTGTGAAGTCAGTACAAACACAATGCCAATGCAACATGTGCCATTAGAGCTAGAGCTGATAAACCAGGGACAATTTCAAATTCTGTTATCCACTTACCATTCGTCACACGCAGTTTTGATTGGGAAATGAAGTTTGAGTTATGAGTCTCATTGTCCCAATCTGATCCATAGTGCTGTCCCAGTTTTACAGTTTAGATAGTCATTCAGATCTGATGGAGTTTCATTTGCAGAAAACATTTAGTCCTGCTGTAAGATCCTGGAGAGTGGCCATGAGATGACCCCTCAGATCCTCCTGCATGGTCCATTACCTTCTCCCAACACCAGCTGTTGTCTCTCTGAGCTCAGCCCTCAGTTCCAATCCTCTGTACAGGGACCCATGGGCCCAAGACCTTTCTTGTTGTCTTGCCTGTGGGTCCTCCTCAACCCAGATTCACAGGTTCCCAGGTCAGGAAATCTACATGATCACAGTCTCCATCAGGACAGAGACTGCACACCAGTCTTGGACTAGCCCAAAACTTTTATTTCACCTCCCTAAACATCCTTTTGTTTTCAGACAGATAAGTTCCACAGCTGATAATTTGCAGACAAGGTAGGAAGAGTTAATTCAACAGAAATGGCAAACTCCAAACCTCCAAGTACTTGAAGAGGTACAATCCTTGCATTAGTATCAGGCATTTGGGACTCAGAAATTTTAACAACTTCAAAGAAAAGCCAAAAAGAACAGTATGCTCTGGACTAAAAATTTGCTTTAAAAGCTGACAACAATAAAAACCTCAGAGGACACGAACACCTAATAAATCCCAATGTTGTCTCTCTTTCCCTTTCCCTTCTCTTCCTTTTCTTGTTATCGTTCAAGGTTATGGCAATACCTACCCTGTGACACGGATTGGGAAGTATCTCTGCATGCTGTATGCTTTGTTTGGTATCCCTCTGATGTTCTTGGTCCTGACAGACATGGGAGACATCCTTGCAACTGTTTTATCCAAGTGTTACAATGAATTCAGAAAACTACAGTCAAAAATTCTAGCCTCTAAACTCTGTTCTGGATCCACATGTAAAAAAAGGAACGAACTAAAATCCAGAGCACAGTCTAAAATAGTCATCAATGAGCCCCTGACAATTATGGAGGTGTTGAAAAGTCAGCAGAATGTGAAAAGGAGACCGATCAAATATCGCAATGTTGAACTTTTTGAAATGTTAATTGCCAGAGAAAAAGAACACACAAAACCAGCAAGAAATAAAAGCATCGAGAGATGGAGTTCATGCCCTGAACTAACCAGGGGAAAGACAATGTCCAGAGTAATTGAGAATTTTGACAAAATAGGGAAAGAGTTAGAAAAATTAGATGTGCCCATTGTATTAATGGTGCTCGTTATCTTTGTGTACATCTCCTGTGCAGCTGCCATTCTTCCAAAGTGGGAAAAGAATTTGGATTTTCAGGAGGCCTTTTATTTCTGCTTTATCACCTTGACCACTATTGGATTTGGAGATACACAGCTGGAACATCCCAAGTTTTTCTTGTTTTTTTCCCTCTATATTATTATTGGCATGGAAATTGTCTTCATTGCTTTTAAGCTGGGCCAAGACCGCTTAATTGTTTTGTATAAAAAGGTGGTTTCATTTTGTGCAGAGAAAAAGGTGCCATCAAAAAAGATATATCCAAAATAAGAGCAGTCATTCCTCCTTCATTTGTAAGCCACTGCAATGAGATGGAACTGTTTCTATGCATGTCTGCCTAGGGCTGGCAGGTGCCATATTTTATTATTGATTTCCTCAGAGAAATTACTGTAAAGTGGCTGAATACCTCAGGAGACATTTGGTGAAGGAATCTCCAGGGAGTACTTTCCAACAGGGTCCCATCTCCTAAACAAGCAAAGAAGATGCTGCGTGATGAGGAAGCTGAAGGCTCTCCCTACCAGTGCTCCCCAACTTATTTTTCATAGCTCTGACTTTCAGCATCTTTTCTGTCCTCCCCACCACAGCAGGTCAATTCAGGATTTTTTTTTTTTCAGTACTTTTCCAAGCAAGGCCCAGATCACCTGGCAGGTCTTGTCTCGCCACCTTCTCTGCAGCCAAGGACAGCCTGGTTGTGGCTGTGGGTACTGAACCGTGGCAGTGCTGCTGCCATCTGATCCATCATCAGAGAGCTGGGGAGGAGAGGTATGAACCCAATTGCTCCTCTGTCGTGACTGTGTGCATTGCAAACATCACACCTTTGTACAGGACAGAGAAATGCTAAACTGAAAGGAAGGACACCGAATATTTACATCTTTGTCACCTGTACAGAAACCAGCCAGAAAATGGTTCACTGGTTCAAGGCTGAATCCACTTCTTTTCCATCATGCTTTATCACAGCTGTACTCAACATGGAGTCAGCCTGTGTCTCATGATGTCCAGTTATAGAGGTGCTCATGAGTATTCTGTTCCTGAGATGGCATCTGGGGAAGGCACACAGGAAACCTGAAGGTGACTGCAGCCATGAAATTTCCATCTCTTTGCTGATAAAGAAGCACGTGTTGGTACATTGATTACAGAATTCCTCACTCCTAATCCAGATTTCACTCTGCACAGCCTGCTTAAGTTCTGGGAGCTCCTTGGTTCACTTGTTGGAAGAAAAGCAAACCTGTTTCACTGCAATGTGGGGACAATCCTGTAGTTACATACTTGTGCACATTATTATGCAAATATTGTTTGTTTCTTCAAGTTTTTGCTTGTATTATTCATATTATGAACTATTATCAATGATAGATTTTATCAGGAAAAATAATAATTTACAATAAAACTGTATAACTATTATAAAAGAAACCACTGACTTAATTGCCCACATTTAAATTGTAGATGGTATGCATGTCCATTGAATGTAAATGACATCTCCAGATAAAGAAAAATGCTTGATTAAGACAGAATGTACTTTATTTTCCTTTAGCAAATGTACCATTTGAAATTGAGATTTTCAGAATATTTATATTGCATTTTATGACTGTTATACTCCATGTACATGGTAATATGTATTCAGCCCTTATTAATAATTAGATGTAATTAAGCACTGATTATATGCAAAATACATAATGACTGATAGTATACAACAAAGTGTTTTATAAAAATAACAATAAAAAATACAGTAGCTGGAAGAAGCTCCAGTTAACTCTTTTATGTTTGCTGTGATTTTGGCTTTACACAGAAAGCCCCTCTGTTCATATTACTATTCTCATATTACTTAATTTCATGTCTTTAGATTAAAATCAGTGCAGCACTTTGGAAGTATTTGGAAATCAATGAAAGGATTTGGATGATTTAATGTTCTTTGGAACAGAGAGCTGCACTTCCTCTCCTCAAGCTTTTTCCTTGTGATATGGCAACACTGTCAGCATTTCTAAGAACTGGTCTTTGTATCATTACACTTGTTTTCTCTTGTATCAGTGAGATCTCATTTGTGGAGAGCAGTTAATCCTCAATTCCTCCCCTATAAATATCTCATTGACATAGTACTTAATACCTTCACATTTACTTTATGGATTCAGGGAATTTTGGCTGGATTTGTAATAAGGATTCTGCACCAAATCATTCTACTTATGGCCAACGGGTGGCAGTAAACAGCTTTCATTCCTATGGAATATGCCTGTTATGGGGAATAAAAATGTATTTTATAGGAGAAGAGAGAACAATTCAAATCACCATTACCTGCTATAAAACAATAATGCACCTGACTGTTGAATATAATGCATAGCTCTGGTCCTTCAGCCCCCAAAGGATATGTAAATTTGGAAAAAGATTATAGGCCTGGGTAAAGGATGAACAAAGATGGGGAACAACTTCCATAAAAGACACATACAGTAGCTCTCTAGTCTGAAAAGAGGTGAGAGACTGATGGAGAGATGTGTAACATTACAAGGGCACAGAGAAGCGAAACAAGAAATGATGGAATGATTTTTAAATGTCTTTCATTATGGGAGCTTGGGCTGCCAAATGAAACCCACATGTGACAGGTTTAAGAAAAGAAACAGAAAGAAGAGAAAATGGTGCTTCACACAACATGTAATTAAGCTGTAGATACTCCTTGGCATGGGAGGATGTGGAGACTAAAAGTTCACATTAGATCAATGGGAGATGGGACAAAACCATGAAAGAAAAACTTGGAAAACAATTAAATACAAAGATAATAATTCTGGCTCAATAATCACTGAATTTCGAACTGGCAGATGAGGAGTATGCCTCTCTGCAGACTTTATTCTCCTTGTGTTCTCCCTTTGTAACCTGCTAATTGTCAGAGACAGAATACTGGTCTGCACCATCTTGTTTGGGGCTGATTGCCACACCTGTAACACATAGAAACATATTGCTTTATATCTAAAAAACTATGCAGCAGATCTGACTTCTGAATAGATATTTAATTTCACATTTGTTAGCTAGGTAGACTAACCAGTTCAAAACACATCACCAAAAGTTGTGATTTAGTTAACACAACACAACCAGTCTGCAGTAAATGTAACATGGTTGTTTGGCTTTCGTCACACACCTAAAGAAGGGTAGAGAGCTGGACGTACCTTCCACTGTCAGGTATAAAAACTATTCATGTCTTCTGCTCAGGTGCACCAAAACATGGATCCCACTTAAACAGGAATATGTGGCCCTGATTCTCTTGTTCTCCAAGTTGGGAGCCAGTTTCCCAGATGACAGAGCAATGTGCTGGAGCCTTGTGCTGACAGGGAAGTAGCAGCTTGGTCTGTGTAGCAGGATCTGAATGTAGCTCAGTAAATACAGTCACAGACTTAATGAAAATGAAACAAAGCAGTGAGTAGTGTCTCATTTAGTGAGCCTCAGACATAAATATTTATCAGTTGACTGCTCTTATCATGGACTGAATCCTGGAAGAATTCACACTCTCTGCCCACAGAAGCTTTTATTCAGCAAAATTGACATGGAGATCAACTTTGTTTGCATCAAAGCAGTACAAAATACTGCTTTTCATATCTTTTTCCATCGTGTCCCACATGAGTTGGTGGATTTGATGTGAAGGGGTTCCTTGAAGAACTTTTCTATCAGGAAAGACGTGACTGATGGGGAAAGAGTTGCTTGATGTGTAACCCACAACGGATATGAGTTATTACAGACCCAGCTGGAGAGCTTTACAGATCAAATGCACTTGATGCTTAAGGATGCTGGATCAATCACTCCTGATTGGGCCAAGATGGCAGCTGTCACGAGCACTTAGGAAAAGGAGGAGAGTATTCCTGGTGTGGGAATTACAGATGGAAGGTTGGTGGAATGAGTGGAAGGAGCGGAAAAATATTCTCTAGGCAGAAGAGTTAGAGGGAAAAATGACAGCAACAACAGAGGATGGGGCCATTTTCTGTATAGACATAAATATGGTGAAGAGATGTTTGAGAGACTGAAAATATGGGGAGGGCTGGTGCCTCTGGCTTGGGAAGGTTTGTGCAGCCAGACTGTGGCTGGAGAGCCCTTCTTAAGCCAGCACAGTGATTATTGTTGATGGGCTCCAATACAGGTCTCACCATCAGCAGAGTCTGTGCAAGGAAGTCCCCTGAGAGATCAAAAAGTGGCAGAAACAAGATACAGGGTCTGGACTGAAAAACCATTAATGAAACTGTCAGAAATATTCCTCTTATTCTTTGTTTTGTCATTTAGAGAATGACAATTCCATCAGAAGTATCTTTTGTATGAGCAAAAGAAGATTCAGGAAATTCTTAATGGGATGTAGGACTTTTCATCTGTGTGCCAGTAGTTCAGATGTAGTCCAGATTTTAGTGGGCTCAGTGTTAGTAGCATCTGATAGCACTTTGATGGTCTTCAGGATTTTTCAACTTGTTCCAGGTGGAGATGGTCCCACATCACAAAAACAACCCCATATAATGAATGCTAACAGCCTGCATGGTGTTAGGCTCAGCAGAGGCAAAGCCTGGGGTTCCAGCTGAGAGCAGTCTCTGCAGCCCTCTTTGCTTCCAGGTTCCTTGCATGCCTTGTGATCCTTATTTCCAGACCACAGGGTGCATCGAGTGTAACATGTGTGGCTGTTGCATGAATTATGAGTGTTTTGTGAACCTAGAAAGGTGGGTATTATCTTTTCCCCTGGCTTTCTTAAATGAAACATTTTCTTTTCCTTTTTTTTTATTTTTACATTTATTTTTATGTATTTTTGTCACTATTCAACTCCACAGGCTGTATTCAGTTGTTCTGCCAGGACATACTATGTTTTAAGACCAACTCAGAGTATTTAGTTAGGCTGCCTTTTGTTTTCTTTCTTACCTTGTGCAGCACATATAAGGTAGAAAACATAGTTCTCAAGCCATCCAAAATGACAGCCTGCATTACACGCAGAGCAAGGGAAATCAAGCTGCTCAGGACAAATTTCAATTATCTTTCTTAAAGTACATAGGCACAGATGGTGACAGAAATACTAGGAATTTGCTCCATCACTCATAGCAAATAATAGCTATGTGAAGACAACAGATCTCTCATATATGAAGCCAATATTTTTAGGATGGCAGCCTGAGGTCTAAATGCAAACCCTCATGAGCAATGAAGTCCATGACTGTATTATTTGTACGTGCCAATAGCTGGTTGTCTGCATGTGGTATTCATTAGACAGTTTTAGGAAGTGCTTGAACAAATGTTAGTTGGCTTGTGTGCTTATGGGTTCACATGTGAATCTGAGCTGGATTTTTTCCTTTGAGTTAAAAATTCAGTCTCTCAGTAGATAAAATCTAGTTCTTTTGAGGTTAGTTCAGGTTTTTTCAAGCTGATGAAACCTTCAGTGTCTGGCCACAGATAGAATCCTTCCAAACATTGAACTAGTGCATACGACTTTATATCTGTGAATTTTCAGAATGCACTAGAGTCCAGAGGAAATGGAAAGAAATAGGCAAGAAGAGAAAGGAAAGCAAAGCAAGGAGAAAAGAGTAGCAATTTGACAGTGAAAAATGAATTGCTGTGTTAAGCATCAACTGATGAGAAATCAGGGTAATGATGTTGTCTAGCAACATTGATTCATTACATTATCTGCTTCCACAAAGTCCTGTGTGAACAGGAAAACTCAGAGAGAGAGCACCACAGAATCAGCATATAAAATTGCCAATGTGCTTGATGTGCTGCTGGAAGAGAGTTATTTGATCTGCTGTGCAATGCAGACTGTCATCATGCTCTCTGATGTGTGCCCTGTAGGGGAAAGCCACCTGTTTACTGTCTTTGGTCACATGTGACAAAAAGATTTGAGAAAGAAAAAGAGAAACTGGGGCTCTCGTGGTGGGTATAAGACACTGATATTCTATATTTTCCCCACTTTACACTTTTCTTGTGGCAAGAAATAGAAGATGTAGCTGCTAAAGGAATTTGGGAGTTTGAGGAATTCAGTGTGTGTATGAAACCTTCTGCTCACCAGCTTGATATTACACATGGTTTTAGGCTGTTTTTCTCTCTCGCAACCACCCAAAGTCTCAGGAGAGCACTGACTGCCTAGATATCACTGATGTTTAATGGATAGTTTTTCAAATACACTTGCCAGCCAAAAGCTGTGAGTGTTTTCCAAACTAATCTGAATTTACAGGGGGATTTTTGGTTGGACCGCAAAATGCTGATGGTTGAAAGAGGGCTTGTGAAAGGTTTTAGCAATTTCATCTTTGAATGGCTCCATGAGGTGAGCCATTCACATGGGTAAGAACGGAAGGAAATGAAAGATAAAGTTCTGTGTGATTCCTCTTTGCTGCCACTGTAGCTCCAGTTTCTCACACAGAGACAGTGACATGTCAGCAGGTCACTTTGGTTATGAGAGAGAACTGGCTTTCTCCAGGGCTCATTCCAAGTTTTTATGTATTTTCCAGATCACCAAACTCTGGTATGATCTACTTCAGACAAAGCAATGTATGGCATTCTTGATAAAAGTCTTTCTCAAACAGTTCACGTAGTGTTAAGGTATGACAGCTTTGTAGTTACTGGGAAGAGAAAATAAGAGAGCAAATGGAGGCTCCTGAAATTTCCTTGGAGTTTAAGAGCAGGACATGATTTGCTGTATTAACTGTGATTTTCTCACTGAGTCTGTAAGCAAAAAGTGCATGCTTGGGCTAACATTTGATAGACAACAGCACCTCTTTTCTAGCTGCTCTGCAAGAAAAGTTATGCTTTTACAGCAATTTGTTCTGCCAAAGAAATGAACACATTTTGTGCTTAAAGAGATTAGGGACTGGCAAGTATACATGTGTTTGTCTTACAGAAAAGCCACTTCTAAATGCTGCTTAAGAAGCAGAGGGCTGAACTCTGAACTTCTTGAAATCCATGGCAAAGCTCTTGGTGCCTTGAGAAAAATCAGATTTGGAAAGAAGTGACAAATAGAATGTTTTGCCATTTATCACTTTGATCCTGGTTTGAGAAGAGCCATTTCACGCCTAAACTGTCCTCTCATGGGAAGGTTTATTTCTACACAAAGCTGGCTACATTACTGATGGTTGTTACTTGTATTTTCTTTTCCTCATGAAAGGGCTGGCTATTTTCCTTTGCCAGCATCAGTGACCTGCAGTCAGGACATGATGACAGATTCTGGATACAGGGAAATTTCTAAATGAAATAAACCAAGTTCTTCTTGGTCAAAATCAGACAAACACTAAAATGTGCCTTATACCTACATTAGGCAGTCATGAGGTTATTAATTATTATTTTTGTGGCTGTCTTTGCTGTAGTCATTGGCTTTGGACACTGTTCCCCATCTCTGTTCCCATCAATAGTCCAGCATGTCCCTGGATCCTCAAATGGAGCCTGAGAAGTGTGAATGCTCCCTGGGACACAAAGATGCATCCTGTGATGGGTCAGAGGTTCACTTCTTCCTGGAAGAAGCCTGGCTATTCCCTCTATTGGCCTTGTTTTCCATTAAAACAGGGAAGCAGAATCAATAATGACAATGCTATAAACACAGCAACTAAGGAAGTCATTAAAATCAGTCTCCAGGTGATTTTAAAGTAGATTTCAGGGATGATGTTCAAATAAACACTTTGACTTGTGCTTAATTGAAGTCTAGTGTTTTTAAAGTCAGGCATTTTATTTTTTCAATTATAAGCTTTTACTGATGGGAACAGAAAACTGTGCTAGGAACTGTTCTCTGAGTTTCAACTGTTTGGAAAAAGGTGTCATAAAAAACATTAGGGAGTCTGTTTCTGTAAAATTCTCCAGCCTACCACTACAGAAGGATTTGAAGTGGCTGTCTTTGGTAAAAGCTGCTTTGATCTAAAAATCTCACCTGCTTTTTAGTCTGAATAGAGTCACAAAGGGGTTATTCAACCTTTCAGAGTAGCTCAATTTTAAATAAGGAGGTCAAAATATCTGGGCTCTAACTCTGATTTCACTTGCAGCAGTTTCAGAGGGAATTAGCTCTGTCAAAGTCAGAAAAAAAGATTAAATTATAAACCCAACATGAAATTGGGGTCAGACTCTTTGAATGCTGTTAATAATTATTATTTCTGGTGTTTATCATCTTGATTATGGCAGTTCCTTGGAGCATCTTAGATCAGGACCTTAAGTCACCATTATTTATCTGGGAGTTTCTCGCTCCATGCCTGCTGCAGCCTGAATCTCTGCAGCTAAAGCAGCCCTTATCATTTCCTGCCTGTGCTGGCTAAACAAGAAAGAAAAAATCTTTATGGCATGTGTACAAATATGTGCCACTGGGTGATGGAGTAGATCTGTGAAGCAGCTGCGGTGTATTTCAAAAAAGAAGAAACCCAGTGAAATAGGAGCTGTGGATGCAGAAACCTCATGGAACACAATGGCATTTCATGCATTGCTTGTCTGTCCACCTTCAGCTATGTCACTTCACCTCACCAGCTGTGGTCCAGCTTGTGGACACTTGACCTGATCAACACTCAATGCCTGTCCAATGCATTAGTTTTGAGTGTTAGTATTTGTAAATACCTTTAGTGATCTCTGCATAAACCTCTTGGATGACTCTGAATACTGAGAAAAGTGTGTGTTTGTCAGTCTTCAGACACTAATTTAGCTTTCAGCAGTGATTTGGATAGCTCTTGTTCAAGGTGCTTGAAGTTGCCTGGAAAGTTGCAAGAGCAGTGTAATCCAGCACAGCAAGAATTTGACAAGCACAGAGCAAGGAAAACACTTTTCCCCTCACCAGAATGAGGAAAGAGAAATGTGATAAATTTGCAAAATTGCAAATCATCAAGCACATTTTATGAAACTGGACTAGAAGGCATGTATGTCAGAGAAGTGCTTATTTAGAACTGTTTATAGTCGTATTATTATATTGGCAAGATTGATTTACAGTAAGAGAATCTTTATTCATGAGTCCAAGAGCATCACTTGTTCACAGACAAGAGTTGCTTTAGAGCCCAGCTGGAACAGGTGCAGAAAAGACATCAATCAGGAGAGCAACCACACTTGAATGCTTTTTATTTGGTGAGAAGGGACTGAGGGAAACCGATAGACCCTCAGAGGAGAGATCAAATGGACTTGCTTAAGGTTTCAACCTAAATGTGTGCTATTTTACATGGATTTTTTCATCTTGATATCCTACTGAGATAAAGAGCCTACATGTGTAAATACTGCACAAAAGTATCTGCTTCCATGGTCTTTGATGACAGGAGGATGGTCCCTGCTTTGCAGGTGAGCTGCTCCCTCACCTTGTCACCACCCTCATCCTCATGTGCTCTGTGACTCCCCTGCTCCTGGGCATGCAAAGTTTAACTGCTCTTCCAACAGCAATAAAAGTTGACATGTCATGGCATACTGTTGATCAATCAAAACATTTTAGCAACGTCAGACTCATTAACCTTTCATCTGAGAGACTGTTAGCACATAAGCTCTGTTGCCTCTGCCAGGTGTAGGGCAATCTTCAGGAGGACAGTCAAAACAAATATGTTATGGGAATGAGTAAGTGCTTAGATTCCTAGAAAGGCTCTCCAAGTAATTGTGTGATTGTGCTCTAACATGGCTCGAAGGCTGTTCTGAGTGAAGGATGTCATTTACAAAGAATTTGGTCCAGGTGGTTTAGCAGGTCATGTGCTTAGCTTGGAAAATAAATAGAGCCATAAATATTAATAAGTATCCCAAGTCCTTACCTAACAACACTGTGCTAGGAGCTAAATTTCTGAATTCTCTTTTTGTTCTGGTGCCAGAGGCCTTCGGTGGAGGCAGTCAGTGAGGTAGGGCAGGCAGGCTCTTTGGGATAAAAGAAATCCTGGCATGATGGCACAGTTCTTGTGTGTACTGGCAACATTTCTGGTTTGATGGCTGGTTCTTTGAAACTCATCTACGCGTGGTCACCATCAAGATGCAAATCTCAGCTATGATATCTGCACCCACTCCCCAATTTTTGCATTTCTAATTTTTCTGAGGGTCATAAATTGTTTCCTGATGAATGAAGCTCTAATTTCTCTGCGTAATATACTGTCTTGAGGAATGAATAATTTGTATTTGAGGAAGTCTATATGTATCTAATAGATATAACCTGGAACTTCACAGCCAAGTGCCTCTCTCTTCCTGGATGCTTTCCATCCTCTGATATGACTCAGTGGATTTCCATGGTGAGAGAACAAGGTGCTATTTGCAGGTAAATTCCCAAACTCAGAATGACTGACAACAATTGCAAAACTCTTATATTCTTCAAAGGAAAAAATAAAGACTTTAAATGTGACTATTTCTGAATAATGCAGTTCCCACCATTTAGTTGTACTTCTAAAGTCTTTGGAGATGGTTCAGTTCATTTCAAAGACAGTACCCTCAGTCAATCCAAGGGGATGGTGACTCAACAAAGCCTGGGAGGTCAGAGCCTATAATTGCCCTCATCTCCATAATGGTGTCTGCAGAAGATTCCTGGTGATTCCTAGGTGTGGGCCCTTCCCAAATCTGCCTCAGCATTCATTGCAACATTAATATGGAAAGTCTTTCACTGAAAAATAATGTGCAATAATAATATCATATATTTCATACAGTGTATAGATGTAATGCCCGATATTTCATGGGTGTATTTCCAAACCTCCCTCAAAGCTATGTAGATATAGTTACTTTATGAAATGGGGTGATGAAGGATGTGGAGGAGTCAAAGCTATGCCTGAGGTCACCCACAGGCAGGGCTCCCTAATCTGCCAGCTCTGGGCTCCCAGAGGAATTAGAGGTCTTCCTGCATTGAATGACAAGAGTAATCTGGAACACACTGAGTGCTGTGAGTTAGGCTGCTCTCCTGAGACTGGGGCACTGCTCCAAGCCTTTGTCTTCATTTTCAAAACAGAGGAATCAAACACTCTCGGCCTGAGTCTGGATTTCACAGAGTTACCACTACGAGCAGAACAGCTCTGCTCCAGTCTTGTTTTGTCTGGGAGATGGGTATGAATCCAAAGGACGGTGAGAGATAAAACAGGACAGGACTGTCCATACCGAAGTTTGTTCTCCAACTTTGGGTAGTGCTTTGGTTGTCTGCTGCTGAGGAAGACTGGCTTTGGCCACCTGCACCCCTCAGGGCTTGTGCCCTTATTTAGTCTGAGTCTTCACTGCTTCCCTTTGGTAGCACCGGCATAAGAAGCTGTGAAACAATCACTGACATCAGTAAATACAGAAATTTTCACACCCTTAAGGCATATTTAGGGTGGTCAAATGGCCAAACAATTGGGTTTTGTGCAGTGCTACAACTTCTAAAATGACTTGAGGAGTCCATGGGAAAGAGCTTAGCCAGCCAAAGCATCTCTCCTAATGGTCAGATATTCATACATCTTCATAGTGGGGGTTAAACACAAAAGGGGTCCCTGGGCTGCTGCTCCTACCACACAAAACCTCATCTCATTGGCATAGCACTGCTCCACCAGTGGTCCTACTTGTGCCAGGACCTTCTGAGTATTGCTGTACTGCCAGGTTTTGGCTTTGCCATGTACGTTAGCCAGATCATATTCTCCCTATCTCAACAGGGGAGATACAGAAACTCAGACCTATGAAACTTGTAGAAATAGGAGTGAAAGTATCAGAGGTAGTTACTTCTGGCAATACTTCAGGAAAAAAATACCAAGTTATTTCATCCCAACACAAACCATGCTGGTTTTGGATTATGTCTCTCATTACTGCAGTTGCCACTGAAAAATAATATAAATGTGCGGTAAGAGGGATGAGATACTCTCTCTGTAGCTTTGCTTTCACAGTTCTACTTCTCTCAGGAGGAAAGCAAAGCTGTCCTTAAGCAACTGCAAAGGAGGGATGTGTGATAATGACAATCTGACATCCATAATCTCAACCCTCAGAAGTGAGGTTGTCCTGATGCTTTTTTATTGTAATATTGTGGAAGAATTTTCCTCCTTTCCTACTTTCTAATGAGTTTTGCATTTTGTGCACTGATTTGTGGCAATATTAATTAAAATCCGTGGTGGGGTAGGGGGATGGGGGAGGGGGGGAGAATTTATTATTTAAAAATTATCCTTACAGTAGTGTAGGTAAGTTTGCTCTTTGTATTTTCTGTGTTCACTTAGAGTTATTACATGAAACAGCGAATGCCTCGTCTCTATTTTGA
This sequence comes from Pithys albifrons albifrons, assembly GCF_047495875.1. NCBI lineage: Eukaryota > Metazoa > Chordata > Aves > Passeriformes > Thamnophilidae > Pithys > Pithys albifrons. The sequence goes on along the minus strand of NC_092466.1, from coordinate 7,486,334 downwards.
ATTATTCAGGCTTGTTGGTGATCAGGGCTGGGAACAGAAAATCCCTCTGGCTCGGTTACCTGAAGCCACTAGATGGTGCAAGCAGACCTCGTTCCTTCGGGAGGCCCAGTACCACCAGATGGCACGGCTGAGATGGAGACAAACCCCCTCGTTTGTCCCACACTGTTCATCTGCTTTGGTAGAGAATTACCTAGAAAATTCTATGCAACGTTAGGAACAAGCTTCTTTGCACCATAACGGGAGTTGTGAGTTGGGGACTTTTAAAGAAGAAATACTTAACCCTAACCCAGAATAGTCCATCTGTTATTAGTTTCAAAGTAAAAAGTGACTATAAAGATCATTTGGTGTGGTGCTGTGCATTTATCTACATAGAGAGCATAGATTTTAGGATGCTCCTCAATCAATTATTTGAACCTTCCTTTTAGAAAAAAATATTTAGGAAATATTGAAAAATCTTAAATTTCTTAATTATGGCCATCTGAGTAGGTAAACTGAGGCACAGGAGTCTGAAAGCCATACATTAGCTCAGGGCCAGAGCCAGAACCAGCAGCTGGGTCTGCTGACTGCACAGTGGTGCTGTTCCTCTGCTTCTCTGCCTCTCCTCTTCTATTCCTCAGCAGTGAAGAAGAGTTTTCTACAGTGGAACCTGGAGGTTACTGCCCAATGCAGGGACAGAGGAGGGGACAAAGTGTCAGTTCCTAAGCCAGACCCATCTAAACTCACATGGGAGGCAGCCAGTGAAAACTGAGGTCTTTGCAATTCTTGTTCCTGTGTGAGGACAAGAAGGGAAAACCACTTCCCTCACAGCTGTGTGTGCCAGCAGGGGAAGCACTGGCTGATGGCAACAGAGCATGATCTAGAACTGGGCATTTTATGCTCTATTTTTCATTTTGCATCCCTTTGGCTAAATGACCTAAAGCAAATTATAGCCTTCCTTGGTTTTATTGCCCTCATCCATTGAAGTGTAGTAATAACACCTTTGAGGACTGTGGCAAGGCCTAATATGCTGTTTGTTCAACATTGGATAAAAGACTTAATTAACACTGGAGGAGTGACTGGATTCTAGTTCTTTGTTCTCAGAATTGATCTCTACAGGCCTTTCTAACATTAGAAAACAAACATCTCAGACAGAAAGACTTATTTGGAAGTTTTTCCATCTTGAAGTGACAAAAAAGGAATATAAAAAAGGCAAACCAAACCAACTCCCATCACACTACAATTAAAATAATGGTCAAAACAAACCCTAACACAGTCAGAACAATGTTGGCCTCAGAGTGTGTTGGAAGACAGGGAAGCTCTTGTAAGTCATGTCATCAAGCAGATCTCATGTACAACTGGTGGTGTAAGATGGGTAATCACTTTGTGAGTTCAGTGGGAAGGTGTTTGTTACTATTTCAGGACTAGGAACAGAGAAAGAAAAAAAAGATAAAAAACAATCCATTAGTACTTGATTTGCTTTTAGCAATATATTTCTTAAAATCAAGAAGCCACAGAAACTCACCCTTTCTGCTTTCTGGAAATAGTTGAGGACAAGAGTAATGTGGGTTAGGTAGGAATGTGGCTTCCCCAGGAGTTTTGTTTGGACCAGGAGTGTATTTAGAAGGGAATCTCTTGCTTTTTCTGACTTGTTGGTTTTGGATTTGCACCCCAGAGTGGGCACATGGCAACATGCCTGAAGAGCTCCCATTGTGATGGCTGCTTTTTCCACAGGTGCAAACGAGACCTAACCCAAGTAAAACCCCTGAAACAAGGACAGGGTGAACAAGAGAAGACAAGACACTGCCAGGTGTGCCACCCTACAGGCCTGTTCCTGCTGCTTGCTAAGGCAGATGTGTAGAAATTGATGCTGAATCCTCTTGGGGCAAGGTCCATGGAACTACCCCCTGAAGGTGATTGCAAATGGTGATATTCATCCTACATAACTGGAGGGACTGGAGATAGACAGAATCATGCAATCTGAGTCATGTCAAGACCTCTCTGTGAAGAGAGGACAGAAACTGTCATTTCCAACCCGTCTGTCAGCTCTGATGAGGGAGGGAGCTCAGACATCTTTGTGCTTAATGGGTGAAACCACTTGATGCACTTCTGTGCACATGTTCTAGAAAACAGCTATGCCAAGACCATGATTTGTTATTGAGAAGGGGTGAGCATCGGTACTGTGGCACTTATAGTCTTGGCCTTGCCTTCCTTGTCTTTTCCTCCTTTTCTCTTATATCTCATGACCCTTCCAGCCCATTTGTTCCCTGTGCTACCCCACACAACTTCTAACAGCTCTTCTGCTTCTGTGGCTGAGCTGGGAGCTGGATTAGGGAACTGATCTAGTTGAAGGATATCCTGTTTTCTTTTCAGGCATATCAATTCCATGTCCATTTCACACCATGCCCATGGAAACAGCTGAGGGCGAGGATGTTCTCACAACCACTCTTTAAAGCCAGTGTCACCCCTGTGCAGGGCCAGGAGTTGGACTCAATGATCCTTGTGGGTCCCTTCCAACTTAGGATATCCTATTCTATATATACTAAATATCTCATAGCAGCCTGGAGGTGAAATCTGTGTCTCCATTCAGATTCCACACTGAAAAGCATCCCTGAGATAGCCCCCGCAATGCACACAGTGCTTTTTTTCTGCTTTGGAGCCCTGGCTTTTGTTGGAAGCCTCCAAACAGCATTTTTGCTTCCTGGGTTATCTCTGAAGCAAACTCTACCATTTTCATCCCACTGCAAGCAGTGATTTTTCCTATTCTGTAGCTGGTCAATATTTGAATTGGCAGAAAGGTGGGTGTTTCAAAGGACAGATAATCTTTTATTTGTTCTCTTCCATCCTTGCTCATACTCAGCCCAGACTTCTGCTTAAATGTCGCAAGTTTCTCTTATTATTGCTATTTTTAGTGGAATTTAAGTTGCAATGGTAGAGGCCATGGGACTTGAATCAGTCCAGCTTGTAGTCTTGGTAGCATGGCTGATTATAACTCCATGAGGCAGATCTGATGTAAATACACAAAATGTCAGTTCCTGCAGAGAAGCCCCATGCTGGAATAACAATGACCTTACCACCCCTCCAAATGCTGCTCCAGCTCCTGAACTTTCCCTGCCCTGAAAACAGGAGGAAATATAATGCACAGGAAAATAGAATGGCTGCCAGCAATGACAGTCAAGAGGATCACTCTGTTGGGACTGGGGAGGAAAAGATGTTAACCAGTGGTGAATTCTCCTAAGTGTCATTCCTGGGCCATGGAGTAGACCATGTGACCTTAGGGTACCTTTCTGTGAGGAGAGGGGAAAACAGGTGCAGATTCTTGCTGATGCCCCCATGCTGCCCCTTTCCCTGTCCCCACAGTTCACCAGCACTGCAGCTTGCAGTGGTTTCTCAGTGTGTGCTTTTGAAGGACCAGGCAGGGCAGGGGCTGAGCGTGCAGAGCAAACACAGCAGCCACCATGCCCTTCCCCTGTGCCCATCCTCCCTGTCTGCCCCCTTCCCTCTCCCCCCACCTTCTCCAGGACAATTCTCCCATCAGTTCAGACAGAAATCCAGGCAGAAATTAATGTTGAATAGATCAGTGTGAAACTGCCAGTGAAGGCTTCCAAGGGGGAAAGAGTGTGACAGAGAACAGGGCAGCGTGAGCTCTGCGTCCCCTGGGCTGCTCTGCAGATCCAGGACTGCACAGAAGGGTAAAAACTGACCCAAATTCATCTTCCCAACACAGATTTATTACTCTGGGCTTTGTCAATGTCCTCATTTATGTTTGCACAAGCTGTGTTTGTGACTCCATGACTTGGAGCCGCAACAGGCCAAATTTTCCAGGCAATGGTTATTGTCAGATAAGAGTAAGAAAAAACAGAAGTGCCATTCATACACAGAGGGAGATGGTGGCTGTACGTGCACAAAAAATGAGTCCCAGTATTAATTTTGCTATCTGCCCAGTGAATGCTGCCTTTCCTATTAGAAAGGAATGACTGGAAATCACTAACAAAATTAAGTTACACAGGACCAAGGAAATTAGTTTGGTGAATACTAATTAACATTCATCAATTAATTTGTTTTGGACAAAGAAATTTTAAAAAGAGCAAGATCTGTTCCCCAAAGGTACCATTTGAACAACCTATCACCAAACCATTGTGCTTTAAACAGGAGCATATATTCATAGGCAATTCTTGGCAGTGCTTATAGGACCCAGATGGGAAATATTAACATTTAAAAGATGTATTTGTTGCTATTTAATGATCTTCTCTATATATTTCAGACCCTGTTCACTTTCTGATTCTAGAAGTTGTATACATAGAACTTACAAATAGAAACAGAAGCATGTTCTGTTTAATCAAATAGAACTAAAACACACAGAAAAGAGTTTCTAATATTATCAGCCATTTACACTGAATGGCTTGTTGTCTCATAGAGAAATGCAACTGAATTACAATATTAGGTAAATCCCAAGAAGAGATGTTCTGCTTGCACAATATACACAAGAAGTCTCAACTACAGGATATTACTTCTGCTTTTGTAAACACTTTAAATACAGCACTGCTGAATGGTTGCTAGAAGTGCTGTTTGTACATAGGTAGTCGTGCTCAGTCTGCAGTGGAACAAACTGCTCAGCTCAGGGCTGGCTAATAGAGCGGTGGTGCAAACAGTAAATCCCTATTATGTATTAGTTCCTGTATGGAGGTCTTTTGAAGTTCCAGACCAGAACTAGAAGTCTTTTATGCTCTGCACAGCATAACTAAAAATATAAAGGCAATGTCTGCCCTGAGTAGCATAAAATCTACTTCAAACAAGAGAAGCAGGGAGAGCTGTATGAAGGAGCACAAACAGAAAGTAGCATTATCTAATGATCAAGCAAGTAGCAATTTCTATGTGCCACCTGGGCCAAGATTTTTTTACTCATCCTAGGCTGAAAAAGGACCACAGAGCTTCTTTAATTCTTCTTTGGTGAATGCTTTTGGTCAAAAATAACAGAAGGGAAAGGACAATGTATTTCTTAAAAGCAGGAGACCCTGAGGACCATCAGCAGAGTGGAAGTATCCTGGTGGCACAGAACTGCTCAGGGACACACCTTCAGCCAGGCCCTGTGCTATTTGTGGTAATGTGGTTACTCTGGTATTCATGGACACAGCCATTGCACTTTCCAGCAGGTGCAGTAAATGCAATTAGTTGCTATGGATATTGATCCTGCCTTTAGAGTCTAACTTTGAAGTTGGTTTGGGTTAGCTGAAAAACAAAGATGTAGCATGATGCTTTGCCTTAACTAGGATTGCAAATTATTTCTTTTATCCTGAATTTTGCCTTTATTACTTTGCTTTCTCTCTTTTATTTATTCTTGTGAAGAGAGTCTATGCAAATATTGTCATTTGAAGACAGAGGCAATGGAGGTGGCCTGTTGAAAACTCCTTTCATGTAGATGCAGGCTCTAGGAGAGCTAAATCATAGGTAATTTTTTGCAAAAAAAGTGGAAGTACCTGATTATTTTTGACAAAGAGAAAGCATATGGAAAGCAAAACATGTAGTCTTTAACTACAGGTGAAATTTAAGAGATGTTCAAGATGCATTTAGATTCATACTGAGAATGAGAACAGGTCAGAATTCAGAAGATATCAAGCTCATAAAAATCTCAGGGGCGATTTAGAAATATCTAGATGTGAATTTGGAATTTCCAGAACTCCTGAAGTTTACAGGAGCTTGATTCCCAGATCCTTGGCTTGGGTCACCCGTCCCTTAAAGTACCTGGGATCTGCTGCAATATACTTAATGATAATCTTAGACAAAGCAAGGGGAAAAAAGGTTTTACATTTTAAAAATCAGTATTTATTTTAGGAAATTAGGAATATTTATTTTATGAAATTAATCAGTTACAGATATACAATGCTGAACAACTGTGTCCTGTTAATATTTTGGTGCTTCATATTTCTTATCAGAAACTTTTTTTATAGTGATTGTTCACAATGTACTGTTTCAAACATCCTTCATCTCCCCAAAATAAGGTTTTTAATAAGACAATCAGGAAAACTTACTGGGAAACACATCATTAAACAGAAGCCAATTAGCACCTTCTCACTTCTTTGCCTTCTTTACTGTAGACCATATAGATAGTTAATTATAGTTATAATTAGAGTTACAGATATAATTTGCAGCTTTAAGTGGATATATTTAACCTGGATTCCTAATAAAAAAGGCACAGAAAGAGAAGGGGAAAATGAATGAAGATAAACACTCCTGTTAAAATCCAGAATCTTTTTTCCCACATCAGATACCTAAATAATGAACAAACCCAGAGTGGCAGAGAAGATATTCATCCTTAGTACAAGTCAGTGTGCTGCTCATTCCAGTTTCCTTAAAATCCAGAGTATGTGCTCAGAATGGGATTTATACTTTAGAACAGCATATAATTCTTGTGTGAATCACCTGTAGTGCCTGGATTTTGTCCCACTAACTGTAGTCATTTCTGAAATTGCAGGGCCCACTTTCTTTATGTAGCAATTTCCTTTAATAAAATACAAAAAATGTAGCCTGTAAACCTGGAAGGGTTTATTATTCATAAGGCTATTTTTGTTCATAACATTTGTTCATATGATGGGACCCCCTAGAAACTACAAATCAAGAAACTCTGTGCAAATATTTGCCAGCATAGAGCCATAAAACTCAGAAAGGATCTGAAGTTTAAGGGAAGGCTCTCCTTTAATTTAACTCAATGAAGCAAACAAACCTTTGTAAAATGAAAATGAAGAAATCAGATAATGAATAACTATAAAGGCTCATTAGAACTTAGACGTGTTCCCCTCAAATATAATTATGCTTAATATGATTTCATCAAATGTCACTGAGGAGCTGGAAACTCATAATGATGAGAAACACTTTTCGTTCCTTCTGCCCTACACTGAGAAGGTCTCATCAGGCTTTATGAATATTGACAGTGACTGACTCTTCCTGCAGGGAAAGTCTGGTGACTGGAAAATGTGGATCCCTAATCTAATACACAGCCTGGCCAGCGTCACACGCCGAGCACGAGACTGAGCCTCTTGGCCCCATGTCCCACCCATCTGCAGGAGCTGCTGCTGCCTGGCTCTTGCAGCGGCACCCCTGTGTCACAGACGGTTTGCAGGTTGACCTGCCCTACCTGGGACATGAGATCCTGGAGAAGGAGAGGGACAGCGATGCTGCCCCTTGCCTCCTGAGATGTGCTGCTGGCTGGCACTTACACAGGTGGGCCCTCCAGTGATGCCCAGAGGTGGGAGGGGAAGGTCATCTCCATTCACATCTTGAGTGTCAGGATGCTAAACATTTGTCAGGTCTGAATATCCAGCTGTGGAACTTTTCTTAAATATTTAAGCTTTACTGTGATTAACTGACCAGCCTTGTATCAGAACATCAGCTGTGGTGAGCTGCTGTGGAAAGCAGAGGAACTAGAAGGATTTATGACCATGGAAATCTGTCCACAAATATTTCATGTGAGATTGGCTTTGTTCATACAGAAAAACTGAAGGGGAAATTGTATAAAACCATATAGGTTAGACCAAGTTATATAAAGCCAGGATTGTATGACAAAGAAGATATTCCACGTCTCAGAATCCTGATTTGACATAAGTTCTCTCTTTCCTTTTCAGAAAGGCAAAAATGTTATATAGAGAAAGTTTAATACCCTTAATGTTATGCACAGAGGAATCCCTTCACTCCCTTTGTAGAAAGGCTCTTCTGCTCACAGGCTGGTCCCTGGATAAAGATAGATGTACTGAAAGTTTTTAAATGCAGCATTCAGCAAATCACATTTTTCCATTTCATGGCTTCTATGGTCTTATCCATTATGTTGCATCCTGCTATATTAAAATAAAAATCTCCAGTTGCCAAACTAAGAGTTTTTCTTTCAGAGAAAGCTCTGGCTTCAACTTAGTTTTTACAGTTCATGACTTCTCAGTTTGAATAGATGCATCACTTGAGTCAACACTAGTTCCATGATTTGTAGATAACTTTTTAATATCAAAGGTCTGAATCACTCCATCCCTTGGCTCTGTGAAGGAGGTTTGTACTGATCAGTGGCTCCTAGTGACTGAGTGGAGTCTCATCTGAGAGGTGCTGCAAACTCTTGTCTCCCAAACTCTCTCTCTTTATGAACTCTTTTCCCACCTGTGTTAAGGCTGATGGAATTTTGCTCTCTGATACCACCTAATTCACACCTATGCACTCCACTTTCTACATGCCAGACACAACCAGTCAAGATTGCTTGCATTTTATCCATTAATTACTGGTTTGTTAACCATCGGACACCATGACAACTTCCCTCCTGTGTAGCATTAGTACCAATATTTTAATACAATGGCAAAAATAAAGGCATGTAAGAAAGTACAAGTGTAAAGAAACATTTTATTGAACTGCTTTCCCCTGGAAGATCCATGGAAATCCTGTAGCCCATGCACCACTGGGAGATCATCTTAGGACTCCTGAGAAGCTGTCACTGTCAGAAGACATAAGACACAGGGAAAGTTTGGGTCCTTTCAAGAGAAATGTCATGACAATGTGCAGCAACCTCATCAATGGCCAGGACTTTCTTCACATTTGCTTCCTCTTTCACTGAATATATTTAACGTGGCTGCCAGAATCAGAGTTTATTAATACCTTTCCTCTCCTTGTTCCCATGGAAAATATCAATAAAAACATCAGGAAAAGCTCAGTCAAATATGCTGCAATATAAAAGTGCAGTTGCAGTGTATACATTATACATAGTTTTTGTTAAGTAGGGTTGAAAACAAAACTACAGACCACATTTTATATATAGAATGTATCTACATGTACATATATAAGTGTTTATATATTAATGTGAATTACGTGTCGGTGTTCATGGACTCCTGAAGGTACTGTGCAAAATTATCTATCACATTAAGACTGCACAAGACAAAAGCTTAAAACACTGATAGAAAACAGCAGGAAACACAGCCAGTTTTGATGGTTTCTAACACCACATGGGAACTTTTGGTTTTCAGTTATGTCAGCACAGGCCATGCATCACATGTATGGGCAAACCCATAGCTAAGGGAAATATATCCATTAGCAGCACCAATTTATTCTGCTTTCATTTCAGGGTTCCACAAAGCAAAGTAAAATAAGAAACAAAGCAGGCTTTATGCTAAGGGAAATGTAATTTTGAATTTGAATGCATGGGTTCTGTTTTGAGGGCTGATCAGGAAAGAATAATTTGCTCTGTATTTTGGGGCCATTAGTCTGTAAGATAGTGCAGTGCAATCCAGCACAGTCTAAGTTTTCCAGTGATACTTCTCATAGAGCACAGAGCTAATTAGCCCCTCTGAAATTCCTTCTCAATCCCTTGTGGATTTCTTTCTGGAAAACCTCTGAAAGTCAATATAAATCGTCCTCTTAGTGTTCTGCATCTCTAATTAACTCTTTATTTTTCAGTGCAGGGCCAGGAAGAGTATGGCAGTCTTGAAGATTATTCACAGATTATTATACTTGCAAACATTTACACTGTTCTGGTGTTTAGTATTGCAGCCTTTAATAAGAAAGAAAAGAAAAAGGGTTTGTCCTGCTTTGATTTTCTATCGCTAAAGCCAACACTGAAGAAAAGAGGGTAAGAACCTCTGTATTTGTACCTTCAGGCCCAGACTGTAAGTACCACAAGCACATGAACTCTCGTGATAAACTTGTCATGGATTTCAGTGGCTCTTTGGGGAAACCAACAGCTCTGCTTACAACAGGGTGAATGGTTGAACACCAGATGGTTGTACACCAGAGGCCTGTTTTCAGCTGTTTCCTGTACTTACTGATTTTTCCCTTCCACTGTTCACCTCTATTCTGCCCTGCTGGCCATGCCCATCTTTTACTTCTGCCACCTCACAGGCTTTTGCTGAACAACCCTTATGAAGATCCCTCAGCCAAGGACATCCCAGACATGCGGCCTCAGGACCAGTGTTATAAAGCCAGTCCCTCACAATGATTGCTTAGCAGACTGACAACATGTTTTCTCTTCAGCTGAGCAGTACCGTGAAGCAGCTGCAAAAAATTACAGCTGTGAAATCTCTGTATTGTTCCCTCTGCTAGTGGTAAGGATCTCTTGGAGCCAAGTTCCCTTCCATATGTGTAAACTGTTCTCCCCTGGAGTACTCCAGCTAACCCCGCTCCAACCAGCCACTGTTGGATTATTTCTGGGCATTAAAAAGATTTTCTTCAACCAAACACATTTAGGATTTTTAATAGCAATTTAAACCTAATCTGAGAATGTCTGGAAGTGGAAAATGACTTCTACATGCTGAGGATAGTGTTCCATTACCAGTAATTTATTGTCTTTAAGAGCATCACTGGAACATTTATTGACACAACAAAACACAGACATTTCTGGTTTATTGTAAAATCTCATTGTCCTCAGCCATTTGTGACTAAGCACAGCAGTGCAATTTATATTGTCAGGCAGGGCTTCCTATTTTTCCAACTGTGTTTAGACTCATATGAAGACTGTATGATCCAAGGGACAAAAGAATTCTCCTGTTAAAAAACCAGTGCGCCCCACAAACACTGTTGGTGAAAGAAAATCAATTGGATCTTTAAAAAGGAATTTGGCTGAAGAAATTTACTACAGTATTTCTAGTCATATATGCAGGTATCTAAGAGTTTATGGCTGATTTGATGAAGCAAAGGGTTTCAGTCATTATAAATCATGAATCACGTTTTTCTATGTTAGGAGTTATAATTCAGCAAGATCATGTAAGATATAAACTCAGTTTGTGTCTCCTCATTGACTCTTGGAGAGATAATCCAGAGAAACATGATTTCTAATTAAAGGTTGCACGAAAGAGCACTTTACAGAAAATAATTTTTTTCAAATACTTAAATACTTATTATTATTGACAGCACACTTTAGATCCAGCCCTGCAAAGTCATATCATGAAGTCAGGGATTATACATGTGAGTAACTGTTTGGGCTGTCAGAGTATTAGAGTAGAAATCTTCCTTGACTTTCATCCATTAGCAATAGGTGAGGGAATAAGTCCATGGATGGTTCCAGGTGTCTAAGGACATCCAGAATGAGTCACATTTAGCTGAGAGATAGAATTAATATATTCTTACACTTTACTGCAATATTCAGAACAATCTCAGAACTGAATTTTGCAAGAATTTAGAGCTGTTCAAAGTTAATTTTTAACTTTCAGATATTTTAGAGACAATAGTGTATATTTATTTTGAATGTATTTATTTCTTGATACATTTGACCAATCTATCTTTCAACTTGACCTATATCCCCTTCCCAAAGGAAAAATCCCTTGGCTTTTTAGGTTTGTCTGTGAGAGGCACATTATTCCTACTTGCTGATATACACTTCCTTTGGGTTTTTTTTCTCAAGTTCATTAGAGATTTTTTGTTGTGTTTGTTGCCAGATAGTTTCAAATAAAAGAAAACAACTTGGTTATTTCAGGACATCCTTGGTGGAAGACTTTCAAAGATAACTTATATATGTTAAATAAAAAGGCTGTGTGAGTCTACTGGAGATTAGATAAGGAGTGTTACACACTTTATATTGAGGCAGCGAGTGACTATGTTGTGGTTTTGTGACTTGTCCCAAGGTGTATGTGTTGGCATAGAGAGAAGCAGCCACAGAGGGCAGTTCAGGCTTCATTACGGGCAGGCACCCTCTGAAAATGCCTGTCACTCTGTCCTGAGCTCTAAGGGAGCCCAGAAGGGAAGGAAGTGGGTGACAGAAATACCTTCCTCTGCCCTCCCATCTTCCTGCAAGACCAGGATATTTTATGTAAGGCCTTGTCCTTCTGTAAAACTACTGTGATTCCCTCCAGACCAGGCAGACATGGCCTGCACTTGTACAGAATATATTACACACAGGTCTGAAGAGATTTCATTTATGCAGCACTACAAATAAGGACATACAAAAGCTTTTTGTCTCTCAGCTTATCTAGTATCTTTGTTCCTGTTTTACTGTTGTTTGTTTTCTTGCAGGGTCTGAACGTTTCTTTGTGGTCTTATCCTGTAATTATTTCATTAGGACCCATGAGGCTGCTGCATCAGCACAGCACATTCAGCCCAGGTGTTGCTAAAATTGTAATCTATGGGAAGCAATCACAGTATTCAGCAGCCTGCAGGTCACACCTGCTCCATGTGGTTGGCTTGTTTTCCATTATGAATTTTCCACAGGGTTTATTCCAGGATAATATATTTAGATGTAGGTCTGGCAGGCAATTCAAGGATTTTAGAGTGGATTCACTTTCCATGATGGATGGGATTTGCTCTTAAGTGTTAATGAAGCAGGATAACTTTTTGGAACCTCTTCTACTCATAATGGTTGCATATTTGAGGGATTTTACCATACATCATAATTCCTTAAAATGGCAAAAGAAACACAATTTTATTTTGTTGACACTTAACTAGTCCTTTAAAAAGACAAAGTTACAGCTTGGTTTAACATTTTTACACAAGCAGAAGTCAGAAGTGCTAAAACTGTGTTAAAGAACAAGGAATGACTCCATAAGAAGTCACAGGCATCCCACCACTTGCTGAGGCAGTCCTGACATGACTACCATGCCCTTGTCATGTGGTGTGAATCGGGTGCCAACAACAGCCACCCACCCCATGGCAACTGGAGGTCCCTTTACAATGGTCCATGGATATGGCTGAGTCAGCCAGCAGGCCCTGGAACAGTTAATCTTTGCCACACTGGGGGATATTAAAGTGACCTGTCTGCCATGCAAAAAGGAAGGATGAAAATCTCACTAAGCAGAACCCCAACAACCAAGAGCAATACCAAGCCAGGATCCTTGATACAGCTTTCAGTCCCTTACAACACACTGTTTAATGTGACAGCCCAGCAACTGAACTGAAATGCCTATTCATAAGTTTTACCTATCTTTCTCTCTTTGTTTGCACACCCTTCAGTGTGCCAACAGGAGTTTTACAGTTCTATTGGAGATATGGAACCATCTTTTCACTCTTGGCAGTTTCAAGGGTACACAGAAAGAAGAGAGTCTGCCCAGGCCATCAGCTATGTCCTCCTACTGGAGATGAGCATTTCAGATAACCCCCTTCAGTAACTCTTGAGTTATGTCATGAATGTACAGAGTCATAAAATCATAGAATAGCTTGTGTTGAAAGGGTTCTTGAAGATCATCTCATTTCAATCCCCCTGTCATGCACAGGGACACGTTCCACTAGACCAGGTCGCTCAAAGTCCCATCCAACCCAGAGCTCCTTGGGTTAACTTCAAGCAGGATGTTCACTTTAACTGATTCAAGACCTGGCAAAAGTATTTCCCTGTCCAGCATTCCCACTTTATATATTTCCTCCTGTGCACCTTTTAGACTTCATGACTGTTGCTGTCTCTGAGCATTTCCTGTCTTCCAGCCACCCCACAACTGACAGGGAATGCACATCATACTTCCGACTTGCCTAGCCTCACTTTTGGAATCTCTTTTGTTTAGGAGGACCCTGCATTAATGCACTCAGCCTTGGCCAGGTCTCCAAAACTAATCAGTGCTAATGCAGGTCATGTGCTGTATGCCAGAAGAAAGAAGAGGTTGAATCCACTTTTTGATGTAGGGCTATGTTGTGGCAAAGCACTTCTGATGTTTCTGAAATCTAGTTAATCTGTTAACCAGCCAACAGATGTTAAAGGTTAGAAACTACTTAAACCAAATTGACTTGAAGGCTTCCATACGCTCTTAGTTACTATGAAGGCTGATACCTGGTCTGAAAAAGCCGGAAGGTGTTTGCCTCTGAAGCTTGGCCACCAAAGGAGAAGCTGTTGTTTCCTTTCCCCACCACCTGCTCACGCTCTGCTTTGCCTTCAGACTTCCCAGGGTGAGTGGGTTGTGCGCCATTACCTGAAAAACTGATGGACAGGGGTATCTTTACACAACCTCTCTGTTCCACCCTTTAACATATGCTTTTGTGTATATAAATACAAACACACACTGCATTCTTATTACTAACCATATTTCTTCATATATGGAGTTCACAGTTTGTGCCTGGAGGGGCTTGCAAAGCCATCCAGAAGGTGCAGACTTCAAAAGACATGTGGTCAATATAAATGCAATTTACATGCAGTGACTGAATTCCTCTAAGCTCCAGGGATAGGAAAGATTTTTTTTGTCAGATGCCTTTTAGTTTCAGACAGATTTCTAAAGAAAATAATTAGATTTGTAAAACTGAGGCCTGCACGTCTTTCCATTGATCATGGAGTTAACATTGGGCTGCCCTCAGGGTTGTGTTCACTGCAAACAGAATACCAGCTTGAAAAGAACCGATAAAATAAGGCATTATTTAGCCTAGTTATTTCCCAGCTTTTAATGTGTGTGGCAGAGCCACTTTTCTTGTCAGATGAAACGTCTCAGAGCTAGATCTCTCCATCCCTAGCCTGTCAGTAACACCAGAGCAGTTAGACAAAGCCACACAAATGCTAAAAACAGCTTCCTTGGCCATCTTGCAGTGTGATGGCTCTCCTGGACTGGCACATTAAATCCTCAGTATCATGTGGCTCCTGCTAATGTTTGCTCTCAGGAATGAGAAGTATTCTGTGTGCAAAAACCAGCAGAGAAATGATGATATTCTGGGGTGTGGGTCTGAAGGGGACAGCCTTTCCCTCCTTTCCTATCACAGGCAGGAAATAGCAGCAGAGCACAGAAAGTCAGGAGGAGAAATCAGGGTCAGTGTTGACAGCTGACCCCTTTCATCAGTTTTCATTTTCTGTAGCTTAAATTTTCAAGCAAGCCTAAAAGGTGAGGGTACACCTGGCATAACAGGAAACCATTGCCACTGATCAAGCTTTGCTGGTGTTAATTGTGCCATTACTTCAGCTGCTGTATCCACAAATGTAGACAAATACTTCCCCATCTATAGGTAAATACTCTTTTCATGCTATAACATACTATCTTTAGTATTCCAGGCCTTGGGTTTTCTCCAGGGGCTTGGATAGGGAGCATGGTAAGCAGTGGTTTTCTGCTCAACCAGTTCCCCAACTCCAGAAGCATCAAATGCTTTTGTACTCTGAATAGCAAAATAGTTTAAAAAGTGAATTTTAGAGGGGGGATGTTGTGTTGTAGAATGCAATGTCCCAGTTTTGAAACAGACAGAGAATTCCAAATTCTCACTGAAATCCTTACAATACTGTTTCCCAACCATATCAGCTCTTGGGTTTGTTTGTTTTCAGTTCACAATAGTACAGAGCAAATCTGAAGGAAAAACATCTCAGATTGCCATTGCTATTTTGGGTCAATACTGTGTGTGAACAATATTTTAAAATAAGTGTCATAACTTGAACAACTTTACTATTTAACAGGTTAAATTATTTACTGCATATAGGTAGCCCATGTCATTATGTGTTGTGGTCCAGGATTTTGCCCATGACACTTCTGGAAGTCTATAATTTTCCATAAACATTACAACAAAGCATCACCTATTTATGTTCATATCTTCATCTACTCCTCTTACACTACAGCCTTCCTACATCTCTAAAAACTTCCTGTACAGTTTCTTGGTGGATGGGGAAATTTCTGTTCTATATTCTGACATTAAATTTAACACCACTTTTTCTATGCAAAGGGGAGCAAATGATATTTTAGTTTTTCAGCAGAGGCAGATGAGTTGTGTAATCTCTCTTCTCCCACAAAACTTTTTTCCACTTTGAGCCTTTCCAGCTTTAAAAATTATCCTCTGGTAGTGTCAGATCTGGTTATCACAAATCAGTTGTTCAGCTAAATTAATGTTTAACATTATAGATAAATTGGTAAGTGATTCTCTTAAAAGCAAAATTTCTGCTTTTTCTATCTTCTCCTCTGAATATTACATGTCACAGTGAGCAAAAAAATATATATAGATATACACATTTGCACATACACTTTCTGTAGGTTATATGGCAGAGTAAAATACAATGCATACCCCTAATGGCTGGAGAAGAGAAGATGCTTTACTCAGTGGAACTGAGGACTACACATCTTACTACAGAGTAATTAGTAGCATGACTGTCGGGCATAGATTAAAAAAGTCTGGAAAGAGCTGCAAAGGGTGAAAAAGCTGACTAAGTATATTACTTGTTATTAGTAAAACATAAGCTGCCAGGTATGTCTTCCAATTTAAATTGTAAGAATTATTTATAGCAGGAATTTTCCCCAATAGCAATAACTGCAGATGATTAATTCATACAGAAAGTTAATTATGAATTACTGCAAATTAAACTTTAAGCACTAAAAATAAATGTAAATCTTAAAAAGTGACAGCTTTAAAAGGGATTATTTTTACCAAAGAACCTAGCAAGGTAGTGCATTTCTCAGCCTGGACTGTGAGAAACAGAACTATTTTTTTCTAAATTTCAGCATTTAAGGAACTTGTAGGCAAATGAGTAAAATGCCACTTCTCCTTGGTTCTTGCAAAAGAATCACAGGATCACAGGATGGTTTGGATTGGAAGCAATCTTAAAGATCATCCAATTCCAACCCCCTGCCATGGGCAGGGGCACCTCCCACTAGCCCGGGTTGCTCCAAGCCCCATCCAACCTGGCCTTGGATACTTTCAGGGATGGGACAGTCACAGCTTTTTTGGGCAACCTGTGCCAGGGCCTCGCCACTCACAGGGAAAACTTTCCTCCTAAAATCTAATCTAAACCTACTTCCTTTCAGTTTGAAGCCATTTCCCCTTGTCCTATCACTACAGTTCCTGATGAATGACATTGTGCCACTTCCCATGATGTTATCCAGGACATCTTGACTTGGAGGAATTTTCAGCTGAGGTCAAAATTTTGACTGCTAATGAATACTATTCTCCAACACAATTTCCCAGTTGGTGATCATTTGCAGTGCCATTGCCTGTGTGTTTATGGCTATTTATTTGTCTGTGTAGGTCTCTAGGCTACACAAACTCTGGCACAACAGAAGGAGTTCAGAACAATCTGCAATTTAGTGTGCCAAAGCCTGAGAGCCTTATACCACATCAAACCATTTTTCTTCATTATCAGCTTTATGATGCTCCATGTATTTAAAGCTGTGCCCTAAGGGCTTAAAGGTGTTTGACTTAGAGGTAAACATTTTGAAGTCCTCAAAAATTTTATTTCTAAATAAATATATACTTTGGAACTATATTTCAGGATTTACTTATGTTATGGTTTAGCTTGGCAAAATGCCAACTGCCCAATACAGACTCAAAGGGGCTCCTCCCAGGGAAAGGGAGTGAGGAAAAAGAATCAATATTTTCAAGAATCAATATCTTATTAATAGCCTTGATGATACTTGTCATGTGCTAGCATAACAGGTTCCATACTAAAATAATACATGGGGGACATGTCAAATAAAATGAAAACTACCTGCATGCAAATAAGAGAGATGAGCTCTCAGCACATCCTCTCCCACTTTTGATTCTTCTCAGAAACATCTGTGGATAGCCAATAACTCACTGTATTGAAAATTTACTGCCATTCCCAAGGCCTGTTAAACTTCATCCAGAGATGGATTAAGACCTAAGAGAGCAATTTAGACCATAAACAATTATCTTCTAGTGTTACTCACATTGGCAAATTTCCAGCTCAAATGTCTTTTGTTCTCAAACTGTGTGTTCACAGGGTGAAATGACTTCTGCCACAGAGGCACCAGCATAAGCACTGCTTCCTAAGGAACCTGAATTAGTAGTGAAATCACATCACAGTGAAAATGGACACCACTAAACTGATTAACATGCACAGTAGGCAATGTAGCTACAGAAATAAATGACTTGAAGTGATGATGTCATTACCTTCAGAGTGACGTTTGCATCTTGAACTGCTTAAGAGAGTCATCTCCCATTCAATGGGCTTTTCCAAAAGTGAAGCTCAGTGAAGACAGTGCAGCAAAGAACAGTTCACAAAGTGCAGCGCTGGGTTACTAAAAGAAAGTAGTGTGATATAAAAAGTGATATAAAAGACAAAATTTTTCAAAAACTCAAACCTTTGTTAAAACAGGTTTCTCAGTCAGTTCAATGTGGTTAGTTTCTTTTCTAAGTTGAGAAGAAATTGATAAGGCTGAGTCAAGCACTTGGATTGCCATGCAGAGCAGACAAGAAAAATTAAGGGGAGATCTCATCATGGTCTTCAACATCCTCATGAGGGAATTGGAGAGGCAGGTACTGCTCTTTTCACTGTTGTGACCAGTGACTCGAGGAAATGGCATGAAGCTGAATCAGGGGAGGTTTAGGTTGGATATCAGGAGGAAATTTTTCACCCAGAGGGTGGTCAGGCACTGAACAGCTCCCCAGGGAACTGGTCACAGCACCAAGCCTGACAAGGTTCAAGAGTCATTTGGACAAGGAGTCCTGCAGAGCCAGAAATTGGACTCAATGATCCTGATAGATCTCTTCCAACTGAACATGTTCTATGGTTTTATAGACTTCCTAATTTTAGGAAAAGAATCAATCAGTGGCACTTGTTCCATGTGCCTCGCCAACACGCCACACTGACGTGTGCTGAGGTGCATCAGCAGTGACTTTTCCCCACTCTGCACCTGTTTTGGCACATCTCGGTGGGCACACAGAGGTTCTGGTGAGGCCCCGCAGCCGGACCCGCAGCCCTCTGCTTGCCCCGCAGCATCCCTGCCTGGGGTGGGGAGGCAGAGTCGCGGAGGGGAGTGGAGGGGAGAGGAGGGGAGTCCCCCCCGCCCTGCGCCGCTTCCAGCGCTCCCTGGGCTCACACGGGGACCAGAGGTGCCGCCTCCTCGTCCTCCCCTCCTCTTCCTCCTCCCCGCTCCTGCCCTGCCGGCTGGCAACGAGCGGCTGGACGGGGCGGTGCGGCGGGGGCGGTGCGGCGGGAGCGGTGCGGGGAGCGGTGCGGGAAGCGGGGCTGCCGCCCGTGTCCCCCCCCCCGGCCCCGGAGGGCCCCGACGGCCTCTGTGAGTCCTCAGCCGGAGCCGGACCATGGCTTGGGGCGAGCTCGGGCTGCTCCGCTGGCTGCGGGAGAGCCGGCAGTCCCGCAAACTCATCCTGCTCATCGTCTTCATCGCCCTGCTCTTGGACAACATGCTGCTGACCGTGGTCGGTAGGTGGAATGGGCTTGGGTTTATTTTCCTCTCCCGGTTTATGCTTGAAATAATCTCCAGTGACAGATGTACTCGCCGAATGCCTTATTAATGCTCTCAAACCCAGCATTTTCAAGCACTGACTTTTTATTATTTTTTTTTAAAGACAAATAATTTTCTAGGCATTGCAATCACACCGCCGTGGACATCAAAGTCTTGCTTTATTTCCATATTAATTGCAGGATAAGGAATGTTATAAAGAGGTCCTTTTTTTTTCTTTCCATACTAAACACCACTGATACTTCACAGAATGACAGACAACAGTATTTTTAGCTCATCAACATTTTTACTCCTGTGGTCAAGCAACTGAAACAACAGGCTAGATAACATTGGAGATGTCTGTTTCCTTGTGATAGCTCCTCTTTCTCTCATATTGGTCTTAAAATGATAGGTTAATAAGAAAGCTATCTAACTGGGTTTTAAGAAAAGCACTTCTATGAGTTGGTTTGTAAAATAATGCACGTTTTGATAGAAGTTGAAGATGCAACTTTTAATGGTGTCAGCGGCATAGTGTCAAGATTCAGCAATCTACTCAAATAAAACAGCTGAACACTTTTCACTGGTAGTTTTAGGAGTCCTCATATTCAAATGTTTGTATGAATTTAAAGGAAAGGGTTGAGGGAAACCGGTGGCTCATGGGTGTGCACACACAAACACGCACACATGAATGCACATGCTTCTCTCAGAAGTGACTCGGTCTGTGCAGAGCCAGCTCTCAGATGATGCTGCAGAGTCAGCTTCTGAATCAGACTCTTGAATTTCTTGGGGGGCTTCAGCTTGGAAGCTAAAAGCTGAAAACTTATCTATTTTTAATAAGTTGATTTGGGATTTTTTTTAACATGAATATACTTCCTTTTAAAAGTTGTTACTGTTTAATTACTCATTTAGTAATATGTATGCTAGAAGCCCTAGAAACTATTATAATTTTCAGACTTGAGAGGGTGGGCTTTTTCAGGAAGAGGTGCAAGATGGGAGGGGGTGATTCTGTCACAAGTGTTAAAATAAATGAATCTGATATCTGCTTTTACAAATTATAAAGTGCTAATTTAAATTGCAGCTAATATCATGAAGCATATAAAGAAGGTTCCTTCTGACTGATCTTCTCATTGTATGTTATTAAAAATAATGAGATATGCAAATATCAACACATTAGTTCTGATTACTTAATATAAGAATGTTATTTTTCCTTCTTATGTCTGTTACTTATCAGTATTTTTGTGGTTTATTTTTAATATTTTTATTTAATAAGATTTCCAGTATGCTGCTTATCATTCATATTTTCACAATCTAATAAAAGGATTTTATGCAGTAATGAGCAACAGAGAGACTTCATATATGGGTTTCAATACTTATATTTTGCTTAATGATATCTGTACAGAAAATTTATGAAAACTGAAAAAAAAGACTAATATCATAGAACTTTTTGGTTTAAATTGCACTTCTCAGTTATGTGTGTTTTTTCCCTTGAGCAAACTTCTTTCAGTTCTAATGTGATCTCTAGAAAAGCCTAGTATTTCCTAATCAATGACAAAGTAAGCAAGAAAATTTGGTGATTCTATTTACAAATAACCTGATAGTAAGATGCCAATGTGTTTTATTTGTTTTTCCAGTGCCAATAATTCCCAGTTACCTTTACAGCATCGAACATGAGAAAAATGCCACAGAAATCCAGACTACTAAGCCTAACCTACTCTCAGCAACAATGGACAATTTTCAGAGCATCTTCTCCTACTATGACAATACAACGATGGTTACTGGAAATGAATCTGATAAGACAGGACCCAGAGAGTTGCATCAGACTCAGACAGAACAAATGATAGTAAATGTGACTCCTTCCCCGTCTGACTGCCCCAGGGATGATAAGGAGCTGTTGAATGAAAACGTTCGGGTTGGTCTCTTGTTTGCTTCAAAAGCAACAGTGCAGCTCCTGACTAACCCCTTCATAGGGCCACTGACAAACAGGTATGTTACTTCTGATACTCTACAAGTCAGGATTTTATATTGGTGTTTTAGTCCAGACTAGTATTTTGAGCAAAGTATTCCTGATTCTCCTTTGGGACTGGCTTACCAGCCCTCTCACTTTATCTGAAGGAATATATTAGTGAAATACATTTGGTGAACACTTCTAAACACTTCTGACCCAAAACATTCTGTGATTCTACAGTTTACCCCATTGCTTTTTCCCACTCTTACCAAGCTCCCTGTACAAGGCTCTGAGCCCAGCTGTGCTAACACCTTAATCCACTAGAGCCAATGAATGTCTCTGTTGCCATGTCTCTCTCCCCTTTTTTTATCAGCCTGGAAAAATATGCAGTTGTAACCTTGTGCTTATCCATATTGGCCTAAAAATCATTAAAAATTAATAGATATTTAATCATTATTTTTACACCAGCTTGACTACAGCTTTGAACTTCTTCACATGAGAAAGAGGGACTAGAATCACAAGATGTTCATGACCAAGATAAGTGCGAAGAATGAGGCAGAGAAATAAACAGCATTTGTAACTACCTGCTTACAGTTCAGTTCCTATGTAAGGTTTGCTTTCAGGTTTTGATCCCTCTGCCTGCCCTGTGCTCCAGCAGGGACCATGGAAGTGGGGAGCGCACAGACCACACACCCTGTCCCTGCTGACCCTACATATTCTTCCTTACCTTCTTCCTTACCTTCACATGTTTAGGTAAGGAATATGTTAGTAGTTCATTTGTTCATAACCTCGAGGAATATATTCTTCTTGCCATAAATCCTTCCCAGTCTTCACTGCCAGTGAAGAAGACAGCCAGAGTGCCAGCCAGGACAGGCCTAGTAAGGGCAGCTCCCAGTGGTACCCACGGAGCTGTGTGACAACAACGTTGGAATCAGTGGATTTGCAGCACTGTAATGGATAATTAGGCTCTAATAATCCACAGCTGCTAACATGGTCAGTGCAACCTTTATTTTACTGTTACACAGAACCACCAATCTGTTGCCTTACTGTAGTGTAATCTTGTTAATAGGTATAAATCACTTTCTAAGGGTCCTTCAATCTGGGGCAGATGTTGGATTGAAATGGAGTTCATTTGAGCATTCTCCATCTCCTTTCCCTCATTCAACTAATGACTCAGAGTTTTTCAGAGGTCAGAAATACTTATAAGAAGCAGTTTCAGCTGCAGGTAACTTTGGTGAAACATGCTGGACACTCCTTCAGAATTGCTTGGAGGGCTTTGAAAGGAGTGGCCAAGAAAATTACATGCTTGGGCATGATAACAAGAAAAAAGAAGAGACAAGACAGGCTGTAATATTCTTTTCTGTTGAACACATGCAGAGGAACCAAATGTAGGGATAACTGGGAGGGAGTATACCATGTTGAGTCCCAGAAGGAGAATCTGTATATTCACAAGTTTCACATGGCAAGAACATGAATGGCCCAGGACCAAGAGACAGAATCACTGACTGATTGGCTGTTACAGGTGGTGCCTCTCCTTTTTTTTTTGTTTATTTATGTTATATAGTGTAATTGTTCAGGAAAAATCCTGATCTGTGCTCTCTAATATCTGTAGAGCTCAATGAATGCAGCTGCAGATTAGACATTTGTGATAGCACAAATCCAACTAATTACTGCTGCTATTTCAGGTGCAGGCAGGGTTTGCTAAGAGGCAGAGTTTGTTGAGATTATGTAGGAAAGGACAACCTGCATAACTAACTAAATCTCAGCTGGATGTGGGTAAGACTGTCCCTGAGCAAGAGGAACCATGATTTCCAGAGGTTCAGCAACCCCATGCAGGGGTAGCACACCAGAATTGTGCATCTCCACATTGTGGGTGAAACTCCAGGCAATTTTATCATTCCAGAGGATTATAATGACTTGTTTAACCCACCACAAGTGCATGCCCAGTGCTGACCTGTAAACCTTTGCATCGTGTTGTGTGATTGATCACTGGCAACGCAGACTTTGTCTGAAATTACTCTGTACTCACATAGAGTTTAGTTCTGAAATCATTTATTTCTGTGTGGAGGAAAAGGTACTTGTTAGACCTTGGTAAAAGCATCATGGTGTGCTGGGTAGCAAGAGTAGGAGTGAGTTCTGCTCTGGTTCTGCCCTTATTACCTTTTGTTATGTATCACTTCACACCTTGCTGTGAAACTGTTTGTCCAAGGTAAAGGAAGAATAATTTCTGTGACTGCAAAAATTAACAACAATGCTTGAAGAGTATTTCACTGAGCAGTAAAAGTGGCCTCCAAAATACCTGTTTTCTTACTGCCTTCAACAACCAGAAACTTCCCAAGGGTAGGAAGCCTTTTGGAAGGTTGAAATCTCCTCTATATTGCTGGAGTATCGTGTAGAACTACTGAGATAGCACTTCTTGGTGTTTAACTTATTGTTTATGGAAGATCTCACAGCTCATTTCTCTGATTTAGTGATGGAAACATGAATGTGGGAGCCAATTTGGATGGAATTTCACATCATGCAAACAACTGAGTTTTAATTCAGTGTACTTGCAACAGAAACAAATCGCTGTCTCATGGCACCTTGGACAAGTCTAAGAATTGCTTGATTTCTATACTGAAAGCAAACTGCTCCCCCACAGTGTCCATTCCAGATACCTTTGGAATGGCCTTGACAGACAAAATCCTACTTTACTTTGTAATGGGAGAAGGCAGAAGCATATTAACCTTCTGCTTTCATACTACAAAGAAAGAGAACACTAACCACCAGCACTATCCATACCTGCAAGGTCTGGGTTTTTTGGTCTGTTCTCCTATCAGTGCTTTTTTAAATTGAAAACCTCAGAATCAAAGCAATTATGATCAAACTCTCTGTGACCTGTTCCACCTGGGAAGGGAAGTGCTCACTTCAGCTCTGAGACAGGTAAGAAGTTGGTGACAAACAATTTTTATTTCCTCATGTACAAAGAAACACCAGTTGAGACAAATATCCCATCATGTGATGCCTACTACACACACAGCAAGAGAAGAGACAGGCTTAGAAAAAGAATTCTCTTTAAATAAACAGACAAAAAAGGTAGCATTGTTCTCTTATATGCCATATGTCATGGTGCTGGGAGTTTAAAATTATTATCATAAGGCCATAAAGAAATTCTTTGATGAGGATTTAATTTGGTGATACCAGTCCAGTTAAGTGCCACATGAGTAAGTAAAGTAGTCTCTGCTGGATATTTGCAATACTACTTACAAATCTCAACTGGAAGAATCAGTGCAGTGTTTTTGTCATATTTTAAAGTAGTGATGATATTTAAGGCCAAATTGTTCTTCATTCGAGTTTTCTTTGGCATGTAGGAATGTGCTTGCTAGAATTTTTCCATTCACAAAACTCACGGAAATGTTGCAATAAGACAAACAGTGAACATTGAATCCTGCACTTCAGAGAGTTTTCCATTATTCAGAGCCCTTAATTGCATAAAAATATTAAAAAAACCTCCAAAGCTCAGAATAATTATTTTTGGTTTGTCTATGTCATGACTGTTATTATTAAAAGGGCCATTATAGGCTCTTCCATTCTTTGATTGACCCCCTTCAGCCAATGCTGCCAGTATAAATGCCCAATACTGTCAAATCATTGAAAGTTGAAATGCTTTGAAAGTACTCATTTGAAAAGCATCATCCATTGTTGAAGAATTTAGCCATTAAATAATGTCTTGTCAAATACATTTGAGATGCACAATCCTACAGAAAAAGAAGATGTGAACAAAGTGTGCTAATAGAATATACAGGCTGTCTTAAGAACTAACTGGGTTTTGACTCTAGGGTAGACTTTTAATGGTGTGAAAAATAATATATTGTGATTTTCTTGGTAGAAGCTTCAGTTTTAGCTGCCTAAAAAAAAAAGACATTTACTTTTCAACCAGAAAATTCTTTACTTCCTGGAAATGTGAAAATACTTAGAGCAACCAGGCATTTCTATAGGCTGTTTAGAGGCCTAATGAAGAAGTGGGCTGATGAAGACAGCTTTGATCAGCTTCATTTTTACTCCTAAACCCATGGAGAGCAAAAGTATTATTATCAGGCTCTTTGGGACCCTTCCAGTGCTCCTGGCTGAGGCAGAACTTCCAGAAAAGCTGATGACAAATTCTTCCAGTAAAAAAGCCATTGGATCGACTGTGTGTCATTATGGTCATTGTCTCATGAGGATGGAAACAGATGAGTATTGAAACATGACTGGGATATTTCAAAGTTCAGAATGCTCAGACAAGTCTTCCCTTGGCATATCTTTGGCAACCTTGTGGAGGCCCAGAGGGCTTTTATTGGAAACAATTAAGGCAGAACAAGAACAGAGCAATCAGATTCTAATGAGAAGGATTGTTTCCAGGGATTTCAGATACAAAGTCTGCTGTGCCAGATGAAAAGACATTTGTAACATGCACAAATATGATCATGTGTTCCACAATAAATAGTTCAAAACCTACCAAAGAACTGCAGGTTGGGTTTTTGACATGTGTGAACTCATGTAAGTATAACTCAAAACCTCAGTGGAACAACCTCAGAAATGTGAAATATTCATTTTGTTTTCCAGAATAGGCTACCAGATTCCACTGTTTGCTGGCTTCTGCATCATGTTTGTGTCAACAATCAGTAAGTGTCCACATCCTACTTGGTCTGGCCCAGACACAACTTTTAGATAAGTAATCCATAATAATTGTCACTAAGAATTCTTGTTGATGTATAGGGACTGATTTCCAAGGAAAATAAGAGTGTCTGCTCCACGTGCATGGTGGTACTGATGAGATTAAACAAGTACACTCCTATGAACGTGCTCTAAGGAATCATGACCTTTCATCCCACCTCAGTGGGTCTCTTCCTTAGCTGAATCTTTCACGTTCTTGTAATCTGGAATGGTTTTAAGAGACTGTTTTAAGAGACAGCCATGAGAGGGCTGTCAGTCATGAGAGGGCTGTCTTGTAAGGTCCTTGACATCTAGATATTGTGGGGGCTTATCAGAAAGATCGTGAGGCTGCAGTGGCTCATGAGGAGCAAATGAGTCAACAACACCACAGCGTTGCTAAACATCACTGTGGGATGTGCAAACAGGAGCACAGGCTGCAAGTCAGCTGAGATAATTTGTCTGCTCTAATGGCATTGATAAGGCTTCAGCTGCTGTTCTGTTTGGTTTTGGCCTGGCATTTAAAGCTCTGGCCCAGACAGAAAGAGTACAGATCATTAGAAGCCTGTGAGGAATGGTGAAAGAATCAGTTTTGCCTCAGAAGGCAGATGATGTAAGATATATATGAGAGTCCATGACAAAAAAAGGAAGGGAACAAACAGTTTTCCATGTCCAGTGTACATAAGAGAAGGAATAATGACAGATTGCCCAGAGAAGTTGTGGATGCCCCAGCCCTGGAAGTGTCCAAGGCCTGGTTTGATGGGGGTCTGAGCAACCTAATCTAGTGAAAGGTGTCTGCCCATGGCAGGAGGGTGGGACAATGAGATCCCTTCCAAGACTAACCATTCTATGGTCTTAAAACATCAAGGAGACTAAAGAGCTAGAGAAGGTGACCTGATCTTAACATCACTGACATCTCTGCATTGTTAGGTAAATTTTGGTTGGGATGTAGATAAGACTAGTGAGCCTAACTCGTGGCAGAGGACAGAACTGCTGATCTGTTGACATCCTTTCTTCCTTTATTTTTCTTGATTTTTCTCTGTCCATATAGTAGGAATTTTTTAAGACTTGTTGAAAAGCCCAAGAGGCACAATCCCACGGGGCAGGTGGGAAAAGTTCACATGGATCTTGTGTTTAGTTGGTGCATAACATCTTCCTGCAGCTGTAACCTGTCTGGCAAAATTCCATAGGTGGCCAACAGATGGGAGCAGAAAAAAACCTCACTGTAGATTTAATGAGACTGACCATGACATGGGCTCTACAATTCAGACAGGAAAACCTCTCACCACCCACTCACTCATTGGAGAAAACACCAGTGCATTGAGTGGGGGGGGGGTGTTACATCCTGCCTTCCCCGAGCGCCTGGAGCTCCAGACTGGGCAGCCTTAAAGGAAGCAGAGTGGAGAGGGAAGGCTGGAAAGAAAAGCCTTATTACTCCTTCTGTGTGCAGCTGAATCAGAGCAGGATGTAATCAAATCCTAAGTAATTAGTTAAAACTCCTTCAGGCTTGCATTCTGTGTTACCTGAGGCTTAATCACCTGAGAGCAATTCAACACTGACACACCTAAATGCAATAAGAGAAAATAATGCAGTTAGTATTGGAAGTGGCACAAGTCACTGTAAACACTTGACTAAACTGTAGGAAGTTTCTGTGACAGTTTCAAAAAATCTAACTTTTTAACCTAGTTAGAGTTAACCTAATTTAAAAAATTTACCTCTATTTCTTTTTTCTTTAGTGTTTGCCTTCTCTGGAAGCTATGCCTTACTGTTTATTGCCAGGTCCCTTCAAGGAGTGGGTTCCTCCTGTTCTTCAGTGGCAGGTAAGAGAAGAGTTTATAGAATAAAATGCAGATGATTCAGTCATTTTCTGAATTATATTTTGGCTGCACTTTCAATAATTGATATAAAAATATTTAATTAAGCCAATTTCATGTATTTTTTCCTGTCTATTTCATATCAAGTAGCTCAAAAGCAAATGTCTTTTCAGATTTCCTTGGTATTTGGGTTGCAGCAAGGTAGAGCTCTAAATGAACTACACTCTCCCTGGGATTTCTACACCTGTTTCTTGAACATTTTAAATTCATTTTTAGCCATTTTAAAGGTCATTGGGAACTTATGTTGGTACTTACTGCAGTTGGAACAGCAGCTCTGTATGTTACTGAAATTTCATTATAAAACCTTGTTTTCAAGGACTTCCCATGCTGGCTGCCAGTTTGTACTGTTTACCTGAAACACATTTCCAATACAAGCTTTTAATTTTTAAATGAGTAGGTGAAATGGAGTATGGGTTTTCAGCCCAAATTACTTATCCATTTTTTGAGATTGAGAGTGGAGAAAGTATGTTTTGTTCATGTTGAATGTTTCAGTGTTGGAAAAATTCCCTCTGATGGCTGTAGAAATAGAAATTTGGCTTGGGAAAGGAGGTGAATTATAGTGTTGAGTCAATGTGTCTTATGGCTTACTCAGGAAAATCCCCCCTTCCAAACTGGACTGGCCTATATCCAGGGTTCCCAAAAGCTCTGTAGAAGCTTAACAAGAATTTGGTGCCTGCATTCCTTCTGGCTTCCTTTTACAGGGATTTGCTCCAGCCCACATCTGGACAATGTTGCTTGGGACAGCTGGGGTGGTGTAACACTCCAGACTGAACTTTCCACCTGGGAGCAAAGGGCACTTTATTCTTAAGATGGGCTTGAAACTGCACAACAAGCAGTAGTTAATCAGAGAGATTGAAAACTGGATGAGTAGTGGGAAGAGGGGGATGCAGCTGAAAGAGAAGGCAGGGGCTTATATGAGGAGTCAGGGATGGGGAAGGCAAAGACAGGCAGGAAGAGTAGAGACAAGAAAATCCGTCTTCTATCTGACACAGTTAAGGTTACAAGTTAAGCTTTCCAAAGGGAAGACATGCCAGAATCAAAATGATTGTTCAGCTTTACCCAAGTTCTTGTGGAAGTGTTCACCTTGAGGTATGGGCTCTTAAAAGAGTACATGACTTTTTTTTTTCTCAGACTACCTAGAAAATAGAGCAGAAAAGGTCAAAAGACCATCTAGTCCACCCCTTCCTGAAGGCAGAATCAGCTTAGCATCTGTCATTCCTCATGCACACTTGACAGACATGATCTCAGAAGCCTCCAGAAATGCCCTCAGCATCTAGCTTTGTGCTTAAGTACCTTTACAGTCAGGAAGGTTTTTTTCTGATGTCTCATCTGAAGGCTCCTTGCTGTCATGTGAACTTATTTCTGCTTCCCATACTTGAGAGAACATGAACAATGTGGTTTTTTTCTTTATCTTTCTGGCTCTCTTTCATATTGCAAGACTGTTATCACATCTCACATCAGTGTTCTCTTCTGGTTTTAAATTGAAAGTCCTGTAGTTGTCCCTCACAGATATTTTTCTTGCTCGCCCTCACTGACTTTCTATGGATAGTCTTAAGGGCGCTCCTACCTTTCTTCAGAACCAGACACAGCACTGGGAAGAAGCTCTGTCTCCTTACAGGGAGTCATCCCACCTACCTCACAGGCAAAGGAATTTTGGTGTACTGTTGCTGCTAATCAGTCATCTCCTCCTCTGCATCTGTGTGATCATTTCTACCTATGTGTAAAACCTTGTGTTTTCTCTTTTGTATTGCCCCCTAATTTTGTTTTCCAGAATATTTCTCCAAATCTCACATTCATTGTGAATTCTGACACAGTTCTTTAACTAGCTCTCCAGCTGCTCATGCAAACAGCTTGATGTCATCCACAATTTTCAATAAACATGATAATCCACACAGGATCTTTGCTCTTTTGATGCACATGATGGATAGAATTCACTTAATGATCAACTGTGCAGTGTTTTGTTTTCTTTTTCTATGTAGCTGTTGACCTTATTTACTGAGTCCTACAAAAATCTTGATTTGAAAACATAATTATTAATTTATATGAGGACTCTTCTGCAGCATTTACATCTATAGTGTCTGAGTGCAAACACAAATGAATTAGGCTTCATGTTTCCCTTTGTGAAATGAAGGTTTGCAATCAAATGCAGAAATGAGGCATGTGAAGATAAAGGTCAAGAGAATCCCTTAATTTTGGATGCTGAACTTGAAATACTCATTTACAAAGTAATCAGCTCTGCATAAAACCTCATGCCCAGAGCACAGGTAGCACTGACCGCAATTGCAGATGAGTGGTCACCAGACCTTTGTGTCATGCACTCGGAGTATAAATAAATGATGGTGAGTGCTTGCCAAAAGCTTTGTTTCTGCTACTTGAAAAGCATCATCTAAAAGCTCTGTGACAAAGACAGGGACAAAGGATCTAGCAAATAAGGGCATTATTAAATTACCTGACTAATACTGCACAATGTAACATGGTCTTGGAGGCCATGCACCTTGCCAAGCCCCTTTTTGCTTCAAAGTTAATTCTATGAGGAGGGATTATACATATTTATGTTTTATTTATATATTATATAGACAGAAATACTTTCTGTCATTTCTGTATAATGTTTAGCAGGTGTGGCAAATGATGACCATAAACTGTAGTACACAGATGCCTAATTTTGTGTTGTGTTTTTTTCTTTTAAATTGTAGGGATGGGTTTGCTCGCCACTGTATACACGGACGATGAAGAGAGAGGCAACGCAATGGGAATTGCACTGGGAGGCCTTGCTATGGGAGTATTAGGTTAGTGAGTTGGAGGCTCTGCTGGCAACAGAAACCACTCCCCAGCCATCCCAAAGCATGTACTGCTCTGAAAGCAGCAGGAGTCTCACTGAGTGCAATGCTATCATGTAGTCTCCAGATGAGAGTGGTGGTGCATGTTAAGAATAGCTTTCCCCACAGCAGCGCATTCCTTATGCAAGTGCATGTCAAGCAACAATCTATGAGATGCTTGAGTTCTGTGAGGAATATGGTTATTGTCATGATCAATGAGCTTCGTGGGGATTTTTATCCCAAATATTTTTGTCTCTGTGTGCCAATAGCAGAATGTCCAAATGTTTGCAGGGGATGTTTATTCAGAGTCAAAGGTTTGGCTTCCCAACTATGTGCTTTCTTTTTCCCTGACAGTGGGCCCACCTTTTGGGAGTGTCATGTATGAGTTTGTGGGGAAGAGTTCTCCTTTCCTGGTTCTGGCAGCACTGGCTCTGTTAGATGGAGGTCAGTGGATACAAACAGTCAGTACCACCATGTATCCCTTTGATAATCCCACCATCCCTCCCCCTCCTTGGAGGAACATTACACTATTGATTTCCTTTCACAGCTGTTCAGCTACTTGTTCTGCAGCCATCCAGAACACAGGCAGAAGTAAGTATTCAGGTAAAACACTGTAGGCAATGGGTGACACTTTGCCTTTCCTAATCCCAAGCTTTTGTTTCACAGAGTCAGAAGGGGACACCGTTACTGACACTTTTGAAGGACCCATATATCATTATTGCAGCAGGTACAAGATCCCTTGTTTTCTCTTTAAACCACTCATTGGTGCCATTCCTGGCTTCCTGGGGTGCCTTGGGCTGAGCTGCTTTAATAGTATTGTCATTTGGTGGTTTCCTTTACATAAAACTCAAAGTGTCAGCTGGTAATACAGGATGAATATACCACTAGAAGCAAAACAGGCAGAAATTTTAAATAAATGTGTCTTTCCAGCCCAGAGGACACTGATGACTTGCAGGTGCTTGCTGAGGCAATGAGATGTGGCCAGGAAACTTTCTATGAGGCAAGTGGCCAGGGCTAGACTTTCAGAGGGAGGAATGGCCAGCACATCACAGGCAGGCATAGGGAATAACACTGAACTTTGTTTCTGTTTGAAGAGGGAGTGAGTTTAGTCTCTTGAGCATGGATTGCATTTCAGAAAAGGTCTGGGTTCAATGGTGAATGGCGTTTGGTATTACATGTATCATTTGTCTAGTAAGTCTTTTCTCTCTCAAGGGAAGTTTGTCTTTTTGCATTGCATTTTTTTGAATGTTTATTCTAAAGTCTGTAATTAAGCTTGGCCCTTTCTAATGTTGATAAAACACCTGGAAGCAGATATTTGTTTTCATAGGTTTGGTTTGTTTTTTTTCTTAGACCTAACTTGCTTGTCCAACAAAGCAATTCTTCCAGGCATTTCTTGGGTTTTCTATGTCTTGGTCAACTTAGGGAATTATCATAACCTTAACTCTGTGACTAGACACAGGGTTGAGCTGTAACTAAAGTTATAAAAATACTTTTGTTTGAGAAATTCTTGGAGCACTGAAAGACCTTTCCATGAAATAAAAGTATTTGAGGGGAAAAAAAGCAGCTAAGACAATACTTGTCATAAGAGATAAACCTATCATTGATTTTATTTGTAACTTGCCTCTTACAGTGGCCAAAGCAGGTGTTGCAAGGTGAGGTTTATCCAACATTCACCAGTTACATGCAGTCTGTGCCAAGGTTTAGTCTGTGGCAGAACTTGGTTTACACCATAAAATATGACAATGGGTACTTTGTTTGACTAAGTTTATCTGCTAAGCTCAGTCTTGGCCAAGGAAAAGAAAAGGTACCAAGACCATGGATCCTACTATTTTTACTACATCTCATGTCTTCTAAGAGCATAAATGGACTTTGTTCCTAATTTTAACACAGTGCATGGGATTTAATTTCTGCTGCTCTCCTCTGCAGCTTTTTCAGCAATGTTTCAGATTCTGAGCAGTCTCAGAGTCTGAAGTGTTGAAGAAAAATAAGTAGCCTGGACTCAGGATTGTGTGTCAGGGACACCTTTTCTGCCCTGGCTCTTTTTGCCTCCTGCTTTCCTGCATGTGCATGCACCAGTGACTCCTGGCTCCCCTTCCCATCTTTGATCCTGTGCAGCTGAACACAACAGGAGGAGGGAAAGGAAGGATGTACAGACAGGTAGAATCATAGAGACTTTCTCTGTTCTGATCCTTCCTACTCTCACCAGGCATCAGTGCCCAGGGAATGAGAGCCCCGACAATAACCCATGTGAGGGACTAAGTACAGCACCCAGGTCTCTGCCTCCCAGAACAGAGGCTGCCCAGTGCTTTGACAGTACAGATTGTGTTGATGTTCTCTAACCTCAGTTTCTTCTCCTGCTTTATTTCTCTTGCAGACCAAATTTGTTTTTTGTCAGAGCTGAATGCCAAATACCACTTCTAACTTCAGCCTATCTGGCTTATGAGTGCACATCAGTCCTAAAGCAGTTTTCTTGCTGCACCAGGAATCCACAGTTTAAATGTTAATTGCTTCAGCTCTGAAATCACTGCTTTATTTACATTAAAAAGTGTCTGAAAATTTCATTTGCTCTCCCTTACCTAGGATTTGGGTGGGGTTTTTTACTTTATTTTCTAGGATGGGAATTTCTGATCTGGATGCTAACAGGGAGGGGTGGGTAAGAGGTTGGTTGGGATGGCAACTCCATGCTCTGACCCCTTGGGGCAATCAGTCAAGTCCCATTTCCCCAAATCTAAGCCATGATGGTGTTTTCTGCTTCACAAGGATGCTGCTGGTGTAGGTGTCCCACAATGTGCACAGTGTTCAGATACAGCGATTAGAGAGAAGTTTAAAAGTCCCACTGGGTTTGAACTGCTCATTGAGATTAGAGGTTTTGAATGGCTTTTAAGGCAATTAACTACCTCATTAAAAAACTGCCTGCATCGCTAGTGAGCTGATTTGTTGACTACCAGTAAAATCCAGGGACATTAACAATGCTGCAAATGTGTTAACACTTTCAATGCTTCCTCCAACCTGGTTTAAGATACACTAATTTCACGGTAGATTCAGACTAAATCTCATGAACGTGTCTCATCTACTTGAGTCATAATTATTTGTATTCTCAATGTATAAGCACTTTCTGACCAATCTGGTTGGTCAGAATGGCAATTGCACAATATTACTCCTCAGCACAACCTGTCCTTGTGTCAAAGGTGATGCTTGGAAACCCGTGCCATCAGTACTCACTGACCCAGGCCAAAGAAATATGACTGACATGTTTTGTCACAGCCAGGAGGAGCTCAGTGAATGAGGTCAGGGACATTCTTACAGCCAGACCTCACTGACAGGGATTAAAGAAAAGTTAGGTGCTACTGGCTGACAAAGCTGTGTGGACAGACAAGTTAGTTTGAATGATCAGATTCAGAGACAGATATCACCATGGGCATGTGTGTTCTTTGGCATGTGTGTCAGCTTTTCACTGGGTACCTGCTCTTTCACAGAAAAATACCAGGGATGTCTGTGGCATTCTGCCAAAAGCTGAGTGGGTTCTTGGCTGCAGAGGTGGGATTCAGCTGAGAGGATGCAATTTTCTGGCCAATGCAGGACATTTTATGTAATTCAAAGAAGAAAAAATGTAGGATTTATGTCCTTGACACATGACTCTTTAAAGAGAGGTCAGATCCATGCAAAATAGAGGAAAAACCCCATTATCTTCTTTTGGGGAAGTTTTGCTAAGGTAGTATGCTCTTTATGGGACTTTGCCATGAGTTTGCAGAGTACCAGCTCAGGTGCTCTCTTTTCTCATCTGAGTATTTTGGGAAGCTCTGGTGATGCCTCCTGACCTAAGGAGAAGTAGATGCCACAAACATGTGCAAGCATAACTGTTTCTCATTTCTTTGTGTAGTTTGTTAAGAGTAGTATAAGACCTTTTCTATTTAAGTCATCTTTGTCAGAATGGTCCTGCTTCCTCTGACTGCACTCTGTGCAGCCTGAATTATTTTTCTAGCATCAAGGAAGCTGCTGGAGCATGGCTGATTTTGACTCTGAAGAGAACAGCCCCAAGGTGTTTAACTGGGGCTCCTCACAGACAAGCTGCTGGGAGCTTGCACCCAAGTGGAAAGGTTGGCTTTTCTTTAGGGCAAAGCAGTGCTGAACTGTTGCTCCTTGCCCTGGGAAGGGAGTGAGCCAGCAAGTTCATTTTAGGAATTGTGGATACACAGTCTAATATATTCTGACAGGTTTGAGCAAAGAATGACATCAATGCTCATTTTATTTTGAACCTTATGATGAGGAGCTTGTTCCAAGAGAAATAATGTTTCTCTGACCTCAGACAAATTCAGTCTTTTGTGTTTTGATTTTTATTATTTAGAGAAAAAGGTAAAATTTAGATTGCAAATGACTGGGAAAGTCTAGAATATTTTCCTAAATTTCAGATATTGTAAATATTAGAAAGAAAAATGGGAACAGAAATTTCAAGTTGTCACTTCTAGCAGTGACTTCCTAAAACCATTTTGTAAGCAGAGGGGACATGTCCTGTTGCCCTGAATTAAGCTTTGGCTGCCTCAGGGTCTTTTGAGGAAGTGTGAAAGGCATCTTGAATCCAGAGAAATACTGTGGGGTTTCATAATCCCTACACTAAAGTTGAGTGCACCACTGAGGATGGACAAACATGACACAAGCCCACTGGAGCCTGGATCTGCAGGCAGTGGCGTAGAGCAGAGCTGAGCTGGCAGGCAAGACTGAATCAGCACTTCCACCACTTGTTATCCTTTGTGTTTGGGTTAGTAAAGGTCTAGAAATTCAAAAGAGATCTGTAAGCATTTGAAATTCATAGGGCTGGGCTGGGCTGAGCTCAGCTCAGCTTTGCTGCATGGCCTTACTGGCTGCTGGCTACAGGATCTTGACAGAAAATTCCCATTTTTAGGGGACAGACATCTCCGTGGTTGTCTCTTGATATTTTTAGGATCAAGACCTCCACATGTGGTAGAAGCATCATCTCTCAGATGACAGAGGCACAGGGTCAGAGCCTGTGCTTCTTACACAACAGGGCTCTGGTATTGCCCCAGGAGATGAGGTAAAGACCAGAAGATTGTAGTTTCAGCTAATCATTTGTACAACAGTCAGACCTCATGAACTTTCTAAATGTCATCAAGCTCACTGCAAACTTTCACATTATGAAATAGCTTAACCTTTATTGTAGAATTTCTAAAAGAAATATATAAAAAGTTAAGTCTTCAGTGATTTTTACATTGTGTTCTACTTAATGTTAATCAGCATGTGATGCTTGACAAGTAGGTCTGTAGAAAATGTGATGTTTTATGTAAAAATGTACATTCGTTGCATAGCCTTTTGTTCATAGTCAAAATAAATAATTACTATTATTTTTTCTCCTTCCCTGCTTTCTCTAAGGATCAATCTGCTTTGCAAACATGGCTATTGCTATGCTTGAACCAGCTTTACCCATCTGGATGATGGAGACCATGTGCTCAAAAAAATGGCAGCTTGGTAAAGTACAGTTTATTATTTGCATCTCTATATTTTGTCTAATGATTTTCTCAGTTCTGGTCCTGTTAATGATTATATGCTCCAGGGGTTATTTTTTTTTACAATCTTTATATTGTCAGTGTTATACCTGCACAATTCCAAACATTGGTATGCAAGAAAAACAGATAGGGCATTGATGTTATTGCAATAGAGGCTCCAGCAAGGGATACCCACAACTAAAGGAGAAATAGTTGTAGGTAGCCATGGCATTGTGGCTGATCCAGCTCTGTTGGGAACTCCAGCAGCACATCTGGCAGAGTTGGCTGGGGCAGCTGAAGATGCCTCTGGAGCCATAGAGCCAAAACAATTTGTTTGGGCTTTTTTCCTAGAGGGAATACTTCCACAGTTCCTAGTTTGAATTGCCAGGAGAGGCAGCCACAGAAATCTGCAGCAGGTGCTCTGTGTTGGGTGCAAACCATGTTTGTGCCAGGTAAAATGCCCCAAATGAAACTGTAATTGAAGAAAGGCACCTTCATGATAACTTCCACTTCTGTTAGAGTATTTACTTTTGCCTTTTTTGAAAGTTTCTAGAAATAGATCACCTGTGAACAACATAATAAGTAAGCACAGGCTTTTGCAGTTCTCCTAATTATAATTAGCTCTTATACTTTTATACCTTTTTAGCTTTTACATCACAGATTCCTTCCAGGCTGATCCTGCTAACACGTGGGAGAAGGACGCACTTTACTTAAATGCAGTCACAAGGAGCATTTTCCCTTAAATGTGATAGATTTGATGTCCTTCTTGTGGTTACTTAGTTATTCCTTTCAACAGAAAGCAGTGGGAGAGACTTAACTTGGATCTCCTTATAACCTGTAACAGGGACAGGCTTGGGAAACCAGTGTCCATGGGCAAGCAGGGAACATGCCCTACGTATCAAGTTAGACTAAAGTTGGGGCAGTTGATATCTCTTCGAGGTGAACAGGAGAGGGAAATAAAACACCAGAAATTGGACTAAATTCCAGCGAATGTCAAACTGTGTCTGAGAGGTTGATGTGAATATTCTTAACTGGGGGGTGTCCAGCTTTCATATATCTATTTGATAAATTTAATGTCTTCTGTGCTGTGATGTTTCATGAGGGTATTTTTAATATCAGCACATGGCATTTGACAGAAAAAGAAAACATCCTTCCTGCAAATGATGTTCAGCCAGAATCTGACTAATATCCCTGCTCTGTGTTAATGTAGGTGTCCCTACACCGTATAGAAAGCATAAACCTTAGTTCTTAGTAATGCAGTGGAGATCTAGGGTGGCCATGGAGGCAGTTCTTAATGTGCTGCTGTACTGTTGAAAATGGTAGTGACTTCTAGACTGAAAATGAATATGCAAACTTTGATATTTTGAAGGAAAAATAAATATTGTTTATCTACCTCCCTCACCAGTGGTTCATATTACTGGTGCAGTGGAAATGAGATTTATAAATCTCTTTGTTGAGCAGAGGTTCCTAGAGGGAAAAATATCAATTTTAAATTAAGAGTAATTTTACACCTTAATGATACAAGTAATTGACTCCATTACACTTTGTCTGATTTGACAGCATTAATTAAAGTTTTTAAGCCTCTTAAATTCTATCTTGAACCTCAGAGTTTTAAGCAAATGATTATCCTTTGCAATTGGAGATCCAGCTGTTTGAAGCATGATCTGAAGTAAGTATAAAGGAACCTTGATCTGACCAATTAATGTTACTGAGCATAAAGCTCATTTAGACATCAAGATTCTGCTTCACTATACCACAGCTTACACACCAACCTGCAAGTCTTATTTAACAAGCCTTTGCAGTATTATTTCTCTTTTGCAGCTGTCAAGGTTTGCTTTGTTTGGTTTAACCAGATAGCTCCAAGCAGTACTGAAGTAGCTGTGGTTACACAGGTGAAAACAAAATATTTTCCCACTACCACCAGTGTAACCTGCAAGGATTTTAATCACAGGATATTGCTGTCCTAAAAATGACCTCTTGATTTTTTTCTTATGAATATCAGAGAGATAGGAAGAAGATGGATAGGCAGGAAATGAGAAAATCCATATTGCCCTGGTGAAAGATGAGGAGCAAATAGACACCTGAAGGAAACGGTTTGATTGTGTACTCCAATGTCCCAGCTGCTTTCTAAAGCTGAATTACCTGATTTAACAGAGACCAAATGAAGGGCTTGCAATGGCATGCACTAATTTGTCAGACTTTCCTAGTTTTGTCAGGTTTCCCAGTTTGGTTCTTCTTAAGATGCAAAATTTAACAGAAGCAAAATACTGTGTGTTATTTCTTTCCAGACACATCATCCATTCAACACCACTGCACAAGGATCTGGCATTAGACACAACTGCCCTGTTCTCTTTACCTCTTGGGCATTATTCATAAAAACGCCTTCTCCTCAAGGGCAGTCCCTGCCCTCAGACACACCTGCATCATCTCCTAGGTGCTCTGGAGGCAGTAGAGGCAATGGCACACCATGGTCTCCAGCAGCATTTCTGCCTTTGACATTTTGCCTCTGGCTGAGCCCTGCCCTGTCACTTTTGTGTAGGGAGAGAATGAATCCTCCAGTATAGACTAAAACTGGCTTTTAAGCCGGAGATGTTTCTGGTCACTGTGAACAATCACTTACTCCAGATACGGCTGCTGCTGTGAAAACCTCCAGGCTAGAAGAAATTACTGGCCCTGACAATATGGATGTGGGGGATGAGAGTCTGGGTCCCCTCCCCTCAGGGTCAGAAAGGATTTACTCAGGTGCACTCATTGCAAGTCATCACAGATAATTCTGTTTTGGTTTGTTTTAATTTAAACCAAAAAGTCGTTATTTAAAATTAAAAGTATGTTGTCTAATTAGTTTCTAAACAAATATTTTAAGGTTTTTACACCTTTACATCATTGATACATGTTGACTACAGTTGCTGCTTCACCAAGGGCCACATCATGGCACTGCAAACCTGCCTGCAACATGAAGCTTCATGGCATGCACAGGCTTGAAAGGTGATAGACACTTGCAAAGCCACAGCAGCAGCAGCCCTGCTGTCCAGGGGGATTCACCCACCCCTGCCCATTCTGGGCTGCTGCACATGCTGAGCACATGCTCCATAAACCCTGCAACTGTGGGCGAGCTGCTTTCCTTGACCTACCCCAAAGGTCCCTGCAGTTTGAAATAAACATTTTGCTCTTTGTTGTTCTGTCCCCTCTCCCCTTCCAGTTCTTGAAGCTGATGCTGAAAAACTCTTTTCAAAGGCACCACATCACCCCTGCATTTCACAGATGCTGCCCTTAGATTTCATGAGACAAACCGGATATTTGATTCTTTGGGCTGCACACAAAAGCTCCATTAGATGCGCTCAGATCAAAATTGCAGTGTCTGGGATTTATTAGTTTCTTCTAACACTTCACTAAAATACTTGCTGATAAAATATCTCATTCATATTTTTCAGGTGTTGCTTTTCTCCCAGCTAGTGTCTCTTATCTCATTGGAACTAATCTTTTTGGGATACTTGCACACAAAATTGGAAGGTAAGCTTCATTTAAAAATACCCATCATCTTCCAGTCTCTTCGTGTACCATTTCCAGTGTTTCCCGGGGCAGCTTATTGATAATGGAAATTATTAAAGTTTGTTCTATAGTAGTAAAATTGCTCTTTTGAACATGTTGCTACTTTTGTTTGTTAACTCAGCACTTTAGACGTGACTTTGAAACATTCAAGATCAGGTGTAATATCTCATTATCACCCATCTCTGAGTGATGTTTCTTCTTTGATAGGTGGCTTTGTGCCTTGCTCGGGATGCTAATTGTGGGAATAAGCATTTTATGTGTAAGTAGACGATCATGTATCTTTTAAACCATGTGGATGTTTGTGTGCTCATCTTCAAATACGTGCTTTTCCCTTGAGATTTTC
The DNA here is from genome assembly GCF_047495875.1 of Pithys albifrons albifrons. Taxonomy (NCBI): domain Eukaryota; kingdom Metazoa; phylum Chordata; class Aves; order Passeriformes; family Thamnophilidae; genus Pithys; species Pithys albifrons. The sequence continues at coordinate 7,446,631 of NC_092466.1, read as the reverse complement.
CTGAAGTTTCTGCTTTATGACATGGTATTAAACAATGTGTAGTTAATAGGTTCCAGATCAGAGTTTTGAGTTCTTTGAAATTTCAGTGCTACAATTATTTTAAGAAAAGTGGCTCTGAAAGGAGGATGATTCTTTGTTGAGCTGTCACTCACTTTATTCTTGCTGATAATAGAGTGTCAGTGGTTTAATGGCACACTTGGCTGAAATGACAGCTCAGAACAAGGAACAAACTCGCACATCTCTACAAAGTGTGCCACAACTACTTGGAGAATTTATCTTAGAAAAAGAAACTAACCTCATTATGATGTGCAGTGTGACTTCATTAACTGCCTGAAATTTCCTTTACAGGTACCATTTGCTAAAAACATTTATGGGCTTATAGCACCAACTTTTGGAGTTGGATTTGCCATTGGTAAGAAAATTTACAACAACTTCTTAGACTGTGTTCTTTGTGTAAAACTTTTATATGAAGTTACGATTAGTTTTGTTGCCACTCTGATGTGACAGAAGTGGAGTCTGAACTGTGACCCAAACTGGTAAGTAGGATGAGAAGGACTAAAAGGCAGAGCTTAAGGAGTTTGAACCAGGCTTCTTTAGACAAGTTGGATTGCTAAGTCTGTCCAGAATTGCTCCATTGACCTAAACAGATCCTTCAGACTGTCCATGAATGTAACCATCATTTGCAGAAATGAAGCCACGCACTGCCTCAGACCCACAGTCTTGTTTGTTGTGGAATAGAATTATATAGACATCTCACAGAAAAAAAAGGCTTTAAAATTTTGTACATAAAATAGGAACTCCCAAGTCCATGTACTCTGCTTCAAGTAATGTGTGTGAACTTTGCTGGGCCTTTCAAATAGTCTGGAATGGGGACTGGGGCTTAGTTTTCAGTGCTTGGTGGGTCAGAAAATGTCCTGGGGCATCTTCTTGCATGAGTAATGTGTAGTTAGGAAAGAAGTTACAGGCACAATGACAAATCCCCAATGTCTCAGCAGTTTTGTCAGCTGCCTGTGCTGTTCTTGCAAGCAATGAAGGTGTGGCTCAAAAGATGTGATAAAAGCACCATATATAATTTGATTGACTGGAGGATAATGCCATCTCTTAGGCCTAGAGAAAGTGTAAGTTCCTGTCAAATAAATTTCCCCTAAATAAAATCTACTTGACCAGTAATGAGGAACGGAAGCCTTTGCACAGACAGCTCCTGGGAAGTGGTGGATCTGCTCTAAGCCCACATCTCTCCTGTCCTTTGGAAGTGCACATGTACAAGTCTATACATGTCCATAGATGACCTCAGACACAGCAAAGACCTCAAAAAGCAAAGATAATACAGACTATTTTTACACAAATCTTCTGCTTAGTTAAGCATCCTTCTAGCTGGTTTTGCATCTCTTCTTAGCACAGAGTTGGCCTCATTTAAAATAAGACAACAAAAGGCAGCATTTTCCTGAAATATGTTTTCCTCCCTCACAACCAGGAATGGTGGACTCCTCCATGATGCCAATCATGGGCTACCTCGTGGACCTGCGCCATGTGTCCGTCTATGGCAGTGTGTATGCAATAGCTGACGTTGCCTTTTGCATGGGCTTCGCCATAGGTAAGTGGCATTTTCCTGCCTGTAAAGCACAGTTAAATCAAGGCAATCTGCTACAATGCCAGGTGTGAATCCCAGTGGCATTTGCAGGTTTTATGAGCACAGGTTCTTATTTCCTGCAAGAAATAAAGCAGAGGGAATTGTGTTTGGCATCTGTTTCTGTTCTCTGCCATAGTGTCGTGCTCACTTCATTAGCTGTAAGAGGCTTGAAGCTGTCAGGCACTGAACACAAACAGGATATCACTAGGAAAGGGTCCTTGGAACATTTTAAACTGACATCACAGCTGTGCTTTTAATATTCTGTGAGGGAGATAACTCCCCACTGACCCCCTGCCTCCTTGAGTGGATGATACAGATGCCCTTAGGAAGATCTCTAATTTTTTCAGTGAATGTAGAGAATGGAGCCAGGAAAGTTTGTTATAATTACAAACATGTCTTTACATTCCTCAAATCAATTTATAAAGCAGGAGTTTTGTATATAAAATTACCATTTTTTAAAGTGGCTGCTGCTAATTTTGTGTCTGAGTGGTCTCCAGAAAAGGGTTTTTATCTATACAAGGTCCCTCTGCTGGTGGTGCCATTGCAAAGGCCATTGGATTTCCATGGCTCATGACAATTATAGGGATTGTGGATATCCTCTTCGCTCCCCTGTGCTTTTTCCTTCGAAGTCCACCTGCCAAAGAGGAGAAAATGGTAAGTGTAACTTCGTTTCTTTGCTTGGTTTTGTTGCTTTTTGTTTTTTTTTTTTCCAGTGAAACAAATGATAATTTTTTTCCACATCTTTGCCTCTAACTTTCTCAAAATAGGACCAGCACAGTATATTTCACCCTCACATGTCATCTTTGGAATGAACTCCCCCTTCTTTTTATGTCCAAGATTTATAAAGACAAACTTTTTATTAGTTACAGATTGCAAAGTCACAAATTTGGTTATCATGAAACAGGGTCCAGCAAGACATTCCTCTGCAACAGCATATACTATGGTGGAGTCAGTATAGAGAATGCATTTTGTTTTCCCTGAAGAGCCAGTTGAATTAACCAATTGACCAAATTACTCCTTGTTGTGCCTCAAACTGTTTTTTTCACATGGTCCTCTACAGTATATTTTACATCATATTTTTTTCACCTCCTCCTTTCTCCAAACAGTTCACTTCCCATTAATGACTTCTCTCACTCAACCTGTACCACAGGTCTTCTCTTCTTTTCAAGATAAACTTGTCAATATCTTAATTTTATAGAGCTGTCAGTGCTTCCCAGCCACTGTGTGGTGTGGGAGGAGTCATTCTTGGCCACATCAGCATCTTCCCAGTCCCTGCAGCCTGCAGGGGGTCTTTAGGGCTGAGTCTCAGATCAGGTGAACGTGTTGTGATGCATCCCTCAAACTAGAGGCTGAGAGGCCTGAATGAAAAATGACCCTGTGACTAACAGACCTTGGCAGACTTTCTGAACAAGGCTAATTTGGGTGCAAAATGTAGCTGTTAATTGTTTATTTGGGTGAAATGAAACTACTTTTGCAGGGTCATGGTTTTATTAAGCAGTGCCACATCTCTGCAAGGTAAGGACAGCACCTGCTGGATACGCTGCTCACTGTCATGGGCAGGAGCACAGGAGGTGGAAAATCCATCTTGCTGAAATAGTGGCATAGGCTAGGCCAGAGACCTGTTTTATAAATATTTGGACTGCAGAATCCTTGAGATCCAGTTAATCCCTTGTTATAACCTTTGCAGACTCCACTGGTTTAGTTTGTTTCGGGTTTTCTTACACTGACCAAGGCTGAGCAACAGAAAGAAAACAAACAAAAAAGCTGCTGCTGGTTTACTGGCTGTGCAGTTGACCCAGGAGTTTAACTTGTAACAAGAGTAACCCCTGAAGGGACAGGATCTCTCCCCTCAACTCAAACACCTCCCAGTGTCTGACACCTCTAACATATCTTTAAGTGCAAAGTAGCTTCTGTTCCCAAAGTGGCTTATAGCAGTGAATTAATGTGCCATTTCTTTCTGGTTTGAAGAGAGTCAGGAAGGTCCCAACATTCTGCTCTTTTCATAATTAATTAAAAAACAAACTTAATCACATTCTGCACAAAATATGCTACACAACTGCTCCAAACTCCTACAAAAAATTAATTCCAAAGAACATGATATTGCAACCAGTCCCCCACCATGATAATCACTTTTGGCTTGCCTGGGGTTGCATGGCAAAGTATTTGGACCACTGCTCTGAGCAGAGCTCAGGTATGGAGTTCTGGACCTCCACAGAGAGAGGAGCAGTGGGGAGAAAAGCAATACAGGAGTCGTGGCTTGAGGTAGTAGGGCTCCCCTTGACCAGCTTTTAATACATGGAGATTAAATAGGGGAGGGGCAAATTTCTATAACCAGAGAGCAGGGAGATGTATTTCAGTAATACACGGGCTGAAACACTGGTAATAGAAATTTGCTGGTGGTGTCTTTAGGGCCAAGATTGCAACTCACACAGACTTGTAGACTACATTTACTGTGACTGGAATCAGTCTGGGCTCTACTCTCAGGGAGAAGAGGTGCCTCCCTGAATAGTGCACACATGATGTCTGTGTGGTGGATCAGCCCCAGACTCAGCTGGGTAATGCTAATGCATTCTGTTTTCTTTCAGGCAATACTCATGGATCACAACTGTCCTGTGAAAACAAAAATGTATACCCAGAACAACATCCAGTCTTACCCCATAGGTGAAGAAGAAGAATATGAAAGTGATGAATAACAGAAAAGCCATATAACATATTTTGGTGTACAGAATGCTGTGGTTCATGTGAAACATCTCATCCAGAAATAGGTTTTAGTTGTACTGTACATTTAATAGTGAAATGGTCAAAAAACCCAAAGGTATATTATTCATTGCCCATGGTTATAAAGCAGACTGCTAACCGCCTTACAAGGGGGGAAAAGCTTTTATAGAGGATTTGTATAGTGTTAATCTTTGTGTATTTAATTTTATTAAATATTACACTATATTTTTATTAAATGTGTAGTATAAATCTGTATAAACGTAAATTTTATCTGTTTGGTTTTTAAAGTCAACTCATTGACAATATTTCATATTTTATTTGAAGTCATGTTGCTGTTAAGAGCCTTTATCTTTCTAATCTGATTGGAAATTTTCAAAAAGCTGGAAGAAAATCCATCCAATTTGCATCCTTTTAAATGGTACCTTTCTAAGTACATTGAGAGGAGCTGAAGGCTGGAATTCAGTGTGGACAGCACTGCTGCTTTTGTCATCAGCTTCAGGTTGTAATAATACAAATGTAAAAAGAAACAAAAGGATCACTTCTTTGCCAACTTAAAACAATGAGCTCTCTCTGAACCACTCATGAAAAGCTGGGGAAGCAGGATGTTAAACAGCTGATTGTGTTGCTATTCGTAGTGTTTAGTGCAATTTTAACAACCAGTTATGCAAGAGGAAGCCCCCCCAAAACACACCACCAGGCAAACAAGTAGGTATGAATATTCACTTCTCCTTTCCCTTAAAGGGAATGAGACCAGCATGAGCATACTTCTTTATATTTTTATCTTTTGACTCTTTTAAGGTATCTCTATTTTAGTTACATCTTAAGAGATGGGTTAAGAAAAACTGCAGTACTCCAGTATTGAGTTCTACCATGTAGTCAAAAATGAGCTGCTAACTTAAGCAGTTCAAACAAATAACTTTTACATGTATTTGCATACACATCTGGAAAGTATATTTTTTTAATTAGTTAAATTATCAACTTCACAAAAAAGAAAAAAAATTGAAAAAATAACCAGTTGGTTGCCAATCTCAACATTTGGGAGCACAGTCCAATAACCCTAACCCTGTTAGGTAGTCCCTATCTGCACTGAGAGACAACACTTGAGAAGAAAGCATTTTAAAACAACCCCAATGTCCTTCTCATCTATGGTGTATCATTTAATTTGTAAAATTAAAATCTTTATGTGCCTTCTTTCATGTAATTGCAGATGTTTTATGTACTACAGCATAAATACTATGTTTACATATAGTTTTGTAAAGCATATATACTATGGTCAGAAAATATGAAAAATAGAGTGAATCGAACTTTGAAGTATTGCTCTGTCAATAATTATGCATTCAGAACATATTAAAATAAAGTTATCTGACAGAAATTCATGATTTATTGTAATAAAGTGGAAAAAAATTTAAAAAGAAAGGATCCCCATCATCATTTGCCTTATGCATTGTGTTTTACCAACAGAGAGAAAAAGCCAACAATTCTATTTCGGGTGGTGGGAAAACACTCCTCTAAGCTTATTCATTTGTAACTCAGAACAAATATTTTCATTCCAGGCCATAAATACATGGAACTTACTTACAAATAACCGTGATACTTCCAAAATCAGTGTGTCAGGTGCCTGCTGGCCTGAGATTTAACTTTTTGGAAATGGCTAAGGCCAAAATCTGCAGTACCAGGAGACACCCTTGTGTGTTCTGTTACTGAGTGGGAAAAGTCTAAAAAAACATCCTAAGAGGCTTAAATGCTGCGAAAGGCCAAGCAGTATGTCCTGTGGCTGATTTTAAAAACCCACTTACCCATTTTTGTAGTGGTGTATTTTCAATTGCATTCTTTTGAATATATATAACAGATGGAAATCCTTTCTTCAAAGCTGAGAGGTGGAGAGAGACATTAGTACAGCACAAACCAAATTCTGTCACATGTTGAGCCACTAAGTAACAATTGTGTGGATCGATGACTGTTCTTGAGGCTCAGATTTTCCTCTGCCCCAAGAGAAGTTATTTTACTTCACTGAACTCTTTCAGTCAACATCAAATTGTCAATCCTATTAAATTTGAAACAACTATACCAATGTTAGAATTCTAAATTACTACAGGACACATCCATTTTTTTTTGCTCATTGATTAACAAATGCATTGCTTAAATTCCCAAGTATAAAAGTAACTCAAATGTAACAACTTGCATATTTTTAAAAAACACAGAATGGCTTACTGTGTGGCTTGGTTTTGTAGCTTTGAACACATCAAAATTAATAAGTGTTTTCATTAATCTGTAACATGATTATGAGAAGACCCAAGGATGGATTAATTGATCACATTCCTCTTCTGCAGATGGAGCCAGGTTTCTGCTGAGGCCTCAGGAGCAGCACCTTACCCTGAGGAGCTGAGCAGCCCCACACTGCTCATTCTGCCTCCCCCTGCTCTTGCTTCACTAGAAGTTAGACAGAATTAAGAGCCACACAGACACCCATGTTTAGACTCTCTATGCCACCTTTCCCCCACTCCCAAATAGGTATTCAGCAGTTCTTTTTGATTTCTGGAGCATAAGTAACTAAACTCTGTTTGCTGACAGTCAAGAAGAAACTTTACTCACAGAAAATACACAAAAATCCCCTTTCTCTCCTGCAATAATTTGGATTCTTTCCTGTTTTATATATTTTGATCTGTGTCAATTCAAATGTGATAAAGTCAATCCCACTACTTATCCCTCCTCTGTATTTGTAAACTTCCACAGATGCTTTATTTCAAATTTGAAAGGGGAATTACAAGGAAAAGTTGATTACATAAAAATGAGCTAGGAAGAAGTAAAGATTTCTTTATTCATTAACATTTTCTGAAGGGCAGAACCAGTCAAAATAAAACAATTTTCTCCCCTAAAGTAACTCTGTCGTAGCCACTACCACCAGTACTGCCATTAAATTATTATTTGTGCAGTGCTCAGAGGTCTTAAAAAACCCCACGAATGCCCTTATTTCATAAGTATTTCAAAAGATTCTCTAGCTACACAAAGAATCAACCGGAACCAGCATTTTGAAAGCAATCTGTCTACTACTAAACTGTGCAGAATAAAAATAAATGCATATGCAAACAGAATGCAAAAAGCCAAATTAATCCAGTAATCAGTAGTTTAATGCAAATTGTGTTTTTCTCCCCAAGATCTTTCCTTTAAGTGGAGAATTTAAATAAGCTACTGCAATAGAAATGTTTAAAAAATATTGACACAATGCGAAGAAGTTGATAATTTAGCAAAACTATTTTATTAAAGCTTATTCTCATGATAAAATAATAGCCAACAAAATCGTATTACGCAGGTCTTCTGCAAATGTGTGTAGCTGCCACCCATTCAGATATCATCAAGTCAAGATATTCTTGTTTTCTGTGGTATTCTTTATTTTCAGCTATTTACAGTCAAGCATGAAGCAAAGATTACATCAGGAATGTAGAATTACAATTTCCCCCTCGAGACTGACTGTTTATTTTAATTAATGCCAGACAGGAATTTACGTTTTCCTTCTTATCGCTAAAATACAACTATTTTGCCCTTTTCCCATTCTGTATGTTTAAAAATATTGCACTACGTTTAATTTACCTCTTACAATCATCATCATTAGCAACACTAAGTGAGGAAAACTTTATCCAGCTTTTCTTACCCACTGCATTACACGAGTCAATTTAAAACCATGAATGTGTTTTTGAAATCAGTATTTGCATTGTTTTCACAGCTCCTTCATGTGTACCAGGGTTTAAATGAAGCACTTGGATATATTTCAAAACCTCTATAGTAGTCCATAAGAGCAAACACTGATGGGGATTGAATGCAGATCGCCACCAATGGTAAGCCACTGAGAAAATGGAGTGGGGAACTCTTAATATGCATCTCAAGCAAGTACAGGTTAAATAACTTTTCGTCAATAAGGGAAGCTAATTTTGTGCGATTATTTGCTCAAGCTTAATTTCAGAAGTGTGTCACATGCCTATTTTAGCATGGATAGTGTTTTCCATACATCAACTAAGTATCAACTGCCCAGAACTCACAAAAAAGTGCAAGTAGTTGCATGAATGGAAGTCACCATTTTGTTGTAGAAGCCCACATAAGCTGTTCCATGGTGAAAACCATTGCTTCTTAATTTTGTCCATCACAAAACAAACTGAGAAGCAAATCTAAAGAGAGGTACATTATAGACGACCTCAGAAATCAAAGCAGTTAATTACCATCTTAATCTCCATTCCCATAAAGGCCTTTTTATTCTACTACCAGCGATACCAGTGATAATGATACGAGTACCTAGCACAGTATCTAAAATAAAGATGATATTTTATACAAAATTTCTATACACAGAAGATGAAACAAAGACACTTTTACAGGAAATAAATAAGAACAATGACCTTAGCCAGGATATGCTAAGATCCACAGTTTACACATAGCACAATACCAGATAGTTCTTTTCAAAAGCAGCTGGCTGAACTTCCTCATCTCTACTGGACTCACACATTGACTCAAATAAAACATGTTATATACACTATAGGACATTTTGCTAACAAAAGTGATCCTTCTCCTCAGACTGTCTGAAAAGCTGAATGTAACTTACCACTACTATACGATTACTCAAAAGTGTTGAGAGAACATGTTGAGCTAATTTGTAAATTATTTTGTACCTTAAGCTTTCCAAAATGATAGTCTGCAGCAAAATATTAAATTCTTTTTTATATGACTTAAACCATCATTGCATGCTTTTCCACAGAATGCAATGAAACTCCCAACTCCTGTGAAGAACATCTTTCCTTTATCAGGTTATCAGATAATACAACACTTAAACTTATGGTGTGGTTCTGAAAGGCAACCAGCCTCTTATCTCAAAAATATTCCAAATTATTACGAGATACCAGTATGTACTTTGATATCTAATATTATTCAATCAGGATACCACAGCCCAAGGTTCTAAGGAGGATTTATTTTAGCATAGCATTACTATATTTCATGTTAATTACAAACTATGAAAAATTTTTGTATTTAACAAAAATATGGGAAACGATATGTAATGTTAACTTCGGTATTAAGAACAGACAAAATGAAAGACATTTTGGTTGCTTTCACGATATGTTTGGCAAAAAATACACAACTACCTAGAAGACATACAATAAAACCGTGATTAACACTTTAAAGCCTGGCCCCTCAGTGACTTCTGTGTCAGTCATCAGCTTAGGCATGCAACAAGCTTTTAATGCTTTCATCATACAACGGGAACTAAACATTTTGAAAATCCTGCCAGTTTCCCATTGAAAACAATAGCTAAAAAAGGAAAAATAAGGGGAGGGGAAGTGGGGGCAAGTAATACATCAAGGAAACCATACACACTGATGTGAAATGGTAGGGTTATATAATTAGAAAAAAATAAGTTATTAAAAATAAATTTTGAATATAACCCCCAAATTTTAGTTCTAACCAGCCTGTTGAACAACAAAATGATGGTGGCTGTAGCTGGAGAAGAACCATTATTAGCAATTAACTGTGGAGAAGCAGGACACATAGATTACACCAGTGTTTTAATTTAATTTGTGTGTTTTTAGAGTCAAGTGCAAAGTATACTTTCAGTCCATTCCTTCAAAGACTAAATAAGTAAATATCAGTCTACTGATTGAGGTGGATCAACTGGTTCTTCTGATATGATGTTCAATGTTGGAGCCTCCATCAGACTGACATCTTCACCATCCATTTCTTCTGCTATACTGGATTCTTCTGAATCCTTAGTCACTCTTTTGGACTGTCGCTCTGACAACATGCTCTCCAGAGACTCTATATCCTCAATGCCTGCCCTGTAGTGGATCATGAGCAGCGTAAGGGCCTGCAGTCTCTCACCCGACTTTGCCAGTGCAGCAGAAATCAAGGCTTTTTTCCTTGTATCGGTTGTCTCTTTTTCTTCTTTAACGAGCGAATTATTATTTTCCAGCTCTTGGTCTATTTCATTCTGCAGCTTATCCAACATAAATTCTAATTTCTGAAATCGCTCCTCTGTGGGTAAACTCCTGTAGAGATCACGCCCAATTTCCTTAACGGCAATGAAGACACTGTCATCCAGGCCACCCTCCTTCCGGACCAGCTTTATCCCGGTACTTGACGCGCGTTTTGAGGGACTGCTTGGCCCACTGATTTCAGTATCACTACTTTCGTTATCAGAAGTGTTTGGTGTGTGCTTTGGCGAAGGTTCAACCACATCTGACCCTTGCTCAGCAAGGCGAGCTTTGGGCACTTGCCGAAGGTTTAACAAACGGGTGCTTGTGTTGATGATATGCCTGGTCAAACCTGTAGTTCTGTTCACAGACTTAGACTCTGAATCAACACGAGAGGACACGGCTGGGGGAGCCTCCTGTCCTTCGGCTCTACAACTTCCCACAGTTCGATCAAGCCGCTTTTCAGCTCCAACACAAAAGGGCATCTCAGTTAAACATTTTTCTTGACATTTTTTATGGCAAACATAAGCACAGAGCATGCACTGCGAAGCTGCTTTAGTCCATACCTTCTTTTTGCAGTAATCACACCAAGTTGGATTCTGAAACTGAGTATCTTGAAAATTATGCTTGTTCTCTGTAAGAACTTGTCCCAAGAAAGGATCCTCCTTCTGAAGTGCACGGGCTTCTTCTTCAAAGTGACATTCCCTCTCTTTCTCCAGAAGAACATTTGAATCATCTATTTCACCTTCTTTTAAATATTTGAACTGTAAAGTTACATCGCCATAACAAAATTTTTCATTGAAACCCTTATGGGTTGTCAAATTCCTTAATGCTGTTCTAGTGACTGCTGCTTTAGGGGTAGGAGCAGTCAGTTTAAATGTTCTAACAAATTCCATTGAGGATGTAGCTATACAATCTAAAGCAATTTCTTCAAGTTTTATGCTTGCATATCCTAAGCAGATAAAACCACCTGCTTTGAAAGGGTCTCTGCACCACAGTGCAACATTAAGGTACTTATGGTATTCTTCTACTTCAAACAAACAGGAGGATGTTCTCGTCCTTGGCCATCGGCCTTGCCGCATTTTATAGGGAATTTCTGGTGACTCCCACGTTCGATGATCATCGCTATCTTTGCACCCACGTGCATTTTCTGTAAGTCCATCTTTTACTGTATCTTGCTTTGGTGCTGTTACTACTTTTGATACTGCTGGGTCTTCTATTTGATCACTGTTTTTATTTACCTTCTCTGTAGACTTTTCTCCATTATTTGCAGGTGGAGGTGGCCTCTCTGGTTTATCAGAACATACACCTCCAGTTTCTAACATGTTTTGGCTTTCACTAGGAGGCAAAATAGGCCTGCTTTGTGGCCTGGGTGGCACAGGAGGCTTCGTACTGGATCCTTGTGACTGTTTGCCCGATTGCTGAGATGCATCTGGACCCTCACTGGTTTTAGGTGTTGCCACTTTAGCTCCGTCTTTTTGTTGCGTTTTTGACGTTGCCTGATGACCTCCTAAATGTAGTTTCCGATTCAGGATCGGAGATATAGTTCCAAGAGGTTTAGCAGCAAGTATTACAACTGAACGTTTGGGACTCAGAGTTGTTTGTGGCTCTTCTTTTTGGTCAGGTGACTCACAAGCTAAGTCCTCAAATTCTGAATCAAAATCTCTGCTATCAACATCAGTTGATAAACTAGCTTGGTCATCTTCTGGCGGTGCCAGGAAAGCGGTGTCTTCCAATTGTCCAAATCCATCCTGCAGTGCTGAACTGTGCTGATTATACCCAACAGGCCTTTCATAGAAGACTAAAACTCTGTCCCCAGCCTGTCGAATCAGCTTCAACACTTGGACAGTTGACGTGATTTTAACACCTATAAGGAAAGAAAAAAATTATTAAATTTTAATTATGATAACAATGTTAATAATCAAAAATAGCCAACAAACATTGTTGCTCAATAACACAGGAAATCAGTTATGACAGGGCTTAATTGAAATGTAACAGATGGATTATTTCAATTTTATTCATACAAATGTATCACTTTGGAAGCTGGAAAAGATTATAACCAATACTCCAGTTTGCTGTTTCCTAATAACACTGTAATCTTACGAAGAAATGTTAATTTGATATGTTAACATTTTTAACATTGGTCTTGCTATAAGTTTGGGCTTTTTAGCAGCAGATGTTTATTAAAGGACTCAAAAAATGGGCATTTTTAAATACAGTTGTAATTAAAACAGAAGCAGGCTAACAAAGCCAACAGTTCCAATGAGTTAGCAAAATACAGGCATGGTGCTACAGTCTGAGTGTGGCTGAAGAGTGAACTGAACCATCTTCCTCATCAGAACTTTCAGAATAATTTGACGTATTCTCCAGCCTATGGTAAGATTCAACAAATTACATGCACACTGAAATATCTCGATGAGCACACAGTCCAAATAACTAAAAATTACTTTTTCTTTGTTCTAAATCAATCACCAGTTACCTATTTGAAACAACTGAAAACCCTGATGAATCACTAGAGTATTGCAATGGGGATTTAGGCAGTATCTAATGAAAAGAACTCGTAGTTGTTAAGCTCTGGTCTGCAAATCCTCTCAGGTATAACCATTAAACTCCCTGTTGGCACAGCCACATGTTTTGGCTGTTTCTGGTTTTTTTTTTTAAATGTTGTTGCCAAATATTTACTCAAGTTTGTTTTAGATTTTACCTAGCAAGAAGTAAATAAATATGCAAGAAAATGAGTCAAGTGGACAAAACCTCTAAGTGATCATAAATACATAAATGTCAACTTTATTAGGAGTGCCAGGCGTAACTATAATTGTCAGGAAAGGCTGTCTAGCTGAGCTGCACACAGACACATCCTCCCAGTTTGCAAGACAACCCCTATTTTAAAAGCTGAGATGTTACTCACTGCCAATTGCCAGAAGTCTGTCTCCTCTCTGTAGATCAGCAGCTGCAGCAGGTGAGTTTGGAGTCACAGTTTCAATGACAACGTGCCCTGCATCTTCCTCCTTGGACTGTACAAGGCGGAGTGTGAGCCCAACGCTCTGAAGATTCCCTTTCACTAGTTCTGCCTAGAGAGAAGGAAGTTAAAAGTATCAGAATTGCTGCCTGCAAGCTTATTTTATTACTATTATCAGGTCCACTAATGATAATTTAAATAGAGTCATACAATTTAAATAAAATTTACATAAAATTATAGAATAGCTGTTATAAAAATAAAATACATTAGTACATCCATTGACTTTTTCATTAAGCAATTATCACCTAATAGATTAACTGTCTGCCCATTAAGTTTGCACCCTCAGATATCTTCACACAAAGCCTCAGTTCTAAAAAAGCAACAGCTAAACACAACTTCATCATGTATTTTACTGGGAAGAAGTTTTACTATAAGGAGCACTGTACCATCAATCCAGGTATCACTTTGAATACCACATTTGTGCTATAAAACCCATTACTATGAGCAGCTTTTCTGTAGTCTATACAAGAAGGTGTTTGGAGTGAGAAAGCTTATGTACCTACACATTGAACAAATCACAATTAATAACAGTCTAAGAAGTTTCTTCAAAGACTCAAATCCTTCCCTCATAATTACATTGCAAGATAAATATAATTTAAATTTTAACTCAGTAATCTCAAGTATCTTATTCTTAAAAAAAAAAAGAAAAAACAAGAAAAAAAGGAAAACTGAGGTGCAATCTCTGTGGTAGTTTCATAACACATTCTTGCGCAGCTCTTGGTAGTGGTCAATTGTTAACAGACTTCAATGTCTGAGACATTTGGCAACTTTTTTCATAATAAAAACAGTTCTTAATGAATTTAACAATATCCTTTTTCCCCCCCTAAAGCACATTCCTTCTGGAGTGTTTCAAATGACTGTCTACTATCATTCCATCAACATTTATTCTATTTGAAAGGGAACTCACATGTTTCAGCTTCAAGGACAGAAATTTAATTTGCTTTTTTTGATTCCCAAGAACAGAGACAGCCACTGCAGAAAAACCTCCATAGCAAATTCTGTATTTGGTTTCAATTTAGTGAGTTCAGGTAGACAGCCTTCTCCTCCATACCCCTGCATTTACTTTGTTGCTATTCAATTGTCAATGTTTGAACTGTCTGCAGTTGATCCTTCAGAGGATGTTCGTTTACTTAGTTTTGTGCAATGGCTTTCCACAGTGAAGTGGGTTTTTTAAGGTCAGTACATTGTTCTCTCCTTGGCTGCATGGCTTTCACTCCTTTCCTATCATCTTAACAGCACTATATCCTGGGTTTTTTGCTAATTGTTGTTCAGTTCTTTAGAGAAATCAAACAGATTGCAGTTTGCTTAAGAACAGCATCAAGTGTGAAAAAGCAGACTTCCATTAGCTTCCTAAGCTTTATCTCTTATTTTCTGCATTCCCCACAGTTACCTGATTTTTCTCAAACTTCTATTGTGAATACCCAGTAATGAATAACAAGATCATTATAAGCTTAATTGCAATTCCAAGATTCAAGATTTTTCTAGAATGCAAACAAGTAAATAGTTGCCTACTGAAACAACTGGGGGGGCTTTGGGTTGTTTTTCGTTTGCTTGTTTTAATGCCAGTCCCACTTACACCAAAAACTCTGTTACATAATTAAATTTTAAATAATAAACTCTTAAGTGTTAAGAAACAAAGTATTAGAAATGTCTGTGAAAGAAGACAAACTTTTTAAAAAATTGCTCTTCTGCTCTAGTCCTTTATTCATGTACAATACAGCTTTAAGCCAGTAATTCACAAACGTAGCATGTGTTGGACGGAAACAACATGAAGAATTACTACAATTTCAAACAATACTAGTTGAATATTTTAACTGTCAAAACCACAAATGACATGAATTTGCTGTGGCAGCACACAAATCTGCAACAAAAACAACATCCAAAAATCACAAGTATATAGCCCTGCATATTCTTATCAAACAATGAGGAAATTGTTTGATTATTTCTGAACTTTGCTCAGAGCCCAAGTACTCAAATCTCAGTTTTTCTATGATGGTTCCTTTGTAAGTCTTGCTCTAAGTGATTAAGCTTGAAAAGTATTTCCAAATCCTTGTGTTTCAATAAAGAAGAAACTACCATAATGAAGATCAGAAAGTAAACTCTCCCTTAAGGAATGCTGACAAACATGAAAATTAATAAGGGCTGAAAAACAAATTATAATGAAGTTTCCTCCTAATTTTTTTTAGTCCACTGAAGTGAAAAGCTGTTTAGAGAGAGAATTTCAGGAAAGAAATGGTTGCTTAGACACCACAGTGAAGGGAGAAAAAACACCAAGACAAAACCCCAGGTTGGTTTTCATCCCAACATTGTTATTCTGGCCATTTAATGACACTCCTTTAGGGATTCATCTGTTTTGATGATATATAGTTTCATCTGAAATCTCACATTACTTCTGTATCTCAACACCCAGAACTGGAGTGCATTAGTAACACAACATGTTTTAAAGTGTTGGCTCATCCAGGACGGACAATCTGGTTAGTTTTGTGTCACTGCACAAGGGTCATTGCTCTAAGTTTGTTTTCAACATGAGGTGAAACTCTTGGCCAGTAATTCTTTGAGGCCACTGTTAACACAGTCATAGGAGTTGCCTCCTGCAAATCTGCTACTCTCTGGTACAGTTGGGTATTTTCTGCTCCTTCCAAAGACCAGCACAAAGGGATAAGATTCCCTCAGAAAGCCACAAGCCTTAGAGAAGCCAAGAGAGTCAGAAAGAAAACCAGAGGTGGTAGTGCAGCATGGAGTGTTCTGAAAAAAGGCAGCAATGACCCCTAATCACTGTTAGTACTTGCAGTCACCAAAATGCACGACGAGCAGATAAGGAGAAAGGGCATAATTAGATAGTAAAAAGGAAAAAAAGTTACCAAAAGCTCTTTCTCACACAGTTCGTCAGTACAGACTGTCATCCTCTTGAGCATCCTTTGAGTTCCTGGACTTCTTTAAGCACAACTCCACAGTGGATGACTTAACAGTGAAAATATTCTCTACTGCAAAGGACTAGAAACCCCTGAGGTGATTCCCAGTATTTCACCCTTCCCTCCTCCCCAGGATGAGACCACATGAAAGAAACGAGGGACAGCTGGAACCAAAGATCCGTAGGTATCTCTGAACATTTGGCTCCCATGCAGGGACACAGACCGCAGATTACAACACGTATGACTCACTGATGGCAAGGAGACTTCCAATATTCCAGCAGTATCTGATGGAAAGCTGTTTTTGGAAGGAAGAGCTCCTTTGAACATAAGAAGCAAAGTTCATCTCAACTTTTGCTTAACTTTGGCACAGTCACAAGCTTTCTCACAAAGTAAACTGGTTTTATTTATCAACCCAGACCAGATGAATATTTTCCTTGATTTTTCTTTCTGGCAATTGTAAGTAATACCACAATATCTCAGGGAGGCTGCAAGGCAGGTAAAGGCTGTCCCAACCTCTCAAACACTTTCCTCCTCAACAAGTACACTCACAAACCCAAACATCTGCATAAACCCAGCACAGCTACTTTGTCTTTCTGCCTCACCCTCAAATTATGACTTGATAATAAATGTGAAGAGTCAAAGACCTATTGGAACATGCAACAACAGGAGGATGAAAATCAGCTAAATGACACAGAGGT
The DNA here is from genome assembly GCF_047495875.1 of Pithys albifrons albifrons. NCBI lineage: Eukaryota > Metazoa > Chordata > Aves > Passeriformes > Thamnophilidae > Pithys > Pithys albifrons. The sequence goes on along the minus strand of NC_092466.1, from coordinate 7,429,706 downwards.
TAGAAGAAAATTGTTGAAAATGAAAGGACATTTATTATCAAGAAAGTTTGCTGCAAGGGAGAAAAACTGACAGCTGAACCCAGGGGAAAGGGAAAATTTAACCAATTACCTATACCATATTAAAGCAAGTTTATTTTAATTTGATCTAATTAATAGTTCTGTTTTACCAGTCCCTGCAAACCTTAGTAGTTATTTCAATAAGAAGCAAGACAAAGCAGATCCTACTTGCTTGTCAACAACAGGCATACATTCAAAGTATTTTATACTCAAAGAGATAGAGCTAAACTGTGTCACAGAACTTAGAAAATATACCTTTTTAAAAATAAAGAAGTAGCTACCAGAATTTTTATTAAATACTTGTTGAGATTAAGATGCAAAAAACCAGGAATGACTATTCTAGAAAAAAAAATGAAGTAATTTCTTTAGTGTTTAATTGTTTTTTAAAAAAACCTCCAACAACAAAATAAGACAAGGGCACAAGATGTCCATTCACTTTAAAATTGATAAAACATTTCAATGTGGAGCTGTGATTGCCTGACTTTTACAGGACAAAGTCTATAAGCATTGATTTCACAGTGCAGGCTCCAGTTCATTTATATGCATCAGTGTATGAGCCTTTGCAGAGCAAAACCCCAGCGCTACTTTCAGTTCAATATTGGGCGTATGCTCTGGAAACACAATGTAGGAGAAAATTATGTTGTGTCTCAGCCTTTTCTTACCTCAGCCTCGTCCTTCTGAAAGCCTGGCAGTTGAATGTCAGTGAAAATCAATTTTTCTAAACATCTTTAAACATCATGATACCAAACTCCAGCACTGCACAGTGATCTCTCAGAAATTTACAGCTTGCTTATATTATTTAAATGGTCAAATATTTACACAAGTGTCAAAACACGATGCAGTTTTAATCTTCAAATGCCTCACTAAAATTATCAGTCTGAAATAATTTGCAAATACAATGGGATTATACATAAACATCCCTTTTATAGGCAACAGACAAATGTGATGCCACCTCATTGACAATTTGCTTCTAAAGCTGCACATACGAAGTTAGATTGTTTTTTAACAGAGGTAAGAATGTCCCCGGTGACGCTGCAGTCTCATAACTGGAACCTGAGTTAACACTGGATATAGCACTTCCATTCAGGATTTCTAAGGCAAGACCTAATAATGTCCACTAATTAATATGGACATTGCAACATCTAGAAAAGTATATGACAACCTCTTACTACTAATGCCACAGCCTTCAGCAAACCTTTAGAAATTATTACTGTATACAAAAATAGGAAGTCACAAAATGAAGCCACTGCAAGATAATTAGAACATAAAGTTTTTCTTTTAAACCAAATGGCTTATTTTCAGGAACTAAAGAGGAAATTGATTTTTTTAAAGTTTAATTTTTTACTCTGTAAATAATATTCCCTATTTGCTTAACTATTTTGTTAGCATTAACATAATAAATCTTTATTAAAATTTAGTAAGCATATATCACATTCTTTTGAATAAATGCTAAAAAAACCCTTGTTCACCCAAGCACAAAATAAGAAATCTTATTTTATTCATTTTACATCAACTACTAGAGTAATATTTTCCCAAATACTTGTTCCCTATCAGGGATATGTAACACCCTGTATGTATCAGAAACTGAACTGAACCCATGTCAGTGCTGGACTGTAGATAAAAATCTGTTTTAATCTAAACCTTTAGTGTTGCCAAAGTGGACTTAGGTATTCTTGCAAGCGTGGTCTAATGTTTTTCAAGGAAAAAGAAGAGATAATGTCTTTGAATGTCTGTAAAGTATTACACTCTCCCAGACAACCCTGCGTGCTGAGAGGAAAGGAAGGAATATTTCATGTCTAAAAAACCCAAAACATTAAAGTGCAAAATTGGGAAGCAGTTTCTTCTCTTCTGAAGACTCAGATATTTGTATTATTGAAAAAAGGTTTTTGGCATATATCTTTAAAATATGGACTTTAATATTATTGCTTTTTTCAACCCTATTATTGAATGCAGTTATTATATATGACCCGCACAGCGAAGTGATTGCTGGATTATTTACACAGGGCAAAGGAGACAGTGTAAGGAAACAGGAATTGCCAAACTCACGAAATGCTCCTTAGTAACACCAGACACAAAGAAAGAAAAGAAATTATTTCTAACATTACAAGAGTATTTCGATCTATGCTTTAGAAAAGGAGACATTTTTCTGCTCCTTGTGACACAGACTCAAAGCTCAAAAATACAGTGCCAGAGTAGCACAAGCCTTTTCCAAACTCTTCTTCAGCCTTCCTGTCCTCAAGACAGGACAACCCTGTTATGGGAGAAACTGTCAAGAAAACCACCTTGCACCGAAAGTGTCTGATGTAAACCTTGACTAAGGAAACCACAACGACAGAAACACTTCAATTTCCCAGGCATAGAGAAAGGTCCCAGTAACAGAAAGAGCAGAAAGCCCAAGAGATAACCTTGTTCCTGGGATGCTTAAGCAGCTCAGCAGTCAACAAAATACGTGCTAGTTATCAGTTTAAACTGTGTTGATACCTGTGCACACTCGCAGAGCTGCACAGAAAGCCATGACAAATTCTGTTCATAACTTGTTAAACAGGCTGTGATTCCCCAGCGTCTCCCTGGTCAGGGACAGTGCGCACTCAAACACTACAAGACAGACACAGACCTGGAAAGAACAAACCTGGAAACTGGTTACCTGACTGGGCATGTGCCTCCATCTCCTGCATCTATTTCCTTTAGCAGCTTCAGAAATGTTAAAACACGCTGACACAAGATTCAAATAAAACGCCATAGTAATACTTACAGAATAACTATACAGCATGACAAACAATGAAAAGGAAGGAAATAATCTGTAATCAAATTAACTCTATCTAGAAAATAACTTTTTTTTAGTATTTATTTTCCTCCCTGCTGGAAATAGGCATTAATTACAAATCATAAGGAAGAGGTTGAAGGTAATCCAATGCAAAAGAGAGGTACTGGCTAAAAAAATATGAGTATACACCACAGACAGAAGTAACACTATATTCTCAGAAACCAACATGTATTAGAAAACACATCTACAAATTTGGAAATTACTGATTCGTGGAATACTTTTTTCAAGTCATTAATATAAGACTGCTCAAATAAAAACGTGACATTGTTTCTGTAATAAAGCCAAATCTTAAATCTAAAGTTGTTACTATTCCAAAATTTTTATCAATAATTAACATGCTCTTTCTTCTATATGATGCTCCCATACAGTTTTAATATCAGATTCCACTGGAAATTTTAATGTACATTTCCCCCATTCCCAGGTTTACATCGATCCAGTTAATTCCAACAAACATGTTGATTTGCCCCCACCATGTTTTTTAATATCTTGACAAAACACGTTAGACAAGTATGTTGAGTGAACATATATTTGTTCTATATATACTAGAATAGAAAACGGAGGGGGGGGTGTGATTTTTTTCCCCCAAAACAACTTCATTTGTAAATACATTTAAATATACACGTATGTAAAAAACTTTCAGTTAGAAATTAAAAGAAAAATATCTGCTTATAAAAAAAAATTGTTGCACAGCAATCGTTGCACAACCCATTGTACAGCAACTACCAAATGGATATTTTTCTACCCATTTTGCCTGAAAGAAATGATTTGATAATATCATTAAAACCTTAAAATGCAAAACCAAAATAAATTGGAAAAAGCCAATAACTGTAGAATGTGCTTTCACCTTAAGTAGATACCACTAAAAATAATATTTCATGGCAAACAGGACTGAGTCAATATAAAAATATGAAAGATTTATCAGAAATCCGTTTCCACAAGGGTAATATGGAATTTATTTAGGTGCATAACCAGAGTTTCTTCATCTCTTCTATGCCACTTGGTTTGATAGTTAAACCACCTCTACCCATGTTCATTGTAGTGTTTGCAGGGGGTTGAAACCAGGCTGATCCTTCAAATTTTAGACAGTTTTAATTAACTGTGTTCTGTTTTCCTCCACTGCAGCTGTTACTCTGCACTGAAAACCCGTGACTCTGGAGGGACTTTCCTGTACTCACACAGCTATACTGAGCTTCTTCAGCTTGTTTCTTTCATTCAATATTGTCAGTTTTGCAATTTCCACATTTTTTAACATATATTTGCATTCCGTATCCTACCAGCTGAAAATGTTTGCAGACTGGAATATACATAACCCACTGAAACACCAATTATTAATCAGATACTAATAGCACTCCAACCACTCATACTGTACACAGACTTATAGCACTGGCTACACCTTTGTGTTGTTTGGAGTGTCACTGGATGGATTCTAAAATCATTACCTTGTGGGCTCTTCCTGTTTCCATGGAAGGAATTTTATAACATTTCTAGCACTATGGATTGACACAGGTGTTCATCCACCACCACCACCAGCCCTGCAAGCTTTGTGTGACTGCCACAGACTTCCTACAGGGAGCTCTGAGCACTGAGGAATCACAGTCATTTTGGAAGGAACAGTTTAAGCTGTAACATTACAAAATAAGCATTCAGAGAGAAGTTAAGAAAGAAACACAGGAGTCCTAATTAATCGCACTGGACATTTTAAAGACCCTTTTTAAGTTGTAAAAAAGACCTCAACTTCAGAAGATTTTTCTTTTCAATTGTGGTTACTGTTCTCCCACTCAGCAGATGATGCAACATGACCTACAAACCACTTTCCCTTTCTTCTCCCCTTCACTAAGAGCAATAAAACCCCAAAGCAACCAACAACCCCCCAGCACACACATGGAACACCTTTGCATTCAAAGTATTTGTTACATTTACTGGCATCTGGAAATGACCAGCAAGTTATTGGTTCTTACCCTCTCCGCTGACTAAAACATCGACATGTACATATGGACTTTAAACCTGCTGGTCTGTGTTCTGATGTCAAATTAGTCAGCAAAAGATGAATCAGCCACTCTGAATTTGATGTTGAAACTAAATTTTAGTACAGACAGGTTTGTACTGCTCAGTTATTTCAGATATATTAGTATTAAGGTGCAGAGCTGCAGTGTGGACCTGCCTTCAGCTGCTTGGAGAGTGTCCAAGATTTTAACCATTCTCCACTGCTTTTAATCTCGTCCATTTAAAATATCTTTAAGCATAACACAGGATTTTCTCCAAGCTATACTGGCAGCAGTTTTTAGGAGACAGAATTCCCCACTAGTGGGTATCTCATATTTCAGCCACACCAATTAATTAAAATTGAAGATTTAATTAAAAATAATTAAAAATTAATTGAAAAAAATAAGCCTGGAACACAATATTTAAAAATCAAACAGCATTATTAATGAAAAAGTCTGTACAGCAAATGCATCACAGAAAGACACATTGGCTTGATGGACTCTCCATCTCTGCTTTCCTACAGAGCTCTGGAATAGTCACTAGCTTTTTGTGGAACATCACGAAAAACAGATTTTTAATAACAATAAAACAATCAAAAAAATGGGAGTGGGACTTTGGACCTTTTGCTGTGAATCTTTCCAGCTATGTGAATTGTGGTCTGTGCATGGGGGGACACAGCTATCTCAGATAAATATTGGATTTTTCATGTTTGGTTTGTTTTACTTTTAGAAATAAGTATATTTATGGATAAATATCTTGATATTTTCATATTAGTCATCTTATAAAGCAAGCTAGTGGGCCTCGCTATTTTCTGTCCTACATGATATCTTGCAAAACCCAAAAATACAATTTAAAAAATATGACGGTAATTTCATTCTGAAGCAAGCTACATATTGGACCAACATCCTATTAAAAGTAGTAATTCATTAAGGCCACAACACTGCAAATGTTATGCACATGTCTAACTTCACCATCGTGAGCTATTTGTCTGAAAATAAATGTGGCAATTCATGGTAGGGAAATTAAACATCTGCATGTCTGCCTGATGAGCATTGAAAACGTTTCACATCTGCAAAATCCAGAACAGGCTCGTTACTAAATAGAATAAGGAGCTATATCTTATTTTCCCCAGTACTTCGTCAAGTTGCAGGTACTCTGATTAAGCTACAACTGAAAACTCAGAGCAGGTTGAGTGAAATGCAAAAAGCAAACTGTTTAGCAATCATCATGAATTGCTGAGGCATTCTTGGAGTAATTACAGGAGTTGAATGGAGGAGTTAAAGACAAACAAGGCAGTAGAAAACCTGCATTTAACTTTGAAGTGTCAAAAGCAGGTAAAATGCAGCTCTTCAGTTTTATGTGGAGCTCTTCTTCCTGGAGCAATAAAGTACAAACACCAATGTAGCTCTTTAAGTGCTCTTACTCACTGACATCCTCTTAGTCATTATTAAACCCAACTGTGATGATTTCCTTTAGTCTTGAAAAAATAGAAAAGATTGATTTCCCCCCCCTAATTTTATATCCCCACTTATGTCTTTGATAAGAAAAAAGCTTCCTCCAATATTGCTTAAGCATGACTCAGTCATCATATAAATAGTTTGTGCAAAATCAGGTAGTCTAATAGCAAATAAGGGTACTGATATTAAGTTCATGAGTGACATCAAACTAATAAAAAATTTACCTAGTTCATAGTTTTTCCTATATAAATTTGTTATGAATCACTGCACATTACAGGGAAAGGAAATTCATAGGAACCTATGAGTTTGTGCTCATGAGAGCAAGGTCAATGCAAGGTTTAGTTCCTCTCTAAGATGGAGGCAAAAAAAATGAAAAACATTCAAGTGTATACATTAAAAGCAAACTCTCTGAAACAGTAATTCTTGTATGCATCTTGGAAGTATCTATTCAATAGTGCTAAAACAGCTACTGTTAATCTTCATGCAATACATGCAAAATATTAGATTATCAGGTAAAAGTCCTTTGTAACAGAAATAATACACACAGTAAAGAGTTTCCTCCACACAGAGAAACTGCTCAGCAGTTTTGACTATCAGACCCAGCAGCATTAACCACCTGAACATACTGACATGGATATTGCCATCAAAACTAAAAATATGAAAAGTTATTATCTGGTGTAGTTACAGCAATATGCATCACAGATGCTGGTCTACATGGAAATAAGATACACAATATAATTTATATGCATTAGAAAGAAGTAACCCTTAGATCTTGCTAATAGGTCACATTTTCAAGGGCTTAGTAGTTACATTTTTGATGGGAAAATGCTGGTGGAATATAAGTGCATTATTTATAGGTTGATTTTATCCTGGAGCAGAAGACTTTCCTTCAGAAACACAGCAGTGCTAATTGCAGAGCTACATCTGAAGTACAATGCATCTTCCAGCATGAGCAGGAGCTTCACAAATACTCCCTGCCTGGAAACCTTCAGCAAACCCCCTGGATTTGGGAAGGAGCAGAATCGCCACTGCAGCTCTGCTTGGTGCTGGCAGAGGCAGGGGCAGGGCCAGGGAGCAGCTGCAATCCCAGGAAAGGCCAAGGCATCAGGCACAGACTGCTCTCCCTGCTCCCCCAGCCCTGCAGCCCCTCACGCTGCTCTAACAGGATCATCAGGTCACGCTTCCTACCAAAATTGAGGATATCACACAGTGTATTTTGACTTATTGAACACTCACTCACACAAGACTGTGCTAAAACTACATAAAAAACTACATCTCATAAACAAACCATTACCACTGCAGGTATTACAAATTAAACTCATCAATAACATAGTCAAAGCAACAGGGATCTCGGATGCACCCAGAACCAATGGAATTACACAATGTGATACATCACAGAACTTAAGTGAACAGTTTGTTATTTCTGCACTGCATAAACACACTGTCTTCTGGGACATTTATCATCAATATTAATGACTAGATGGCTATTAAAGAAAAGCACAAGCCTGAATAATATCCTGTGTGACCCAATGAGTGCTCAGTTTCACATTCCCACTGAACTACCTAAATCCAAAGGAACAAAGTAGATGGAGTAAAATGATTCGTGATCATAACAGCTCTCCAAAGATTAAATAAAAGATCCATCTGTATCAAAATGAAGTTCCTGTTCCACACAATCCCCATCCCGCCCTTTGCCCAGTAACACCAGGCCACCACTTTTCTTCTGAAATTCTAAATTAATGAGGCCAGAAGAAATGAGGATTTATATTCAGCTTATTCCAAATAATTGTTGCAAGAAGGCCAAAGTTTTGTATATAATAATCATTCTGTACCTAGAAAAGCAGCCAAACCACACTGAGTTGTTTTCAATTAAATTCTGGACAAAACACTGCAATATAAACACACAACTATATAACCAGCAAACATTTCCACGACCATACATCTATTTCTGGTTATTTTGTTGAACACATCACATCAAATCAATTTATTTATGGTTATAGGGCACAAGTTGCAGGCAGGCAGTGAAACAGCAGCTCAATGTCACATCTAATTAGCAGCACCAAGACAACAGCACACCTAGAAACCAGATTCTCACACTGTTACCGCTCAGCACTTGTAGAAATTGCCACAACTATTAAAATGAAAAATACTTTCACATCAACTAAGTAAAATTCTGACAATTCACTTCGCCAAAAAAAAATAATATGCAGCTGTACCTCCTTTGCAATTGAAAAATACTCCAGATTTTTCCCCCCAAACACACTTAAAGATCAATTTCTAATATATCCGAAGAACTATTTAGAAACTGAATGTTAGCTGTAAATTGGAATCAACATATGCTCTCCAACTTTGCAGCCCAGCTCCTGTAAATGCTTCATGAAAACCCAAACATCTGAATTTTTCATAGAAGGGACCTTCATGTTGCAGTTTTCTCTCCACGTAATGAATAGGATTGTAACTGTCTGATAAAAGTAGGATTTTCTTTCACTACAGTTAGATGTCTAAATGATGAGAAAACAGAATTTGTGTTACTCTGAGTTCTCCATAAACCAATTTTAGATCCCAAACCACTAATAGTAAAGCATGCAAAGAGCTAAAAGAAAAATATTCCAGAAACAGCTTATTAGGAGTAAAAAAACCCAAACAAACAAACCAAAGTTACAAAAGGAGCAGAACATTACCTATAATGGAAGTAAAAGTTCATTCCTTTTGACTTTTTTAAAGTATCTTCTGGCTCAGGGAAGTAATATATACCATTTCCCGATCTCCCAATTGTAAGGTAAGTGAAAGAATGAATAGGAAATTATGTCAAGCTTAAAAACTTCTTTTCCTTCAGCACTCACTATAACTTCATACACTCTGGTTTTATGCTCCATTATTTTTAAATTAGCAACAGATCTTATTGATAGTTGGTGAAATATATATGAAAAATACCCAGCAGATTTTATAATGCAACATCTTTATTTCCCTTTTCCCCTTCTCTCCTCCACCACCAGAAACTCAGCTTGAGTCTGTGACCAATTACCACCCCCAAAGAACTTACATCTCACTTATTTAAAATAGAACAAAGAATTAGCCAATGCCATAAAATGCCTGAATAATAGACAGAATTTTAAAAAGTCATATTGAACAAGGTGAGTATGAATAATTAAGTTTACTTTATAATTTCAATGACTTCAAAAAAAAAAGGAAAAAACCCAACAAAATTGCATCCAAGAAGTTGATGAAAACATGTGAAATAATTTGAATACTTGGTTCAGACCATGGTGCTGGACTTTGTCAGCCATTGCCACAAGGGCATTGGTGAAAGCCCAAAGAAGGGCACAGTTTATAAATGGTGTATTCAGTACTAAGTATTCAAAAGTCTGAGGTTTCTCTTTTAAATTGATACTTTTTAAAGTATTTTGTTTGAACACCTCCAGGTTTAAGAGATTAGACCTCTACAGAAGAAGCAAATGTGCAATGGGATGCAGGATGAAACACCTTGCAGTAAAACAAAAAGTAAAATCCTGAAAATTTCTAATAGCAACGCTTCAGGATACAAAATTACAAATTTAACCATCAGCTTACTCCGGATTTGTTATACACTTACCTCTCACCATAGATCACAACTGGTTCCTTTTATAACATCTGCAACACACTGAAAAGCCTAAAGCAAAAAAGTACCTGAGAAATTATCTCAGACTAGGAAAAAAAGGAGTAAAATCACAGCATATGTAGAGGAGGTTGGAGACAGGGAAAAAAAATCAGACAGTAACTGGAAAACTGCGGTTTCCAAGTCCGTGGTTGCAGTATCATGACAAAGGCTCCCAATTTCCATGATCCTGATTATTAACATCTATTTTACATCAACCAGCAAGAAACCCATAGATCAAACTCGAATTTCAATTACTTACTGGTGTACAATGTTACACTCAGGCAGAGACCGCCATGTATGTATTACAATGTATTAAGAGGTAAAGAATTCTTTTATTTTCCATGAAAAAGAAAAAAAAAGACAATCTGGGAGCTAAAAAAGTGAAACTATCAGTGCTTTATTTTTTTACTTAGCAGACTGTTAGCCTGCAATGCCAGAAGAAAATCATAATGAAGAAACATGTGTGTTCATCATGCACAGCTTGCCCTTCTTGACGAACTCCTGAAGTCCACAAAAACAGCCTGACTTACAAAATTTCACACCATTTGACCAAGTGCATCGTGAGACAATTAATCCTCAGGTAATTCCACACTGTTAAATCATACAAACACCAAAATGAATTGTAATTTAGATGTTTTCAGATTTTTCCATTTTCATACAAGGGCGCATTTCTGAGGCGAAACAGCACTTTGCATGCAAAAGGATCATAATTGGAATGTCATGATAAAATCAACTCATATGTTGCTTAGAATTATTGAAAGAGCTATGGGTTTATTACACAGCGAGTAAATGTGCCTGCTTCCATGAGGACCATGCCAGGTTTTGTAAAGGCCCATCCCCACAGCAGCTGACAGAGCTGAAAGTGAGCAGAGAGGACAGAGCGGACTCTTCAGCATTTTACAGTGCGTTGGGAGTTTGGCAAAATCAAAAAAAAAAAAACCTCTTTGCTCCACTAAATTATTTTTTGGACGTGCAGAAATGGGTGTATTCCATCCAGGACACACTTCCACTGCCTTTATAGGTGTATTCCATCCAGGACACACTTCCACTGCCTTTATAGGTTACTACTTCCAGCTGTCAAAACAAATTCAGATATAAAACTCATCTCTGTAAAATTAAATTTTGTCTTCTTAGGTAGAATCAGATTCTTGACTTTTGATAAATCTCATTTATTTTCATTCCAATTATTAGATATACAGGAATGTTGCTTTAATGACCTTTCGTAAAATTTCTTCCTCTTAACAGCTCTTTTTAAAGCCCAGGAATTAATTACAATTCATGGTTACCTCAATCATATGTGACCAAGACTGTGGTTCCTCAAGCACTTCTACACATCAGCTGGCAAGAATCTGAATGCCTTTGCTTACAACATCAGCCAAAAGTTTGTTCCTAGTTATTAAGAACATATTTTTAGAATAATGTTATTTCAGATACTCTTCCAATGGCTAAAGCGTCAAGAACTGTAGTGGAAATAGAAACACTTATCATGCTTGGCAAAGACTTTGTTTAAAACAAAAATGAATTCTTTGCTCAAATACTGTTTGCAAGGAATAAAAATCCATCCTAAATGTTCCCATGTCTTGGCTAAATACCCATTATAGCCGAAACAAAGAAATTTAATAAATGAAACAACAATACTACAGATGACATATTTTCTACTTTCTCTCTCTAGCAGGTCTGTAACCTCAAGTGTAGTCTTGATGCAACTTCATTACAGAGTTTTTGGGCTAAAACTGCCTCCAACCTGCACTGCCTGCAACACAAGGAAATCTTACTCCATCTGAAGCCACCCTTAGTGAAATAGTCCTAGACTAGTCTCAAGACTAAATCAGTCTTTCTGTGAATTTTATTTAAGTAGTCAAAAATAGATCAGATAACTCTGCTGTCCTCCCTCCCTGTGTAACAGTATAGTCTGTCATGTACTATGTAGTAAAAGCAAAAATAAAATTTGAAGGAAAAAGGCTTTTTAACAACGAGCACTGCCTGGCTGTGCTCAGGAGGAGAGTCTGAGCCATCTCAGCCCTGATCTGGGTAGAGCTGGGACCAGATTACTTCCAGAGGCCCCTTCCATTCCAGATGACTCTGACTCTAGCCTAGTAATCAAATACCTTGTCCAGATACAATTTAAATTTTATTTTGGATTACATGTATTTATAAAGAAATGCTCAAAATGAAGCCTTTTTTTTTTTCTGCTGAAGCCAGCTGTTCAATGTTTCTGATAGTACAACCACATGCTTCTTGGGAGTTTCTATAACCTACAGAAAACATACATTAATCAGGCACTTTAAAGATTCCACACTAGCCAAATATTTACAGCTACTCTACTCCCACGACCTTACTACTCCTAGGACTTTGTTGGTAGTATTATTCTTGTCATACATCCTCTGCTCTGTTGATGCAGCTGAACTCCTGCAGCTATTTACCCCTGGCCTTCTGCACAGAGCTAAGTCACTGTTTGCTTTTCCTTCCTCCTGTGCATCAGCCTCACTGCACAATCTAAACCCACTGACACATGATCCACTTCCCTGACACTCCAGAGGAAGTAAAGCTTAAACCAGGTTTCAACAGCATCTCAGTTACTTCTTTTCTATGCCCCATGAACAGAAAAAAATACTTAGTGTTGTTCGCAGATAGACCTTTGTGCCAAGGGCAAGACAGTGACTGAATAAATTCTGTAATTTTTTAGCTCATTTGAGAAACAAGAGAGGGAGGAGCAGCAAGCCAGTCAACACTGAAGATGGGAATGTGCAATATAACAGTTGCTCAGATTATCTACCTACATTTGCTTTCTAGTTCAGATCAGGCATGTGCTCTCAAGTCAGAACTTCCCATGGTCCCCACCTACTGCTTTAATTTGCATTAGGAGGTGCTCCTGGAACACATGAAGAGCATTCCCTGCAGAGGCAGCTACACATGTTAATGTGCTCCTAATGCCAACCTGTGAGCATTCCAGAAGGACAAACAGTGGAAGTCCCATCCTCAGCCCCCAGGCTGTACTGCTCACCAAGAGGGGCTGCCCAAGCACCCCACTGTCCACACTGTTTGGGAAATGCACATTCATTTTCCAAACTCTCTTTCACTTATACACACATGTACATAGAGAGGATAAATCGATCTGCAGTCTATACATGGGTCTTGGACCCCAAAATTGAGTAAATGCCTGTTGTACATTTAACAATTTTGCTACGCTGGTGTTTTTCATATTCCTCAAGAACAGGCTAAACAACTCAGATTTTGATTCCACATTTCACAGAAATACCAAGTGACTGAACAGCAATTTGTAACTTAGGTAAGTTACTAGTTATACACTTCACTAGTTCCATGAAATCATACACTCTGTGTAGTTTTGACCCTATTTATGGCATCTGATTTGAGACCAGTGTGGAAATCATGGGTTTGAAAGGGAGAGAGATTACAGTGGAGATGAACCACATGTTTGTTTGCATTAGGAAGTTATGAACACTGTAATCCTATGCTCACTTCACACGTAGTTCACATTGTTATGCAAAGTGATTGTTTTTGGTTTACAAGCTGCTATACAGCCTATTCCTAACATACACCCACAGATGTGTGATTTAACTACTGAGGAGCCTAAAAACAGATTTCTGGGATTGCCCTCAAAACCATCAACTTTGTTGCTTCCTGACTCTCTCATATATCATTGGGGTTGGAAACACTGATGAACTTCAGGTAAGTCAAGTGCAATTCCCCAATGGTCATTTAGTGCATTTACAAGTATCAACATTTTTTAATGCATGGTCAACTTGTTATCCATAATACTTCCATTTAACTGAAGTAGAACAACTGATGTTTTTCACTTTTTGTATATATATGAAGTGCATGTATTTATATATATGTACAACTTACACAAAGTGCACTTTTCTATATATTTTACACATGAAACACTTTATGGCCTCTTTTCGAATTAAAAAGACCAATAAATAAAACACGAAAAATATTTCTGCATATCTGTCTCAGATTCCTAAGGCCTAAGGGGTTTTTCTTTCCTTCAGCCAGAAAAAAATCTATAACTTCAATTAACGGTAAATGGATCTGAGGGTGCACAGACGTGATCTCTGTTCCAAACTAAGCACCTTAAAGTGGAAAGAGATGATAGAAGTATAGACCTGATTTTTGGTTAAAACATCTGTGAAGACATTCATAGTCCAAAGATCCTACTTATCCTACCCAAATTTTGATGGAGGCTGCACTAAGGGAATTGCTCCATTTTCTAATGGTGATTTATCACTGATTACTTCCGATGTGCAGGTGGTCTTTGCAGAGCATCACTCTGCTGTATCTCACCTTAATACACCAGAGTGACCTTTTAGTCATTTAATTTGTATGATGGGAATCAGCAATTCCAGTTTGATCCTCAAGGCTTTTCTAGGGCAACTGCTGTGTTGCCCACTCGTATTACTCTCATTTCTCTCTGCCATCATTACAGAGCTCTGGGAGAACACACACCACTCTTGCCTTACAACATTTTTCCTTATATATTCTTTTAAATTATGGAGAGCATTTTTCAAATGCTTGGTCACCATTAAGAAAAATGAAGCAGAATCACTTATCCTGCACTAATAATTATCTTAATATCCACTTTTGACTACAAGGCAAGATTTCACTCTGGCTGTTCTGCAGCCATAGAACAGACACAGGATTGTAACCAGTGAAAATTACAATGACAACATAAAAACATACCAAACACTGCCCTCATTCACTCTGTGTGGCCTCCAGGTGTTGAGCTCCACTCTACTAGACCTAGAAGAGACTTTTAACACTGAGACAGGCATCTAATTTCTGATTCAGCTTGTGACTGAAGAGGGAGAAAGAAAGAAAAACTGAACAGCCATTTTGAGGTAATGTTCAGTTAAATAATTACATTCTAGGAAGGCAAGGCATGACACATGTAACAACACTGCATTACACCTTGAGTCCAAGAATCTGAGGTACTTAACTCATATGACTTCATAAAAATAGGTACAATATCTAAGAATGCACTCAGAATAAGGAATTCCTCCCACAAAATTAAAGGCTTTCTTTGCAGTCAGTCAGTAATTTTTCTGCCTCTATTTCGACGCTTGAACCATAAAATTTAAAACCACTACATATCAACCATTTATGGTGTATGAAAATTTATTTCCATCCCACTGAAGGGCATCAAATATCTACATTAAAGACTAGTAGGTTAATTGTTTAAATGTTTAATATAATAATTATTTTACAGTTACATATTATTAATTAACGATTTTTTTTATAATCTCCATTTCAAATTTCTTCCTGGTATTCAAACTAATGATGCCTTTGTTTAAGCTAATGTAATTGTTAATTTAGCTGGAGTAAACCTAAAAATAAGAATCAGAGCTAAGCAGATGACATTTCTTCTACTAAAAGGAATGTTTAACTACTAATGGGAATGTATATATATATATACACACACACAGAATGTTCAAGAAGAGTTGCTTATAAATACTCATTGAAACAGAAGGTAACTGATGAAACATAGATAGCTGACCACAATTTTTAGTGTCTTAGCAGGAGCTAAGTGACTCTGTCAAGTCTCCAAACTCAATCTGCCACCTTGTGTTAAAAAAAAAAAAACAACAACAAACCAACAATAAAATTTGGGCAAAATCCTGATAAAAATAATTGATGGCTCCTGGACTCCCTTGCTCTTCATTATTTTGGGAGACATGACCATTCACGAATGAAAGTAAAACAGTTCTTAACATGCCCAGCTTGATGACATCCTGATTTGGTACAAAACATTACAACATGACTAAAATCCATACAGATGGATAAATTAGGTACAATCCAGTTACTACCTCCTTAGTAAGAATAGACCCCAATCTCTCAATATGAAAAGAAAAAACTTAGTATGCTATGAAGATATTTTTACAAGGTTATCTGAGAAAATATATTTAAAAAGTAAACTAGAAGGCTGAAGAGGAAAACAAACTACAAACCAGCTTACTATTAAAGGCAGCCATGGATATCTGTGTTAAGTCCTTCCCCTTCCACTCCAGTCATGTGCAGTGGCCTCCAACCCGCTCATCCAGCCATTCAGTGGTGCAATAGGATGTAACAGAATAGTTTAGACAGTCATTCCAGAAATACTGGATTACCCAGACACCCCTTTGTGTACTCAGGTCAATAGAAACCTGTTATCTCTCTTACAATAGGCCATACTGTTTATACAAACAAAGTTAGGCCCTCATGCATCAGCTATCTATTTATTTAGCAAGATCAACTACCACTGTAAATCAATTTCTTTGCAAATGAGAAACAGCTGCTGCAAAACCCACTTAAAACTCTTTTCTGCATTCAGTATCTGGATGTTGAACAGAGCAGATGACAAGAACAGGAAAAAAAAAATGACCAGCACCCAGTGTGGCACATCTAGTGACACACTGGAACAGTCTTCACTTTTAAAAGCATTTTTAAGGAAAATATATCATTTAGTATCTACTTAATAGTTATACATATTTAAATATGAACCTGTAAGTTGAAAAGTATCACAAGAAAAGCTTAAAACTGCCATTCAAACTGGGTACAATCAGGAGGATATGTAAAATAGAAAACTGAAAGGTAACTCACTGACTGTACTACAGGTTGGCTATTACATGAGTGAAAACACAGCAAAAATGAATGCTGATTATTAGATCTGTAAAAAGTATTAAAAGAACAGAACTAACCCCTGAATAAACTTGAAGTTTCATGTAACTTGACATGAACAGTCATACAGAGAGGTCTCAAAGGTGAATTCACCCAATGCAACCATCTAAAAGGCCACTTTCATGATTCTCCCTGATGAATCAGGAGAACAACATCCTCATAAATACCACCTTGGATCACTAATGGCATCTGCAATACAACTCAGTTATAAATGAGTTATAACGGAGTTATAATGGAGACTCAAGCTGGAATTAAGTGGTTTCAAAACAGATGTGTTTCACTACACAAAACAAGTATCCAGTTGCAGAAGAACTTCTCTTCCTGACTCTGAGCACCATGAATGAGTGTTGTTGGCAGTTCTCAAAGTAAGACTTGGGGATGTGGAAACACAAAAACATACAGAGCACTTAACACTGCTCATTACAGTCTTCTCACTCGAGTTATTTTATTACTAATCTTTTCATCTACTATTTTAAATTTGAAACTCAGCAAGTCAGTTCATTGCAAGCAGTCAATCCCTGTAACACTCCAGGGACGGCTGAGAAGGATCACAACTCAAGTCTGGACACAGTTTCTCAAGGGAGAAAAAGACACACAAGGGAAGGTACACCTGGGGTTGCACATGATCCGTTTAGTGTTGACTGCTGACAAATGCTGGCTCTGCTCTCTGCCTGCCCCAGGTGAAGGTGTGCCTAAGGATGACAGGGCAGCTCCTGAAGGACTTACAAGCAGGTAAGAAGTATCAGGTCAGATTGTGACCAGACTAATGACATCTGGTTGTAAATAACTATCTGAACATACATGAACACTGAAAACCACCAAACAAAAACCCCCTCTGTTAGTAAGTTTTGGGGTTTTGAGGTGTTTTGTTGTTGGTTTGGGGTTTTTTTGTTTGGTTGGTTTAGTTTTTTGCATTTCTTTTTCTGCTTTGCTTTGTTTTTTAATGTTCATATTCAACAGTCTCTAAGCAACAAAGAACTACAGTGCATTTTCACACAAGGTTGTTCATTAAATCACAGTAAAGCTTTCTGAAGTTCCAAGTCAAAAAGCTTAAATGTTTGGGATGAGACTGAAAAGATCCTTATGGCCTTCAAGTGTATTTGAAAGACAGATTACAGAATATTATGTAAGGCACGAATCTCAGGACTATTCCCCATTGTATTTACAAATATTATCAAGTTTTACAAGATCATGAATTTTCATAAAAAGTGACATTTTCAAAAAGCTTTTCTTGCTTTAATCCTCCTCCTTTCTTTTGATAGGATTAAATGCTGAAATGGCAGGCTGTTAAATAAGCACACTGAAATGCCAACTGTGAGGCATTTAACTTCATGTATTTACAAATTAACATTTCACAGTTGCTTTAAATTTTGACATTATAGTTTAGTACCTTCAGGCAACTAATTTCAGAAGGTGCTGGATTTGATTTACATTATTTCTCATTTTACGTTCCTATGTTATGGCACTGGAATACCTTTAGGTTCCCCTTAATCCCTGATAAAGTAAATTTAGTTTTATGAAAGGCTTAGAAATATTGCTTTGTTTTTATGAAAAGGTACCAACCAGCCTGTCTAAAGCAATTTCAAAGTTACCATTAAATTTACCCATAAAAGGCCACATCCACCAAGATAACATCACCAGAAGAAGTGGAGATCATGGCCTATGTGTGTACACATGCACGAATTCCAAGTGCAATACTGAAAGACAAGTCTTCCCCTTCAGTTACTCCAGTGCTGACCACAATATTCAGAATGAACTAGAGAAAACATCAAGCAGTGTTCCTAAAAAAAGCAGTGAGATGCTTATCTTAACTCTTTAATTCTTTCTATAATTAGGTTACTTCAGAGGATATGTGTGTGCTCCTGAGACAAGAACAGCAACAGTAAATCCTGTGGGCTACTGGATGTGGCATTTTAGATGGAAATTTTTACTTTACAGACTATGAAATGCAATTTCTATATTGCTAAATAAAATGATAATAAAACTCCCTACCAACAAAAAAAGGCCCAACACTTGCTATCTGTAGGAATATGAAACAGTGGTTATTTTTATAGCACCACCTCACACAATCCATTAGGTGAAACTGGAGTTTAAAGGTGTTTCCTCATATTTTTCTTACATTATTAACTTGATTATTTCAAGGTCATAATGATTCTCTTGTGTGCCTGAATTTCTATAAAAAATAAACACCTAAGAGAAAACCTGGAACAGATACATTTAGGTTTGCAGTTGAGCACCCCTCCCCATTACTTTAGATTCATACAACCAATAAAAGCACAAACCATTTGCAGTTTGTATATTTGTCCTGAGTGTAAAAGTATCACGATACCAATCTCTTTCCAAGACTTCCTACAATTTGTAGAAAACCAATTTACCTGTCAGTAAAATCAGTTGTAGATAAAGGAAACACAGCTACAAAGATGCAGAGCAGTCCACAAGCAGCAAGATTCTCATTTCAATACAGCAATGCTCTTGATTGTCTCTTGTCTCCAGTGCTGGAACCAGAGAACGTGCCAGTGCTGGCCATGCCCAGGCCAGCTGAGCATCCTCGGGGCAGCCCAGACACGGCACAGCCAATGCACAGGGCATGCACAGCTGCAAAGCTACCTCAGGTCTCTGCCACTTCAAGCTCACTTCTGTGTCCATTCTCTGCCAGTTCTGTGTAAGGCAGGCTTTATTTTCCTCTTATGCACAGAGGAACTTTGATTTCTGCTGAAAAAGCCTGTTATTCTTTCACAACACAACACACAAAGCACTGGCACAGGTAACGTCAGCAGCAAGAGCCTCACCAAGTGTGACAAGGCCGAGGGGTCACTCCACACAAATGGGCTCCAAGGGAAAACCAGAACAATTCATTTGTAGAAATCAGTCTGGTATTGGTAACTGGCAGTTCAGTGGACAAAACCATTCACATTTATGACACTGCCTCCACTAAATATCTACAAACATATATATCTAATTATTTAGACATTCCTAATTATTTAACCATAGAACACCTATTTAGTAATCCAATGCTGGTAATGCTAATTACTCCATCCTACCCATACATAATTAAGTTTTACATAGCAATGCACTGATTAACATTAATTAGTAGTGCATGCTGTTGGAATTAAGACATTTAAGAATGTGTACATGTTTCACATGGGAATGTGACAAATCACTTCTCTGAAGTCTTACTGGTGTTTCAGATTTGATACACAGAAGCCTCAGACACCTTTGAATTGTAACAGACACTTCAA
Source organism: Pithys albifrons albifrons (assembly GCF_047495875.1). Classification (NCBI taxonomy): domain Eukaryota; kingdom Metazoa; phylum Chordata; class Aves; order Passeriformes; family Thamnophilidae; genus Pithys; species Pithys albifrons. Next base: position 7,409,834 of record NC_092466.1, on the reverse strand, counting down.
TAATGCTCCAGATATATTCAATAACACATCATCTTTTTTCAAAATCCACTGTGACATCTACTAATATTCCATAAATAATGGGATCAGATTAAAGTCTCGCCAAAATTCATTACAAAGTATTAAACCTGTCTAATCTTTTATCACTACTACTAACATAATAAACAGCATGAAAACATCACCAAGTATAGAAAATTATGAGTTTTTCTCAGAAGCATTGGAGAACATAGTCTGAATCAGAGCATGTATTCTCATGTCTTTGTGAGGCTTGTATAAATTAGACCCTTTTCAACCACAATATATTTTTAAACTTTTCACTTCCACTTAGTTTACCATGTCTCTTCCATAGTTTCTGAAGTTGTTATTCCTTCTAACAACTTCATCTTCAGCATTCCACATGTGAGCATTAAATTAAGAATTTAATATTAATTGCCATCAGCTGCTTCATGGTTAACATTGCTTAGGGCTAAAAATCACAATGAGGGATACAAGTATGTTTGTTTGGAAAAATATCACAATGTTTTTTCTTTATAAATTGCATTTAACTATTCACAGTTACAATTTCTGAGGAAAAAAAACCAGACCAAAACTAAGCTCCAGTCCTAAATATGCCAGCAACACTTCTTATTTTGTTGAGGATCTATGGCAATACTCTTGCCACTCAGTGGGATGCCCTAACATTTGTAACTGCATATTTAACTTGATTTCCTAAGGAAAAGAGATTTCCACGATTTCACTACATCTGTTCATTGTAAGTTGAGAAGCAAAAAGTAGTTCTGCAAGTTGTTAGTTTTCAGTTTTCACACTGTACCACACCAAGATTTTAAAAAGCAGGATGTTAAAACCAGGCTACCTGTCTAGTGGCCCGAACTCAGGGTGGGGGAACACAGTGAGTTCTTCAGTGACAGCTCAGGTGGAGATGCAGCAACTCAAATCAGGGAGCCTCTGCTCCCCAGCAGGGCTCCAGCAATGATTAATGAAGGACTGCAACAGATGCACAGAAAACCCTTCTGTACATTGCAGGGCAGATTTCCAAAAGCTTAGAAACTTTTAACAGCTACTACCATTTCATTTAAAAACTTGCCATTTCACTTTAGATGCTGAAACAGAAGATGAGTTCTTGAGAGTACTTGTCCACAGGTTTAGAACGGAGCCATTCCACCCTCAAACAGTTTGGTCCTACTGCCACCTGCTGCCACAAACACACCAGTGCCACTCTGTCTGCAGGGTGGGTTTTTTCCTTTCCTTTTCCATTGTTAAGAGTGTAAAAGAACATGTTCTAACAATGCTACTCAACATTATCTAAAAATAATTAGAAACTAATTTGTCCAGAGGATTGTGTTGGTAAATCAATGCACTGCCACCTTCACTGCCAGAGCATCCACCCTGCAGATCCCTGCACTGTTTCATACACTGCTTATCCCCAGAAAGGGTCACTCACAAGAGTCAGTATCAGCAGGAGAGGGTTTGGGGGGTTTGTTTTGGGCTTTGTTTGGGTTTTAACCCTGGCAATACAGTTTGCATCTGGAAAATTTTGAAATATTTATTGTTATTCTTAGGAAAGGACTAAGAACTGGTCAGAGTACTAAGGCTGAATTGCTCCTACTTTATACTTACGTGATCATGCCAAGGGGCTTCAATCTTTAGATTAGAACAAACTTGAAAGTTAAACAAAATTAGAAACTGCTGCATAAACCAGACGAAACAAAAATGTCTGAAAAGAAATTACTCAAATCAAGTGTAATAATTAGTAAAAGACTGACTTACGATACCACCAACAGTGTAACTTTCTGTATTTGCAGAGGTTTGTAGAAGTGTTTTTCTTTAGAGACAGAGTAGGATTCACATGCTCTAAAACAAAGTTGGAGATCTCTGGCAACTGCTGACATTTTCACACAACACGGGGGAAGAAGAGGAGTCTCCTGCCACCCCCTGCTCACAACAGGAGGGAACACACACTGCCAGTGAGAGACAGGTGAATCTTACTCACCACTTTCTAAACACAGCCCCACCCAAATATAATAGGACTATAAAAATGCCTGTTTTACGTTGTTGGTTGAAACCAGGTACAGTTTCAAGCACAGCTGTGATAACTGAACATGATGTCATCCATACATGCCAATTTGACAGTGAAATACTGTGGATTAAAAAGTAAGTAATTTATTTGCTATGTTTTGGGTTTTTTTATATCACCCTTTGATTCCCTAAAGATATGCTCTTAATACAAAGTCTAGAAAGAGTGTAAGACAAACTCAAATATGCAAAGATAATTCTCTGTTTTTACCGTTTTAATAGAACTTCTTGATTTTTCTTCCCAAATATTACTGCTCAGCTCCATTGTGCAATGAACATTTGTTTCTCTGTCATAGGATCCAAACATAAATAACCTGAAATAGAAAAGCCCATGGTAAGAATTGAAATACTATTACATATATCCCAGGTATCATATTATACTCACCATTCTTCATTTATACACTTATCATCATCATCATCATCATCATCAATGTGTACATATAGAGAACTCCAGACAGAACAGATTCCACAGGCAGAGCCCAACACCAAAGGAAAGACACTGCCACCCTCTAGTGGAAGAACTTCAAAAATATAAAATACAACAAAATATTTAGCTACAGTTTGTTTGAGTTGGATTTTTTTCCTGCTCTGTTTCTTTTTTTTTTAATAAGTGGTGAATCAGCAGATTAGCATTTTTCCATAAAGAACTACTGTATTATTTTAAGAAAAGCAACAACAGCTCCAAGAGTCTTTCATTTTAGCCCTAAACTTCACAATGTACTGAAGTTCTTCACTTAAGAGAGCACAAGTGTAGATTAAATTTTAATCTGAAGTTTAACAGTTTATTACTGCTTACATATAAATATTTTGGAACAACAATTTCAAACAAATCTTAGTCATTCAAAAGAGCTGTTAGATTTAAATTTCCCCTCTCAATTTTCTAAATATGTTTGACAGGAACAGTTTCTAAGCTTTCATCCAGAGTAACTTGTGATTGTGATGTGTTACACAACACTTGTGTTGGATTCACAACATCCACAGGTGGTGGATTCACCTTCCCTGGAGGTTTTTAAACTGAGATTGGCCGTGGCACTGAGTGCCATGATCTGGTAAAGGGACTGGAGTTGGACGAAGGGTTGGACTTGATGATCTCGAAGGTCTTTTCCAACCCAATCAATTCCATGATTCTTTGGATGATATGGACAAAGGCTGTCAGAAAAACATGTCAATTTTATCTGTTTATCTTGACATTGTTAAGTAAAAGTTTCTAGGTTATATGTTTTTAATCAAAAAGTCCCCAGTCTTCCAGATGTGGAGATCTGTAGTAAACATACTTTGAAAATTAAGTAAAGCTATTGAAAACAACTCTCACCAACAACTAGAAGTAGTGAAATTAAAGCCAATTCAAGGGAAAACACACAGAATCATAGAATCGATTGGGTTTTATCACTATAGTTTCTCCACTGTTTTCCATACTTAAGCAGGAGAAGCAGCAAAACTATTACCAGATGGACCACAACAAGAATTCTACTCCAAATTCTGTACAGAAGTCAAAGAACAGTTACTGCACTGAGAAAATACAAAACCTTCTGGGGCACTGAACAAAACTGAAAAACACACAGAAATTAAAGTGATCTTTATTTCTGGAATGAAAATGAAAAATTTTCACGTCCCTATGGCATATATAAGTGCAGAAGCCCTGTATGTCAGCAAGCAGTGCTGCACTGCAGAGAATTGGCCCAGGGAACCTTCACAGCAGCTCTGAGAGTGCTGATGAAAAAGGGACAGTTCATCATTGTCACTTTCGTATTTATTGTGTATTTCTTCTGTTACTACTAAAATCCTCTGTGAGTCCATCAGATTCTACCTCACCAAAATGTGATGCAAAGTAAACAAGAATATTTATTTACTCACAGAGGGAGTCTATGGACAGCAGTTGTTCAGTTCAAAAAAAGGATGGGACACCTGGGAAATCAGAGGAATTACTGTGGGACCAACAGTCAGATGTGCTGGCTGAGAGGTGTCAGCTGAGACAAATTTCAAGTGTATGCTGAGAACTTCTAAACTGCACGAAACAGATTAAGTCAGTCCCAAAGCTTAAAGACCTGACAAGCCTCCTCTCCAGCCATCTGATCAGCACCTGTGACACCTGGAAATACCCAGAGGTCAGATGAAGATGTCAGACCGAGCAATCTGCCTTCTAAAGGCCAGGAAACACACCACCACTTAGATATTGGTGATGTTACACAGTGCTCCAGACTGAGGAAAGAAACAATATTTAAAAGATTTCTCTCCAAACCAGGAGCAACTGCACACAACTTAAGGAGATTATTTTGGTTATTTATGATTAACATGAATGCACGATATGAATTCTCCCATTTCAGCCCAGTAAAGAAAGATCAGAGTTCCCTTAGTACAGCAAAGAGGAAACTCAATTTGGTGTAAAAAACTCAACTGAACAAACCCAAGCAAGTAACAGGAGGCAGGGACTGGCTTGTAACCAGGCAAAATTCAGAAGAAAGACAAATGTTTGCACCCACACAAAGCAGAAGTGTCTCAGAAACCAACTGTGACTTTCATTTGTTCATTCTTATTTAGAAAAAGTACAAGGAGTGCAATCAGCACCAAAGGTGCCACTTCATGCACCAGAATGGGCCCACAGTGACAACCCCTGGAAACTGAGGAAATGGGGGGACCTGCTTAGTCAGGAATGAGCAGAAGGGCACAAAAACGTACCTTGTACATTCGATTAATGTGACTTTTAGTCGGCCTTCTGTCAACAGAAAATCCTGAATACAAAGGTCTCGATCTTCATATTCATCAACTGGCAATACTTGAAATGGAAAAAATGGCTTGAACCTGAAAAATACAGAAGAGACTCAATTCAAAATACATAAATAACACTAACACAGAAATATAAAAAGGGGTAGTAAGACCACAATGAATCTTTAACACTCCTAAAGAGAAATAATACCATTCCTACATTGGTCAAAAGGTACAAGAAGGAGCTACTAAAGCATTTAGATTGCAGCAGATTGGACAATACAAACAAAGATTGCTTCACAGGAGCAGATGAGTTTTATTTACTAGTGCAGAAAATTTTGAGGAAGTGGGAAGCTGATAAAAATCACACAGTATGTTTATGATTGCAAACATGGTTTCCTACAAAAGTCCCTTTGCAGTAAATATCTTACCAGGTCTTTAATTTCTAAGTTCATCTGCATAAACATCAGAGCACTGAAAGGTGAAAACACACTGTGACCCTAAAGCTTATATGGGTTTATGACAGTGCTGGACTTAGAGGAATGGTGCATCCTTACAGACATTGCACTTTAGTTACACAGATTGATTCTTGTCTCACTTTGTGAAAACCTTTCACTTGCTCTTTTTAGCCAGTCTTCTTGAATTAAAATAAAGATACAGGTATTCTAAGTATTTGCCCTTGAGCTTTATTTCCCTTGTTGCAGCATGTGATTCACAGGAAAAGCAGCTCATGTCCAAGATAAGACATTCAGTGTTTTACATACATTATCTCACCACATAATTCCCTCTCTCTCTCTGATTAGAATGCACTGGGTTATAAATACCAATTTCATTTTTAAGTGATGGTGCAGCAGTGTCGGACACAGCCACGCTGTGAGGGAGGGCAGGAGGGGAGAGGCTGCACAGCTGCAGCCCCAGCACAGGGGGCTCACACAATCCCCAAAGCCAGGGCCACAGCCCTGCAGGAAGAATGAAGTCATCGGATCTGCACTACAGTATTTGAAAAAACTCTTGCTGGGTATTCCTTCTTTCTGTCCTTATTTAGTGCTCTCCTTTCCCAGCGCCGCTTTGTGCCTTGGTTTCCATCCTCTGCCGCTGTCTCAGCCTCCCAGCAGTTATTTCTGCTGAGGACACTCAGGACACTCAGGAGAGAGGACACAACATCTCAGCCTGCAGGACGGGTCTGCCATCCCATGAGAAAAGTCTTTCATAAGGACTGTTTGCTCAACCATCAGAGGCATCTGCCTGTCACATTCAGAGACCACAGTATGTTCAGGAAACAGTCACACGGATCTGAACTGAAGAGTTTCAGAAACTCAAATAAATAATGAAGGGTCCTTTAACTGTCAGCACACACTTGGGAGGGAGCTCCACGCTCCCATTCAAGACACTCTGTTTCTGTGCGAGCAACAGCCTCGTACAGAGCCATGAGAAAGACATTTCTTTTGTTCTCTTTGTGAATAAACACAACTCAACACTCCAGCTATTTTTCTGAAATCCAATTCAACTTCCAACTTTAATTTGTTTCCAAGTTTCTTCCTCATTAACTCCTTCAAGAGAAAAACCATTTTGAAATAGTTCAAGTGAAAAAAATCAGTTTTAAACACTTTATTCCAGCTTTTTTTCTTTAAGTCTTGTGCATGACACACATGAAGGTATTAAATCACCCTGGCCGTGTTTATCAGTCTACCATAAGCCATGATCTAACGACAACCATCCAAAACCCCAGTGATGGCATTTATAAGGTCTTTCCCTTATACAGACACACCATAAAACAGCCTGCAGGCTATTTAACAAGAACACAAACCCAGAGAAATTTATTTTCAGTAATAAAAATGAGAAGAAAAAAAAAAGGCAAAATAACAGACTAAAGTATTCCAGTAATGATGCAGACACATCCAACTATACAATCAAACCAAAAACATCCTCTTCAAGTAACTTCAGAACAAATACAGCACACCCTGCAAGCCTTTGCTGCAGCACAGAATAATGAAATAATCCCCAGAACATTTTCCTTGCTACATTGAGATAATGTTTACTATGATTTTGGTTTTTATTTTCAAAATATTTTTCATTAATCTAAACAACAATGAATTAAAGAGAAATTAATTCTAAAATACCAAAGCAGTTATATACAATAATACACAAAACACTTAACAGTGTATGTGGGACTTTGTGCAGCACTAAATTGACTACAAATGTGGGATTAAAAGAAGTCTCAACATCATGTTTAATTTGCAACAAGCACTTAGGTTCACATTCTTAACACTGTAACTAATTCATAAACCCTAAACAAAAAACCCAACTCCTCGCCTACTCCCACTGGAACAGGCAAAGTACAGAGAGCTGAATATCCCACACTAAATGCATTTTCCATGCTGGAGTGCTACTCTGAAACCTTCCAAATTTATATCATGGTACTTACCTATTTAAAGCAATTGACAGGGAGTTTGTACATTTCCAAATGGGATAAATTACTATTTCACATAAATTTCAATTACACATTAGAGAACTGAACTGCTGCCATACTATGTAAGTACAAGATAACCCCATTTATTTGGAAAGACTTTCCCACTGGGAACTGGTGAACTGACACAGCCCCAGACAGTGACAGTGACTCAGGGAGTAAACTTTTGAATTTTAATAAAAAGCAAAAAGACTTTGAAACTCAGAAGAGACACAACTAAAAATGGAAGTATCTTCAGCATGAGGCCACCCTGTATGCACTGCAAGTCTTCATGTTTACTTAGAAAGGCAAGGCAAGCAAAATACTGTCACAATCTAAAACTAGATGGTGTTCAGTAGACCATCAATTTACTGTTTTATAAAACAGTATCTGCTACTGTATGTGCAGATTCTGGTATCTAAAAGGATGTGCAAATTAAAACTGTCAAATTTATTTTCAGTTTTGGGAGTAATCAAAAGGTTCAACTAACCACAGAACAGAACCAAATCAATGTCATTTTTACATTGTCTTTTTCACCTAATTCATAGAAACACAACTCAGGCACTTGTGAAGTGTATAAATTTCAAAAAAAGAGTGATTGACACCAGATATTTTAAGACATGTAAGAAATCCTCTATTCTTATGTTGTGTATAATTTAAGATGAAGTTTACTTCTACAAATATTGCAAAATACTAAAATCCACTGCCAAAAGGGGCATGATCACCTTAATAAGATTTTAAAAGTACTTATCTGCTAACTTCTACATTAGGTGTTATGATGTCAACAGCTTATATCATTCTTCACATTGAAGATACAAAAATGGAACTCATCCTTCTTTTGGGAAAAAAAAATTAGCAGTACTAATTTTTTCAAAAATATTTTGCAAAAGTAATTATCCAGTTTCCACTAATTCCACAAGGAAAACGCTGCAGAACTGTGTTAGCATTCACAGTCAGGGGACTTTAATAATTCAAATAATACTCTTACTCATTATAGAAATCTACTAATTTTAGCTTTACTCACACCCATGAAAATCTGGCTTACAAGCAGCCTGAAATACATTGCAGTAAGACAGTGTTTATTTTCTAGGAAGTTTCATGGTAAACTGCAAGTGAGATCTAGTACCCCACCCACCGTGTTACAGGATGTTGTGCCACAGACACGTGGGAGGCTCTTCCACACAGTTCAACACATGAACAGCCTTTTTTAAAACAACACCTCAAACGAAAAGGCAAAGATTTTATTCCCTTTTTTCTTAAAAGTTGTTTCACACATTTCCACATTCTTAAACTTCAGTGTTCTTTCTTATTAAGTTGTCTTTCTTCCCAGTAACTCTGAGGTATATCTTGAATCAAGACACTCCAGACAAATATTTTTAAAACTCCAAGACCCATTCTACAATAGCAAATAAAAGAACCAATGAAAACAGTCAAGCAGCTCGTTCTAAAAACAATAGTTTTTTTTCCTTTTTATATGACAGAAGTCATTACAAATATAACAAGGAGAGTCTTAAAGATATGGTATTGCTGTCTGTACTGAAATAGCCACTGGTAAAAAGCAAATCCTTACTCAGGCTTACCTAAACTACTTTCTTATCAGCAAAAGTGAGATCAGTTTGATTATGTGCAGACTTTTTTGCACTTCAAGAACACCACCAGCTCCCAAAATTCTAAATTCCAGAGCTTTGTTAACTCAATGAGCCGATGTACTTTTGGCTTGGGTTTGTTTCTGGGTTTTTCTTTTAACTCTGTGTGACTTAGCTGAAGCCAACTGTTGATTCCAGTGAAGAGAAAGATCAAAATCCTGCTGTATTTCAGTGCCAGACAGGATGAAGACAAAATTTCTGTATCTAACCAGAAAGCCTGAATACTGTAGCTCTACTCCAAATGGGACAGAACATGCAGAACATGCTCGTTTGTTCACACAGGGCTGGAGGAGCAGCAGGTGGGGTTTAGCAAGCAGGTTTTAGGCATTCAACAACAGCAGCAGGGAAAAAAATCCACCAAAAATAAGCAAATAAACCCAAGCCACCCCAAAACTCTGCCTTTAGCCAGCTGGATCAGAGATTGATCCCAGTGACTGATGCCAGCCAAACACCAGCCTTTGCTCACCTCAGCAGGATGTTCTCACATAAGGAGGTCTCCAAGTCTCTACAAAGATTATGTTCTAACACAAGTCTACAATCTGAAGATGACTCACTTAGTTGAGCTCAAAGAGCTTTAATCCTCTGCTCCAAACCCCAGCCTATGTCCATATGAAACAAATGGCATCTCTTACACTGCCTAGAGAGGAAACAATGCACTGCTGTGAGCAGCCTGGGACAGCTGTAGAACAAAAGTGAAAACAATATTTGTAGCTGTTCTGAATTCTAGAAACGTTTGCTTTCCAAGGTTTATGCTCACTCCTCCAGTTAAGTTTTAAAAATGCTCCACCTACAGAAACTTCTCAATCTACATTTATCCAGTCACTTCTAACAAGACACAAGACAATCCAGTTCCCACCCTGGAAGCCTCCCCAGGTGCTGGAGATGGTCCTGAGCCTGAGCCAGACATTTCCAAAGCTCAGATGGCTCAAGCTCACCCTGAAGCTCTGGGCAGCACTCATGAAGGACCTGATTGTCAGAGCTCAGAGGCTGCACTGGTGGGGAGGGCTCTGGGGGACCAGGCCATGGCCACCCACATGCCAACTGTCCCCCAGGCAAAGGTGGCACCACTGGGAGTCACAGCAGCTCCCTAATGGGCCAGTTCTGCAAACGGGATCAAAACACAGAGCTCAGACTGGACATGACCTAGCACTGCTACTGACAACCAAATACAGGAAGGGCTTGCAAGACTAACAGAAGAACTCCTGCACTTTCCAAAGCACCACTGATGGCAAGTTACAACTGACACTTGTGGTTACCAATAAAGAAGCAGCTACTTAAATAGCTATAATCTTTTCCTACCAAACCCATTAAGAATTTGGATACTTTCTCTAATTTGCCCTTCTTTCAGAGGAACAGAGGGAAAAACCAGAATAAAAAAAAATGTGAGTTTGTGTGGTATTGTTTCAGAACAATACCACTGACTAACAGTGCTGTTCCCACCCCACCTCCCCTTGTAATCCACTGGGCTTTTTGCTTGGAAATATTAGAATTTGTTTTGTTTCTTCTAACATATTGCATTAAGTTTTGTTAGCAAGTATGCAGTTATTCTTTAAAAGAACCCCAACTGTTGAAGTTCTCAGAATTAAACAACATCATATTCTGTTTTAATTGCTTAAGAACTATTCACCAAGCCAGATCATTCACAGAGGTGGTTCAAACAGCACCATGAAGCCTCCTGCCAAGTCACTGCAAGACTGTGATCTTCCATTTTACTCTTCCTATTTTAGCTTAGGCAAACAAGAATAATGGTTTAAGCCATTTACTACACAAGTGACAGTCATGAAAAAGTCCATTTAATTCTTACTACACAATAGCTTTCCTTGAAGACAGTATATATAAAATAAACAAGACACACTATTTTTCACAGGCTTCAGTATATTTAAAGCATTTTACATATGTGGTATTAGTTATTATAACTATAAATATCTTCATTTAGATGACACTGGCAAACAACAAATTATCTAAAAAAGTAGGTCATTATATTACTACACATTTCCTTCCAAAAGGGCATTTTTCATAACTATGTTGCCATTAAAACTGATGCAAGAGAACATACCAAAGCTTAGATTCTCAGTTAGGAAACTCGGGGAAAAAAGCATATAAATGTTATGACTTCCATTAGATATCCACAGATAATTTTAAAATACTGGGCATAAAATAAGAAATAAATTTGTACATTGCACCTCAAATTATCCCTGTAAATTTTTCAGTTAAAGCAACACAAAGTTGCTATAAAGTTAAGTCCCAAATGATTATCCTAATTAAATTTTATGCTAGTAATATTTGGCAATTAATTATGTGTAACAGTCTGATTAACTGTATTATCAGCTGATCTCTGTAATACACTCTTTATTGCACACAGAGCTTTATGACATCTTGTAAGTCTTCAAAATGCCTGTTCTGTATTGCTGTGGTAGAATTGCTGTGGGTTTCATCCCATGGAACAGCCCCAGTGGAGTGGGCTGGGCATTCTGTAGCCCCAGCAGCAGCTACAGCACAGCAGTTCAGCTGAACCACAAGCTGGACAGGGGAATTAACATGTTACAAAGGTAGGTTGTTCCCATACAGTTTGAAGGAATAAATGAATTACAGCACCTACTGGGGAAACAAAACCAACAACTAAGTAGCACTCCAGAGCCCAACTGAGGGCTGAAAACAATTCCTGCTTTTTTCTTACCTCACAAAAATTGAGGTTTTTCCTCTCCTTTTCTTTCCTGCTACACCCAGCACCTCCTTGGCCGTTTGCAGAGCTGTGGGTCACAGACAGGTCTAAAATGCTGCCAGGCCCGAGCAGAGACACTCCCAAGTCCTGAGAGCAATTATTAACTCAGGCAGGCCTCCACAAGAGTTCTCCCAGAAGGGAGAGTGCTTCAGGAAGCACATGCACCCAAATGGCTTTGGGCAGGTGTGATGGAGGGGTCTGAGCCACCAAACCCAACACAGCAAGAGCCCAAATCACTGGGTACGGTAACTCAGGAGCACCTGCCTCGACAGCACCTCAGACACCAGCACTGCTCAGCTGGCTGGGCACTCCAGCTGTGCAGCAGAACTTTGTTTGCAACACAAACTTAATTAAGTCAAATTAAGTCTTGGAGTAGATTTTTTTCACGAACTTACTATATGCACTGGCTGAGATCACTGAACACCTTGGAGGTCTGAGCTCTACCCCAGATTCAACTGCCATTTGTTACAAGTCAATTCTAATGCAAAAAGCTTCCAAAACTTGTGTGGATCTTACTGGTATCTCTGAATTGAGATGAACACAATTCCAGGAGTAAGTTCCTTAAACAGAAAGTTTACACAGAAACTCAGTGACACCAGCAGAAACTACTCAAATAAGTTATTTATAAATTCTGTGTTCAGCTTAGTATCTATGTCACAATTAGCCTGACAATTTTTTATAAAATAATGACCCTCAACCTTCTTCATACAAAGTGGCATCCACACTCATTTCCAAAATGAGACTTCATCCACTGTTATGAACAAGCCTTTTTCAACCCTCAAATGTCAAAATAAACACTTCCAGTAGAGCATTTTTAAAAATTATTTGAACTATTGATATTCTCACTCATCACACAGAATAGAACTTTCTTGAAACACTAATTGCTCCCAGCTAACATTTATAATATTAGATTATTGCTTTCTTCTGGATGAAAGCAGAGTTTGAGATCATCATGCAAAGGTTTTTGTAGCTCCACAATTCATGGATTTCAGCAGATAGGGGTGGAACAAATTGTCCATTAATATCACCTACCTATGTGGGTTGTTAATTTCTCTCTATACTCATTTTACACAATAAAGCTTAAATTAAAACTTCTAGGATTAATAAAAGTCTTTTTCTTTACTCTAAAGAAAAATGATACCAAGAATAACCAAGTGTTGAAATAGTTTTAAATCAAACAAGTGTGAACACGAATTGTAAACACAGGAGCACACCGGGTGACCTCAGGCAATCTCTGCAGGAATGCAGAATAAGCCGATTCCCACAGAAACCCAGGAACATGAAAGGACAAGCTCCAGTAGGGAATCCAGCAGCCTGAGACGAAGCTTCCCCAACACTGAGCACTCCACCACAGAGGTGACTGAAACCTCCTGTCCTTGCCCAGGCTGCCTACTTAAGAGCTTTTGGATCAAGTGTCACCTGCTAATATAAAGATTAACTATTTCATGCGTTTAATATAAACAAAATGGGTTATACAAAAAACTCAGATATTTTTACATCAAATGAGCTACTGAGAGATGTATTAGCTACATATTTTTACAGGTAAATTCTGCATCTCTAATCCCTGGAAGTGACGTCCTTCAAGGAAAACGAAGCATTCAGTTTTGTGTAACAGGCAGGGAACATCAGTCATAGTGTCTGTGCAGAGCCTAAAAATCCCAGCACAGCCTGTAGAGGATGATTCAGAACAGCCCAACTCCAGTGCCTCAAAACATACCCACCTGCTCCCACAGACAGGCTCAGAACCAAACCTGGACATGTCTCATGTGTGCAGTTCAGCAATCTGATTGCCCTGTATATACTGGAAAATAAGGTACCCTTCAAAAATAAAAAGTGCTACTGCTTATTTCATACTTTATTTAAAAGAATTGAAAGCAATACAAATTATGACAACTGAACAAAAAGAGATGTATCTGTTCTCACTGAGCAGCAAGATCAGCTTAAACACTGAAGATCAAAGGCCAGATGAACAAACACCAATTACCAAATAAACTTTATCAGATTTTTCAGAGTGTTTATTCACTGTCAAGATGAAAGAAGTTCACTGCAGGACTAAAATCAAGTAATTTTTAAATACAAAGCAGCCAAAGTGTTAAATGAGGTTATTTTCTTTTCATTATTATTGTACAAAGAGTCTTAGATACACTGTTTGAAGTAAGAAAAGTCAAAGGTCTTATTTTCCTATCAAACCAATTAACCCTAATGCTCACTGGATTCCTACCTGCAGCAAATGCAGATACTAATCACCAAAATTAATTATGTCTTCATCCAGATCTCCCTCCAACACAGTTGGGATTTTTTTGTCCCTGACTGTAACTCTGATCTCCCAGTTTCTTCATTAATCCGCCTCAAGTCAGTGCTGTGTTCATTCCTCACTCTTGCAGGTAAGAAAAGGAAAGATCTGTTGACTAACCACAGGAAAAGGCTCACTCTTGGCCTGAAAAGAATGGCACCTGTACACTGGGAAATGCCTGGTATGTAGCTGGGCACTCATTAAATCTGACTTTATGAGGAACAAGTTTCAAACTGACATTGTTTCATAATTAAATCATTTCAGTGTGAAAACTCACAAAGTGCTGAAGCTGACAAAGATAACTAAAAATGTTTCAAAACCCCTAAAACCAGTGGGTTTGCACCTGGCAGCTACATAATAAGATTTGCACACATACTTTGCACCACAATTTCATATAACCTGAGCAAACATATTTAGTGATCTTGCACACACCATGTATGCCTGAGACAGAGCACTCCCAACATAAAAACAGTAAAAAACTGCCCAACAAAGACCTTCCTTCTACACATGTAGCACCCTTGAAAAAATGAAAATATTTAATGTTCTGATGTTTGGTTTTGTTTACTGTGTGTCAAGTTGTCTACAGATTAATTTATCTGACTCCTGTACGAGTAAAAAAAATTACTTGTCCGTGTACTACAAAGACAACCCTCCAAGCATGAAACTGTTGCCTGCAGAGAGATCTGCTGGTTCCAGTTATCACCACTCTGCCATCAGAAGCAAAGTCTGTGTTGGCCTCATTCAGGGCATTGTCCCTCTGGAACAGCCTGAAAACCCCAGTGCTGCTTTACCATCAATTTTTGCACAGCAGAAAAGGACTCGGATCCCAGGAGCAAAAGCTTCTTTAGGCTGGGCTGTTTTTTTGTCATTGATGAGAGAGGATTTCTACAATTCAGGCATGGAGTTCAAAAAGAGAAAAGAACAAAAAGATCTCTTCCTTCCCTTCAGCAGCAGTAAAAATGAGAACTTCAAACAGGAATGCCACATAAATTTAACTACTAAGAGAGGTTCGTACCACAACTACAGCAGAAACCCACTCAAGACAGAAAAACTCTCCCCTTGCAGAACCTTTGGGAAAGGGCTCTGTGCTGGCTGCTGATTTCTGAAGTTAAGACACACAATCCCAAGCTCTATTTCTGGTACTTCTGCATATACCTCATCATATGAATAATATATACTCTTTTTAATTTTATATTTTTTCCAATTCCTCTATTACCATATTATGAAGTAATTTCTATTATAAAACTTCAAATCAATAGCTATTTGCATCACTTCTTGGCTTAAGTTTTGCCAAAAATAAGAAACTGCTATGTAACTTTCAAATTGCATTCTATAACAGTAAATTAAAATAGGCTTGTCTAATTGTTTTTCCCAGTGAAATTCAATATAGCCCCAGCTTCCAAATAAAGCATAAAGCCATTTAACATGACTAACTAATGATCAATTCCAAGGATACTTCAGGTTGGAAGGGACCAGATGAGGTCATCTAAATACCCAGTGCAGAAATGCTAGAAGGCATTCTTTGAGAGATAACTTCCAAAGAAAATAAAGTTATTCCCCTCTGTGGTACAATGCATTAAAATAAAGCAAAGTACAGTTTCTTAAAACAAGCTAGTATCAACATAAAATATTAGCTTTTTTATTGTAACAAACTGAGAAACAAAGTATTCTTAAAATATACAGAACTGACTCACTGCTTAGGCAATACCTGCTCTACTTAAGAGTCTAAATGGATGAACTCATAAGATGTTAAATTTAGAAAAAAATAGCAGCTGTCAGATTTTTTTACATCCTTTCTTAAGAAATACCAGGAAGTTAAATTCTGGTGGGAGACCAGTCTGCAAGCACTTCCTCCTCAGCCTTTACATGCACACAAAGGGCTTTGTATCTTTATCATGGCCAAGTGTATTTTTATTGCCTGAGAAGATCCCAAATACCAAAGCTCTCCAAAATCTACACAAAGCAGGATCAAGACCTGTTCAAAACAGCCAAACTACACCCAACAGTTGAGAACAGGCTGGACACACATCACAATCAGTGTCCCTGTGTGATGGGGGCATATCAAGGTTACTGTCATAAGCAGCTTAATAAAAAGTTAATGAGCAAGGCACAGTTAATTAGAGAACTAATACAGATGAACCCATGACTTGCAACAGCACCATCAACCAAGGAGACAGACACCTGACATAGTCCTTACTATGTGTCTCCAAATCCTGAACATGCTCTGGTAACCCTAGAACTGCAGCTTAGTGCCAACCACTTTACCCTACTATTAAAAGGACATGATACAGAAAGTTAAAACCAACACAAACAGTGTATACAGCATTAAAGAACTGCTTGAGTGTTTACAATCAAAAGTCAAATAAATAAACTCCACTTTGTGCTGACAGTATTAATTGTCATTCTCTAGTACAAGAAACCTACGTGAAAAACACAGACTCAAGGAGAGACAAGTGGTTGGGAGACTGAACAAATTCCTCAGAGTGCCAGCACTGGAAATCCAGGGCCAGCCAGACACAGCTGGGGGTCAGTGCCCACCCTGCACAACATCAACAGCTCATCAAAACCAACCGACAGGGATGTCAAGGCTTTCCATGCTCATCTCAAGCTCCACCCACTGCTCCACTCGACTTAGGACTAAAAGAAGTGTAACTGAAACAGTTAATTCAAAATAGTTATGAGTATGTACAGACAAATAAATTATACCAACAATTATTCACTAGGGTTAGCTATTAGAAAAAGAAATAATATTGGCTCACAGTTACCTTGTTTCTCAACACCACAGCAGAACTCACACATATTGGAGAAGAAAAAAAGATCATATTAGATCTTCCCCACATCTGAACAGGAACAGCAACTCTGACATACCAAAATGTTTTCAGAAAAGCTGTTTGCATTTCTATTACAAAGCAACAAATACATTAACTACAAAACAGTAGTAACTGTTGCTCTTATCAACAGACTTGCAGAAATCCTTTATCAGCAATGACAAAAAACAAAAAACAACCCAGCCTACCATTCACCAGATTTTACCAACAGCCTCACACCCAGGGATTTAATCAAATTCTACTACACAAGATAGCAATTCCCATGCAATGGCAGAGCAGCTTCATAATAGGGTGTTTAGCCAAACACACATTTATTAAAGGGCCAGAGAAAAGTGATTACACCCTACTAGAATAAAACACAAATTACTACTTATTTGTTTAGACATAAAGTGCATCCCTTCTTTATCAATTAGGACACAAACATGCATAAAATGCTAAACAAACTTTAAATGCACACACCAGGCTACACTGCCTCTCCTACAGACACTCAGGAGTGCAGCAGGAACACAAGATGCCTTTTTCTACTTTCAGGCAGCAGTTAATGCACATCACACAAGGTCAGACCCAGCAATGGATGATACAAAAGATGATCTTACTAATCACTGCTCTGCTGCATAAATTTGATGCCAACTGGAAAGAACACTAAAGTACATGTGCAGTAATTTGGCTGCAGCAACAAATAGCACAAACCTGAAGATACAGTTTCTTAATAGAGTATTTAATAACTAAATAACAGGTGGGGATCTGCTACAAAAACTTAGATGATCAAAATCTACTACTGACAAAAGTCCTCTTCTTATGCCATTCACTACCAAGTAATAACCTCTATAAGTTGCCTAATACAAAAGACAAAGAAAATTGCTTTGTTTTTATTTTTAATACTAATTAATACCTTGAAACAAGATAAAACTTTTCTGTGGACTTCAATCTGCAAGCCAGAGAACCAATCTGAACAGAGAGTAAAGTGCCTCTTTCAACCAGCTGAAAAGGGAACTCCTCACATTCCCAGTGCTTTTGTTGACAAGGTTGTAATTACTGCTGTTCAAAGACTGATTTACCAAGTTACTTGAGCAGGAGTAGGAACACAACAGAAAGGTTTTGAACTATGCATGGAAGCACAGACACAGACCACAGGAAAAAATACTGTGAGAGGATAGTCACACTTCCTGTAGATGAGTAACTTTTATGCTTTAAGTAAGGCAATAGGTCATTAAGCAGTCGTGAAACTCCTGACTTTTTCCTATATATTCTTTCCTAATGAATATATTAACATACCATAATCTCAAATCCAATGTATTCTTACAAATTCTATTTAAACCTACTTAAATCCAAGTTTTGCATGTTATCAGCAGGGGAGCTGATTTCCCAAATCAGTTGTCACCACCACCTAAACCTCAATGTCTCAACTCTCAGCTCAACCACCACCTGAGAGTACATTGTTACTACTCAGCTGTTACCAAGTTTTGCTGCCTTGGGATCCACCTACCTCAACTCACCTGGCACTCGCTGGTGAGGAATACACGGCTTTAGTCTGTGTTCCACAAAACCTTGGGCTGCTGGGGACAGCCGAATGTTCCTACCTGAGGCTTTGAAGGCCACGTTCTGGACAGTGTGGTCACCAATGACCAGATATTCCTCACTTAAGAACACTTCACTAATGTGCATTAAGCTTCGTGTCCTGCCTACCTACCCCCTTCAAACAGGGAGGGTCAGAATGACATGATGAGGTCATGGCAGAAAATTTAAAGGTAAAAAACACCGTATCAGGGTCAGACACTGTTCCACTGAACATCTGCCACCCTGTGCTTCCAACTCACGATCTGGTGTGAAAACCAGCTACGATCCTGCATTTTCCTCTAGTTAAAGGAGTTGGAAATTTTTGAAATCTTTAAAGAGAACATTTTAAAGTAACTGTTAATTCTTCTTAGTTTTATAACAATTTATGCTTCATATATTGTTCTCAGTGTCAGTCACCTTCCAGCTTCACACTTCTACTCATTTCTGTCTCAGGCTCTGCACTCTGCTCCTTTCCTTATTTCCCTTTCCAGTTCCTTTAAGCGACACTGGCTCAGCCATTCTTTCTGGTGTGGAAAGTTTGAGAAATGTGGAAAACTGACTCTCTCCAACTACACGATGAGAGCACCTTACTGTGCATCTCTCACAGGAAAAATGATCACAGAGTCACAGAATATTCTGGGTTGGAAGGGACCCACAGGGATCATCAAGTCCAGCTCTGAAGTGAATGGCCCATACAGGGATCAAACCCACAACCTCAGTGTTATCAGCACTGTTAACAAGATGAGCCATCCTGTCTGTCTTCCTCAGCTCAAAGGGAGGAGCACATCATCACTGGCTCCACAGGAACCCTAAAAACTTGCCTGGGGAGTGTGAAGTTCATCTGCTGTACTTGCCCTCTCTAGGTATGCTGAGAGTTGCTGACTCTGCACCACAATCATCCTATCCCAGCCTCTGCTCAGGGCTCCTCTCCACAGGTTACAGCTTCACTCTCTTTCCAAAAAAGTATGAGAATGGAAGCAAACCTGCTCTTCACAGCTTCCCCTGCTGGCCAGGGACTTTTTCTGGAGAGCGATTCAGTGCCTCAGGATTTCAAAGGACAACCACATTACTCAAAGAAATTACTTATTGCCCTGTCAGAGCTTTCCAAATCTTAGATATTTTACAAATCCACTTACATGAGAACTCTTATAAGTTCAGGGCAGGAGAACCAGCTGAAAAGGCTTTACAAATTACATCACTACAAAGCTAATAACACTTCAAAATTCAAACAGGCATTTTCTGTTACTCATCTCTCGTGAATTTCAGGGATAAGGCTTATTGCAGAAGAATGTGGTAAACAAAAGAAAAATCCTCACACAACTCATAATACAAGCTACAAAGACAAACAGAAGAGAAAGGAAACATTGGTATTGCAAGAATGGTAAGACACAGAACAGAAACATACTACCTGAACAGTGGTAAGACATTCAGTACCCGTGGGCAATCAAAGTAATGATGCCCCTTGTCACTTCTGCTACAGAAGTATCACTGATCGTTTCATTATTTTCACTGGATAACGCAGCCCGTGCACATTTGTAGAAGAAAACATACTATCATACAAGACAAAAAAAAACAAACAAAAAAAGTCCCCCAAAGTTTTATTTACCACAGTAGTAGCAATATTTCTCTTATCAATGTTTAGACTCCCAACAACTTATTGAATTAAGCAGAACAGAAAAGAAGCTCACAGCATGTATCAAAAAATATTCCTTAGAGAGTGACCTTTACCCTTTCTCCCACCGAACAACCACCACCTCACCTACACAGGTGAGCGTAAGCCACAGGTCCTGCCCAGGTGGCTCACCAGTGGCAAAATCTTGGGAGGAAACCCCAAACCCACAAGCTCTTTGCAAAGCCATCCTTTTACCACTTCCGAAGATGGATATCATGGTCCCGTTGTCAGACACCTGACAGGATCCCCAAATTTTTCCTGCCTCCTAATTTTGCCATTTAGTTACACACAGTTCAGGGCATCTCACAACCTCACGGTGCAATGGCTTCTTCACCTGCTATAAATGGAAAACGACCCTTCCCGGAAAGCTTCTGACAAGCAATAGACAAGTGCCCCCAGTGCCAACAGAAATCTTTTACTATTAAGGGCAAAATAGCAATTCCACTGCACGCCACCCAAAGCAAGGCTGAGGACGCAGGACATCTTACCTGATTTTATAGTTGGGCAAGGTGTGCTTGCGCTTAATAACCTTCTTGAACTGGTTCACTATGATGGAAGTGAGCTGGGGCATGGGCCTGCCTTCGAACTGAGACTTCACCTCAAAGAGTATCACGGGGTCATCCATGAACGAGAAGAACCAGTGCGTGAAGGGCAGGCGCGTGAAGACCAGCTTGAGCCTCCCCATCACCCGGGAGATCTTCACGAACAGGTAGGCGGACTTGCCAAAGACCAGGTCGGCATCGATGGCCAGGTGGAAGCCCCCATTGTATTCCAGGTCCACCTCGAAGCCCAGCTCGTCGGGACAGCCCTCCTCATTGCAGGACACCGGCCGGATGAGCTTCACGGACTTGAAGACAGGCAGGACATCCCCGAGAGAGACCTCCCTGAGGCTGAGCCCCTCCAGCACCTTCCCCGTCATCTTGGCCTGGAGCAGCTCCTCGAACTCCACCTTGATCTTCTTGGTGACCCAGTCCCTGACCAGGGCAGTGTCCCTGAGCTCCCTGAAGAGGAAGAGGAAGATGGCATTGAGGAAGTGGCACGTCTCCTCTCGGGAGGAGGGGGCCGGAGGGGGCTCGGGCTGCGGCTGCTGCTGCTGTTTGGAGCCGGGCTCTGTGCCCGGGACGGCGGCGGCCGCAGAGGCCGGGGCTGGGCTGGGGGTCGGCTCGGCAGCCGCGGGGCCGGCGGCGGGCTCGGCGCCCTGCAGGTATTCCCTGAGGCCGTGCTCGGGCGCCACACGCGAGTAGACGATGCCGCCGGTTCCTCCGCCCGCGCCGGGGGGCTCGGGCGCCTTCCTGTAGAGGAGCAGGAGCTGGAGCAGGATAGTGAGGCAGCAGCCGGCGAGCGCCGAGAGCAGGATCACGCACAGCAGCGGCATCCTGGGCGCCCCCCGCCCGCCCCTCGCCGCGCCGCCCTCGCCGCCCTCACCGCGCCGCCGCCATCGCGGGGCCGCGCGCGCGCCCCGGCGGCGTCCAACGGCCGCGGCCGCCGGGGGGGGACGGGGCGGCACATCCGGGTAACCCCGCGGGGGGGCGGGGCCAGGAGACACCGAGCGGCCAATCGACGGCGCCGCCCCGCGCTCTCCACGCGGTGCTATTGGCGGAACCGCCCGGGCGGGGGCGGGGCGGGGCGCGCGCCCGTGTGGCGTCACTTCGGCCGCGTGCGCGTGCGCGTGCGAGTGCGTCCTCCACCCCGTCTTGGGCGCCCCCCCGCGCGCGCGCCCCGCGGCTCCATCCCGGGATCGGCTCCATCCCGGGATTCCCACCCGGGATTCCCACCCGGGAAACGCTCCCTGCCCCGGCCGGCCCTGCCGCGCTCCCCGCGCTGCTGTTCAGGGGAAGCTCTCCCGGCTCTGTCCCCGCCGTGCTGAGGGCAGGGCATAGGGAGGAAGAGCCCCCGCCTTCCCGAGGGGAAGGTGACCGGTGTCATACCGGCAACGGTGACAGAGAAGGGACGGGGAGCCCCTTCACAGACATGCGGGTGGATGGTGGTTGTTCCAGTAAAATTATTCTGGGGAGGCGCGAAGGGATAAAATCTCTTTTCATGGGCGTTCTGTGACCTCCTATAAACTCTTTGTTTCCTGAGATGAGAGATGTTTTCTTTGATCAGAGATACTTTGAACACATTTTGAAAAAAAACCTGCATGGATGACATGTTTTCAAGCTCTAGTGATAAGATATAAATCTGTTTCCGTCCTCTTCAGTTAAGTGCTAATGCCTAAACCAGTCATTGAATACATGAAGTAAAAACCCAACCAAACCTATGGAGGAAAGGAACAAGAAGGGAAGAAGGCCGAGAACTGCAGAACATCGTGGTGTTCCAGCCTGTGGTGTGCGTGAGATCTCTGTGGTCCTGCGGGCAGGACAGACAAGGACAAGCGTTTCTTTGTAGGACAAACTGCAGCTCCGATGAGATCAGAGAGGAGGGACCTCCCTGCCCAGGCTGCTCATAATCCTTTCAGTGGATGTGACAGATCACACCATGTGGAGACTCCTCAGAAAGAGTCGTTTTGAACGTTTTAAGATTTATCCAGAAGGCCTGTTGTATTTAAATTCGGTTTACAGAATTGTCATATAAAATAACTGTATTTTTACTGGAAAATAAAACCATACTTCAGGAAAAAACCCTGTTATTCTAATCCAGCAAACTCTTTTAAGGGCCAAATCAAAGATGTTTGTCCTGGTGGAGAATGTGCTGTGACAGCTGCACACTGTTTTTCCAGGTGCTTCACTTTATCAGGGGTAGTCTTTTCTTTCAATCTTGAAATAGTAGTGTTGTGATTTCTGAAAGACACAACAGAGACAAAAGTTACTTCAATAATAAAGGTTGTTTTCTACACCAGTTTTTATGTTTAGTTAAATACCTAGCTAAAAGGTTCTTAGATAACATTATATTTTATTAAAATAAAATGAACATCATGCTCATATTGTTGGTTGGGGAGTTTTTTCCAGCCTTCAAAACTGCTTATAAATACAAACAAGAGGAGAAGAAAATGTGAAATTTTATTGCCAAGAAGATAAAAAGCTCTTTTCTCCATCCCCCGTCATAAAGTGTGTGGGGTGGGAGGATTGAAGAGCTCTCAATGCTGCAGTGCTGTGGTTTGAAACCAGAGATTCAGAGTATGAATTTTTTATAGGTCTTGTGACTGAAAGTTGAAATGCCTGGGTGTTTAACAGAGCATTTCTATAGAAATACCAGAGAGGTCATTAGTCCAACATTTGAACTGCTCTGTTACGGGCCTTTTCCGTGGCTGATAGAGACACACACAGTAAGAATGGGAAGGTTTTGGATTTGCAACTAAATAGCTTTTCAGATAAGGACTAATATATTCAGAAAGGCAAGAGCAGCTTTGCTTTTGGGTCAGGAGGAACAGCAGGAGAATAGAAAAAAGTCATGTTGAAGAAGACTCAATTGAGTGTTTTTTTCTGTTAGACAAGCAGAATAGGGAGTTTGGCAGATTTTTGTGCACCTGATGGCAGCTTTAGGGCCTCTGAAATGTTCAGTTCAGTAATCGCTTTTCTCCTTTTCCAGGAAGATTTTCAACAGGAGCTGTGTTATCTTAGAAGACACGTTATGAAGCAAGAATCAGGCATGTTTTAGCATTTTCAATGAGAGTGGAAGAATGGAGGGAAACAGCAGCAGATGCCTTAACATGAATGCAAAATGATTGTGCAAAAGTGCTACATAACATAGATTGAAAAGAGAGAGAAAAATTATTCAAATTTGTCAGGTAGAGGAGAAAAGAAAGATTCATTTTAATACCATCTTAAAAGGGCCTTTAAGAGCATATTTTACTTTGGCTTCAATTTGGAAGCTCGTATTTGCATTTTCTGGAAGTCTAGATAAATACAAAGGTATATTTAATCTCACCAATTTCTCCCTGGCTATGCAGAGTTTTGTAAAATGATGCAGATTGTAGTCAACTATTTACTCTTTGAATAAGTGGAAATTATTAAATAGGACACAAGACATGCAAAAAACCAAAAGCCTGTTTTATATTGATTTTCTTAAAAAGTACTAGGAAATTGTTTATTAAAAGGGATATTTCCCCTATATTTAAATAAGGAAAATATTCTTTCAGTTTGCAAATCAATTTAGGACATGATGTCAACAAACCTCTAAATGTAGAACTTAAAAATTGGTTTTCAACATTTTGCAGGGGATTGTAACAGTGATAGTGTACAAAGATTGCAAAATGTGTAGAGTTCCGTAATGATAATAGAGAGCAAATAGCAGAAATTCACAGAAGGGATGTGCATGAGCAAATTCTTCTGTTCTAAGCAAAGGGTAGTGACACCCTGGGAACATCTGTCCTGATTCCTCTCAGTCATGACTGATCCAAGGATCATTTGTTTTAGGAGCATTTTAGTAACCCCAGGCAATGGGACCAGTCGAAGAGGCACAGATTTAAATTGCACCAAGGAAACAACCCTCAGTATCACAAGCTTGGAAAGCCAATTACAGATGGAGTGTTTTGTTGGGGTTTTTTTAATTGCAAAGAAGTCTAAATAGATTATTTTTCAAAGCAGGAAGTGCTGGGTTGTTTTATAATGAGTGGTTTTCGTAATTTTCTTCATCACTGGTCTGGAATTGTTGCCTTCTTTTGTAATATGTATTGGCAAAATTATTTCATTCTTTCCTGGGCCTCCTATTGTTTTTGTATTACATCTCTTAGAGACCAAAATTAGATTATCATTCTCATGGTGCTGCGTGAAACAGGATTTAGAAAGTGATTAGGTAAATTCATGAGGAAAAAAATCTGTTGAAGGCTGTTAAATACAAAGATTGCTGGAAGTTACTGTGGTGACAGACTGCTGGGGGGTGTCTTTTTCTTTTGTCTGTCCTCAGGCATCTACAGTTTCAGACAGGATATGCTACATAGACCATCCTGGTTTGATCCAATTCTGAAGATATGTTAAAAAGGAAAAAAACAAAACCCAGTGATCAGGACTGCTTCCAGTTCTAGTTCTCAGCTCTGCCAAGCACAATGTTATCTTATTATCAGGCGACTGCATTTTATTGGTGCAAGCCTCTTTAAAAACACTGAAACTTTAGATCATGTGAGATTTTCTTGATGCCATCTAAATTCCTACCTTTTTTTGAGTCTGCTGGCAAAAAGAGCACGCCCAGTCTCCATCTGGTCCCCGGAAAGACCTGTTCAACTCCCCTGGAGGAGTTTGTCTCACACCCTCTCCAAGCCCATTTCTTGCACAGAGGATGGTCCATCTCTTATGGCTCAGGATTTGTTTCTGAGTCCTTCAAGTACATTTCACTTTTATAAGCTAAGTTACTCCACTCAGAATTTGTGGAAAAAATACAGTTTGGGTGATTCAATCACATTTAGGCTGTATTAGGGCTATAGAAAACCACCAGAAGATTGTTAGCTGGAATAAATCTCTGGATCCATTGAGTTGAATGCATCCATTAATCCTACTGAAAAATATGACACCCCCCTCAACTTCTAGTTATTTTTATGGATGGCAACTGATAATTTTAGGAGGTTTTATTCCTATCTTAGAAATGTCTCACTGCAAGACCTATCTTTTCAAGATGGGAATGTGTATTACATGTTGCTCTTTGGTGAACCCTACCTGAGATGCCTAACCCTCAGTTTTCAGAGATAATGAGAAACTACAGGGTTTACTTTGGCATTGTGACTACTGTGTGGAGCAGGAGAAAAAAAATCAAACAACTCTGTTGGCTGCCCAGAGATGCGGATGCCCTAAATTGACATTCAGTTCCGAAAAAGAAGAGGTTTTTAACTTTGTGTGTAAATTTAAGGATCTGTCTCACAACAGGGGCACTCTTGTTTATGAACAACTTTGCAATCTTACCTGCAGCAAGTAAAGCACTTGAGATGGTTGGTAATAGTGGCTTTGAGCCCAACCACTTTGGATCAGAACATGTTAAAACAAAAAAGACAGTGAGGCTTTGCATCTAAGGTTTAGTTTGGCCTAAATACAAATCCAGTATTTTCACTGAAGCTCACTGTTAATTATCTTTTGAAGTAGGTTCTGCTTGTTTAATCAAGAGCTTAACATTTTGGATGTAAAGATGCTTTGGATACTTACTTCAAGAGGCTCATCATGTTCAAGCTTAAAGTATCCTGGTTCTTAATTAGGGATTTTGTTACTATCTCACACAGACCCTGGCTTTCATTATATCATGAAAAAGATCCTCCACTGAGGAACTGTAGTTCTCAGATAAGTTTTCTGCGATTAAATAAAAAATATTTAAAAAGCTATTTTAATTGTAAATATAACAAATTTGGGCTTTTAATATTACCAGTATCCAAGGCACACTGAAGATTTCCTTTCTTCCCTGCCTGCTGTTACATCTTAAGTCCAGAAACTGTTCTTTAATTCCCAGATGCAAGTGAGACTTGTCACATGTATTTCACTTCTCCCTGCATTTACTTCACTGACTCCTAGTATTCATGTAAATGCCAGCTTGCTTAAGCTTTAGAAAGTGATATGTTTGGGACAGTTATTATCAGATTTGTCATTTAGTGTTCACTCCAGTACCTTTTCCATACATATTCTGAAGCAGATTCTCCATCACTACGCAGAAGTGCAGGCAGCCTCCCCGAGGCCCTCTTGCATGCTCCCAAATAATCTTTTTCAGAGTGGAGATTGTTTTAGCTATTTTCCCTAATCCATTTCAAGTATAATTACACTATGGTCAATATGTTTTTGATGTTCCACAACCTCACTTTTTTTTTTAATACTTGGCTCACTTCCTGGATTAGTCCAAAGCAGCCTCTGGCTGATGGAGAGGCTTCGGAAAACTGCATTAAAAAGCAATTTTGGGTTTGTATAAGGATTCTATGGCTAAAGGGTTAATACACACTTCAGGGATGAATGCAGCGTTTGAGATGAGGGTCCCTGTCAGGCTTTGTGCCTCACTTGCCCTTCATTAAAAGTGTAATTCGCTGCTTCGGTCTGCAGGTAGTTCTTGGGTTCGGGCAGCAGCTGGTCACAGAGCATCTGCTCTGTCTCTTTAGCCTGCAGAAAAGCTCAGCCGCATCAGGCCGTGGAGAGAAGCTCCCTCCCTTCTGCTGGAGGTGACCACCCTGCGGTAAGGTCAGGGCTGAACACGTGTCTTTGCCGCAGCCATTTCGGTGCAGAGCAGACACTCTTTATTCGCCTTCACATCCTACATGAGGGAGGGCAAAAGGGCTGACGGTGGGGAGTGGGGAAGAACCGCCTGGCACTGCAACAGTCCAAGCCCGAGTTCACGTCCTGCTCCCAGCAGAGTGCTTATCGTGCAAATACTCGGTAATCCAATTTCAGCAGCTCCAGTCCCCGGATCAGTGACATGCCATGGCAAGTCTTGGGTTTCTGTAGCTGCCCGCGCCTCCCGCGTATCCTCATGCTGGCTCAGCTGGGAAGAAAAGCTCAGTAAGGACACAGTACAGGTTTTGAGTGAACCTGCTCCAATTCTCCAAGCTGGAGGAATATCAAAAATTTTACGTCAGATCTGTGAGTTTTCTTGGAAAAGGAAGATTCTGGGGTTTCTCCATTATTCTCTTCAGAGTCTCTGATTGCTGCTGTGTTTTAGTGGCATCAAGCCACTAAAAGGAAGGAAAGGAAGATATTGATCTGCTCCTCTGCTTTATGGAGAAGGTGTGGTTGGTGGAAGTGCAGTGGGCAGGCATGACTGTGTACTGTCACTCCGAGACTCCTTGGGCTTCTCAGTGCTTCTGGACATCTGCACGAGGCTGTACATAAAACTGCCCCTCTAAGCATGTGTAGAAGTGTTTGTGGGCTGACCCTTTCACAAATGCCTCAAGAGATCCTTTCATTTTCCCTCCTGTTTGATCAGCCTTCCCTCCCCTCAACCTAACAGTTTAAACTAAAATGAATGTAACTTGTTATAAGTGGTCAAAGATAGAACAGGCATTGTGATGTAAATAAATCTGGGTGGAAAAATACCTTTTGTGTTGGTAGGAAGCTTGGGAAAGGTAAATGGAAACATTTATTTAAATATTCTCATTTCTGTTTTTTTCCTGCTAACAGGTTTTCACAACAGACTTCCCCTGCCTCTGTTGATACTTCTATATTCAGAGAATGAAAAGATGTGGATTCCCATAGCTAATCTGTATACAATTAGTTTTATTCCCTTCACAACATATTTCTGCACAAACTCAAGTAGATTTTCTTCAGAAAATGGCCCAAAGACTGTGTTTAAGAAAACTAATAATCATTGCACTCAGATCTGAACTACATATTGTAATACATGTACATATGTGTGTATATGTAATACCATATCAATTTGGGATACATTTTTGTAATAACCTGATTTACGTTGTTTGACTACATAAGACAAATAGCTCTATTATTGAAATCTCTGTAAATACCATTATTAACATATTTCAGCTGAGAAAACATAACATTACAATTCCTGCCCTTCTCCTATTAGAGTTTATTTAATAGTCTGGTTTCATACTATGCTGTCTGCACTGCTTCTGTTCAGAGCCTTTTCAGAGCAAGGCAAACACCAGCCAAAGCCAAACTCACCCAGAAACATGACCTCATGTTTCACACTCAAAAAATGACATTTGAAAGGGCAGAAGCAATTTGTAGTTTCACAAACATTTTACAAGTTGGAAAACTGTAATAACTCTGTAAGTAACAGAGATATCTTGCCTTATCCTTTGACACTGAACCTAGGCCATAATTTGTTAACACTTTCTACCTTTTTT
Source organism: Pithys albifrons albifrons (assembly GCF_047495875.1). Lineage (NCBI taxonomy): Eukaryota > Metazoa > Chordata > Aves > Passeriformes > Thamnophilidae > Pithys > Pithys albifrons. Next base: position 7,381,196 of record NC_092466.1, on the reverse strand, counting down.
GCTCATAAGGCACTGCAGAGGAATGGACTAAGTGAGCTGCCTATACAGGGGAAGTAACAAAAATAAGTAATAATTAGGAAAATCAGTGTGTTGGGAAGTTGTTCTAAAATTTGAATTATCAGTAAAAATAGATAAAAATCTTTGGCAGAAATGCAGTTTTAATCAGGTTTCTTCATGTTCATTTCCAAACTACTGGCAGAACAAAAAATTCTTAACTGAAGAACAATTTTATCATTTTTGGACAAACTGTACTCTTGTAGGTTCATTAAGCCAGAAGGCAGGAGTCATGGATATTCATAGAGTTTTGAATCTGTCCAATTTGCACTCTTTTTCTCCTGGGCTCTCAGTGGTGCTGAGGATACTGCAGTGAGTAAGAAGGTGAAATTACTGTCCGCAGACTAAAATAAGTAAGGAACCTGTTTGTTGTTCTCAGTATCACAGTAGATTAGCATTTCTTCCCACTACCAGCCTATGACTTTTCAGTTATTCCACTAGTTTTAGAATCATGTCTCTAAACCCACAACTGCCCAAAATGCAGCCTATATACTTCTATTTGAATTTATGTGTTGAGCTCTACATCTCACAAATGGAAAAACTGAAGGAAATATTTTCAATATTAAATTTAAAACTTCTCTAAAATAAGCCCTAAAGAAGCTTGGCTTCTTGAATAATTTCTGCTAAAATATGTCATCTGTGCAAGGTTATTTTGTCTGAATCAATACTGAAAAAAAATGAAAATTAAAAAAAAGGCCAGGAAGATGAAACCTGTCATCTAAAAACTGAAGCTGAAGTTTTGTAAGGGCTGCATTTCCAAATAAAATTATTTTTATTGGAATGGGTAAAGCTTAGAATATGGTAATGAAAACTTGGAAGTTTTTTGCCAAGATTTTGACTTAACTGCTTTTGATCAGCAATGTTTTCTCAAAAGCTTTTTAAGAAACCAGCCTGTGTAACTACTTGAGTACCAGCAATACATTCTCTACCTTTGGTACTGTGACCTAATCAGCTCAGCTTAAAGACAAATACAATCTTTAATGCAGTCAATACAGTTTTTGTTTGAATGGCATGTATTGAAACTTCTCAGATTTAACTGAGGGAGATCCAGAGACGTGCACTGCCAGCCATATGAATGATAGCCCTTATTTTTATAATAGGATTGCTGCATTTATCACCCCAATTACAATGATCCTAAGCACTGATCCTAAGCCCTTCTGCTTTAGAAAAGACAGAATGTATTAAACAAGGGATATCTGCAAAGGCAGGAAACTGTTAACAGACTACTAAAAGTGTACATCTACAGGTTTTTAAGGGTTGAAAAACTGAGTAAGCCTACTCTAAACTGTTGTTTAGTTCCACAGCCTGTCTGCTCCTACATACCATCTCTTAACCAGTGGGAGTATTGTCAGCTTCTAGTAGTCTGAGAGAGAACTGTTACCTATGTGGAACATAATCAATGCACATCACGTACAATGGCTACAATAAAGGTCTCCGTAGCAACATTAAGAACAGTTATTTTTAAATGCTCTACCTTAGTCTTATGTTCATGTTTTTTTAAATACAACTATTAACTGTTTCCACTGCAGATGCTGCGGTGACCTAGTCATCCAACAAAACTCCTTTGTTGAGGCTTGAAAGGATGATCCCTGCCTTGTTTTTCTGCAGATCACTGCAAGCTTGCTTTCCTTTGCAGTCAGTAAATATCCACTAAATATTGCATAATTATTTATCAACACACAGCTGGTCTGAAAAAGGAACCTGTAAGAACTCCTTCTCGTTTTGGGAGGAGGAGGAAGAGGTGTGGGAATAGAAAGAATTTAACAAGGAACACTGGAGCAGGTTTTGGCTGCAGACCCACCAAACTGGTAGCACAGAAGCAGTGGAAAATCATCAAACACAAGAGTCTGAGGAGGCTCATCATGCTCAGGAGTGGGGCTGAGGGAAGCAGAGTTAGAAGATAAGGTGGAGAGAAGGAGGAGAAGGAGGAAACTGGAAGGCACCTCCTGAAACCTCCGTGAACACTGCTGCAGGTGCTGCAGTGGGGGAGCTGCTGTGGGAACAGAGCTTGATTAAGAGAGGATGAAGAACAGAAAACAGTTGGGTTTATCTCAGGGATCAGAAATTACTGTTTCTGGAGAAGGAACAAGGAAGGATGTTAATGCTTTTCTGAGAAATGAAGCAGCATGTGTGGTTTTCTTGCATACCCCTCCTTTGGACCAGTTTCCCCAGAGCTTCATCCCCTGGTGATTCCAGCATAAAGACTGAGTTAAGGCTGGTGTGGGTTCCCAGACCTTCTTGCACTCAGCATTCTAATTTGTTTTTCAGGGTACTCCTATTGCTTTCCTCAGTTTCCTTGACCCTGCAAAAGGCAAAGCAGTTTGCAAGGGGAATGCAGATTTCAGGCAGGTAAAACAGGTAAAAAGCAGACTGAGATCAGCTCTGCTTAACATGGTACTGGGGCTTCATTTCTGAAAAGAACAGAAAGCTCTTCCTTTTCACTGTTAACTTTTTAAGAGACACCCAGCAAGGAGCAATAATTGCAGTAATTTATACACTGCTGTACACAGGAGTGATACAAAAGGAATAGAAGAATGTAGTGCAAGTCTTGGATTTCATTAATAATATATAAATACACATACTGAGTAAAAAAACAACCCTCCTAAGTTTGTTAATAGACTTGTGAGATGCTTATCTTTGTTTCATTAGGTTAAGTGCTTGAAACATAGTCTGGCAATACTGTTTGTACCATGCAGAAATGATCTAATTTGGAGGGAGCACAAACCAGGGAGCATGAGAGTATACTCGTGTTAATATACACACAGTTCTGCTCAATCTTTGGAGCAGCTTGGGCACAGAGAATGTCAAAGGCAGGGGAAGGGAATCACAGGTAAACATGTATAACTTGCATGTTAAGAAGGATGGCAGGAAAAAGCTAAGTGGGGTTTTAACAACAGGCCTTGTCCAGAAGAGGGTAGGTAAAAGGATAGGTAAAAGGAATGTAGAGGTGAAAGGATTGAGCTCTGTCCCATGCTAAAGCTCTTCAAGGGAGACCAGAGGTCTTTAACAAATATACAGAGATGCATTTGTGCAACAGAATTGTCTTGGGTGGGCAGAGCTGGTGTATTTGGGGGCTCCTCTGCCTTTTGTTAGGAAGGGAGCACAGATTCCTTCAGCTAATTGCAGCTCTATTCTGAATGTTGTTTTTTTTAGGAAGATCTTCTTCTTCAGAACTATATACCCTGTTCACATACGCTGTTTTACTGGGAAAGCCTGGGAGAGAGCCTGTCAATGGCAGTTTGGCTGAGCTGCCAATATCTCGAGGAAAAGGGCAGCCATCAGCAGCTCTGTGAATGCTTAATGGAGTCAGAAGAGCCACTGGCTCGGCGGGTGGGAAGGAGGAAAGTAACTGAAGATTTAGGACCAACTGCAAGGTCTGTTCAGGATCAGTGCCAGAGAGCAGCTGGACAGGCTGCTGGCTGAGGCCTGTTACACCACCATGGTTCATAACCAAGGTAATTGTCTGTGTTAGATTTTGCACAGGAGATTTGTGGGCATTAATACTTCCTCTGCACCAGTTGCTCAGCATATCTGATGCTGTAACATGAGCCTGCCTGTTTTCTCACTAGTCATAAGGGCACCGTCAAGGACATTTACAAAGTATACACCAAGTTATTTGTGAAACCCTCTCAGAACAATGAAAATACTGCTTTTCCACAAGGCCAAGTTTTTTGATTCCCACAGTTACTCTCATCAGCACGACTTTTCCCACAGTAACTTTCTTTTTCTTGTCTTTTATTGGAAAGGTGGATTTACAGGAGGAAACTATTCACTTGACACAAAATAGGTGACATTAAGAGCAAGCACAAGTTCAAACTTAGATGAAGGAGGAGATCACAGGTGCAATGAGGTCTGTGATCTTTCAGATTTAAATCTGAAGATTTAGAAGCAAGTTATTGCTATTCTTCTTACACTATTGACTTTTCCCTTTTACTTCCTCCACTTTTTTCTTTCAGTAGAATTAGCAGTAAGAGTCTGTGGTTAGTTTATATTTTGCACTTCATTTTTCTGTTGTTTTGGATTTTTTTTGACACAAGTGTTATCTACAGAAATAAGTTTCAGTAAGAATTCATCAGCACAGCCCTGTCTTCCCTCCTTGCTCATGATTCTGGCCCTGATTCCCTGTTATTTTGTGCCTGGGCTCAAGGTGCCCAGCTTTCAGGGTGGTTTTGCTTTGAATTTGAGCCATCCCAACATTCAAGGAGGGTATTTTAATGATTTGGATAGACATGGAGAGAACAGTTGCATTAGACAGTAGTTCCGGGGTTCCCACCCAAACTTTCACCACAGACATCAGCCAAGTCCCTTCATATCTTCAGAAGGTACGTTGTCACCTGCATCCTATGAAAAGATGAGGCTTAGCTCTTTAAGCCCTGAAGTCACACCTGTAAGATCAGGATAAAAGTGTTTATCAAAATTACAAGCTAGATAGATGTGATCATGTAGGCACATTTGGGGCAGCTGGAATAAATATCCTTAACCATTATCCATACTAGTGAGCTAATATAGCTCTTGTGGGAGGCTCCAGGAAGTTGTTCTGTGCCATCGAAGGAACACGGGGTGAATGAGGATGCCCTGGTTGCTCACACTACACTTTTTTCACTGTGCTTTGGTGACTCAACTTTCACATTTCCTCATTATCCCATTCACCAACAACACAAAGCACCATTTTCTAATAGAGAAGCATTTAGAAGCACTGGGGTTTGGTTAACAATATAAAAATGACTCTTGGTAGCCATGAAGAGTTCGGGTTCATAGCTTTTCTGAGGAATACTTACCTTAATGCAAACACATCTCTTTTCCACAGCCCACTGCTTACAACTGATCACACTCTGAGCAATACCACTGATGCACTTAGTGCTTCTCTAGTCCAGAATTCTTGATAGATGGTGAAAATTTGCAATATCTGATCCTTTGCATCTGAAGATTTCATGCTCAATAAATTACATGCATTTCTTTTTCCTTTTTTTCATCTGGAAACAAAACTTTCAGTGCCCGTTCTGCAATTGCCTTGGTTCATTCTACTTTTGCTGATATTTGTTTTCTGATTTAGCTCATCTAAGGAAACTAAGTCATGCATGGGTCTGGCAAGCAGTGCATAAGTTCTTGTGTGCTGTGATGAAGCAGCAAGTGGAGAACTTGAAAAGCATTTATTTGGAAATGCAGTAAAGATACCAAGTTGTATCTTGCAAGATTTTGCTGGACATGTAGATCCAAACAGGTTATCTCTAAGCAGATACTGTAAACTAACACAGCTGAGTGCAAGAAAAAGCACATAGAGAATGGTCACAATCAAATAAAAGAGATTTTCATGTAGGAAAGAAAGGAGGGAACCTTCTGTCTTATCATATTGCAGATACTAGCAGCTTGTGATTTTCTTTTTTAAGGTTTTTTCTTTTGGTGGTTTTTTTTTGTTGTTTGTTTTTTTTTTGTTTTGTTTTGGTTTTTTTTTTTTTTGCTAAGTGTGGAATATATTATTCCAGGACATGATTTAAGTGCTTCAGGAGATAACCATGCAGAGACTTGTATCTGCATCCCTTAGGTTTCCTGTGGCATTAAAAGCCTTACCAACTAACCAGCACAATAAAAATACATTATCCCTTGAACAGCAAATTCTGGAGACAGTCTTGGCTTGAAGAGAGAAAATACAGTTCAAAGCTCCATCCTCACAGGTCTTCTGGGACATGGGGCTCTAAAACTGTTCTTTTTGAATAGCAGAAGATGCAAAGCCAGCCCATACTTTCTCCAAAACAGATCAGCATCTGCACGTCAGTGTGTAAACCAGAGCATTAGATCTTGCCAAGATTTGTCTAGTCAGGCTTCCTGTAATGTGCTATTAAATCTAGCAGGAGAGGAATACTGGGAAACCTAAGTGCAGTCCTTTCCTTAGCAGGCAATAATATGCCATTATATCTTGTCAGTTCTACTTACTGATGTTAACAGGAGAGCTCTGCAGTTGTGTAGACATACTCAAGCAATCATTAAAATGAAGATTTTCATCTTCTTCCCCCTTTTGCCCCTAGATTGAGCTTTCATTAAGCTAGAATCAGCACAAGGAGGCCTGACCTCATGCATAAAAATATGCAGCATTAGTGGCTTTTTTTTTCTAATGCTGGTGCTACAACTGCTACCTTCACCAGGGAGCACAACTTTAATTTCTTAACAATTTTTGAAAACCACAAGTACATTTCCCACCACACAGTTGAGTTCCCTCACCTGGAGATAATCTACAATTAACTCTATGAGAGAGGTCCTAAGAAAAGAGCTGAGAGAAAATAAAACACAGCCAACAAACACTGCAGTTCCCTGCATTCAGAAGAGTCTGGGAGAAGTCCAATTAAAACCATTGTTGAAACCAGTCATTAAATCTGCTCACCTTGTGGAATCTACTTGCTGTGGTGCCACCACTACCAAGGAAGTATCTGCTTCCTAGCTGCCTCAATAGCTGAGACTTTTCTGGACAAATGCACTGTATTTTTTTAGCATAACTTAATAAAGTTTTGTACCTTAGCAGTCCCTCTCTATTTGTCCTAAGTCTCCCCTGGGAGCTGGGTTGGTCCCTTTACATGGGCTGCAGGACAGTCTTAAGTTGGTGCAGTATCTGCTCCACAAGGTATATCCCTATACTCTGTATTTCCAGGGTGTAGTGGCAGACCATTCCAGCTCAGGGAATCCTGTAGGGAAGACAAACCAACAGGTCAGGTATTGTTTCACCTTCCTGAGGTGATTGGGTTGCTAACAGTTCTCTCTACTTTGCCCTGGTACTTGCCTGAGGTCAGACACTGATAGACTTTTATTGTTTCAACAATGCTTTACACAGAATGGCCTTGTCAATGGACTTGGGCAATGCTATAACCTTTTTTTTTTCGGGGTGGGGGGTTGGATGGGCTGAGGGAAGTTGCCAGGAAAGAAATAAAATTCTGTTTTTCTCAAAAAAACCTTAATTTCCAGGAAGCTCAAGGGGTTCCACCTTTATTTCTTTCTACCAGAATTAAGAAAAGCGTATGGAGACACAGACAAGAGTTGCTGGCTGTACAAATGAAAGTGTTCCCTCATCCACAGGTAGTGCTCAAATCTTGGAGAAAGACCAAGGCACCCAAGCAGAAATACACCACGCCCCAAGGCAGTGCAGCAGTGTATGACCAGTCCACAGCTGTTTTTCTTTTCAGCCAGCTGCCACCCTCCATACTTATCACCTCTTCTGCAGGTGGGTCACCTAAGGACTGTGTCCTTGCCAGGGATTTTTTGTAATATTATTAATAATAATAAAAAATACTGCAACCACCCCTTTTAAGGGTTCATTTTTTGAAATATTAATAATAGTGATAAAAAATACTCCAACTACCCCTTTTAAGGTTTCATTTCTTACTGAGCTGCCAAACCTCCAAATTTCCAACCTCAGAGAAAGCAAATCTCACTATTTGCTCTGAATTCAGCCAAGTTTAATCCTATTACTTTCTGTTAACTCCTGCTAGACTTATGCTACTTTATAAAGACTCTGCTAGAGACCAATCTTGTCACTTACTCCGTTTGTCCTTCTTTCCAACCAGCCTGCTCTGTCATCCAACCTGGCACCAATGACATAAATCTTGCCATTTTTAACTCCACCCTTGCAGCCTGATATTTTCTTAGATATGATTCTGATATCTGGTAGTGGTAATCTGTTCACTCTCTCCTGGATATGATTTGGAAAGTCATCCCAAAATTTTCTCAGGGGAACAGAATCTGGATTTTCTAAAGATACCCATCTCTGCTGGAAGTTAATATGAATGATTTATCATATGATTGTGAGTACTAGCTAAGTATAAATAGTTGTATATGCTTGGTACTCTATTGTTAAATACTAGAACCCTGCTGCCATCTGTGCCTATTTGGAGCCTTAGCATCTTTTGATCCCAAAAGAGGACTAAGCATTACCAAGTAGGTAAATGAACATTATAAGAAGTGAAAGAAGGAGAGAAATGACATTCATCCTGTCAATGACAAAACAAAAAGTGATGTGACAGAAATGTCATCATCATGATGTCCTTAATCAATGACCTTAAACAGACAAGTTGAGTGTTTTATCAGGCTACTGTCTCAGATAAAGCTTTAGCAGGATCTGGAAAGCTGGCTTGTGTCTCTGCTTTTTGGTTTCAATTCATGTGTTTTTAGACTATGTACATTTTGTCATTGAAGCATCCATATTCTAAATGTAAACAATGAGTAATGAGCAAAGGGCTGACTCCAACACTTTCCATAACTGTGAATTAAATGTTTGGATCTCTGTGCAAAATTTGTTGCTCATGTGCCTAAATATAATACCCTGGCTCAAAAGCAAATCAAGTACACCAGAGTCATAAACCAGGCCAGAGCATTACCAAAGCTCAGGGCTCAAAAATGAGTGAGGTCCTGCAGTGTAATGAGTTACTTACTGAGCATCAGTGGAGCCAGATGTTCTTGGCCTGTCTCATATTTGAGGAAAAATGTGTTCATTTAAATGTCAGCAAAAGAAGATTTAAGATAATGCATTTGTGCCACGTGTTTGTGAGAGTCTAGGACTGTGCATGTGTTGGAACCCCCAGCCTCGACTAACACACAGAAACTCTCCAACCAACAGTAACTTGATTATCCCTCCTAGCCCTGAACTGAACCACAGCAGATTAGAACTGAGCGAGAGGCACAGTGCTGCCAGAGAAGGTGTAAATTTAACTTCTTCAACTGCATGCAAATCAAGTAAGAAACAGTGTTTTACAGAGGATTTCCTTTATGGAGTCACAGCATCAGCACTTCCCTAAAGAAAAGCCTGTTGTCTGTGAGGGAGAGCTGAGCATTTCCTAGTGCACAGTTAGCCAGTAAAAAATATTCTGTGCCTAGGTCGCACAGGGCTGGTTGGTATTTTTCTAACACACTAAGAAAGAGAATCAAGGTTTTCTCCAAGCTCCCCAAATCACACAAACCAGCTGATGCACTCCTTGGTTGCCTGGTTCATAGTCCCCATTAAGAGTCACTCTGCAACACTGGCTCAGCAAGAAGTGAAGAAGAATGACTGTAGTCCAAGACAGTCCCTGTATCTAGTTGTTCAAGGTCAGGGAGTTCTTTGAGTGCTTGAAACACACACTTTGCCATATTTAACACGTTGTGGGTTGGATCATAATAATGTGATAAGAAAAGAAGCAATCATGATGTAGAAAAAAAGCCCTCCTGATGCAGGATTGCCAAGTTGAACCTGGACTACCTGGGTCTAGTGACCATTTCTAAATCTCTGGAAATAGTGCTATGAAAGTTTTGATAGGTCTCTGCACTAGGAAACTGTATTTCATACATAGTTCTCTTAAGAAAAAAATAGCATTAATAGGAGATCCCTCACTCATCATATAGAAGTCATGACATCTGTATGACTCTGCAAAGTGCAGGTAGCCCCTTTGTTTAGGCAGCATTGCCAGAAAATGTGTAAGAAGCCAAGGTCATAAACAGAAACCATCTGAGAGCCACAAAGCCCTTTGAACAAATTGATTAAACAACTTGCCAATGTGCATAGGCACCTCAGCTCCATCTGTAAAACCTCTAACTCTCTTCAAAACACCTTGTTGAGTTGATTAAGCTGCTTCTAAAGGCCAGCCTCGATGGGAGGCAACACTGTGGGTCAGAGCAGAGCAGTAGCTCCTAGAACCAGAAGCTGTTCCACTAGCCCTGAAAACGCGATCTCTGTGGATACAGTGGTTTTCGTCATTCCCTGGATGGTAATAGGTATAAAATCTATATAAATTTTTTTCATTTTTATTTCTCTCTTTTTTTTCTTTTCTTTTTTTCTTTTTTTCTTTTTTTTTTTTTTTCGCATATAGAACACTTTCAGGATTTATGTAAATAGTGCTAAACCCAGCCCACGCTGTTACAACCCAGAATTACTATGGCTGTCTCAGTTTTCGGCCACTGGATGTCGCTACTGATCCATTTTAGAGGACCAGCAGATTTTTATGAGAGTAAAAAAAATACTCTCCCAATTTGGAGAAAATGAAACATTATTTTACTTATTATTGTTTATAAGAACTTGACAGATCATTTCGCTAAGTCAGCATAGCACGCCTGTCTCCTTGTCTGTAACTGTGAAGGAGCACAGACAGAGACTGTTTTCTTGCATTGCCAGGCAACTTCTTCTAATCAAGGAAGAGATCTTGGGATCCAGGGGAAGAAACTGCAGCTTTTGGAGTGATGATGCCATGTTAAGGCCACTGTGGAGCAGAAGCACCTCAATGCAGCCTTGGCTTAAGAGCTGGGGGATGCCAGGAGGCAAGTGGGTGTGGGTGCTGGGGCCCTGCTCCATGCTGTCCTGCAGTTGGTGCTCAGGGCCAACTCATTGCCGCCCTCTTTCCCTGCCTCTTCCGTGAAAATAGTGCAGTTCTGCTTATTTTCTTGGAGTAAAAGACTCATCCTATGAATAACAAATTTTAAAAAACAGTAGAGACATAGCATCTACCAGATCACTGATGATGAATTCTCTGTAGATCCATCCCACTGTTTTGGACACTTGCACAGACATCAGGTGAGAGCTGTGCCTGCTTCTGAAGCCTTGCAGTGAAGGAGGTGGCAGAGGTGGGAGGACAAAGAATTTTGTTTTCTCTGGTACCCTTGCTTTGCTCTTCTGGCATACCCACAGACAAGAGGAGCAGTAGTCTGATAGGAACAGATGAAATGGGGAACTGGGGAGGGAAGAGAGAAGAGGACATCAAGATTTGGGTGAGAAAATAGAGTTTTATGGCAATGAAAGGCAAGTTAAGGGGATTGTGGAACAATCCCATCAAAAACATCATGTCATGAACAATCAGCCTTGCTTCCCTGATACCTCAGGACAGATCATGTGCATTTACACATGCAATTAAGTGCTCTTGAGGGTCTGACACCACTGGTGGAGGGCTCTGCTAAAGGCTCTGCAAGCCCACCCTGCACTGCCCAAGTCCCACCTCACACCAAGGTTGCTTAAGCAGTTCCCAGGAGAAGGTCCTATTTGCCATTCAGTATAGCTTCACTAAACTTTCATCATTCAAGCTGAACATTTCTGTTAGATTTCCTGCCTCAAGCTGAAAAACAAGGGAATAAAACTATTAATCTATTTCTAAGAAGGAAAATTGAAAGAGAAATCATATATACTCAGTAGAGACTTCTAGACATTAATAATTGGACTCTTCCAAGATTTATTCCCAAGGGTCCCCAAGCTATTTAAAGACCGGGTGACAGCCTGGGAGAAGGAGAACAGGAACAGAGTTTCCAAGCTTCATTACAGGCTCTCAAGGAGCACAGCATGGCCTTACAACCTCATCATCCAACCTGGGAGCCTGGTCCAGTGTGAATTACATCAGCTTGTTGAATTCCTTGCAGTGACATAACCTTACAAAGATAGTGGTGGCCAACACCCAGTTATCTAATGGAGCTGTGGATCTAACAGGGCTGAGCCAGGGCTCTCCCTGTTACCAGGTTCTGCAGCAGCTACCAACCCACTGAGCTCATTGGAAACCAGAGAAACTCCTCAGATTTCTGCTGGGAGGTTTATTTTGATTTAATCAGTCTGGCATTTTGCCAGCGTAAAAATTTCTTCCCTGAAATTTCCAACCCATTTCAGTGAGAGCTAAAGGATAACCTAAGGAGGTCTTTTGCACAGCTCCTCTTTGCCTCCTATTTCCTTACATGCAGAGCCATATTAATGCCAGGGGAAAAAACCAAACAAAAACCCAAACAACCCCTAAGGCCCCCCCCCGCCTCCCCAACCAAACCAAACCAAAAAAACCCCAAAACTACAACCAGAAAAAACAAAATGCCTTTTATTTTTGACAAATTTGCTGCATTCTTTCTGACTCTGGATTTCTTTTTGTATGCTGGGACAGCCAAGCAGGCACCAAACCTCAGTCATGGCCTCTCAGTCCCAATACACTACAATGCCTGTAGCATTAAAAACTTTTTAATACATAAGTAAAGATGGTGAATGGATATTTGGAACCAAAGCCAGTGACCTTTACATCGTGCCAGTACATCTTTTAACTCCATTGCAGTACAATTATTTGCAGAGTAAGCTCAGCCTAAGGGAGAAAACCTGATCCCTTGTTTTCCACTGAAAATGTAAACTCTGGGACAAGATAATTTCCATTTTGCAGAGTCTCAGTTTAGCTCTCTGAAGCTTGAGGAAAAGGTGACCATTCTGTAAAGCAACATATTCCAGGAAAGCCATTTACAAGTCCAAACCAGGAGACTGAATATCCACTTAAATAATCTTTTAGAATCATAGAATTATAGAATTCCTTAGGTTGGAAAAGACCTTTAAGATCACCATGTCCAAACATTAACCCAGATCTGCCAAGGCTTAAACCATGTCCCTTAGCAGGATATCTACATGACTTTTAAATGCCTCCAGGGTTGGTGACTCATCCACTTCCCTGGGCAGCCTGTTCCAATGCTGCCAGCTTATCTTTTAACACATGAGAACGACCTGCTCCTATGCCTTGAAGATTTCCTTCAAGAATGTCCAGCCTTCCTGGACTCCTTTCAGGACTGTCTTCCAGGGACTCAGTGAACCAGTCTCCTAAACAGGGCAAAGTCTGCCCTCCAGAAGATCAGCACAACAGTTCTGCTGACCCCACTCCTTACTTCTCTGAGAGTCAAAACCTCTTATCATTCTGTGATCACTGTGCCCCAGACAGCCTCCAATCAGCCCATCTCCCATCAGTCTTCTGTTCAAAACAGCAAGTCCAGCAGATGCCTTCCCTTTTTGGCAGTCAGGAAGTTTTCTTCCACACACTCCTGACACCTTCTTGAGGAGAGAAGCCCTCATTCCTACATGACCATTCTCATCTTTGCTGCTGCAGGGATCTCCATCCCTTCCTCCCCGAGACAGAAGACCAAAGGACCTCATTAGCACACCATCCCTCAAACTTTGGCATGCTGCCCCCAGGTTTGTCTCTGGCAAGCCTGCTTATACCCCTTCTCCCCTTCAAATCTAATTTAAAGCTGTCTTAGTGAGCCCTGTTAACTCCTGTGCAAAGATCCTTTTCCCACTTTGAGACAGGTGTACCCCATCTGTTGCCAGCCAGCTCAGTGTCAATGCAAACCAACCCGTGATCAAAAAACCCCAAATTCTGCTGATGACACCAGGCTTGGAGCCAGGTATCGATCTGCTGTCTCTTCCTGTTTCTTACCTCATCAGTGCCTGCAACTGTAAGGATAGAGGAGAACATTACTTATGCTCCTCATCCTTTAACCAGTTGTCCCATGGCCCTGAAGCCTCTCTTGATTGCCCTTGGACTTCTTGTTGCAATTTCATCACTTCCTACCTGAAAAATCAATAATGGATAGTAATCAAAGGCCTATACCAGAAAGCTTTCTCTTCACATCTTTAACCCAGATCATAGGAAAGCAGCAGACTTCCCTAAGAAGTGAGTCCGTTTGGCATATTGGGCCTTCTGTTCCATTCAGAACAGAGTCTCCTATGACACTGACACATTTTCATCAGCTGCATTTCACAATCACACTGTGTATTAGTCTAGAAAAGATGAATTTTCCTAACAAGGAAGCAAAGAGAGAAGGAGCTGGCCAGAGCTTTCTGAGACATATTGGCAGGATCCTTCCTTCCCCACGCCATTGCCTGGCAGATGGCTCCCTGAATTCCTTAGCACCAGCTGCATGCGTCTCCCTCTCTTCCTGGAAGTGTTACTGTGTCCTGTGGAAACTCAAATACATATGACAGTATGTAAGGAGCTCTCACTAGCTCTTTTTACGAGCATTATGAGAGATGTCAGATGATTATCTGAGGCCTTCCCATCAAACCCATAGCTTCAGGGGGCTGCATGGAGCCTGGCAAGATAGGGAAATCCTGTGGCCAAATCTTTTGGAGAGACCAGTTTCTCCTCCCACTTGCAGAGACCATACTTAAATATTTGTGGTATCATAAATATGCTCTTTAGTGTGTGCACTAATAGATCTCTGGAACACATCTGGGTTTGATGGCTCTGGACTCTTGGGCTTGTGCAAGGCAAGGTAAGAATTGTCCAATGTGTGTGTGTGTGCTGGGGGTGCCGGGGGAGCATCTGCTGGGCTTGGTGCCATTCTGTTTGATCCCATCCCGGTACTGATGCAGCCTGCCACCATTGCAGCTGTGAGATTTTGTAAATAACAGTTTTTTCCTAGCCTGGGTGACTGTAGCTTAAACATTACATACAGAAAGGGAAAGTTACTACTATAGGGAGAAAACTTGATAAAACAGACCTCTAGTGCCTTATAGTCACTTATGCGTGCATGAAATGGATATAAGATACTCTCAAATTTGATTATATAAACATATCTGATAATGCTCTGCTTACCCTCCATACAGTGATTTTATGCTAAATAGTATCACTTACATAACATGATGCTAAAGCCTTGATCTGAAGTCTTAATTCCCTTTTTCAGGCACATTAAAACTTCTCCTTGGGAGGGAGAACTTTTCCTTATGCCCTTGCTCTCCCGTGCTGCTCATGGCTTCAGAAAAGTCTCTGCAGTCTCCGAAGCTGAGGTCCTTCCTAAGAAAAGCAATGTTAAAGACATGCTGAAGGCTTTACCTGTAGCAGTTTGGTGTAACAGTACAGCAGATCCTTAGGAGCGGAAGGATTGAGGTTGATTTTAATGACTTCCTTCTTCTCAAAAGGAAAGTTTAAATAGATTCCTGTGCCTTGAATGTGAGACCAGTAAGAAGTGATTTCTGTTTACGTAGGTGTTAGAAGGTAGGAAGGAGTGTTGTAATAACAACATCTCTTGTAAGCCGAGGAAGTGAGATGTTGAATCTGTAACCAAACAAAGAGCAAACCTGAGTCACAAGAACAATTTGTATTCATAGGGCAGCTTTCACCCAGAGAATTTCAGTGTTTTACCCACCTGGAGAGCTGGGGTAAACACATGAACTTACACTTAGTCCAGCTTTCCTTGGTGGTGTCATGGTGCCAAATAGTAAAGGAACACAGAGCCAGTATGAGTAAGAGGGCAGAATTTGGCCTCTCATGCTTAACTTTCACATCTCTTTTCCCTCATAAAGTAAGCTTTCATTCCACTTTATAGATAAGTAACCGATGCACAGAGATCTCGGGGAGTTTGTCTAAAGTCACAAATTAAGGAAGTTAATGAAAAAGGACCCAAGAGTTTTGGCTTTGTGCTCTAACCCCAAGGAAAACTTAATTTGGCACTAGCAGCTGCTTGATCTTTAGGGTTTCTGCATGAACAGGGAGTAGTTTGCTTAATGAAATAATATCCCAGGCACATATGAAGAGCAATTACTTGCTCTCATATAAACTCTCATGTATTCATCTAGGAAAAATGTTCATGACTCAGTCATCTGGGATGGTTCAGGCTACTCACCCTGCAGCACGAGGCGTGGGCATTACAGTGGTGAAGTTAAAGAGGAAGACACGTGACCTCAATTACTCACAAGGAGTCAAATTATGATCTTAGATACAGTGGTATAAATCCAGAGTCCCTCCTTCCCCCCCAAAGTAATTGACATCATACTGCAGTTCTCTAGCACATGGGAAATCAGAATGCAGTGTACAATTCCAGTTTGTCTGCAGAGCTTTATTCAGACTGTGCTCTCCAGCAGTGGATGTTAAGTGATGGAGGAAAATGAGGTTAGAAAATGTACAAGATTGAAAAATGTGCCAAGCTTCCCTGTAGCAAAAGCAACAAATTACCACCTAGATTTAACAGTATACTTATCAATTATTTCACTTTTTTATCACCTCTATTTTTCATAAACAATGCAAAATAACTGACATACAGAAAGACTTCATAGGGGCCTGTTCAGTTGACCTATGTCTTGATTTCCTCTTTATTTGCTCTGGATATGACAAATGGTGAGGAAGGAGGGGGTTGACTGTTAAGGAAGGTGAAGAAAACTATGAACTTACAAATTTACAGATGGATTGTGACAGCAAACACAGATCTAGAATTAGAGACATTTCAAGTTCAGGGGAAAGATTGATTAATGTAACAACCACAATGAACTGCTCCAATGAGAGATGGGAAATCGTATTAAACTATTTCCATCAGTGCAGAACAAAGGACTTGGATCTTGAAGAGCTGGGACACTGGATTCAGCACAGCAGGAGACCACATAGCAAAATATTTTAAATAGGCCCTCCATTTATCATTTCTGAGGTTTTGATAATTGTAGTATGCTCAGTTTTTATGGTTTTAGTATTTTGGAACTTATAGATGAGAATATGGCAAACCTTGCAAGAAATGTATAGGGAAAGGATTCCACTTGAAGCACTATAGGCACTTAACAAATTTCCGGCACATCAGGCAACCCAGAGATTTAAAAAATATATTGACTTTTAACATTTTCTAAGACCACAGAAGCAGTTCAAACATAGGTTAAATTATGTTATTGGCAAATCATACTAGCAGTGTATTGAGGGACACCCAGGGGACCTTCCTTAAAAATTCTGGGTGTGCAGGAGGACAGATGGGGTGCCACTACAGAGCACCCTGCGTGCTCCTGGCACTGGGAGAAACAGAACATACAGCTATAGTGCATATAGCAGTACTTCATGGGCACATACAGCAATTTCTGGCTTGTCACCCAGTTCAAATTCCTTCCAAAAAAGTCTTGGCACGCACACCTTGTTGATATAATTTCTAAGCATGCAGAAGACATGCATGTGCACCAGCAAAGCTACAGGTCTTGTGGACTTAGGAAAGTGATACCTGTATTACGTGCATGAATGCAAAGTGGGTATATTTACATATGCATAAAATGTAGATTTTTTTATTTTTTTAATATGTGACAGCATATGTGTAATGAAGTGTAAATCAGGGTCCAGGGGTATCATTAGAAGACACATGAGTGAAGGTGATGAGGAAACTGTTTGCACTGGCACAGCTGAAACACTGGAGCCTTCTGTCTCTTTGCAGAGTGAGACATTGTAACAACTTGAAATGTTTTTGTGACAGATCCAAGAATAGTAAGCCTTTTCCAGCATCAAGTTCAGTGGAAATGACAGTTTGCAGTCGTTTGCTGTGTGTAATTAACAAGCCTCCATATCCACATCAGTCAAGACTACTGCTGTGGAACTTCCATGTATCTGGTAACCCTGGCATAGAAGTGGCACCCAAACAGCACCCAGCCCAGTGTAGCTGAGTGTGGCCAGTTGCTCTGTGGTGTTTCAGAATCATAACTGTGTCCATGTCCTGGTCTGGTTTGGGCACTCTGTATATGCAAAGGTCTAAACCAGAAAAACTAAGTACTTTAGCTAAGTATCCTTTATTACTGAAGTAATGAGTGTTTTTGAAACCATGCAGTTTTATACCCTTTCAGTTCAGGGCTGATTTTTTAGTGAAATAGTGCACCAGCCCATCCCTGCACATCTGCACTGTGTCCAATGTTATCAGCAGAGAAGGAGCTGTGCAGCAGAACAGCATACACCAACCTCCCACAGTGAGCTCATCTCACCTCTGGAGAGGCAGCTCTGCTTTTCCAATGGAGACACAGTTACAGCAGCTGCTCTTCTCCTGGCCTGGGACCCCAGTGGGAAGTGACCACTGGTCCTTTGGCTAACCAGCAGCATCCAGGTCTGTGATCCAGGGAGAGGCAGCAGGACGCATGGCACATTTATGAGGTGGACATGAATGTTAGGGGGAGTATCTAAAGGATCCTGAGAAATTAAAATGTACCCTGTCAACACCAAGAGTGTGCTGAGAGTTGTGACTTGGTGGCTGAGAGAGAGTCAGGCAATACAGGACCAGTCTTCACAAACAAGGGATGTTCTGGTCCTTGAGAAGCTTTAAAGAAAGGGGTTCTAGCTAGTGTTGCATGAAAAGGCAGCATTGTCTCCAGAGGTGACACACCTCCCTTACTTTTCCTTAGGGACCTTGAACCTCCTTATCATAGACACTGTCCCTTATAGGCTCCAGTGGGAGCACAAGACCACTTTCCAGCAGCCCCATCCCGCGCCCTGGCCAGGACCAAGTGTGCAGGGCTATATTCTGAGAAAGTTAAATCCCTGAAATTGCATAAAAGTCACTCTACATACCCATTTTCAAAAGCATTGATACTGATCTAACTCCTCTCATCTGAAAACTAAATGAAAAGCTTTGGTGGGGGTTGTAGGGCTGCGGCAGAGAACTTTGAACTGCATTTTCCTCATTCTTGAGGAATAGAGAAATGTTTAATTGGATATTTATTTAATGTGCCAGAGCCAACAGGTGTAGGTAATTTGGAGCTGCTGAGGACAAATCACCACGTGTGTTTTTAAGACAGTTACTCCAGGGAGGAGAGAGGTGTTGGGGGGGGGGGGGGAGGAATGTCGTGTCGTGTCGTGTCGTGTCGTGTCGTGTCGTGTCGTGTCGTGTCGTGTCGTGTCGTGTCGTGTCGTGTCGTGTCTTACCATAACTAGCTCCTCACACATCCTCTCTCTTCTTTACATAATATCCCAGTCCAGTGGGCCCCTGCCAGCAAAATAAAACAATGATCCCAGCCCTGTGGGCCTGTTATTAATGATTTATAAAATACTTACAGCTAGTTGTGCTAAATATGTCCTTCTATTGCGAGAAAGAATTACTGGGCACACAGTGGTGTAAGGCGGCGGTGTTATTATTGTGCTATATGAGTTAGACATAAAGACATCTTCAAAATGTCTTCTTTTTTAGGCATTTTGACCACTTTATGAAAGCCCATCTGGAAATAAATGCAGCTGCCCTAATGTATGTAATGAATTTAATGTGCCATTCTTCCACATTAAGGATAAATCTAATAGGATGATTGAGTGGGGCCAAACTTCTCCAGGAAATTCCTTTATAATACATGATTGAATTATTGTTTTTCTATTAGGGCAGCCAAAACATTCAGTGTCCTTGACAATACAGGATGTGTGCCATAACTTTTTTGCCACTGAGCTAGGCATACTGTATCTGGACATATGCCCAGCTTTTTGAATATTTCCAGTTGAATGATTTATTTATTTTCCAAAGAAAGACTACATAAGTTATACAGAACTCAGCAAATTACTTTTCAGGTCAGAAGACAGAACTAGGTGCCTGGCTGCCAAATGAATGAAATCTAAGGAATGTGGAGGTGTTTACAGCAAAGCTGAGATTTTTCTGATTGGTACCTAAAAGTTATGCTCATGAAACTACTAAACCTTTTCTCAATAGAAACTGGGCACCTAACTCCCTTTGCAAATCTCCTTTTCAAGTCTATATTCAAGCCCCTGAGTATCCTGATTTTCAAAAATATTGGCCTTCCAGTTGCAACCACGTAAATGAAGGGAAGCTGCCGAATGTAGCACATGTAAAAATTGGATTATTTATTTATAAGCCTAAACATGATCCTAGGGGCCTAACTTTAAATGTCTTTTAAAACCTAGGACCAGATTCAATGATCTTTGGGTTTTTTTCCAACCTAAATAATTCTATGATTCTATAATTTAATGTGTGTGTTGGGTTTTTTTTTTCCGGAAAGACTTTATGTATTTGAGACACCCACTGCACTCCCAGGGATTGCAAACATAAGATGTGTATCATTATTTGGGCACATTATGAGAATATCCTGGTGACTCTGAGTTATCCTGGAAACCCATACATAAGTATATGGATATATACAAGAGGAGACAGGGAAACTGTTGCTTGGGAAAAGGTGGTGTATATTAATGTAGCCTTCTAACCTTGTCTATAAGATCTCATTGCTCATTTCCTGTAGCAGTGGAGCTTCTTCCCTTCTGTCTTCTTAATAGGGGAGGGCAATTGTTTTTCTTCTGTGAATAAAATATTTGCCCCCCCTCAGTAGTCTCAGGTCAGATTAGTCATATAATTGCAGCTGGAAACTATTTTTGGCCTAGGTTTACAACTCTGCAGAGGATATCCAGATACTTCACCAAATATTTAAGGCAGTCAGCCAGGGTGTGGGAGATGCAGGTTCAAATCTCTCTGGAGAAGTAGATTTGAATCCAACCCTGGGGAGGTAACTATCATCAGCATCTTGCTGTGTAGGGAATGATGAGTGAGACAAAATGATTCAAGCAACCCAAGGTTTGACCAGCTACTTGTCTCACTTCAGCTGTGTGGCTTTCCACAGTTCCTGGGCTGCAGGGAAGGTGGGACGGGGTACAGAATCAAGCAGAAGGCTCAGTTTGACCTCCCAGGCTAAACCAGACCACTCTTACATTCAACCAATCATCCATTTCAGCCTTGCAGAGGCGAGGCTGGGCTCACTTTCACCCCTACCCCTCTCCCAGAGAAACCAGTGTTTGACTGCTGTGTTTGATTTCCTGTTAATCCTCTTTAAACTGGAACTCAGAGGTTATCTGCTACTGAGCCAGGATCCTTACTCATCCTGGCAGAGATCAGGTTCTGACCTCTGGGACATCAAATAAAAGCAAGAAGGAAAGTAATATTTATTGGCCTTATTAGTAACACAGAGTGAAAGACACCCAAGTGGGTAAAACTGGAGTGATTCAGTACCTGCTCTGCACACACAAAATGCTTGACCTCTCCTGGTGATATTTCACCACATGTGTCCCACAGCCTTTCTCCTCAGGTTTTTCTTGAGTTAAACAGCTCACCAGGTTAACCCATACTTTTTGTGCAGGATTCCTAAGTTAGATGATTGTTTATCATCCTTGAGGAATCTTGCCTCTAGAGGTTTGATTAATTTTTTTCATACACATATAAACAGATTCAAGATGTTCTTGTTCAGTCAGAGGATAAAGGTTTCTCCTGCTATCTTAGTTCTTCATCAGAAAAACAGTTTGTCCCAATGTGCCAAGTTTCTCCCAAAGGCATAATTGCTGTCATGTGCATTTACTAATGCAGGCTTACAGGCATCCTAAAATACAGGGACAGTCTCCTTTCCTAGCACAAACTCTGAAATTTGGATAGTCCTGGGCTTGAACTGCTTCTTAAGTATAACTAGACCCAGGACAGCTCTCAGATGAGACCAGGAGATCCCATCCACATTGCAGAAGTAATGTTGGTCTGCTTCAATCAGTGGCCCATCCTCTCAAAAACAGAAATATTAAACCTATGTTTTCAGTTTGGACAAATACAGAGTATGACCTAAACCTTCTTGGATCATTCAGGAGTCTTCCCTTTTCCTCCTAAGTTGCCAAATCACGCCATCATAGACTGCTCAGCTGCTGATGTGGTTTTGTGCTGTTAGTGCCACGTGTGTGTGGGTGCTAAAAAGACTCATTATCATTAGTGAGTCTGCATTTGCTGTAGAAAAGCACTACAACATCAATGAAACCTTGTCAGGGGATTGAGCCACATGCATCCACACAGGGCTTCCTGGGGTGCTCCAGACCTGCTTCTCCTTTCCTCTGAGGCATATAGCGGGCTGAGTGTCTACCATGAATCCAAACAAACTAAAGTCTCTAAGTGATTTCTCTGATCCTAAATGAAGAGAAGATTATTTGGCCTAGGATTCAAAAAAAGTGAAAATATCTACCATTCCATCCTTTCTTGCCAAACCCCAAATATTTAAATTGAATGCAACTGGACAAAAAGAACTCCACCAAAACTGAGTATTTTGTTTATCTGAGATCTCAGCCTCCTTACTGAGAAATCAGATTGCAGAAAGTGGAAAAGAAAGTACATTTTAGAAAATCCTTTATCCCAATGCTACAGCCTTGCCCTTATGTCAGTGTCCTAACAGGACATGAGGTCATCATCTGAGGGTGGAAGTCTCTTCTGACTAGTTCTTCTTAATTCTTTGTGGGAGAAGGAGGTGCTTGCCTATACAATCTACTATAGCCTGCCTATACTATCTCATTTACAGTCTTGTCATCAGCTGTATTTCAAGCTGACAGCATGTGCATCCAGGTTCAGGATCTCTGCTTTTTTGTCCCCTTTTATTTTTCCTTCTAATTTGCATGCATGCCTATCCACATTTCAGATATATCCAATTATATCAGGTTTTGAACCTTTCCCCATCATTTGCTATCACAGAGAATTGTGCAAACTAGAATTCTTAATTCTGAAAGCTCAGAGCTTGTCAAAGTACTCCTCTGCACCACTTCCTACTGACATATTTTCATGTGAACAAAATAAAATGCCAGAATTTGGGATTCTCTGTAGCATGTGAACAGCCTTCCAGAGCAGTCTGGGGAAGGAGCTTGTTCACTGATGGCTATAGCCCTATAATGTTAGAAAATGTCATTATTAATATATTTGCTTTATTAGGCAGAAAAATATTAATTTTACCCTCATAAATTTTTTCAGTAACTCCTCCCTATGCAGGGTTCTAGTTGATGAGAATTGTAGGTGTAATTATTGGAACATGTGCTTTAATGTGTTTTAATGTCATGTTTTCCTTTAATTGTATTATATTGTAATCCTGGTCTAGAAATAACACTAATAAAGTTCCCTTTCAAAACAGAGATCAATCAAAGAGACAAGCAATTATTTCATTATCCTTAAGAAGCTCATAACATAATGAAAGGAATGTTAAAAATAAACTAAATGAGTGTACTTGATTGAAAGAATAGATCAGTCCTAGTGATTTTTCTCAGAGAGTAAAAAATTATCCAGGATTAGGTTTTCACAGCTTTGAGCGTATCATGGATTCTCTGTTTCTAATAATTAAATAGGGAAGCCTTTCTCCAATAATAAACTTAAAATGAAATTAGCAACAGTTGCATCTGAAGACAAGCAAACAGAAGGAAAGAAAAGCCAAAACTGAAGTTCTGAGAGCAGGTGGGATAAGAATATGTTTGGGTTGAGAGAGTCTTCTCCAGCCTGGCTTGGAGTAGACTCCACATGTGACTCCACACCATCCCTGCTGGCAGGCCCTGGGCAGGCTCAGCCCTGGGGCTCAATGGCAGGTGGAGATGGTGCCATTTTGATTTTCTCCCCAACTTTTCGTAATATTGGAGCCATCCAGAAGTTCAGATACTGAGGAAAGTAGTGTAAAAGGACATCAGAGATTAATTTTTTGTAACAGAAATGCTTTCCCAAGAAACTGAAGAAGAAAAAGGATATGGATCAGGGAAGGAGCTTGTCTCTCATCTCAGTCCTCTATCCAAATAAGAATTCTCTAGACAGTGGTCTAAACCAGACAGCATCTAGTAGCCATGAGGCTACCTGTTTGCAGAAAGTGCTGGTAGCTTTGCTGAGCTCCTGGAAGTACCTCCTGTGTAGCAGTGGTGCCAGATGGACTCTGCAGCACAGAAGACAAAGCTTGAAAGAGCCAGAAAAAACAAATTTCTCATTTCACAGGCAGAGCAAAATGTCTGTCTTCCTCAGTGGAGAGGGAAAACAAACTGGAAGAAGAGGGATCTCCATTCACTCCCAGCACCATCAGGCAGCCCAGGTAAGCATCACTGCACTACCCTTGTGCTTTCCACCCAGCAGCCATCCAGGACCAGGGAAGCCATCAGGAGTGGTTTGTGCTGGGTCACTCTGAACAAGCTGTGCTGGAAGAAGCTGTTTGGGCACCACCTATGGCTATGTAGCCATTTTTATCAACATAACTGTCCCAAACAGATGTGTTTTTTCTCCTCACAGTAGAACTGAGCTGGTAGTGCCTTCCTGCCTTTGGTTGGACCTGAGCTTGAAGTGAGAAACAGCCCAAAGAACACTGCTTACACTGAAATATAGTAAATAAATTCCAGTATCTCCAGGTGTATTTCTTTGTACAGAACCAGGTACAGAGATAAAGTCCAGAATAGACTACTCTGTAAGTTACATATGTTTCAAAGCTGGTCAGACTTTTTTAGCTCCTGTTTTTCCCATTTTCCTGGGTGAGGTGAGGAGGGGGAACAGCTACATGTGGCCAGGACACAGGGGGAACAAATGGCAGACTGGGTTTGAGGGCTTTGTTTTGCACACAGACAGCAATGACAAGGGTTTCAACATGACTAAAGTGGGCCCTGACTTCCAGAACGAAAATCCCTCTTGGCATCACTGCATCCCAACATGGCACCATTGTTGGTTTAACCAGTTTCTCAGTCTATGTAACCAGTTCATCCTGCTTGAGGTGTGTGCATCAGTATTCATTAAAGTGGACTCTTGTGTCTTGTGTTTGCTGAAAAAACTCTCTGCCTGACCCTTCACACCTTTTCTTTTGTCATTTCTTTCTCTCAGGGTGGGGCTTGCTGTGGCAATTTTCTTTCACATGTTAAGACCATTGTTTTTCTAACAAAAAACACTATACATTTTCACAAGCTTAGTATGAAAGATATATTTCTAAGTCTTGT
The DNA here is from genome assembly GCF_047495875.1 of Pithys albifrons albifrons. Taxonomy (NCBI): domain Eukaryota; kingdom Metazoa; phylum Chordata; class Aves; order Passeriformes; family Thamnophilidae; genus Pithys; species Pithys albifrons. Next base: position 7,356,960 of record NC_092466.1, on the reverse strand, counting down.
TTCTTGCCAGAGGAGTAGTGAACACTAAATGTTGGCTGTAGACAGTGGTAGACTTGGGATTTGGTAGTTAACCAGTAAAAATATTAAAACAGGCAAAGTCTGTCAACATGTAAGAGACAGCTTTCAACTTTACTAAATGTCTTTCTGCTTACAAAGTTAATGGAAACCAGTCACAATGATAAAATCTGTGACTGTCTTAAATAGAAAGAATTCTTGGTTCCTTGTGGTAGAAAGAAGACTGGAATTTAAATTCTTGGGCTTTCCCTCCTCATTTTTAATTCCTTTCATTTGATTAAAAGAAAGTTTTTTAAATGAACAGTCCAATGCAGGATGAAAGAGAAACATATATCTTAGCAAGATAAAACCCAAACCCTTTTAAAAAATACCCAAACCTTGCAATTACAAGAAATTCTACAGCCCCAAAACATGTGGACCCAAAGCAGAAAGAGAAGGTAAACAAAACCTTGGGAAAAATGGGCAAATGCCTGATAAAAACATGACAGGAGAAACCACCATGCAAACCACTTTCAGCTCATGAAAAAGAATAGTAATGAGGCAGAGATGGGAGTTGCAGATAACAATGTGTGGAAAATTTCTGAGAGAAATCAGGGAGAGAAATAAGACCAATATTCACATAAAGGGAAAACTTAAGATGTCCAGATGTGCTGAAATGCCAACAGAGAAGAGAAAGGAAAGAAATTGTGAGAACATGCTGAAAAGTTGTGATACCTCTGGAGGGTCTCAACAGTTACTGAGCATTACCAAAGGAGGAAAAACTCGGCAGATCTTCTGCCTCACCTCAAACATCTCTGTCTGAAGAGGAAGGTTGGACTACCACCTGGTGCTGCTGTTGCAGCCTTACTACAGGTCAGCTCTGTCAGAAAACCTCAGCTCTGCTCTCACCTTGTGAGGAGCCATGCTCAGAGCTGGTTTTGCCTGGTGCAGCACTCAGCAGGCTCAGCCCCTGCTGGGGCTCTGAGGCAATGGCCATGGCCCAAATCACAAATAGCAGAGTACAGTCTAAACCTCACAGCATCCAAACTGAATGAGCTGACTCTTGTTAACCTAGAAAAGATAACACTGGCCACTGCACGGAAGCCAAAATGCAGTCAGCTGGTGTTAAGTGCAAATTTTTGTCTGCCCTCTGGAATACTCTGACAGAGTGATGAAAGGGGAAGTAATATTTTCGGTCCTATGAAAACTTCTATTGTAAAAATGGTCTGATCTGGTTTGTGCTAGAATGAAGCCATGACTCCCTGATGTTTTACATTAACAATGGGAAAGGCTCTCATCACAACACATAATTAGCCAGTGACCTTGACACCTGCTGTCACCTCTCCCATACCTCAAATGGGTCACCACAAGGTTTTTGGTCTTACTTTGATATATTGGAGGCTTTTTATAATGAAACTTGAAGGATCCTGAGTCTAGCCCAAGTCTCTGGTGAAACAGACTGGAGTTAATCTCTGTGAGCTTTGGCAGTGTAGTTTAACAACTACGTGACTCGTAGGGAATCAACGATGTGCCTTCTTTCATTCCTGAAAAAATACAGTCTCCAGTGAGTGAGACTCTGAGAAACCAGGGAATGATTCATGCCACCCTGAAACAGGTACCTACAATACATGTGGTTACTTCTTTCTTGCTCCATGGACCAGAACAGCAATTTAAGGATTTGCTTAGTTTAAATACCCAGCTTACACATGTCTCATGCTCAATTAGAAGAATCCACTCAGAGGCCTTTGACATGTTTGGATCAGACCCTACAAGGGCATGTGCATTTGGAAGTAGAATTTGCTGGAAAAAAAATCAGTTAAGTCCTTTTATTTGGAGGAATGTCTGTATGGCTGCTTCTCCAAATTAAACACTTTTTTTATTGTTCAGTGTAGAGGGACCATGTTGGTTCTAACAGCAGCTGGGGCAGATTTCTCAGTCCAGGCTAGAACTGTTATCAAAATGAGGAAAAGACCCCAAAAAGAAGAACTTAAAGCTACTGCATTCATAACTGTTTCTGTTGGAGGAACCTGAGCTTCATTTGGGAGGCCAAAACAACATCCAAAAGCCAAAGATACAAACTTGTCAAAATGGCAATCACTAAACCTGAGACTCTTTGTCTCTCCTCTTCCTCATGCTCTCCTCTATTGAATTGATCTGTATCCCAGCAATGTTAACATTGAAGTGTTAAAACACGCTGCTTACCTGTGCAAAAGCTTCAATTTGACTTTAAGAAATACCTCAGGGAAGGGTCAAGTGTAGCTGGCACACATTTATGCTGCAACATAGCTCTTAAATGATTCCTCTTAAATGTTTAAACTTAGTAATTCCAGTCAATTTTGAGAAATATTGATAGTTTTACTAGTTTTTAGTAGTAACGGACAGTACGTAATTACTGAAAATGTAATATTTTTACACCTGTGTTCTTTTATGATAGTGTTACTCCTGTGCAAAATTAAATGTCAGCAGAAGAAGAGTGATTCTAAAATGTAATTTTAAATAAATGTATTATTACGCTGAGGAGGTAATATGGTGATTTAATATGGTGACTAGTCACACCTGAATAACTAAAGAATTTGTTTTTACAGGGAAGCATTAAGTTTACTAAAACAAAGTATTTTATTACAAATAGATTATCTTAGTGCTTTCACTCATTTTGGTGCAAAACTTCATGTAGAAACTGAGATTTGACAAAAGTGTAGCTGGGGAAAAATGAAAAAAAAGGCAAAGGAAAAACAAGTTGAAAGTTATCAAAGAAAGATCACTAAACATGAAATGCTATGGAAGAGAGCTCCCAAGAACCTCCCTCCACAGCTTTGGGTCCGTGCTCTGCACTGAGACCCCACAGCATCCCCCGTGAGTTACTCAGCAGCCCAGCCAGCAGCAGGATCAGGACACCCCACAGCTCTTTGGGGTGAGATGGGCAGTTGCTCAGGGCTGGAACATCTCCCTCTCTGCTACTGCCAGTAGTCAAACTCCTGCTGTCAAAGGCTATTCTCCATCCACTATAACTGATAGGGCTGGAGAATTTGTGATATCTCATTTTTCAGTTTTGTTTGACCAATGCACACCAGGTGCTTAATGAATGCAAAACAACGTTGTAATTTTTCACCTAGAAATTTCTGGAAGGAACTTAATTTGTTAAAGACATAAATTCAAGAAATCTCTTCCATGACTATGTGGTTAATTGGAGTTCAGGTCTCTGCAATGCTGCAGGTTGTTCTTATTCTGCCTAGAAAAGGGTTTGTTTTCCTTGTGGGTCTTCTTAGAGCTGCAAGGCAGGTTTGTCCACAGATATGTCCACTGTGTCCACCTGCAGGAAGGAAGGCGGTGTCAGAGGATACACAACTGAACCTGCTTACCTGTTTCTCTGTCAACAGACCCGAATGTGTGTCATTTATGTTATCCTGGATTACATAAATTTTTCCTTTTTTTCCTATTTCAGCAGCACAAAAGCTATGCTGGAGATATTGGGGTACCTCAGCTCAATAACAGCAAAAAGATTCTGAATGTCTTTCAGAGTAAAAGAGTGTGCAGAAAATTTTTCTGCTTTCTCCTGAAATGGCCTCTGTAATTTCTTGTAATTTCCTTATTTTTCATCAGTGCAGTTTCCCTTCTTTGCTGATTTCTTGCATCAGACTATTCATTAGATAGGAGGATGTAATAGAGAATTAAAAAATGAAGAAAAAATAAGGATCTGTTCCCAAAGCCAGTGAAAACAATGGGAGCCAAAGAAACTGGCACTGACAAAAGCTTTTATTTCTCTCAGGAGAGTAAGAATGATCCTAGCCAAAAGTTTATGAAACAAAGATTCCAGTAATAATTCCAACACAGCAAAACATAAATTGACATCACATTTAGGTTCTTTCTTCCTTGCTAACAGTGACACACACCTCAGATTATATTTGATGAGTTCAGTAACAGTCTTCATTATTGTATTAACTGCATACAGCATGGTCTTTAATCTTCCTATGGGATTTTAGGCTGACTACTGTACATATCGTTTCTGACTGCTGAAAGCTGAGGGTAACCCCTAAAAAAGATAAAATCTCTTTTTTTTTTAGCTTTGGAAATTACAAACAGAAGAGCCTGTGATGTAGAGACACACACAGAAGGAAATGATCTGAGAGAGGAGACTTTAATAAGCTAAATAGGTTCAGCCTAATGTAGATTCATGTCTTCATTAATTAAGTGGATGATTTTCAGAAAAGTGCGCCTCTCTTTCTCTGGTGTAGGCAAAATGCAGCTAAACTCACCCCCTGCTGATTTGCTATGGGTAAAATCATCTAGAAATCACTTAATCTGAAAGCAAAAATCCTCTTAGGTATTTTCCCAAATACTTCCTTGAACAGGCTAAGCACAGGCAATCGTATATGGAAGATCATGGTTTAACTGGAGATTTTCCTATGGCACAGACCCTGCATTGCTTCTCTTCCCTCAGCTGCAAACCATGGCTCTCCCACCTCTGGTTTTGGGAAGGACCACTGACCCCATGTAACTTATAGCTGGAATTCACATTTAATAAATAAAGTTAGAGGAAATCTCATGAGAGGGAGCTGTCATATGGAAAAGCAGCACTCAAAAAGCTGGCATGTCTCAGCATATTTGTGCCAAAGCACTGCTGTTGAGGAGCTGACTGGATGGCAAGAACATCCCTGTTTCCATCCCATCTTGGTGCTCATTCATCAATAGAGAGCCACCACATGCCAGCTTCTCCTGTGGCATCCAAAATAAGAGAGGCAGGGAGAGAACAAGAGCTCCAGCCTGACATGTTACCCCCATGTCCTGCACATGGTGGAGGATGCACTGGAACTGCATAAGGGGATTCAGAGTTGTATAAAGCTCTTGGGTTTAAAAAAACCCCAAAATATAATCTAGTATCGCAATAAGTCACACCAGCTAAGGGAAAATTAGTGTAAAATATCAGTTTGCTCAGATGTTTTTATCTTTCTTGAAATTATTCAGATTGAGGAAATAGCTGCCTCTCCAGTGTGTTAGCTTTTGGGTGGCTGTTGGTTTTGTCCAGAGGTTGTGGTCTGGAAGGTTTGCAAGTGCTGTGCTGTAGCACTGAAGGGAATTCTCTAGATAAGGTACTTCATTCTCCTTGTACTTTGAGCATAGAAAACACACTAAACCACATGAATTCACTTAACTAAACAGGTCTCTGTATCTTAGTGGTAATCTAAGTGCTACAAACTCTGTTGCTTACACCACCCTAACACTTTATTTTGGGAAGCCTGGTTTCAGAAATGGATTTCAGCTTCTCAAGTACCAAATATTGCTCTTGCAATTAAATACTCCTTTTTTTCCTTTTTTAACCCCTTTATTTTCTTTTAAGGATTTTTAAAAGACCCCCTGATTATGAGGCACCATATTTCAATATTGATTATCCATACAGCTTGTAACTGGTATTTCTGTTCTGTTTTTTAGTTTTAATGGGATGCTAGACCCCTGTATTTGGAGTCTCACTAAATGCCTAAAACATTTTGTTTGATTACTATGAACTTTTTTTCTGGTTTCTTATTCACTGAAAGTGACCAAAAATCATTTAACTGTAGTACCTGTGTACAGTGAGGTAAAAATATTTTTCTGTGCAACACATACACATACATCCATGATGGTCTTTGGTGGGATCTGATAGACTAATCTGCATGATCTGATTTATTTTTTTGTCTCATTTGCCTCTGGAAGCTCTGCATGTGTTGGCAGTGAAGCTGGTGCCATGGGTGGACTAGTAAATTAGTATTAGGCTTCATCAGTGAGGGATGAGACTCTCTTTCTCCTCTCACAGTCTTTAAGTAATGTTACTGTCCAAATCCATTAATGTTTTTGCTGCCATCCTCCAGCAACGTGGGAAAACAAAAGACAAAGACTGTTTATGTCAACAAGAAATTGGAGGGGTGGGGGAGGCAGCAGGGAAGGGGGAACTAAACAAAACAAAAACAGGCTTTCATAATCAAAGAAATGTCTCTGGCCTTATACACTGCAAAGCAGGAGTGAAAAATGAAATGTATTTATGATTCTCCAGCAATAAACATGCCTGTAGTCTGAAAAGCATCAATATTCACAGAGATAATTGACATGCCATTTTAACTGCATATTTCAGTTGAGAAACAAACAGCTTTGAGAAGTCACCAAAAAACTCCTCCCAATCTGAGACATACAGAGCATGTGTTCACATCGCCACATGAAGACTGCCTAATGGTTTGCTCCAGACAGCCAACCTTAAAATATCTTAGGCCTCGTTGTGTTATTGGTGATCACAGTTTCTACTGCAGTTAAGCCCAAGAGCCCAGGGCCACAACTGTGCTGTGAATGGCATAAGAAGAGCAAACCCAGGATGTCCCCCAGATACTGCAGTCTGGGTTAAACCTCGCCTGTCCTTTAGTGGATGGTTTGTGTTTTCTCCAGCCTAAATTTTCAGTGTGCAACCTCTCTGAGGTAAGAACAACATGTTGCTAACAGGTCTGGATGGCACTGGGTTTTAAAGTGTTGTTCAATGAATATACTGAGTAGAGCTTTATATGTGCCTGTTTGTTTTGTGGTTTCGGGTTTTTGGGGCAGGGTGGGGGGGAAATGGACTCCAATGGCTTTTGGAATATTTACACTGAGCTGAGTTTTTTCTGAATCCACACAAATACAAGCCATAATAACCAATAAATTTTATATTCTGTGCTATTGTGTAATTCCATTGTAATTCTCTGGAATTCTATTGAAATTCTTTTTGGAGATGCCTCTGTCCTTTGGTGGATCTGGCCAAGGAATGTGAGCTAGTGAGGAGCCTTAATATGGTGGTGGAACATGTCCCTCCACGCTATTGTGATTCCAGGCAGCCAGTTTCTTTTCCAGTATCTTTCTTAAAGGCTGTGGGGCTGAGTGAATCAGCACTAGAGTCAGGCAGGGCATTAGAAGCCAATACACCTTCTGTTGTCTGACTTGTGACATTTTCACAGAACCATAGAATCATCAAGGTTGGAAGAGACCTTCAAGATCATCCAGCCCAACTGTCCACCCAGCACTGCCACTGTAACCCCTAAACCACTAAACCACATCACTACTGACAGACCCAGAAGCTTCTTGAACACAAACATTTTCTCATGCTTCATTCTGCCATTGTTTATTTTTAAATACCTTTTACCCTTGTTCCTTCCAGCCCCTCACAGCCTGTATTGCCACCTGTAACATCTTGCTAGACTCGCCCTGCAAGAAAGCTTCTTCAGTGGACACCTTCTCTTTGAAAGTATAATTAGTGAAATGTGATAATTTCCTTCCCTGGACAAGCCTGGATGGCTTCACTATGCCACTAATGCTCAGCTAACACCCTTGCAACTCTGCCTGCCTCCACAAAGCCTTCCCTGGCCCCCAGAGCTGCTGGTTATGAGGAGGAGGTTAAGCCTCACCTGGCCGTGGAGATGTTGACTCTGTTCCCACCACCCTGCTTTCATCTACCTACTGCCTGAGCAAGCCTGGGAACCCCATTACTCGGGCTAGGGACAGCACCACCACACTTCTCTCAGCACAGCTCAGGCAGTTGGGCACTGCAGTGAGGTACAGCCCTTTAAAAATGTGACACAGGCATGTCTTAACCAAGTACCTGAAAAATCAAGGCATGAGAAAGCCCTCTGCTAACACTAACCTGAGGCTAGTGCTTGCTTTTGTAGCTCACTGTGAACTGGGAAGCACATTAGTCCCTTTGAATGATCTCATGCATAAAGCCACATCCCCACTCCTGGCATAGCCAGCCCCACCTCCTGATCTCTCCCCTGCCTGATTCATGTGGCAAACTTCAGACTAAGCTGCTCTCTCCAGATTTTTACTGCCTGATTCTGCCCCTGCCCACCCTGTCTGTTACTAGAACTGCCTGTGAGTCGTTCAAACTCACAGAAGTCTGCTTCGTTTCTTCGCTCAGCCCTGTCATGATCAATTGTTTCAGCCACTTTAAGTTTTCTGCAGATCATGTGCCAGTTTTATTTCCAAGAATCCAACATCAACAACATTTTTCAATTATTCAGATAGGTTTTAGCCTGTCATCATCTCCATCTCACTGGAAGGAATTGCACAGGCTTGCCCTACCTCTGGTCTCGCTGACACTAATGTGATGATATTGACTCTGCAGAGGTTACTTCCAATTCAAGCAGGAAGAGAGAGCAGGATCCATCCCTAGCATCCTCCTGCCATGTGGAGCAATGCTGAGCTGCTCAGTGCATCTGGTTTCAAAATAAACCGTCTACAACAGACAAATATGTTAAACCTTTGAAAGACTTATTTCCAGGTTTCAACAACATTCTCTTCAGAAATGAGCACTTAATGGAGTTCATTTAAGGTTGTTGAAGCCACAACTTGCTGTCAGCACTATTTACCACTTCAGTGGCTCAGCTAGAGCCTCAGCTGTTGAGAGCCAGTTCAGTGCTAATAACGGAGTCCTCCTGATTTACATCAGCTGAAAATCTGACCGAGCTTCTGCCAGGCTGACAGCCTTCCTCTGTTGGGTTCCAGTAGCTGTTTATACACTTAGTCAGTGCAGACAGTAGTAAAAGCAGTTTTTCTTCTGACATTCCTGTCTATGCCCTATTTTTAATGTAAACCCAAACAAGCATGGCAGATGTTCCGGCATGGTGTCTTCTATTGACTGGGCACTTCTGCTGGGCAGGCACCAGGATTGGCTTTCACAGCCCTGGAGTGCAGCTGGATCAGTTTGTCAATGGTCCCTTGTATTCCTCTTTCAAGGACTGCATTCAGGGTCCCTTCTCCCCAGTTCTTTGGGAACTGGTAGAAACAAATCTCCATATCTCACTGCAGTCCCTGCTCCTATTTCCACTCCTTGGATTTGCTTGTCTGTGGATTTCCTATTCTTCAGTCATTAGTTTTTAATTCTATTTTTCAACCAGAAACACTCAGCTTCCTCAAAACCATTGGGCTTCTTACTTGTTGCTGGGGTAAATTCTACTCCTGCTCTTTTTTGACTCTAAATGCAACTTCCACAGACCCAAAGTAAAGGGCAACAGATCTTCCTAAACCCACAGCACTGTCTAGTTTCCAATTGTGCAGGTTAAAGTCATCATTTTTTACTTCAAGTCTTTTATCATCTTCTAGGGTTCTGACCAGGCTAATGCTGAATCTGAAGTCAGTGGAAACTGTATCATCACCTCATAGAGCCAAAGCTCTGCAAAATGGCAGCCATCTGCTTCATGGTAAACTGGCAACTCCCAGTGAGCTGAGAAGTAGATGATTTTAGTGAATAAATCCACAATGCCTTCTGTCATTTATTTCAATAGTAAATTTAATTTTATTATCTTTCCCCCAGTTTGCCACAGAAATCTGCTAAGAGCTGCCACAACTCAATTGCAATATGGCAGGTTTTGACCCCCTGAGTTATTAGTTGATAAAATTTCAGTTTATGCCTCCTGCAGAAGGCCAGCTTCTTTAACAGAGGGAAGTGACTGCTTGCAGTCAGATCCAGACATCCTATTTTGGGAGGTACCAAGGGAAGGCTGACTTACATAGCTCCTCCCCATCATTTTGTAGGTGGAGAATGGCGACATCACCCAGTGGATCATGCTGAGGGACTGGACTGGGACAGAGGACACTGTGAGCTCAGGGTCATCACACCAGAAGTCCTGGGGGGACACTGAGCTGTCATTTTGGAAAGAGACAGGTGAAAACTTGCCTGGGATCCAGCTCAGCTCTTGGGGTGGAGAAACCAGCATGCAAAGGTGTGTGGGGACTTGTCAATCCACCACATGGCCCCAAATCAAAAAGCTGAGAGGCAATTTTTGAGATTGCTGGTAATGAAATGTTTTAAAGAGGAAACAGTGAAGTCCTCAAATGCATGGAATTAGCGTAATAATAAAAGCATTACATTTGGAACTGAGCCTTAGTTTCCCTTCTGAAGGGTGCATTTTTACTGTATTTGAAAGATACTTTTCTCAAATAAATAAATAAATGCCAAAATGTAAGACTTCCTCCTGATTGCATGCTTTCATCAGATGGAGCTTTAAAGGAAGAGTTGTATAAGACATGAAAACAATAAATCAGCAGTAAGTCTTGCTTGAGTGAACTGTTCCTACCACAACATTTGTGATTTCTGAGTTTAATCTTAATGTACAGATCTCACCCTTTTCTGTCTCGATGAACTAATTTTAAAGGGCATATCAGGATATCATGCTCCAGCACTGTATGTTAATGGATTCCTGCTTCCCTTCAGGAAAAATGGAATGTTTCTTTTCTGAGTTTTCATTCAATCTTTTGCCAAGTCAAAGCAGAAAGGAAAGACTCTGTAAAATGTTTTATTAGGTCAAATGTCAATTTGTGTTTCTGAAATCTTTACCAATCTTCCTGGCATTTATATTCAGAGAAAAAAAAAAAGGAGAGCAGAAAAACAAGGCTTTAATTTCAATCATCAGTGTCTGAGACATCCAACAGACCATGATACATGGAGCCACATTTCTTTCATTTAGAGGAAAGGGGGTCAGTCAAACATGCTGGAGAAGGTGGCTGGCACCTGGGTAAGAAGGAAATGGATAGAATCACATTGCATTTGTGAGCCTTTTAAACCAGTTTGCATTAATCTTTGCTGAACCTAGCTAAAGGCGTCATACCTCTCATTTAATCTTGGTCTTGCCCACCAAAGATGTTTTGGGGTTTTTTCCATATATAAAAAAGATACCAGTTTCCACTTCACTCGGAAATCTTCCCACATTTCCAGCTCACTAGACAATATAGCATGAATGTAACTGAACCTTTTTGCATATTAGCATTGTTTGGTACTTGATATATGAAACAAATCAGCACAAATGCCTTGGTCAGCCTGGAAAGCCAGGCTGAGACGGGTATTCCATTTAACATGAGAGCTCAAGAGTTTACAGTCTTCACTTCCAAGGCAGGGGCCAGTGCCTGATCCCAGCCTCCCACAGCACCTCTCCTGGTCATATACAGCCTGAACCCTGGCCATACCCTGTACTCAGTCTGGGCATCCCAAGTGCGTGGCTCTGCCCCTTGAACATCTTTGCTGTACCTCAGCAAAGCCCAGGGCACACAGAGCAGGGGAGAGCCTGGGCAGACTCTTCCTGGATGAGTGTGGGTGCAGGGCTGCTCCATGCATGTCTGTCTGCCTTTGGGGTTCAGCTCCAAGGAAAACACTGACTGCCTAGGGATTCCCTCCTACAAAAGAGAGACAGAAACAGGTTTGCTTTTCTGCTTCCTGAGGGCTGTGGAGAGACTTGGATAAGCAATGTTCCTAAGCATTTGACACAAGAACTGCTATCTAATCCAGATTTGGTTTTGATAGACAACTCTGTTCCTACAGTTACCTGTCAGCAGGATTAGTGTCATATTAAGGCTCTGGAGTATCAGCTGCAGATTTAAATGACTTCTATGAGTTGTAACTCTTTTGTCTTTTCAGTTCCACCCTTTTTAATCAGGAAAAGGACCCTGGATTTTACTTAAAAGGTCTTTACTACAAAGGCTCAGTGTGTTAGCAGCTTCTGGGATCATGTTTGTCCTCTGGGTATTACAAAGGGACTTTAGCCAATGTCAGGGATGTGTTTGGGAAACAGAATTCATCCTCTTCACCTTGAGCATGACACAGACTTTTGGCATTAATGTCATGCCCAGAAAGTGGATTCTCCCCAAAACTCCATTGGCAATGGGATGTTGGAATCATCTGATCTGAAAATACCTGCTGCTACACAGTGAACAACTACAATATTCCTGTTGGACTGGGAATTGTGGCTGCTGGAGCAGAACTTCTTTTCTCTGCACCTGGAAAATGGGGCATTGTCAATTTGCCTCTTGGTACTGATTTCCCCTGATAACAAGAGGACAGTGAGGCACATCAGGGGCAGCACAACAGAACAGGACAGCAAATAGTATATCTGTTTACTCGCCCATGTGTTATTCTTCCTGATGCATAGGAACATATTTTCCATTGAGCTCCAGTTAAAAGTCTGCTGGACTCTGGTGCTGAAATCCCAAAGAAACCTGCCATCATGGATCATCTTAATTTTTTTGCAGGGCTGTAAAAGCAGTTACTAAGCAGAGGGAAATAAGAGATATTTAAAGTAAGAGTACAGAATAAGTCAGTAGCAGGGTCCAGATCTTGGTTTGAAAACTCCTTCAACATATTTATTATTTGCATAATATCATGTATTAACAATTACTTAGGAAGATGCTTAGGAGTGTTAATATTCATCTGGTTAATACTAAAATTATCATTTCATCAAGTAATGCAGTAAGCTTGGTAATATTAAGAGATTCTTAAGACTGACTTTCAGCATCTATAAACCCCCTAAGTTTACTGAGGTTCACATGCCAGGGCTGCTGTGTGGTGCTGCAATGTCACTGTACCAGCCCTTCTGCTGCCATGAAAGCTGCTGCTTCATCACTGCTGCCTCCCTTTTCCCATCTAAATGTGGCAACCAGGGCTAGTTCCCTACAGACCCTGTCTAATATCAGCCCATGGCCTGGAGGGAGGGCAGAGACAGACATTTCTGCGCAAGTGCTGGCTTGAAGGCGTTTCCCTTGATAACACAGAAGGTATTTCCTCAGCTTGCCAGGAGAATCCACTGACCTATAAGACCAAACCTCACTGGAGGAGGAAGCTTTTCAGAGAGCTAGAAGAAGTACATATCAATGACAGCACAAGTAAGAATTCACAGCTTCTCCTTTGAAGTAGCACAAAAATGTGTCCAAAGCATGAAAGTGCTCCTTTGCCTGATGCTCTACCTTTCTGAAAATACTTCACTTAAAAGCACAACTTTCAACAAAGAGCTTTTTGCCCAGCTCAGATCTTTTCCATCTGGTGTGGTCTGTACAAGATCCATTCATATTTTATCCTTCCTGGCTATTAGCCCAATGAAATGAGCAGGCTAGCATGAAAGAAAATGGGAAGAATGCATTTCCCCCTTCCAGCATTCTCACACTTTTCTAATATTTTTAGTAATAATCCTGTTTACAGAAGAGAGGTTCCTAAGGAGTTACTGTATGTTAGACATAGCCAAAAAACAGATTGCCTAGAAATATATTTCAGCAGATATTTGTATTTTATTGAAAATAAAAATATTTCTTAAGAATTATCTCTTTTCCTCTATTCACGAGAGGGGGGAAACATTTGGGGGAAAAAAAATTGGTAATTTCAGCTAATGATTTTTCTGCTAAAAACACCCTGGATTTGGTGAAAACAAAAATATATTCTCAACAGAATATCAATGACCTCTCTGATACATCGATAAGTAACAAAAGGATGGCACATGGCCCAAACAGTGTGAAATCAAGGAGTTCTTTAGGCAATTGTAAAGCCTTAGCTACCACAGAAGACAGTGTTGATTCAAGCTCTCTTTTATCTTTTCTTTTTTTCTGTGTCTTCGGCCCCCAGCTAAGGAATTGTCACAGAAGATTCAGGGCAGGGGAAGAAAAGGTACATCTCACTGGGTTTTGGAAGTGACCTTCACTGCTGCCCCAAGAAGAGCTTTTCTGAAATTTCTTGTTCCTACAGGAGATTAGGAACAACGAGGCAGGAGATGGGGTTAAGCCCCTGTCTTTTTCTTGAGACTTCAAGGCTTGCATGAAGACTTGTGGTTTTCATTCTGCCTTCTGCAACGACGCCAGCTTTGGGTCTGAGTTCAGCATGTGGACCTCTCCAAGATCTGGAAACGTGAGGATCCTGAGTTTTGGTTGGGTCTCCTGTTTAAAACCTGTCATTGCCCTCGGTAAATTGTGATCAATGTGTATTTAATAAACCACAGGGAATCGTGCAGCTATTCAGTACCTTTCACCAGAGGCTCTGAAAGTACTTCACAAATAAATAGCCGAGTTTTATAATAATTTCTCATTCCAGGTTTTCTAGATAGTAGGAAAGCTGACATCCAAGTGGCTTTACCACAATCACACATCAAAATTGCACCAACTTGTGAACAGAACTAATACATCCAATTCCAGCTCTAATTTCATTCTCAAACAAGATTTGTTATTTCTGCACTGCTTATTCATCCAAGGTTGCCAACACTGCTGGCCAGAAACAGGCATGATCATTTACACCACTGAACCCTTTTTTTTTCCTTGGAACTTCTTACTACTCTTTAACATGAATAAATAAAATGCATAAATTTGAGCAATCAGAGGAGGAGCCATGCAGGGGCAGCAGGGAGCGACAAGATCAAACACTGGCTACACACACCAAACCAAGGCTGGCTGTTCCTGGGCTGGTGCGTCACCCCTCAGAACTCCTTTGAAGGTCACCTGCAGGCTCTTGCCTCCTTCCTATGCAATATAAATACATAGGTGTGTATACCTACATACATTTGGTCATTTTTTATCACTAACTGTCACAGGGTATGTGTTGAGTGATGGCTGCTGTGATGCTGATCAAAAAGCTGAGAAGAAGTGTGGCAGGAAAAGCAATAGGCTGTGTGTGGAAAAACTGGACACAAATCCAGTCCTGCTCAAAGCAGACATAATTTGGAATGAGAGGAGCAAAGCTGAGCACTTTCACTGCAAAAGTAATTTTCTTGTTGTTTCTTTGGGTCCTGAATTCCTGCCCTGCCATGGAAGAATGATGTCCAAGGCCAAATACTTATTCATAATAATCATTAATTAATAACAACAGTAGGGTTATTGGAAAATTTCAGGTCCCATACTCTCAACCTGGTGCCAATCTAGTCACTTCCCAAACTGCCTTCTAAAATTAGATACAAGCAGACCCCTTCTAAAGACAATAAACAGCACTTTAATTGGACTAAAACCTATAAATATGTCAGCAACTAGTTTCTTTGAGTCCCTTGTGTGATCAGCAGCCCTGAATACCCTTCTGGGTGTTTTCCAGGGGGTTATGATGCGATCTGATGTCATCACAACAAAGGTGTGATCTAACAAGGCATGGCATGGCATGGCAGCTCAGTGCTGGGCTCTGGGACTGACATGCCCAGCTGGGTATGCTGGAGGGAGGGTGGTCAATATCAAAAGGGCAGGAGGGAGAGATTTGTGCTGAAGACCTCTGAGTGTGTGTGGCCTGTGAGTACATCGACACCCTGGGTTCCTCTCACATCAGGACCACGTGAAATGCATGTTACAATGTATTTCCTCAGAAAAACCAGTACATTTTCATCTATTATTTTATGTGATGGAACCCTTTTAAAATAATTCTAAAGTAATTCTAACATATCTCAAAAAGATGCTAAGTATTAGCATTATGATGTGAGTGACTCCATTCAGACAACGGGTAATGATGCCCTGGTTGCATCTCCCCTGACAAGAATGTGCTCCTTAGAAAAAAGACTAAATAAATACACAAATGTGAAGGGAGGAGAGAACAACCCCCTTCTGCTTAGGCAGCCCTGGCAAAAATCACTATACAGTCTCCAGAATACTAGAAAAAATCAACAGTGGTTGTAAATCCATGATACTGTTTACACTTTACTCACTTTTTACTGTCTTAATTTTCACCCTTGAAAGAAAAAGAACACTAAACAGAACTGAGTATTTCTCTAAATTATTTTGACTTGAGGCTCTTGTAAAATGAAGGAGGAGACAGCCACAGCCCTATCCATGATTCCCAGCAAACTGTAGCTTCACCTGCCACAATCCTGTGACAGGCTGGGTGGTGACTGTGTGACTTCCACCAAGTTGTGGCCACTCCTACCACTGCAAAGCTGATCCTCAACTGCAAATGTGCTCAATTCCAGGCTTGAAAGAAAAATAATAATAAATTTCAGCAGCATGCCTGTGAAAACCACTGATTCTTTGGGCCCTTGAAATAGCCTGTATTTACAAACAAAGAGTGGTTTAGTTTTTCTTGTCCTAGAAAAACACACTGGAACATTTCACTACCGATTTCTTTCACTTTAATTAGCAAGAAAAGAGGGAATGTCAAAGAGCAATTATACAAAATATATACTGTGCTGATTAGGGATTTCTTTTCTGTAGCATGGAGAAGGCAGCTTGAAGTTCACATTAAATCTCTCTACCCCTCTAATGAGATATGCCTTATCCAACCAAGTAAGATACAATTAACTCGGGAAAGAATGCAGCCACTTTCTCAGGGGAAAAAAGCAGAAGGGAGGGAAGGAAGAATTTATGTTAAAAGGTGAAGTACGAAGGGTTGATCCTGCAGATCCTGAGTATATATCTGACTTGAAAGAAACCTTCTGGGCAGCTCCAAAGCTTTAAATAAACCCACAGTCTAACAAGGCCCAGTCCTGGCCACAGACACTTGTAAATTCTAGCCAGAAATCAGCTCTCCTTCTACCTGGAAGCACTGAGACAATTTGCCTCCCCTCACCCAGGCAATGGTTGTATTGGTACCAGGAGATTAAAGAATGAGGAGACTAAATGGGTGCCTAAAAGTCCACCACCACCAGTTCAGGCTGTGCTCTCTGGGGGCTGCAGTTGGGTTTAGTCCTAGCTGACCTGTGAGAAAGCTGGAATGGGACTCTACCAGGGCATGCAGTGATAGGACTTGGGGCAGTGGCTTTATGCTGAAGGAGGGTGGATTTAAGCAAGTTATTAGGAAGAAATTCTTTGCTGTAAAGGTGGTGAGGCACAATAACAGGTTGCCCAGAGAAGTTGTTGATGGAAGTGCTCAAGGCCAAGTTGGATGGGGCTTGAAACAACCTGGTCTAGGTGGAAGGTGTCCCAGTTCATGGCGGGGGGGGTGGAAGCAGGTGACTTTTAAGGTTCCTTCCAACCCAAACCATTCCATGGTTTTATGATTCTATGATCAGACAGTTCCAGGTGGACCTTGGCCATCCCATTTCCCACAGGGATGTATGTTCTTGCTGCCCGTCTCACACTGCTGCCCAGCCTTAATGTTCATTCATATTACTTCAGGGGGGTTGGTGTTGTTTTTGGGGGTTTTCCCCTGACATTTGTTATTATTTTCATTTGAAGAGGTATGGCATCCCTCTCCTGCCGTTGCCCCACTCCCCTCCACACAGCCAAGGGCAGAGGGTCCCACTGCCAGAACCGTGTTGGAGCATGCGCTCCTCCAAATCCCTCCTCAACTGATAGCGAGGTCACGGGGGAAAAAAAACCCAACAAAACAGCAACAACCCAGGACCATAAATTGAACCCAGAAGGGCAGATGCAGACTGAGCAGGAAGCGCTGGCCCGAGGCGAAATGAAACAGCTGTTGCCATTGTTCTGCTTGTGCGCGCCCCGCGCGGCCGGGCCGCGGCAGCAGCTGCTCGCAATTACCGCACATGAAAGCGGGGCACGGGATTAGGCGAGCGACGAAAATGCGAGGGGACCGCGAGATTTATCACCGACGGGGCGAGCGGCCCCGCTCCTGAGGGCGGCGGCAGCAGCTCCGGGATGCACCCCCGGGCAGAGCCCTGTCCACCCCAGGGGAAGGGGAAGGACGGGGAACGACGCGGAATGGATGCTGCTCCCGGGCTGCGGCTCGCGAAGGAGGAGAGGAGCGGATCCAGCAGCGAGGATCTGCCCTCCGGGATCTGCTTCTGGAGATCTGCCGCAAAGGGATCTGCCCCTGGAGATCTGCCCCACAGGGATCAGTCCCCCGGGATCTGCTGCAAAGGGATCTACCCCTGGAGGTGTGTCCCCCGGGATCTGCCCCACAGGGATCTGACACTGGTGATCTGCCCTCTGGGGATCTGTCCCACAGGATCTGTCCCAGGGATCTGCTCTACCCCGTGATCTGTCCCACAGGATCTTTCCCAGGGATCTGCTCCACCCCGAGATCTTCCCCCTCAGGATCTGCCCCCGGGAAGCCCAGCACGGTGCCCAGAATCTGCTCGGGTCTGCAGAGCCACAGCAGATCCTCAATCCTGCCTGACATGGTTCCCTCTTGAAGGATCCCGCTGGTACCGGCGAGTAACCATGCTGAGCCTTCGGACAAATTCCATCACGTCCCTTCCTACGAGCAGGAAAACAACATGCAAACGAGACACAAGCCTAACATTCCTTGTGAAATTTCTTCAGATCTTCCCTATAATCAGAGTTGTAAAATAAAAATTAAGAAAACCCCAACAACAACAAAAAAAAACCTCTCCGAGATTTTGGGTTGGTTGGGTTTTTTTGTTTGTTTTTTTTGTTGTTTTGTTTTGTTGCAAGGAGTGATGAGTATAAGAATGGGTTTTTTGGAAGGTAAAGCATGTGTTTGCCATCTTTGCTCCTGATATGGAAACCATATGCTTAAATACCCCACCAAACATAAGCAATATAACACTCTTTTTTATTAAAGGTGGTTTTATAAAAGCTATCCACCTTCCATCCACTGGTGACTCCCAAAGAGGTCACATATTCTTCATTGCAACTATCAATACGTATTTGGGGTAAATTAAGCTCCAAATAGACTGTTTCTGATTATCATTGCCAAGGGAGCAAGAGGCCATCTTATTTTCCCTCACTGATAAATTAAAGGAACTGTAATGGGTGATTTCTGCAACCTGTAAAAAGGCCACACCATCTGTGACTCATTTAATGTCAATTTAAAGAAAATTTATTTTATTAATTTGGGCAGAGTATAAAGAGAATATACTTTTTTTGGTTTTTTTTTTTTTTTTTTGTGGTTGGTTTTTTGGTTTTTTTTTTTAACTCTACTGCTAAAGAGAAAGGAGCAGCCTCAGATTTACCCCATCCCTGGACAGGTTCAAAGCCAGGCTGAATCAAGCTCTGAGCAACCTGGTCTAGTGAAAGGTGTTCCTGTCCACAGCAGGGGATTTGGAGCTAGGTAGTCATTAAGGTCCTTTCCAACATAAACCATTCTGTGATTCTATGATTCAAAGAAGAAAATCCTGACCCAGAATAGACATTTCAGGAATGAAAAATGCCTGAAGTGTTATTAGAAGTGCAGAGGCTCCTGCCTTGCCCTTGACTTAGATGATTTTTGCCCTGCCAGCTAGAAGATCTCAACATGAGATGGCTCTGTCAGGGTCAATGTCATGGAAGGCAGAATGGGTGAGAAGCAAAACGCAAATAGATGCAGCACTGAGATTGAGGCTGCTCCATTGCTTGTCTCTTTTAGAATCAAAGAAGCCAACCAGCCATCCCTCTGTCTTGCAAAGACCCACACAAGATTATTTTCAGGTTGTGCAGCCAGGAACAGCACCATTTTGTCAAATGGATTTTAGTTAAGGCAGCACCAAAAAACACCACTAAAGAAGAGTAGGGAGAAAGAAAAGGGAGAAAGGATGGCAATTTCCCATCCCTCAAACCAGAGGTGATGGTAGCAACCACAAAGTGACCACCTTTGTCTGGCCTTACAAGCAGGAAGTGGAGAAAAGATCAAAAGCAAGTGGAAATCAAAAGGATTAAGATATTGAAATTCTTCTGTTTTGCCACAGGCTGTCACCCTAGCTCCACGTATCGCTCAGCCAGACAGGAATATTCTGTGCAAAATCAAAGAGAAGTAGCTCTAGAAGTCTGAAAGTTTTCTCCTCTTGAAATTTAATTGGCCTGCAGGTCACCCACAACCTCAACTCCCCTGCTTGCAATTCAGACAGCAATATTAAACAGTAACAATAATAAATGCTAATACATTAATCTTTGTAAGTGATTCCAAATTATGTGAGGCATGGCTCGGTAAGAGGGGTCTGCCTCAAATGTGGAGTACCCGATGACATCTGTACTGCTGTGGGGTTTACATGTGGACAAAAATGATGTTTTCCACTTTGGCTAACTTACATGGAACTGTTGTTCCACCAGAGGCTCACTTTGGGCCAGCCTGGCCAAATCTTCTTTAAGTCAAAGGATGAATTTGCCTTAACATCTCTGGGCTGATATTTTCTCACCTCTGGAACAGGCAGGAGATGGACAGTGTTCCAGCCCACCTACATGAAGAGTAAAGCACCACAGCTGATTTACTGAAATTGTGAAGGCTCTTCCCACTGACTTCAGTGAGCTGTACAGCAGGACCTTGGCAAAGCTGCTTGGTCGTTTATAGTTGGTGACCACATACCATTCCTTGTTCCTTTCTTTTGGGCTATCCTAACATCACTTTTTTTTTCATAGAAGTTGGAGTCTGACATCTCTGCTCAGTTCTCAAAGGCATAGAGAAGGGTGTTAAAATGCTTAACCCTTCTGCAATGAATGGACTTTATAACCTGCACTGCTCCAAGGATCTGGGCCTAGCAGAGTTATGTACCCTTGAGCATCTGGATCTTGCTAACAAGTTGTGACTCATCCAATTGCATTTTTTTCTCACCACTGACATCAGCTCTGAGAGAGTCCCATGGGCAGTTGTCCATCATGAACATTTAGCATGTGCCACCTCTTCCTCTGCCGAAGACTTCATGACTCAGTTGGCTTGGATCCCTAAAGACACTCAGGTTGCTCACTGCTCTTTCAAGATTTTGGACAAAATCACCCTTTCCAGAGGGAACGATGATAAGGATAGTGCTAGATTCATAACTTGCTGTGGAAAACATAGATGGACTTCCAGCTGTGAGAGGAGAGTGAGTGTGAGTTTTTTCAGGGCATTTGGGAACCTGAAAGGAGGTTCCAGCTGAGTGTGGGTTAACCTCTTCTCCCAGGTAACTAGTGATAGGATAAGAGGACATTGTCTAAAGCTGTGCCAGGGGAGATTTGGAAGAATTACTTCACAAAAAGGGTGATTAGATATTGGAATGGGCTGCCCAGTGTGGTGGTGGAGTCACCATCCCTAGAGGTGTTTAAGGAAGGACTGGACATGGTACTTGGTGCCATGGTTAAATTGACATGGTGGTCAGTCATAGGTTGGACTCCATGATCTCAGAAGTCTTTTCCAATGTAAATGATCCTGTGATTTTGTGATTATCTAAAATGCAATAATGTAGTGTTTGCTTTTCTGAGGAAAGGGCAGAAACCTGAGAAGGACTCATCAGGATATTTCATTGTTAAAGATCCATTTTGTTAAAATACTGCTCATCAAATATGTTGATTTTCCTCACTGATAGTAGTTTGATTGGTGCTTAGTTTACTATAGTCATCCTACCTTATCCAAATCTCATTTGACTTAATGGTCAAATCTTCACAAATCTCTGGTCTTGCTGTGACTTATGCAAAGAAAGATTTGATGATCCCATCATGCCCTTCATTTCTTTTTGCCACAGAGGAATGGCAGTGTCAGGTCTAGAGCTGCTCAAACCATTCAGTTATGGTTTTCATATACAAAGTGTTCAGGTTTGGTTTGTTTTTCTAACTGGCCCTTTACTCTCAACTGCCTGGTTTTGTCAAGTGGAAGTTGAGGGGTAGGAAGGTGGAGTTAATATTTGATATGTTTCTCAAAATCTAATATTTAAAGAGGAGTTCCATTAGTACAGGAGAAAACAGTGCATTTCATAGTGATCAACTAATCAGGCTTTTCCAGTGTAGCTCTGGAGCTGCAGAGTAGGGAAAAAGGAATTAAATTTGACTTTATGGTAAATTACTATATGTATATTTCTTTATGGTATTGTATTACACCACATGCAGGGAAACTTCCTGCTTAATTTTTGCACAGTGCAACTGCATCTTTGGTGGAAGGCTATTGATGTCTGAATTTGCAGGTGATGTAATGGCTTGGGGAATTAAGTCTTATTTGTTCCTTCCTCTTTACCTCCCTCTGCCTTCTATTTGCTTTATTTTGTTTTCTGCTGTGAGCCTTTAGTCAAATATCCCACATACACACTCATCACTGGGACAGCTTTAAGCACAATACATGGGCATGTCTGGGCACTGCATTAATACATCTTCTTGTTGTCTCTCTGTAGATTATCCTCTGTTAGTGTAATTTATAACTCCAGTCTTTTGTGTACATGCTTCCATTCTGAAAAAATGTAATATCACTGCTAATTAAACAGTGGTTTAAGAAGTCAGCTGATAGCTCCTTGCAGCATCTAGGAATTAACCTCACCTGGGAGCAAGCTGCTGGTAGAGGCTCAAGTGAAGCTTAGATAAAGGCAGGGAAAAGAAAAGACATCAAAGAACTAGTCACCACCAAAACCTCATCCTCCACAAATTCTAGGTGTGGATATGTTTTTCAGCCATAGGGATCCTCCCTCCACTGTATTTCCAAATAACTATAATCATCAGAATTCTCTCTTTCACCTCCCCCTGGCCTGATTATCTCATCTTCCTCATTTAAACTCACTTGCTATGAGCAATACATTCACATCCTCTCTTCTTTATTACCTTGATCCCCAAAAAGCCTAATTCGGTTCAGATGGTGCTAATTTAGCAATTCAATGTTTAGGGACAGCAGTGCCCTGGTGAGCTGCTTTCACCTGTGAACAAGGTTTTGTTCCTAATCTGAAAGGTCTCCTTGGTACTTGTTTCCTATGTCCTTTCTTTTCCCTCAGTGACCATAGGTCCATACTGGTGTAAAAAGAGGACAGAGCTGTCAGGGTAGCTGACCAGTGTTTGAAATCCCTGTCAGCTTTGGGAATCTAATGTTCAGAAGCCACCAAGTATTTTTTTCTCCACAATTAAATATTCTTTTTACCAGAAGTCATGGAATAAATAAAGAAATCACAAACCAAATTAAACTCATTCTGAGTAGCCTCATGTCAAAATCGAGATAACATAATCACTAATCACTCTGGCTATAACTTTTAGGATGTTGACAGAGCATATATTCTCTGATAAAGGGTACAGTATGGATATACAGCTGAGATAAGGAAATTATTTAATCCTGAAGCAGATATGCAGGGTAAATTTTAGGGGCTACATAGGGAATTCACTCAGCTCTGTGGGTGAACAGTATCACTCTTGAATGTTATTAATGCACTTTGATTCTTTGGTCTCTCTCCTTTTTTTTTTTTTGTGTGTGTGTGTGTTCACAATTCTTAATAATATGTTTGGAAACTGATTAAACTTACAAATCAAGGCTTGGGGTTAAAGGCAACCCTGTCTAACTATCTTATTATTTATAAAAAGATTATCATTAAACATCTTGCAGAGAAATCCTGAGCCAGTGCAGAATCTAGAAAAAAAAAAAGAAAAGAAAAAAAAAGAAAAGAAAAGAAGCGCAGAAAAAAATGGCTAATGTGTCTACTTTTTAATTAAATGTAAATATAATTTGTAAGGCTTATGGGTTTTAAACAGAGAAAATTTACTCTGCATAATTTCCTTTCTGGTTAACCTTATAGACAGAAGTATAAGTAGGGTTATTCAGAAGAATTTTGTAGCTATTAGAGCAGTTGCCACCTCCAGATCCATTGTCACAGATCACTGCTAGACATCCCAGGTTTCACCTGAAGTGAAAGTTCCTGGTTTGCATTGACAACACAGTAATTTTAAGCATCAAAACAGACTTTGTTTAACAACCTAGTTTGCAGCTTGTTTGGGATGTCAGCACATTTTTCATCTGTGTTACTGCAGACAGATCGCAAGGCTCTGCTCCATGCATACCTTGTCAGAATAGCCCAAACATGCAAAAGTGAATTCCTGGTTATTTTAATGTGACAAGTAAATATAGCCCAGTAACAAATACAAAGGCAGGATGAATATGCCTGACAATACAGCAATCCCTAAATTACTGCCAGCTTAGTATTAAAAATTCTGACATAGTTTCTGATTCAAAGAGTCGCATAAAAATCAGAGGTAATTTAAAACTTAGCCATCCATGGGAATATTATATATTTGCACAATACAGGCTCTCTTGTACAGGTCTGTTTATATGTTTCAGCTATGGAGAAATTTTCATTTTCAGTTCAAGAAAGTACGCATATTCAGTCTAGAAAAGTAATTAAATACATGCTTAACAACGCACTTTAGTTAGGTGTGTGCCCATTACTTGTCATCATTTGACCTGTCACAGCTTTTTGAGCCAGTTACTTCATTATTTACTTCTCTTTTTTTTTTTTTTAAAGCAACTAATTCCTAACAAGATTGTGATCCAGGCAGTGTGAAGAGTCCTCTAAGCATCACTGTCGAGAGAGACTTGAAAGTCCTGACCCTCCTATGGAAATCCATGTAAGTCCTCCCTAGTCTCATCAGGAGAATAACCCACCTGTCCATAACAGACAAGAGGAATGAAGGAAGGTATACTAACAGAAGGGACATGGTCTCCAGCCCTATGGAGACACTGTAGGAGATCAAATTAAATAACTGCCAAACTCATTTACAGATTTGTGGGCTGGTTGTCCAGTGAGTATGGAGACCATCACCACCTCTTGAGCATGGGCAGGTTTCTCAGTTCCAGTAATGGATGATATTCTTTGATCAACACTGCCAGAAATAAAAGATGCTTTCACCAAATGGACACCTAACCCATAATCAGTCATACAATTACTGGCAAAAGGTACCTCTGGAGATCTCCAGACTAAGTTCCACTTCAAAGTAGGGTCAACACTGAATTCAGACCAGGTTTCTCAGTGCTTTGTTCATCTGACTCTTGAGAAACTCCAAAAATGGGGATTTCACAACCTTTCTGGGCCCTGCTCCACTGCCCAATTAGTCCAGCATCTTTGTGCCATGGATACCACCGTTCACCTCTAAGCGCAACCAGACAGAACTTGGACCAGTTTTCAGGCAGTTTTGTCCCAGCTTTCATTGCCTGTTGTTTTCCAGCTGCCTGCTGTAACCACCTACTTCCCCAGCTTTTCCCAAAACCCTGCTGCTATTGCTGCTTACATGTAACTCCTAGCTCACCCTCCAGAGCTCTGCAGAAGGCAAATAGTTCCTAAGTGGGAAATCTGGCCTTTCCCACACCAGAGACCTTTCCTGGCGCGCCGTCATACGGCAAGCATATGCTGTGTCTACACTGCCAGGAAGCTGCGATCCAGAGCGCTGCTCCCAGCTTGATCCCTTTGGTGAGGAAGTGACTGGACTACATCTCAGGTCCCCACAGCCCACTGCTGTATGTCCTCACCCACAGTGGGTTGGGAAGGGGCAGAAG
Source organism: Pithys albifrons albifrons (assembly GCF_047495875.1). Classification (NCBI taxonomy): domain Eukaryota; kingdom Metazoa; phylum Chordata; class Aves; order Passeriformes; family Thamnophilidae; genus Pithys; species Pithys albifrons. The sequence continues at coordinate 7,332,161 of NC_092466.1, read as the reverse complement.
GTTTCGGCATGTGCTGGCCCTGGCACAGAGCAGAGTATGATGGAGGTTCATACCTAGACCAAAGAGCAGGAAACTTCCCTACATGGCACATTTTACTGGAGTCTCTGTACCCAGAAACAGGACAGGCCTGGCACCAGATTAGTCAGAGAAGGAGGAAGGGAGGTCTGGTAGAGATGGATGCTTGTGGCTTTCTCTTTTCTCATCAAACATCTTGTGCTGCTCCTCCTCTTAACCTAATGATCTGGCACTCCAGGCAGTGGCTTTTGGTGCCTTTCCCTGAAAGCATTGTCTTTTGAAACGGCATGTTTTCTCCTCAGCCTGCACCCAGTTGTAAGCCAGGTCCTTCAGAGTTGGTGCACCTTGCCCAACTGGAACTTAACTGGTGGGGGAAACCAGGACTCACCAGACTGGATGAGCTCTACAAGACCTGTGCTCTGGCCCTCCTTCATGGCAAGAGGGACTCCGTGGTGGGTGCTCTTTCTCTAGACATCCTTCCACTAGGGAAAGGATGGAAAATCTCCATCCCAGGTTGCAGCAAAGTATTGAAAAAGTCCTTTCCTCTATTCTCCCCTCTGAAGGAGGCAAGTGGGAAACTGCTGTGAGGAGTCACTGATAGGCTCTGTCCAGCTTATGATGGCTTTGCTGCAAAAGGAAACACCTTTCTCTCCAAGGGTCAGGGAGCCAGGGCACAGAAAGGCATGTTCCCACTGCTTGTTTGGAGAGACCAGCAGGGCTGTTAGGAGAAGGAGGAGGAGGGTGTGGGAGAAATGGAGGCAAGCCTGTGATCTGGGTGTGAAAGAATCCACAGTTGAGCAGGATCAATAAAACAGTGCCAAGGCTTGTGATGAAGGGGGCAGAGAATAGGATGGTGGAGAGTAAAAGAGAAGGAGCCCCCCTACAGCTCCTGAGAAGAGAAGGGTAGGTAAAAAGGGAGCTCCGATACCACCAGGCCCACAGGAGACTCAACGGGTTGTCTCATTATTATGGTGAACATAGAGAGCTCATGAGCTGGGAAAGATAGGAAGCTTTTATTTATTTTTTTTAAAAGAGCACAGCCTCTAGGAGGTTTTTTGCAGCTCAAATGCTTTTATTTTGTGCCAATTACTTATACAGGGTCTGCATTATTCCCGTAATCAGTCTAAATGAAAGTCAAACATGAAAGATTTCTAACAATGAGCTAATTGGAATGCCATTGCCATTTAGATTTAATAAGGTATTTGTAATAATAAACTTGCCTCAGTCTATAGAGTTGTCTTATTCCTGCTCAGATCTTGCAAGAGTGTAAGGGTTGATATTTGTCATTCGTTCTGCAAGACACTGGATATAACCTTCAAAATGTTTTAGTCTTGCAGTGCTTAGTAAATGTCAGGGACAGAAGCAAAATCTATAGCCTGCTCTTGTTCTGGCTGTGTCAAGCTCTGAGTTTACAGGAATTGTGTTAAAGCTCAACAGCAGATTATATCCCACATATCTTTCTTTATTTGCAGTCCAAACATCTTACAGTTTAGTATTAATTACTCAATGTCCTCTTATGCAGCTTCATTCATTATTTGCATTGAGGTCTTGCTGAGGAACTTCAGTCTGGTTCCAGCACTGCCAGGTACTACAGGGTCTTTGCCTTGCAGAGCTTAAGATCTAAATAATTAAGTCAATCGAAGCTCTATCTTGAGGCCAAGAGGTCTCATCTACAGAGGTAAAATCTAATTAAAGCTCCATGCACAGTTACTTTTGAGAACAGTTCACACACACACACAAAAAACGCACAAAAAAAACAAACCACCAAAAAAAACCCACCCACCCCAAAATTCTTGCTTTACATTTATGGGTGAGCAAGAAGCTTTTCACAGAAAGCATATGTGGGCTAAAAGACTTGGTTTCACTGTGCAATGAGGGAAGTTTTATTCAATTGTAGTTCATACCACAAAAGCAAGGCGTAATCTTAGTAGGTATTTCTTCCATTATAAAGGAAAAGAGCTTGAAATGACCACTTTATGCAGTCTGAGGGAATTCCCTTAGGAGTAACTAAAAAGGCAGAGGTCAAGCAGGTGTGTGTGTGTTCATGTAGGAAGCATAAAGATGAAAAGAGAAAAAGCCAATAGAGACTCAAGGCAGCACAGACAATACAGAAAACACTATGCTGGAGGTGTTCTTTAACATCATGATATTGCTTCTTCCTCCCTTTTCTCACTCCAGAAAGATGCTACAGGTATTTCTTCTTCCCCTAAAGAGATCTAACAAGCAAACAAAGGTGCAACAGAATGCTTAATTTCTGTTTTTACAGGAAAGAAAACCCACCAAATTTCCTGGTGGATCTTGGCATGAAGAAGCATTACCTATCCAATAAACTGTGCTGCCACCAGCCACAGAAGAATTATGTTCTGCTGACACTCTGTGGTCCCAGCAGCTAGTCCTGAATGATCTGACTCAACAGAAAACTTTGTACAATAGCTCAAATAAACATCAAATCATTGGAAACTGGCAAAGATCATGGAAATTTGGAATGTTCCTTTTTGAGGACAGTCTTTTAATATAATCCGACACTAGGGAGTCAGATGAACATTCATAACGTCCAGGAAATTCTAGGCACAGTTGGTAAAATGACCAATGCTCTTATAAACCTACTTTTTTTTCCCCCTCTCTAAACTGTATGTACTTCATGCCAAAAGGTTTCTTCAGAAACACAAGCCAACAGTCAATGGCCTTAAATTAACCATCTGCCTGAGCACTGTGCTGGATTGTTGGAGAAGAGCAAGGAAGCATGAAAATCAATAGCTTCCCTCTATGTTTTCACAGAAGACCATTTGTCTAAGAGTTAAAATGTGAGCCTAAAACTCAGACATTCTTGCTCTTGATGGTCTGGTTAAATTCCCTCGTCTTTTTCTGATTCACTTCATCCATTAGAAAAAATTATGCTTATTACTTAGATCACAGCAGTGTTGTGAAGCCTAATTTTTTGGGAGGTGTTCTGAGATCCTTGTATGAAAAGTGCTATAAATATACACATTCTTAGTAGTATTTAATTTACTTCCTTTACCATTCCTTTGAGCCAGCACATGTTGCCAAAAATGCAATATTCTCTAAGATGTCTTTTCTTCTTATATCTGTCTGGAGTCCAGGACATATCCCAGCCATATAAAGCATCCGATATTGATGTTTCCACATGCAGTGTGTATATATATAGCTAATACAATCAGACACTTTTTTTCTCCCCACAGGAACCCAGGCTTGCTCAATGTACAAGATGGACGTGCTTAGCAAATGAGGCAGCTGTTCAGTTTTTATTTTTATGCTCATTGTTTGCTGTGCAGCCACATGTCTCATAGAGTGCATACCATCCAACCTTTGGAGTGAATCAGACAAGGCTCCACCATAACTCAGTCACTTGGAGTATCCAACTCCACCTTCCTCCCTGTGCAACATACATATGTGATCACATAATCGGGGACTGGATCTTAATAAAGCTTTAACTTTGTCATTTCCAGACTACATTTTTAAGCCTCAGATTTTCTTTCCATGGAAGTTTTTACTGAGAATCCCTAGGGATGTAAAGCTTTTCAGTACCCAAATAATCCCCTGAAAGTTGCATCACATTGTACAAGAGCATCACTGCCTTGCAGACACAAGGACATCTGTACCTGAGCATCAGCCAGTCCCTTTTCTGGTATTTCTGAAAGAACCAGCATATCTGCAGGGCTGCTCCTGTTTTTCTCTTCTGAGTTGTGTTATGGAGCATGTGCCAAATATGCTTTCATTAACTTTCTTAATGAAGTTTGCAGCAGATCTGCCTGTGCAATAAGAGATCAACTATTCAGTGTTTTTCAGTGTTACAAGATTATTACATGTGCTTTCCCCTCTTTGAGAAAGTTGGGGGGAGATGTTTAAAGTAGTACCATATTTCAGATTCCCCAGTTTTTGGAGTAATGGATTTTCACACATTTTACAAAGAACTTTGTTCCTTGCTTCTGTCACTGGAGTTCGTATAGGCGTCTTTTGAGCTCTTTTTGTTGGACTGGATCATAACTCAGTAGTTGAATATGTCCTGTAGTCTCTAAATAGAACAATCCAAATAGCTTTTATTGGTTAACCAAGCAATTTGGGACTAGACTACAAGAAGAGAGAAATTTGAGTGTAGGAGAAGATTGTAGAAGAACAGAAACACTGGATGCAGAGCTCCTTTCGATTCTTCAAAGCCAAACACGTACAAGGAGGCAGCAAGAAAGCATCAATTTATGTACAGGCAGAACAAAAGGCCAAGGGCTTTATCTTACAAAGTTTTATACAAGCTTATCTTTAGACTTATGATTAACCTCATTAATTTTAGTACTACCTTGGCTTCAGGAGGCTTCTGAGCATGCACTATTCCTTTAGTATGTACTGGTTTTAACTGCTGCAAAGAGCGAACTCCAGGAGTGAACAAAATATGCTGCAGAGGGTATTGGGCTCAGCAATTACTGCAGGCAGGGCTAGGCAGCCAAGATAGACTCTTGTCCCCTGTTTGATATAGTAAGATATCATGAACATTTACCCAAGTATGGATAGTAGTTTTATATCTCAGAGGCCCCAAGTTTAAATCAATGTTTAAAGGGGGCCTACAAGAGAGCTGTAGTGGGACTATTTACAGGGACATGTAATGACAGGACAAGGGGGAATGGCTTCAAAATGAAAGCAAGTAGAGGTTTAGATTAGATTTTAGGAAGAAATTCTTTACTGTCATGGTAGTAAGGCACCTTCACAGGTTGCTCAGATAAGCTGTGTATGCCTCACCCCTGAAGTGTTCAAGGCCAAACTGGGGGGGCCTTGGAGCAACCTGGTCTAGTGGAAGGTGTCCCTGACCATGTCAGGGGCGTTGGAACATGATAGTCTTTAAAGTCCCTTCCAACTCAAACCATTCTATGGAGATGAGAGGAGGGTACTGTAGAAGAGAGGGGAGAATGGAGTAAGTGCCTCACACATCAGGGCAGGAAAACACCAAGAAAAGTACATCTATCTGAGCTGACTGAGCTGATGATTTGGAAACCACTGGAGTTAGGCAGTGCTTGTCACAGTACCCCATCTCCTCCAAAGCACAGAGCTGCCACAAAGTGGAGCAGCAGGAGATGCATAGGACCAGACAGTGTTTTTGCCAACATTACCATTGCAGGTTCCTTCTCTAAACTGTGACTGTCACTTTATGTTTCCCCTGTCATTGTCCCATTGCCATTCCCAAAGGTATCATCTGCCTTTTCCCCATTCCCTGGAGGTCCGCACATTTCCATTCACACCTCTTGTGCTGACACACCCCATTATGCACATTGCATTATGCAAAGGCAGAGCTCAGATCTGCAGGATCTGGGTCCTTCACCACAGTCCCCACATCATTAGGGTGCCCCTAATCATCTGTCCTTACCATATGAAGCACAATGGAGCCCACTCTTGTGACTGGGGCCTCTAGGATCTCTTCTAATATAAATAGTAATGACTATAATTATTAATCATTACTGTGATTATATGATTATAATTAATAATCATAATAATGAATCATTATAATTACTAAATGACAAGCCCTGCTTCCTCCAGCAAGCTTCAGAGGCACAAAGAATGAGCTGTTGTGTATATTTAAGGAATCTCAAACACTTCTGTACTAACAAGTCCAAGCGTCTCTGTTTTAAGGACTTCCACATTGTATTTAATTTGGAAATCTGCAGCTGCCTTGAATTGTGACCAGTGGAGTACTGCTACCATATGCAAGGTCCTTTGCTTAAAGTCCAGCAGAATCATGAACAGAGGTTGGGAAGAGGCAAGAATGTGCATATGGATGTTACTTGAAGGATGGAGAGCCAGATATGCCTAATATTGCATTTTCCCGTGTTAGTTGTACAACTGAAAGTCATTCAGTTAATTGAAGAGCATTTTCTGAAAGCCCAAATAAAACTGCAAAAGTAAAGGCTGCAGACACTTGAAAGACAGATGGTTTGACATGCCCAGCCACTTGGGTCTTGGTGTCTGTGAGCAGGACTACTTTGGTGCTATCAGCTCAGGATGAGGGACAGGAATGTATAAAAATATTAATGCAATTTTTAAACTGCACTCAGAGTGCAGGGATTTTGCCCCTTGGTGATGTGCATGCCCCATGCCCAGGTGGCTAAGACATGCTAACTGTGAGGCTCAGTGTTTTATATGAAGTAGCTGAAATCTGGACAGTAGCACATGGCTGCTTCTTGCCTTATAGAAGAGGGTGTGGAACAAGTGCCCTTGGGGAACCTGCTGGAGTCACTGTATATATTGCTTGGTTACCTTTGGTTACTGGTCTAGTGTGAGTCACCAAACTCCTTCCCAAGCATAAAGAAACTGATCTTGCAGAATGTAAAATCCACCCAGGAGATGTCATCGTTTAGACTTAACATCTCACTCTGGCATGTTCAGAAGGGGGACCAGATGGGCATAGTGACAAAGTAGAGGAATCCCATCATGTTCTTAAGATAAAATGTTTGCTAAGGTTTAGTTGATGTGATTTGATTCAGTGCTGAGGACTTAAAATTCTTATTATCCTTTGGTATAGTTGGTCATGTGTGTTTGAGATTGTGTATTTCTGAGTTATCGTAGCAATTACTGTAACAAGAAGGGTGAAGTTAAAAGAGCTGCTGTCACCATTTCCACATGACTGAATACAATGATAATAGATGAAAACTTTTGCATTTTCTCTTCATATTTCTGATACATTTTGGAAGGAAAGGAATAGGAAAAGGGCCTCTCTCTGCTTCTGCAGAAGCTTCTCTGTAAGCAAAGTAATGAAAGAAAACAAAGCTGACAGATAAGAGAGATCTGTCAGGGAGATCATTAAGGCTCCTCATGAGTAATGAAGTCTACTTTAGGTGTGCACTGGTTTAAGAGCAAAACATTGTTCTAGAATTAGGTAAGCAGAAAGGTGAAGGAGAGATTTTATTTCTAATATCTTTGCTATAACCTTGACAGGTTAGACTTTCCAAAGAGTGTATGTGCAGGATATCGCTGTGATGCTGAGAAGTCTGGCACTGTCTGTAATCCCCTTGCAGTGATAAAGTGGCCAGTGGCAGGGGAACACTTGAGAGGCAGAGGCAAGTGCATTCTCAGCCACTTTGTGTAGTGGTTATTATCTGTCTTGGGTTGAGCTGGCAAAACGTCAGCTGTCCAGGACAGAGTGAAAAGGGTGAAGCAGGGTCATTGCTGCTGTGGTTTGTGCCTCTTCTAAAAGAGGATAAAAAAGTTTGAGCTTACAAAAAAGAACTAAAATGGTAAGTAACTAATATGGCTAAATTATAACAACAGCTGTAAGTTCTGAACTTGAAGCAGAATTTAGCCATTAATTACCATATTCCTATTTGCAGTGGCTGATAGGCACTAGATATTCTATGTAAGGGCAAAAAAGATGAAGGCATAAATCCTGAAGGTTTTTTGGTGTCTAATTCTATCAGCTGCTGGCTAAAGTCAGGCTTGTGAGTCTTCACTGAGAAAGCAGTATTCCTTCAGGGAACAGTCCCGAGAAATCCCAAATGATCAACCAATAGCAGGAATGACACCCAGTGCCTTCAGGCAGGATGGAGTTTTTTTACCCCACACTCTGAGGTGGTGGGAACACAGAGGAGATGAGGCCTCAGGCGGTCAGAGCTTCTTCAAACAAATATGTGGATGTATAAATGATTTAATTACCAGACTGTTTAGGAGAATTTCTAATCTCTCTTCAACCACTCGTACTGACATCTATGATGTGTGATACCATTTAGATTGAAAAGAGATCCATTTAAATCCTAAATACTACAATTACTTTTTTAGATGCCTGGGAGCAGCTCAGAGTTCAAGCACATGATGCTCTTAAAACCCTACTAAATTAGAGGCCATGGGGCAGGGGGAGAGAAAGAATGTTAAAGTACATTATGTTTTGAAGTATGTGGTTTTCAAACTGACATGAACTAGTTTTTAGCTAGAATTGTAACCTAATATGGGTCAAGGTTTCCAAACTGAGGTGTGTATTGTGCCAAATACATGCAAGCAAAAAATAAAAATACCCCCAAAACTGGGGCAGTCCAGCTCCTACCCTCACTGTAAGACAACCTCCTGTGAACATCTGGCAGTTCCTTGCAGGAACCAGGAGGTCCCAAATACTGATCCCAGCCTCCCTTCAAAAACTAGGCTTGCCAAGCACTGTGTGGGCTGCTAGTCAGCACGAGGTGACTTTGCCTGCAATTACAGCTTGAATAGATTGGGGGGAGGGGAGCGGGGAAGAAAACTTTCAGACTGATTCTTACACATCACTTGAAGCTGCCAGTTAGGTTTTCTGATTCACAAATTTGCTCTCTTGTTATAAATAAACATTTCTTTTCATGACCATGTCATGGGGACTGGGCTTGAGAGCCTCACTGTATTTTTTTCTTTAGTCTTGGCATATCAGTACAGTTGAAAGACACACACTCTTGCCTCCTTGTACTTTTTGCCAAGCCACAACCACAAACCATCCTTACAACCCCAAAGCGCTTTTGGCAGTTGTGACACAAAACGTATGGCTCATGTGGTAAAATGTGCTGGCAAGTTCCTTATAGGCCCCATCCAGCCATCGCTTATGTGAAGAATTTGATGCCAGATAGCAGCTGTTACGTTGAGGCTGCTCAGTATCACATTAATCAGTCCTGTCTCATCCTTTCTTTTCCCTTCCGTCTCCACCTGCTGTTTTCTTTCCCTTTTTATGTTTTCTCCTTCTCTTTTTTGCATCTTAGATTAAGAATGGAAGTGCTCTGGGGCAGGGACCATCATTTTGTTCTGCATTTATATCTCTTGCTGTGGAGTCTGCTTGCCTGGCAAACAGTAATGCCAAATAATACAGCTGGCGCCCAACAATCTCTGGCAGGTTACATAGTGAGTGACCTGATAACTGACTGCTGTGGGTAAAAAACACAGCTCCAGGGAAGCTTTTAATGAACTTTTTGAAGGTTACATAGTGCTGCTTTACCTAACAGAGAGTATTTGCATACTGACCAGTTATTTGATCTATTCTGACTGCCTGCATGTGTTGTAGGTTTTTGTTTGGTAGTTGTTAATGTTTCTGGTCTAAATTGCAGGCCATGTTCATGGCTCAGGAAGGTTGCCCAATGTACAGGAATAGTTTGCTCAGAAACAATGAGGCTCTGCATCTTCTCCAGAACATGTCTGACAGCAAGAATCACGCTTGGAACTGCAGATGGAGCTCATCATTGATTAAGGTGCAGTCTCCAGTCCCACATGGCTGAAGAGGAAGGCTAGGTTGGAGTGGATGTGTGTTTGCAAGCGCTTTACCTTTCCCATTTATGTCAGTGAGCTTTCCTGGCTACTGGCAGGTTTTCGTTAAGCTGAAGCAGAAAGTCATGACTGGAGCTATAGTTCCTCACACCTTGTCTGAGACTCTCCAGTCTGAGGATAATAACAGATGAGGAATCAATGTCCCTTGATAAAGTTGGAAAAATCAAGAAAAATACCAATTTACATACATCTGACATGACTGATTTCCTCTGAGGTGTCAGTTTTCTTCCTTTGCTTTGACCACAAATACACATTATATAGCATTATTTCAGAAAAAGAAATTTGATAGTACACTCCCCATTGGAGCTCACATGGCCATTTTTGGAGACTTGATAACTATTTATTTTTTCTAAGTATGAAAGGAGCTTTCTATCAGAAGTATTAATGAAGCATTTTTCATAGTCATAGTGACAAAATAGCTCAGAGAGTAAGTGTTGCAATGTAATGCCTAAACTGGGTACACAAGAAACCCTCATGCCTCCACTGGCTGCACATCCTGCTTCTACAGATCCTCCCATGATTTGTTTTTGACCTTCTTGATGGTCCTGCCTCTACACCAAATAATGTATAGTGTTGCATGATGATGCATATATTTAAGACTTTATTTAAAAAGCAAGATGAGAGATACTATTTGAAAGTTAAATACAATCATTGCAGCATCATTCAATAAGATTTCATCTTGCACTCTGAGTACCATTTTACCACTGTCTTTAGCCAGAGCAAGAAACAGTTCATAATTGTTGCACTGGAGTTAGGAAAGTCACTTTGTCCTCAGCTTCACTATTACTTAATTATTGTGTGCTCTAGCCTTGATACTTTCTTTTCTGGCCTTATTTAAGGCAGAGACACTTGCTTTACCCTCTTACTGAAACTACAGTGCCATGGATTGTTATCTATGCACTTAAAAAGATCCTGCCATAATTGATCCCTCGTCCTTCACAGGCTACACTAAATGTTACTGCAAGGCAAGTGAGTAACCCATAACCAAACTCTCCTCCTGGGAGGCTTTAGATGCCAAAGTGTCGGAGTTCCATTGAGTTGTACTTGACTGCAGTGACCAGTGCAGTGATGAGATTCATGAGAGCTGGGGTTCCTTTGGTGTCCTGGATGATCATACGCAGGTCTAACACAGAGTGGATATGCAGATGCCAGTAATTTCCCTCTTCCTCCCTCTCTGTCCATTTTTAGGTGTCCAAAGTAAGCAAGAATCAGCTCTGAACAAGACAAGCAGTGTATTTTCCAAGAGTGTCCTGGCTGGCCTCCCCCACAGGGACTCTTTACATCTTCTGCTCCAAGCAAGGTCAGCCACAAGTGGGCACTGTCCATCTGCGGCATCCGGCTGACCCGGGATAGGCACAGCGGGCCAGGAAGCTCAGGGCTAAGGGATTTGCTCCCAGAGTTAGGCAGAGCTCTCCACAAGAACTAAAGCAAGGCTTTGGGGGCAGTTCGAGGGTGGTCAGCTCTGCTGACGCCTTATGAAGCATATTTTTATATGAAATGTTTTGCCCATGATAGCAGCGACAATGAAACGGTATTTAAACATAAATGTTCATTTCTTTGTCAGCGTCAATTTGAAAAGCAGTTATTTCTGGATGTGCTTCTCTCGAGCACACACCCTGCGTGCTACATTGAAAGGCTCTGCCTTTATCCTGACTTCCTTCCAAGAGCTCATTCCTCTGCAATTCCAAGTGTGCCACTTGAAGCTAAGGCTTCTGTTAGTGTCTGTCCATACAGACCATAGGATTCAACATCCATGGGAAGTCTTCCATTTACCAAAGCTGTAATATTTTAGCTAGCCCTAACATTTCTAGCAATTAAAGCTGCCACATAGTTTAGTCAAAGACATGATTATGCTGTTTGCTGCTGTCTCCCATTAGGAATTTAGTTGCCTAAAACTTTCCGTGCTGTCCAGCAGAGTGGAATGGGCTGTTGACGGCTATGTCTTATTTTTTTTTCAACTGCATTGGGATACAAATGGGTTTGGTAGAATATTTTCACACTGAATTGCAAATGATCCCATGCATCTAGTCTTTTCTTCTTGGCAAATATTTTCCATCTCTGGTCTCCGAACAGTTAAATGAAAGGCAGCCAGTAAAATGGAGATCTCTTTAATCCTGGGACAGGCAATTGCAAACAGAATGGAGGACACCAACCTCTTTTGATTTCCCATTTCAGATCGGGGGGTGAAAAGTCAATATTCCTCTGTGAGATGCGTCCAGCTGAACAGATGCTGAACCGCATGTGCTCGTTTTAGTCCACTCTGCAAGTTTTTGGAGAGCAGAAATATTTACACCTCGAAATAAGTCCCTCAACCCCCTCCAAACCACAAACTCGACTTCCAAACCAGGTGGCTCCAGCGCATAGTGATTGTACTGCCGGTTTTGAAGTGTGTTTACCTGTTTGGCCAGAGTAAACACACTCTGCAAGGGGCCCCGTGTCCCCCTCCCTGTGGCACTGGGGTTCTGCAGCGGGGAGCAGGGCCCGGAGAATGGTGAGGCCGGAGGGAGCGCAAATGGTGCAGCTTTTGCAAAATAGCCTCTTCTGATGTGGGGAGACTGAGGGGAGAGGGGGCAAAGCCTCTGGTTGAACTTATTTGCAAACGGACAAGTGGCCGTGGTGTTTCTGTGCGAGGGACAGAGCTGGGGGTGTTGGGGAGCGGAGCAGGGAGGCGCTGCAGGAGGGAAGGGAGTGTTCTACAGGGGACCCCGCTCCAGATGTGCAGTCAATCCCTCCTTGATCACGCACCCCCGGCCCAGCAGCCGGGCTGGGCTCCAGATCGGCCGCCCACGACGCTTCGCAAGGGCTGGAGCACCCACAGCCATCCTGCCACCAGGTCCCTGTCCCTGAATGCCTGGAGGGGCGGGAAATGCGGTTGACGCCGGGGACTTCGTGAGGCATATCGTAAGTCACCGCAATGGTCACGAGTGCGTTTGATCACTAATGATTTTTTATTGTCACTAGTTCTTGTTCTTCAGTTCCTTCGCTTTATGGCTCTATGGCCCGACTGTGCCAGAGCCTGTCCCGCTCCCTCCCGTACCCCCCAGCTCAGGTTTGACACCGATCTCGCCCCGGTTCGGAGCCGAGGTCACCTCTAACACCGGCCCTGCGCCCGCGGGCCGTGAGAAGCTCCGGGCCTGGTGCTGCCCGGAGGCCTCGGTGAAGGGTGCGGGAGACAATGGTGAACACTTTAAGCGCCGTTTGCTGAAGAAACATAGCCGGGCACTCGCACAATGGGCTATTTTCCATCAGTCATGTAACGAATGGTTACCTGATGGCTTGAAAATTCAATTGAAACCTTCACGGACCTATGTATAAATATTATTTTTTAAAAGAACAATACGTAATTAAAAACTAATATTTAACAACTTAAACGCCTATCCTCTAGGAAATAGCAGCCTTTCTTCGCAAAACCACCGAGATTGACTTCGCTTCCTCCTGTAAAATGAGGCCAGATTTAATTCTCTAAAGATCAGTGAGATCAAGTATTTCAGCGCTCAACTTACAGCTCCGGGGTATGTGGGACCCTTTGCCAGCTATCTGGGTAGGCTAGGACATAAATTCGGGAAGGAGGAGGGGAAAAGGAAGGAGAATTAATTCCCGAACACCGCAGTAACACCTGTAGTATTTCCTTAACTCAACGTCACGGCGGCGATAGCCGGGAGCGGGTTTCGCTATGGCAGTCAAATTGCGAGAAGGAAAACAGCTCAACTCTTGCAAACAAATAAACAAACACAACAGGTTTGCTCGTTTATTAGGAAGAGCCCCAAGCTGGGAAAATCCTTCATGGAGTAATTAGGAGCCGTAGGGATACAAGAGGGGAACCAGGCGAGGTACCATCTGCCACCTCCATAAACATCTAGCCTGTGGATGCATGGGCTGGAAGGAGCGAAATACAAATAAATCTGCTACTTTCACTTAAATATTAAATATATATATATATATATATATATATATATATATATGTATAAAAATACATTACACCGACTGAGAGTGTCCCCGCTGCCTCCAGGGAATCGCGTACTGCTTCCCCTCAGCGTCTCTGCTCTTCTCTGCATTGTCACACCGCGGCCCGACTGCGACCTTCCCCAAACCCTCCGCAGGCTTATCCTCTCTTTCCCCGCTCCCTTCTTCTGAAGCACAGCGAAAGCGGAGAGAAGCCCACCCCTGCTAACTTCCCGGGAAGGCGAGAAGGGGAGACCAGGCGGCCCTTCTCCCTGCCGCCGGCCACCCTGGCCACCACCCTGCCCTTGCTCGCCACGGTGCCTGTGCTGCCCACTCTTTGCTCTGCCTATGCGGGAAGCAGCGGGGAGTTGCGGACAGCGCTAGCCGGAGCTTCGCTGCGCTGCGCTGGGGCTCGGGGAAGCTGCAGAGCAGATTTTCAGCGGCGAGGCTCTGCTGCGGCACTGCCTGCGGAGCAGACCCCTCGCACCCGCACGCACGTCTTCCCACAAGGACCAGTCTCCTGCTCTGCCTTCGCGATAGCCTTTGGCTATGCGGAGCACTCCACCTCCGGGACACCCGTGGCTCCCGGACGGAGCCTGCCGACGGCAGCGCGCCTGCCCCTCGCTGATGCGAGGAGCGTGATGCGGCCCTGGTTGCCTTCTCCGACTTACGGTGGAAAAAACCACTTTCTTTACCATATCATCTCTTTTTTTCTCTCTTTTCCCCCCTTTGCTTTCTTTTACTTTTAATTTTATTTATTTCCCCTGTAACCGTCCGTAGAAAGTTAAAAACAATTGGAGGTAGGTGGTTTCTGGAGAGAACCGCCGTGTGCGCGCTCACTTGCCCATATGGAGAAAATTATCCCTCAAGTTCAGATTTTCGTTGGATCGCAGCATCAAACAGCCCAGACCAGGCAGGAGTCGGGAAAGGGGATCACTTTCGATTCCCGACCGCTACTCCTGCATGGCCCGAAAGAAGAGGAACGAGGCCGCCACAGCTCCCCAGGTGCCCTCCCTGCCGCCGGCTGCCCCGCACCGTGCCTGACGGAACCACTGCCGAGTGGCTGCCGCCGTCCCGCTGTGCTGCTCGCACTCCTCTCCCTGACATAGGCTATTCCAGCCGGCCCTGACGCCGGACTGGTCTGTCTGGATGCTGACGGAGAGGTCTGGCGGCTGTGCAGGGTTTGACCGAGCACCACGGTCAGTGCTCTCCCGCGGAGCAGGGTGCGCGGAGACGGACGCCGAGCGGCGACTTCCCGCGGCGGCCTGACCTTTCCCGGTGTTCCTGCGGGGAAAAGAGCCGGACAAGCGATGAACGATTTGCGTTCTCCCAGGGGAATGGCCAGCGAAGCGACGCAGGGAAAGGCAGCTCCTCTGCCCAGGTATTCTCTCATCTGTGCACTGCACTGAGGTGAAGTTTTCTAAAACTCCAAAACAAGTTTTGCATTACTTTTTTCCGTTCCAGGAAAGAAAGAAAGAAAGATAAACAAATTAGTCTGTAAAAGAGCCCTTGATTCCGAATTAATCTAGGGTAAAAATTGCGTGGGAGCAACGTAAGGGAGCGGCAGCCCTATGGAATCACACATGCAGTTTAAGCAAAAGCCCCCCGTATATATTTGACATACATATGTATGTATAAACAACAACACCGGACTTCGGGGGCCTGGAACACCCAGGGAAACCGCTGATTTTGCTTTAGGAGCTCTGTTTTATTACACTCTGTTTGAATTCCACAGTGCTATACATCCCTGTGAGCTTGAATATTTGGGAACACATCAGCAAGGGGAAGAATTCAGTGAGGTTATGCGTTTCAAACCTGGATACTTATATTTCTATTCCAGGATGCCACTGGAAGCAATTATGCACTTGAGGTCCTTGAAGGAAATGAATGTTTTAAAATGAGACACGTATTAATTAGTATCCTTAGTGGCACTTCAATGGGCTAAAATTTAGTTGCTAAATTTAAGAATCTTGGAGAATTGAGAGTTGTTCAGTCTCTTTCACTGCATACTCCTTCTACCCCATGCAAATCACCAGAAGATAGATATTTCGAGAGGATGGAGAGGCTGAGGGGTGGGAGAGTGCAGAATGAATCACTCTAAAAAGCCCTCTACTCCTTTGTAAGCTCCAATTTCCCCAAACGATGAACAAGAGTGGACGCACACACCGAAAAAAAAAAAAAAGACCGGACGGTGGAGGAGAAGGGAGCTCACTCCCAGCAGAGCCAACTTCCTTCCAGGCTCCCTCCAGGCCAGGTGAGACCAGGAGAAAATACCGACGACCCTCTCCCCGTTGCCCAGAAAAACGACTCCTGAAATGCAAAGCGAAGTTAGGCGGGTCCGCGGGATCGGGCCCTCTAGGAGCAAATCGAAGTAGAATAATTCACAAAATTGAATGTCTGAACGAGAAACTAAAAGTATCCTAGTGGTACCATAAAGTGCCTAACAGAACTAGTGGTAAATAATAGTGTGATTTTGTATTTTCCCTTAGAAACAAAAGTTTTTCTTTTGAAGACAAATTTTACTTTGCTTCTCCCCGCTTCTCCATCCCCATAGGGACAACGGTGCGCTTAGTCCAGAGGAAAGTTTAGGCAAGTTTGTAACTACAGCCCGGTCCTCGGGCGGGATCTCCCGCCACGAAATCCCTCTACATCCTCCGCCGCTCCGGCCCTGGACAGTGCTGGGGATCCGGTGTGGGACCTGCCAGGCTCCGGTGTAGGACCTGCGAGGCTCCGGTGTGCGACCTGCTGGCACCCTGGCAGGACGGCATGCCCGCACCTTTTTGCCGGCTGCAGAAGAAAAGCACGGCACTGATGTGGAACACTAAGTGGGATCTGAGATGTGACGGGGAGCGAGAAGATCAGAGCCATGGAGATAAGTCAGCTCAAGGCAGCGAAAGCTGCGCACTCCCGAGGTCCACCCGGGTCCCTCCCGCCCCACTCGGGCTGTCGTGGACAGTGAGTTTCTGCTTTGGTATGCTTTGTCTGCCACCAAGAAAAACAAGCACCAGGTGGAAGAGCATCTCCCACACGCTCTTCCCACGCAACCTCAACGACAGAGAAGGCTCGGGCACATTTTCGTTCCCATATAGGTCAACGAGAGTTTTCCCGTGGGATGTTCGGAGCGCGGACACCTGCAGCCCCTGGTTGATTTGCACAGCTCTGCCCTCTGCTTTAGCTTTTTTTTTTTTTTTAAGTCTGGCGAATTTTCGTCCAGCGAGAGCCCTCGTGGCAGACGTGGGTGCTCAGAAACCCACAATTTCAGCTGTTGTCCAGACAGCCCCTGCCGGGCAAAGCCCGTGTATCTGCGAGTTCAGTATCCGACGGCTGGAAACCGGCGGTAACTCACCGGCGTGCGGCACCGCACTGCCGACACTCTGACCATTTCCGAGCCCACGGGAGCCTCCACGGCACCGCTCCTTCGGGACGGAGCAGGTCAGCCGGCCAGGCAGGCAGGAAATGCAGGCGCCTTTTCCAACGCCTCTCGCCCATATAGCAGCACCCACGACTGCGAGAAGTTGCCGTCTCAAGCCCCGATTTCGAAGGAAGTGTGAAAATAAGCTCAGGGGCTGAATGCAGAGTTTGGACGCTGTTCCGGTCGTGGCCCCGGAGGGGCAGATTTCAGACGTACAACTGGTCTGTCAGCGGGTAGTTCAAACCCTGCTCTTAAAATAAGCGCTCTGCCAACGGGTGTCGCACTGAGAAGGTTTTAGAGCGCGTGTGCGTGGACATGTGTGCACACACTCGCGTGGCGGTTTCTCCGCGCATACTCTGCGCCACTTCAAAAAAAAAGTAAGCCCTTTAGGACTTTATTCATTTTATTAATAGACATATTAAGTGGTCTTAGCGCTCCTCACGGCTTTTTAACGGGGCCGGGGAGCCCCTGGGGGGATGGCAGGGCCCTCCCGGGAACCGCAGCCGGCGGCGGGGCCGCGGGGCGGGCAGGAGCTGTGCGGCGGCCGGCAGGGGGCGCTGCCGCCCCGCGGATGCGCTGCGGGACCCGCGGGACCGGGATGAGCCGGGATGGGCCGGGAACGGACCGGGATGGGCCGGGAAGGGAGCGGCAGGAGAGGCGATGCTCCTCGGGGCCTCCCGATACCGCTCAGCTCACCGCGCCAGCACGCAGCTCCGGGTATTTCCTCCCCCTTCCCCCGCACATGTGGGCGTTTTAGACGAGCCGGAGTCTGGCACGGATGCGTGCGGGTTACGGCTTCGCCTGTAAACCCTGTGGGGTTATGGATGTCCCGTGTTACTAACATCATTTTGGAACCGCATGTCCGGCACTCCCGGGATGAAAAGAGCCACGCGGAACCACGGCGGGGCTCTTCGCGCCGGGCCGGGCTGTGCGGCGCCCCAGAAAGGTGGTTGTGGAGAGAGGGGGGGAAGGGGCTCTGAATTAGAGTCGAAAATTAAAAAGCTAAAGTGACGGTCCGTGTTTGCTGTTCCCGAGGCAGGAGAGAGGACCCCGGGCAGCAAGGCCTTTCCCCGGTCCTTGTCCCTGTCCCTCGCCGCTGAGGCGGGCCCCCGTCGGCACCAGCGCTGTCCCAGCTGTGCAGGACAGAAATAGAGGGGTGAGGATTTCAGGGCTGGTCTCGTTGTGGAGGCCTGTGGGAAGCACCCCGTGTGTTTGCCCCACTCTGGAGCCCCGGCTGCGTGGGGAGCGAGGCTCCATCCACCCGGGGCTTCAGGTGCTCGGGGGAGACAGACTCGTCTGCGACACCCCCTCGGATCGAATCCACCTGCTCAGCAGAGGCCGGGGTGCCTGACCCCAGGCTCTCCAGGAGCCCCACATCCCGGCCCGGTTTCTGGGAGCCCGGCTTGGCTCCGCGCTTCGTGGCCCGGGATCTCGTCGCTCGCGCAGAGGACTGCGCTTTTATGGAGGACTCGAAGCACTGTTAGACATACTGACTGGGGGTTAGGACGTCCAGAAAATAATTTAATTAGATATTTCACTCGCTCCTTTAACTCAGTCAGCCCCCTCCAGACACGACCTGCCTGGGTCACATCTCCTCCCCGCTATGGTCACGAATCCCAGGGACGGGAGAGAGAAAAGGGAAACGATCCCGCCTGAAAAAGAAAAGTTAAGGGGAGCCCGAAACTTTCCTCACCGCCACCCTCATACCCGCGAAAGTTCAGCCTCGTTCATCCCGTGCATAACCGTCTTACCCTGAGGTCTCCCGCACCCGAGACCTTCCTCGCATTTTCTGCTTGACTCGTCTTTTAAAACATGAGTATTAGTTTGGAAATCCGGAGCTAGTGCCTATGAGGCCAGCCATACAATTTGACTGCGAATGTAGCGCACCCCTCCCTCCGAGGGAGGCTGCCTCTCAATGCGCTTGGAGCATATCGGGATTTCTGGGAAGGGAGCCCCTGCCAGATTTTCTCCATGTAGATGCCAAGAGGACAGCGAGAGCAGCCTGTCAAGACCTTGGGTAGGAAAAGTTCAAGAGAGGGGCTTCGGGAAGTGTTCTTGGGGCAGGCCGGTCTGGAGCTCGGGGGCCGCAGCCGAGCTAGCAGAGGCCCGGGGCTGTGCGGGAGGCACCCACGAGTAATGGCCACGGATACAAATGGGAGAACTATGAAAAAATTTAGGGAGAAGACGAAAATTCTGGGAAATCCCATTTCGAGTCCCCTTGGTGTTTGTTCTGACAGTCCCGGCCTGTTTTACCTCTGACAAAAACCTGAGGGAGCTTGTGCTCTCCAGGCTCTACCTGCGGTTTCTCTGCCTCTATGGAACCTCGCACACACAAACATATTCACACACAGATATTCATATGTAAGTATAGAGCACAGAGAGCGAGCAGGATTCGGGGTGGCGAGAGGGACCTCTAGGCTGCTGCGGCCGAGATCACCCGTTTCCCGAACGAAGTTGGACTTGGCCGTGGAGAGCTCCTCGCTGCAGCTGTAGCCTCCTCCGCTCGGCTCCAGAGCAACGGGATGCCCCTTCGGAAAGGGATTTTAGGCTAGAGGATATTTCCTCGGCGGTAAAGAAGGTTGAGGGGAATTTATCTAGCGTTTTGGAGGGTTATCCCCGCTCTGCGCTTGTGAGGTTTTTTTCAAACGGATATAATTCCTCCCTCCCCAACTGCTAAATTACTTGATGCAGTTTTCAAAGGAGCCCCGTGATTATGTCAGGATGTCTGGAAAGAGAAAAAAAAAGAAGGAAGAAAAAAGGAGTTGAAGTTTTTCCAATTCAGATTCAATCTTCAGTCCCGGAGAAGTGTAAATATGCAGAAGCAGAACACGGCTCTTCCTAGGGGAAGGAGAAGTTTCTCTTGGCTTTTTTTTTTTTTTTTTTTTTAATTTTCAGTGTTCTGGAACCAAGACCCCAGTCGAAATCAGCACTTCAAACAGCCGTCATATTCAGGGCACTTTCTCAGCCTTGCTTATGTCAATAACGCCAGAGCTTTGAGAGAAGAGCCGTAATTACCGCCGTTTGAGGGACAGAAGTTTCATGGAGAAAGGGTGAGGGGACTTAAAAAGTTAAGATACTAGCGATTCACGAGGGATACGAGTAGAGCTACAGGCAAATCTTTCTCTTTCTCGGCACTCTCAGCTCTGTGGGGCCGAAGCCCTGCTCCCGGGTGTGTTCGGGCAGGAGAGGTTTTCCCAAACGTGTGAGACCTGGGAGAACGGCACCTCGTTGCAAAAATCTGCCCAAAGACTTGAGTTACTCTATATAAAACTCTCTCTCTCTCTGCTCAGCGCTCGTATGCACGTGTAGGTACGGATGTCTGTCTATATGTGCAGCCGCCCCACTCCTGGAGATCAGATTTACATTTCCTACATAAAGTGAACTTCTCCCTCCACAAAGTGCACACAGCGCGGGGTACACAAAGGGAAACACGGCCCCAAACAAAGGCGCAAGAACAGTTGCGTGCCCAACACTGTTTTGTCACTTATATTTAGCCCGTCGATTTGGTATTGTGTTAAAAATACTGGCAAGCTGCGAACAGATGCTTTTAGTAGAAAGCGGGGAAGACAAATAGAATCCATCTCGCCCCTTACTGGAAACGAGTAAGGACCATTTAGAAAGAGATTTATTTTTTAGCATATTTTAATGCAGCGAAGTAACGGATTCTTTGTGTATAAAGTGGAAAGAAAATAGAAAACAAGGTCCGGGAACGAAGGAAAGAAACGCTAGACTGGTTTTAAGACTCCCCCCGTCCTTTGGTTCAACAGAAACATTAATTTACATTAGCAATTCCGCATCTTTAAGATAAATTACACAGCGGCGTAATAGATTTAAAGTACGCCAGATTTTTTTATCATTAATTGTAAATGTGCAAAATACCTGCTGGTACTTCACTTTAGAAGAATGTAATTGGCAAAAATGGGAGGCTGATGAATAGATAATAGATCCTTAACTACCAATAAACAGTAAGCACCAGCCAAGAGTATTAGGATGTGATCATAATTATTCTGCAGTTCCAGCCAATGGGAGGAGGAGAACTCAGCCCTAAAATCATCTCCGGACCCAAAGGTAAACGCGAAAATACGGACAAGGCTGGAACCGGAGACGTGATCCCCTGTCCCGTCTGCGAGAGCCCGGCGTGTCCCAGCTTTGCACGATGCAACTGCCCTCCGCTTTGTGTTCCGCACCGCGCGGTGCGGGCAGTGCGGAGAAGCGAAGGGGAAGTAAATAAGTTCGGAGAAGGAGGACGACCCGTTCTGTCACCAGGACGAAATCTTTCCCAAGCGGGGCATCTCTCCCTGACGCCCCGGGGCTGATCAAGGTAACCTCGCTGGGCTCAGAGCACCCGAGAGGTGGCAGGGAGAGGGGTGTTGCTCTGGTGGAACAGCCCAGCTCCCCCATCGCCCCTTCCAGAGGAGATGCGGTGTCCCCCACCCCCTGACCCGTTGAGTACCCCCATGACCCCCGTCTGCCTACCTTGGTCGCCGAGTGGAGGCAGGGGAGGAAGGGAGGGCAGCGCGGCGGCGGAGGGGCACGGAGCGGGGCCGGGCGCGGCGAGGTGCGGGGGCGGCGGCGGGGCGGGGGCGGCTTTGCGGGGCGCCGCGCTCCCCCCGCGCTGGCAGACGCGCTCCCGCCGCACTCCGATCCGCGGCTCCATCCCTCCCGATGGCGCTGCCCGGCGCTCGCCTCCCCTCTGACGCACTTTAAAGAGTCTCCCCCTTCAACCTCAAGGCGAGTAATAGCGACCAATCATCAAGCCATTTACCAGGCTTCAGAGGAAGCTGTTTATGTGATCCCAGCACTAATTAGGCTCATGAACTAACAAATCGTTTGCACAACTTGTGAAGGGGCCGATCACATCCATGGATTGTCTTTGGACTTAGGGGGGGAGGGGGGGCCGACCGCCTTTTCCTTGCAGGAGGGAAACTTCTCCCAGCAACTTTTTTTGTGTGTGTGTGTGTGCGTGGTGCGTGTGTGTCTCCCTTTTGGGTACCGCTGGCTGCCGCTGCCTCCTTTTCCTCCAGCCCCTGTCTATTTATGTGTGTATCTATCCCTCCTCAAGTCACTCCCTGCTGCAAACTTCCCCGGATCGTCTCCCGCGCACCAGAGAGAGACGGGCAGAGATTGGGTCGGGGACTCTCGTCGCGGCAGCATGTTTCAGCCCACACCCAAGCGGTGTTTCACCATCGAGTCGCTGGTGGCCAAAGACAGCCCCTTGCCCGCGTCTCGCTCCGAGGATCCTATCCGGCCGGCGGCGCTCAGCTATGCCAATTCCAGCCCGATGAACCCTTTTCTCAACGGCTTCCACTCCACTGGCAGGGGGGTCTACTCCAACCCGGACTTGGTCTTTGCAGAGGCCGTTTCCCACCCGCCTAATCCGGCCGTGCCGGTCCATCCCGTGCCCCCTCCTCACGCCCTGGCCGCCCACCCTCTGCCTGCTTCGCACTCCACGCATCCACTCTTCGCCTCGCAGCAAAGGGACCCCTCCACCTTCTACCCGTGGCTAATACACCGCTACCGGTACCTGGGCCACAGGTTCCAAGGTACGTTCAACTTTTCTTCTCCTTCCGATCCACCCCTCCCTCCTCGGCGGCTCCCGGCCGGCCCCCGCCGTGCGGATGTTGGGGGACCGCGGGTAGGCGGGCGGCCTCTGCCCGGAGTTGCGGACTCGGCTCGGCCGGGCCCGGGGTCTTTTGTCCCTGTCTCCCGCTCCGCCAAACTTGAGGGAGCTGTCAGAGCCGAGGGGCTTGGGCTTGGTTTTGTTTTGCTGCTTTTTCCCGGTTTGTTTTGGTTTCTCGTGAAGAGGGGGAAAGCGGGAAGGCAAGGCCGGCTGGGACTTCATTAGCTTTCTGCCCCCATTGAAAGCAGGGAAAAGGTGGATATTTTTTGTTCCGGTGTGTTAAAAGCTATAAAGGAGCCCTCAAAGGAAGCGGCCCCGCAGAGCGGGGAACGGATTCGCCCTGAGGCTGAGGTTCCCCGGGAAGGCAGCGGTGCCCGCCGGGCTGCCGGGGCCGAGCTGCGGGGCCGCAGGAAGCCCCCGCAGCCACCCCAAGTCCGGCTGCTGCCCTTGCTAGAGGGGAAGAAAATGAACGAACCTCAAAGAAAAGAAGAGGGAAGTGTGAGGGGGGAAATTAATCCCAGTGCCGGAACAGCCCGGTGAGATGGGGCTGCGGAGGATAGCCAGGGAAGGGGCAGGGAGGGCGATCCCGACCGTGCGGGCAGCGAGGGACTTCAAATGCCAAGCGATTAATACCCGGCTGAAGGGAAATAACCAAATCCAATGGCGGGCAATCAATAAAATCCCCCTTGTTTAACCCTTTGTAATAGGCAGCGTCTTCTCCGAAGGGTGAGTCGGTTTCTGCTGCAATGGGTCCAACTCCTGCCTCTTTCGTTATAGACAAACCAACCAACAAACAAAAAAACCAGCCTGCACTGGGAGGGATTCAAATGCAATTTTTTTCCTTCTGTTTTTATTTATTAATTCGGAATGAAAACAAACCACCTGCATGTTGCCTTTTCCCCGGCCTTCCGCAGCCTGGCCGCTGCAGCCGGATTGGAAAAGGAGCCAGTCTCTCCGAAACCAGGCGATCTGAAACACAAAATGGATTATTACCCTCTCAGAATAAAATTACAGGTTTCGCTCACCAAATTATTTGTCGCATTCACCAGGCGATTGGTAACGAGGGATAGATGAAAGGAGGAAATGTCCTGGTGTTGAGCCACAGTCTGATTTCAAACACACCCTCCTTCTCCAATGATTTTTAATGCACTTACAGAGAGAGTCCCTCGGTGCCTTTCCCTCCTTGGAAGGACCGACCCGGAGAAGAAGAGCGGGGACACCCTGAAGGGAGATGATCACCGAAAAGCCCCAGTTAACCCACCCCCCTCTACCGCCCCCGCTCCCATGCAGGCCGACAGGGATGGGATGGGATAGGATAGGACGGGATGGCCTCTCTGTGGCCTCAAAGTTTGGTTCTTTTTTTCCACGCCGGTTCTCGTTGCCACCGAGACTGTGTGGAGGGAGCCCCGCTCCGGCCAACACAGCGACAGGACGAAGGGGAGCGGAGGGAGAAAAGCCTCGGCCGAAGTTCTGGGCAAGGAAAGCAGAGAAAGGCCGGGGGAGCGGGCAGGCGGCTCCGCGAAGCCGGTGGCGGCCAGGGCGTCTCGGGGGGCTCGGCCAGGGAGTCCCGAGCGTCGCTACCCAGCTGTCCGCGACAGGAAAGTGGGAACAACAAACAAATAGGGAAAGATTTGAGGCTGCCGGTGGTCGAGAGGAAGGGGGGCAGCCGCGGGGATGAAGCCGCAGACACCGCAGCCGGGCTCTGGCCAATTCTTTTCTTCTTTTTTTTTTTTTTCCTTCCTTTTCTGTAGTTCTCCCCAGGTTGTGTTTTAGCATTTTAATTTCTTCTATCACTCTCCTTCACCTACTCATTTATCCTTCCCCTCTACCTATTTATCAAGGAAAAATTCAATAAAAAAGGCTCTGAAAAATAAAAAAGAAACTGTAGTCGTATTTCTCCTGCGAATAATGGTGGGAGAAAAAAAATGCTTTCTGTAGAAAGTCCTGACGAGTGCATTTGGGAAAGGTGTTTTGCTAATCTCTTATTTTACCCTGTTGCCCAGGGAATGAAACCAGCCCGGAGAGCTTCCTATTGCACAATGCACTGGCCAGGAAACCCAAACGGATCCGTACAGCTTTCTCCCCATCCCAATTACTGAGACTGGAACATGCCTTTGAGAAGAACCATTACGTAGTAGGAGCAGAGAGAAAACAGCTGGCACACAGCCTCAGCCTCACAGAAACTCAGGTAAGGGGGAAATAGGGAACGGACAGCTGGGAAAGTGAAAGTACCAGCATCTCCTTTGGAAAACCCACCCGTCCGGGCCGAGATTCGGGCGAAAATACGGGCAAATTCTAGGAGGTGTTTAGGCCTTTAGTCCCGAGCCGGTGGAGTGGAGAGAGGGGTCTACCGTCACCTGTGTGTTGCAAAGTCCTTTCCCGTTCGTGATTTCACTGCTTGTGCCGGGGGTCGTGATGCCTCGGCCCGGCGTGGGAAGCCACAGCACGATTTGTGTCCCCCGGGCCGCCCCGGCTGTAGCCTCGGCCCAAGTGGGGAGGGAGAGGAGAGATCGGCGATCTAAGGGTCCATCCGTTTTGCTGCGGGACTGGTTTGACCCTCAAGAAGTTCGATGTTACGGGAAAAGCCACCAAAACAAATGCGTGGAGAGGGGAAAGACCCCTCCTCTTTGGACTCTACGGCAGAAACAGAGTTTCTTGGATGGTTTTTTACTCATTTCTAGCCCCGCGTCCGGCAGAGGGGATGTGAGAAGCCGGTTCAGGAGGGCAGAAAGATGAAAAATAAGAGCAGAGAAATTACTAACAAGGAATCCCCCTCTGCTCCCCCCGTCCACCCCCCTACTCCTCCCTCCACTGACTGGCTGTGGGCCAGAGCCGCACCGGAGACTGTTTCTGTCGTGTATCTGGCGGGACGATTAGAGATGTTTCTGCTCCGGTCGTCCCAGGGCGAGGGTCTCGGCAGGTACCGTGGCCCGGCACTCGTGGGGCGGCGCGGAACCGGCGCAGAGCAGCGGCGTGGGGAGGGTGCAGGCTCCCCCCGACGGCGGGGGACCCACGGACGGCGGGCCCACTGTGAGGGCGTTTTTCACGCGGTTTTCTCTACTCCGGAAGAAAAGCTGGAGTTTGGAGGGTTGTCGTTGGTTGTTCTTGTTGTTGTTGTGTGGGGCTTTTGTTTTGTGCCCTTCCAGGAGACTCGTGGAGAGAGGATTCCAGATGGGGATTGTCTCTGCTACAGTATGAGGCACTGTACTAAAAAAAAAAAAAAAAGGCAAAATACCCAGCCGCAGCCTAGTTCAAAGTTCCCAGTAAACACAGCGTTCTCCGGGCGGATTAAGTTGTAACACTTTTTTTTTCCTTAACTCCTTTTCGTGGGGGAAGCAATAAAGAGGTTGGAGCTTTTGTTTTAAAATGTCTCCCTAACAAAACAATAAAAAGGGATCGCCACTTTTATGAGGTTCCCCGAACAAGGGACCGGTCACAGGCTTATTTCTACTGGAAAGCTGTATTTAAGGTGGTCTTTGTGCTGCTTGATTCCGAAGCTGGTTGGGGTCTTTTGTCCGGATGTCAAACCCCCAGTCCCCTACAAATGAGCTCCCTTTTGGGAGATCAGTGTGCAGAAATGAACCGTCCTCCCCTTCAATTAGCAAACTAAAAGCAAATTAAACTCACCCCTTGTTCCCCGCTCAGCTTTTTAATGGGGGACTTTTGGAGAATATGAAAATGCAGCAGAGATGTGTGTCCGGCCAGTCAGGTCTCTGTTCTGAAGAGGCAGCGAAGCGGGTTAAACCAGCTTATTAAAATGCTCCAGTTCTCTTTCCCCCCTTGCTGAGGCCTTTATCAGGCACTTTCAGACAGAACCAGAGTTTGAACTGCTTTAAAAAAAAATGTTTACCTTTGGACGCTACAAGGAGTGTGGCCAGCTCTGGAGATTGCTCCCAGATCAATACTATCTGTAATTAAAGCACTGAAGTCAGCTGTCGGATGGTTCAGTCAGATGTACTCGGCGCTGAACAAAATCAGAGGGATATTTATAATGGCACTTATAGGTTTCACCGCGCTACCATAGCTCCTGGACGGCGCGTCCTGGGGAGATGCTGCAAAGGGCGACGGACGTTTTTATATTCGGGGTTTTTCTTACATTTTATTCACTTTTCCATTAGGAATAAATCTCGTACCTCCGCTCCCAGAGCCCCATCCTGGAATGGGTGAGGCCCTCGGTCTGCTTTGACCCATGGGCCGAGCCGGGGCGTGCGGGCAGGTGGGAGCCCCGCAGCCGGCCCGGCCTTCCCCGCCGCAATCCCGAGGCCGCGGGACTCCTCGCCAGGCGCGGGTAATAGAAGCTTCTCTCGTGGCGGCCCCGACGGCTCGGCCGTCGAGGTAACAGCCGCGCAGCCACGCTGTGTTTTCGCCGTGTAGGCTACCTGGCCACTGCTCGGGCCTGCTCGTCCGAAGCTCCTCGCCCCCGGCCCATGTGCACACACGGGACATCCTCCCCGACGGTGCTGCCCGGGTGCGGGAAGCGGGGCAGCGCACACGCATCGGGGGCGGCTGCCCACTCCCGCACGCCTGGGTGCTGTGGAGGTGCCCGGTATGCGTGGGACAGCCTGCTTGTGCCTTTCCCGCAAAGGTTTACGTGGCAGATGGGCCCCGGCTCTGCTCGCCGCTCTCCAGGGCGCGGAGCCGTGAGACCGTGGTATGGACAGAGCTCAGTGCAGGCAGGGCACGGCCCAGGTAGCACCTGGAGCCCCGCGGCAGGTCCAGGGAAGCGGGGGGCGGGCAGCACCGGTGGCCGGGCAGGCGACGGACTCAAACCTGGTGCCTTTCCCCCCGCAGGTAAAAGTATGGTTTCAGAACAGACGGACAAAGTTCAAGCGGCAAAAGTTGGAAGAGGAAGGTTCAGACTCACAACAGAAGAAAAAAGGGACTCATCACATTAACCGGTGGAGAATCGCCACCAAACAAGCCAGTCCAGAGGAAATCGACGTCACGTCGGACGATTAAGAACTGGCACTTTGGGACTTTTCAAAGCCAGCACCCCGCCAACCGAAAGTGTTAAAGGCTCACACCCCCTCGGCGTGGCGGTGCGGGGAAGGACATGGAGATCTTCATCAAAACGCGATTCCCGTCTGAGAGGGAGCTGGGAGCGAGCGAGGGCCAGACATCGAGGGGTCCGAACTGTGGCACTGCCGGCACCGCTCTGGCAAGGGGGATCTGTCAATCAAAGCCAAAACACCGAGACGAGGTGATTGACAGGTATTCCGTTTATCGCAGTCCACTTTTAAAAGCATAACGTAAAAAAAAATATAGAAAAAATGTTAAAAAGGAGAAAAAAAGCAAAAAACCCCTCCCCAACCAAACCAGAAAAATTACCACCTTACAGGACATTTTGCACTTCACAGTTTTTTCCGTCTTTGAAAGAGAAATTTCCATAAACGGCCAAACCCCACACCTGTTTCAGAAACTTGAATTGCATGTGTAAAGCCGTCTGGGCAAAAAAAAAAAAAAGGTAAAAAAAGAAAAAAGTTTAAAAACTACTCTGGTTCCTAAAGACAGAAATGAATTGTAATTTTTTTCCCTTTAAGACAGGTTCCGTGTGCTTTTTAATTTTATTTTACGAGAAATGTGCAGTCTGTAAACATTTTATGATAACTTCTGGCGTCAAAGTGTTTGTGAAAGCTAAATGAAGTAGCAGTAACAAAGCATAGTGTTCCTTCCGGATGGACAAACACGGTGGGGAGGGGAGGGACGGGAGGGAAAGGCGGGGAGGGGGGGAGAGGGGAGGGAGGCTGGGTTTGGTCATAACTTTTGCTGCAAAAAAGAAAATCAAATGAAATTATCTTCCCCCACCCTCCCCATCGTATCTCCATTGCAAAACCGGATGATGATTATTTTTTAAGATTAATAAAGCGCAAACCCAGCAACCAATTTTGGCGGTGGGGACACCCTCTAGGCTGGGAAGATCCAGAGAAAAGAGACTTAAAATCGTGAATTTTTTTTGGTTTTTATTTTCTAATGGCCATTTTCATTGGGGCAATTTTCAAGCACTGACCTTATAATATTCCGAGATCATAGAGCTACTAAAAAAGTGACAAATGTTTTCTTCATGTCTCCTATACCAGAATGTAAATATTTTTGTGTTTTGTGTTTAATTTGTTAGAATTCTAACACACTATATACTTCCAAGAAGTATGTCATTGTCAATATTTTGTCAATAAAGATTTATCAATATGCCCTAAATTTTTAATAAGTATCTTTTCCATTTCACCCCCAAATTTCTCGGAAATCAGTAGTTTTTCCCCACACCGCCTTGTTTTTAGCTGCTGAACCCCTGCGGTCGGAGCCTGCGCTTCCGCGGCCGCGCCGCGCGTTCCTGCGGCCATAGTGGCATTTTCTTAATGTATTCGCTGGCTGGTAAATAGATCTCTAAAAGTAAGCCACAGAGACCCACTTGATGTAAATAAACACCTAAAAGGAAACAAAAACAAATACAAACAAAACCCCTCCAATGAGAAACCCAACCCCTTTCCTGGCTAGAATCTGAAGTGTGAGCCGGTTCGTAATCGTGAAACTGGTCCACAGCAGCCGTACTCCGCTGAGAGGGGCTTTCCTTGTTAAGAATAGGTATTTAGCTAGAGAGGATTTTTTTCTGCCCCATTCCCAGCCGTCTTTAACATCCTCTGGCCAGGTCGCTGCGGTGAGGAACAGCTCCTATGAGCAGAGGCTGTGCCCCAGCTGCTGCTCTCCCTGCTGCTCTCAGGGAGCGATCCTGGGCACAGAGGAAAACTCTGACATTAAAGACGTGGGGGAAAGAAAAAAAAAAGTTGTTCTGGGTCCTTGAGGAAACTAGCTGGTTTTCTGGGGGTACCCAGTTGTTTTTTCATGCTTCATTTGCTCTTTAGCCTGATAGACTGCATTAATCAGTTTTATTTCCATTGATAGAGAAACCTCGTCTGCTCTGTTCGAGCTACAAAGAATCCTGCAAGCTTTTGTGAAAGTGCAAATCAGTTTAGGCAATTATCATACCAGGAATATGAAGGGGAAAGAGGAGGCATTGCCCAGTGGTCTCCTTTAATCTCTTAATCCGTGGATCCAGGGGGGCTAGTTGGACATAATTTAGGACAATCTGACTACCCTTTACACTGTGATAAGGCGAAGTTACAATGCATTGCAAAAATACGAGCTTTGTTAAACATACTGCCTTGAAAAGTTAAGATTAGACATTCTGTGCACGTGTTGGCTCTATCGGGTACTATGTAAATTTAATTTTTTTTTTAATCCGATCTTATTTTTTTAGCATCGCTTCTTATACAATCCCGGTGACTTTCCATTCACTAGTGCTACAAATATGAGAGGCCCAGTCAGGGTTAGGACGCATGTCGCAATGCAGTCCCTTCCATTTAAACCTCGGCTAATTATTTAGTAGAGCTATTCCCAAGGTAAACTTCTCGTTGCATCTCTCTCCTCCTCGAACAGCTGATGATGCAGATCTGGAAACCAAGCAGGACGCACATTTCCCCTGAACTCACCCAAGCTGGTTTGCACTCCACTTCAAACCCGGGAAAATGGGCAAACATTAAATGGATTGTGGCCGAACAGCAGACTTGGGCCTTTCTAGAAATTGTTTCCCATCTTGATAAAACGCCTATTTCTGCAGGAACCATATACTTCTCCCTCCACCCTCTTTTTTATTTTTTTTTTAAACCATGAGGGAAGAGAAGGAGAGAGGGAAAAAAATTAAGCGTCCTATGTAGCGTAACAGCAATAAAATCTTCAGAGAATGCCATTAGCTTTGAAAAAAAACCCTAAAAGCTTTATTACAAACCCAGCTTTGAAAATAGGGGGGATTAGGAGTCTGAAAGGGTCCCACAATGGTTAGAAGAAAAGGTTTCATGCTAATGAGGTTAATGCCCTTTGTATCTCAGGACTCCACAACTTCATTACTCCCTATCTCCGGCTGCACCAAGCGGCTCAGAACACTGCAATCCACTCCAGCTCTCCCCTGCCTTGCCTAGAGAAGGATTTGATAGCAGCTCTGTTCAAACTAGATAATTATATCTTTTCAAGTCGGAATTAAGATAAAGAAAGTGAAGCAAAGGCGGCTAGCCTTGATCCACTGCAAACAAATTTGGCGCACTTTCTAGTCTCTCTCCCCCTGCCTCAATAGGCAGGACAGTCAGCTTATTAGACCCTCATTTGCTTTATTAATTCATCTATTTAAAGTGGCAGGATTAGAGAGAGGGAGAGAGAGGCAGAGTCTAATGTGGGACAGTGGATGCCAGGCAACGTGGAAATATAAATATTGGCGAGATGCTATCCGAGTGGGTGTTTAAAAATACATTTTATATTAAATAACTGAGAAGAGTGGTGGAGGGAGGGTGGAATTCGGGTGGCAAATTGCAGACTCGGGCGGATTTTTACTGCTCTTTCGAAGGAAAGCCAGGGAACGGCTGTCACTCAGGAGGACGGGCGGCATTGAGTGCCTCTCCGGGGATTCGGCCCGCTGGACCCCAGGGTTGCGCAGGGGGCTACAGGCCGAGCAGAGGACCCCCCCTGCACCGCACCGCCCGGGACCGCTCCTCAGCAGCGCTGCGCGAGGCTGTCGCGGGGCGGTGCGGAGACGAGCGCGCTGTCCCGTGCACTGTCGCAGGCAAATCGGACCCGCCGGTTTTATGTGGTTTCCCTCCTCCATCACTTTACCCTGTCTGTCGGCCAAGGTCGGCGCAGCCCGCTCCCCGCCTCTCGCCTCCCCCGACCCTTCTCGGACTTGTCACCGCCCAGCAGAAGCTCCGAACACCGGGGTCTCCCGCCGACGCTGCCCTCCGCCAAGGGCCGCATCCCCACCCTCCGCAGCTCTGCTGGCTCCCTGTCCAGGATCTGACACTGCCGGTCTTGGATTTTTAACCCTTTGCCTTCGGACAAAGCCAGTGGCGTCCAGTCGGGGTCACTTCCCACTGGTGGGATTTGCACCACCCACGCGGGCAAGAGCCCGCACCGACGCACCCCTCCCTTTGCCAGTGGACCGTGGTGAAGCCAGAGACCCTTGGAGCCCTCTCTTTGTTGTGTTTAAACGCTGTTTATTTACCTTCCTTCTTTGATGGATCGCGCTGTTACCTGTGAGGGCTCGACGGAAATTAGCGGTCCCTACTAATTAACACCCAGCCTCCTCATACCCCATAGGAAACAGGCAGAGAAGCTCTGGCCGGATTCCCCGATGAACAGAATTCTCCCAGCCCCTGCTCCCGTATCCATCAGCGGTTCATAACTGCTCGGAGCTAATGCAGCCACTGATTTACTTCTCCAAAGGGTCCTGCTGCGAGGGGGAAGCGGGAGTTTAGAGAACCTCCTGACCCCAAGCCGTAACCTCTCTTCTCACCAGCCTCTCTC